>NC_136069.1:393584821-394218716 GCF_964261635.1 Lissotriton helveticus
TAATGGCAAAAGGAGGGTCTGAGGAAAAGTGTTTTTCTGATCGGCATCATTTGTACTGGGACTCCATTGTTTTTTCATTGCCATCTTGTGTCAAACACTTCCACACAACTCACCTGGTCGTTTCTGCTGATGCCTGAGAAAAATCTAAACTGACACAACAAAGACCATCTTGCAGCCTGCATTTCTGCCCAGGAACTGTCACACACCCAACCCCCTGTTCTTTGCAGTTCAACAGAAAGCCATGAGGCACCCACGCCCTGTGTAAACCAGCTTGTTTTCCATCTCCTGCTCCCAGCCTGGTAAACATCCTTGACACCGCGATCAGGTTATCTGGACAATGGTCTCACTGTTGGGCCCTGATCAGGGTGATTAAACAATGACTTGAAAGCCCGACTGTGATCAAGCCGAGTGAACAATGATCTGTGTACCAAGCCTTGACCAGGTCACCAATTACAAACATCGTCTGGATCTGGTTATCAACTACAAACACTGCCCTGATTGAACAATGGATTAACAACCAAAAGACTGGGATGAAAAATGTATAAAAGGCTTGTAAGCTACAGAGTAAAGTAGCAGTCTCCTCTGTCTTGTCTCTGACTAGCTTGGGACTCTGTTCCATAGCCTGGGCTATTGAAATAAATCTGGGTTTCTCCTGCAGACGAAGGCTCCTGTGTCTTCTTTTACTAAGTATGGAAGGTATGGAATACTAGGACGGTTCCCCCACCGCCGAGACCCAGTAAGTGGGTTTAACCGGTTCTTCAGGCAGCAGGTGGTAAAGATGGCCTAGCCACCTGAAACAAATGGTGCCAAGAAGGTGGCAGATGGTGAAAGGCACAGACACTGACCAAATCCAGAGAAAGAAGGAGCGCCTCAAACTCAGTTTGGCATTTGACGCGCTCTGTGTTGGTTGCGCTGTGGTTCAGCGCTGATTGTTATAAATGGGTGGAGCACTGCAGTGGCAGCAGCTGGTCAAACAAAGTTGCCAAACCACCGGAATCAACCGGTGCCCCTAAGGTGGCTGACCGGGAAGGGCATTTCTACAGAACAAAACCAGTGGAAGTAAGCAGTGCCTAAAAATCCACGGCTTGGCTTTTGATGCACACTGTTTTTAGGTCGACCATTCAAGACCTCTGGTATATACTTTAGTATAAACTTATATGTGTATATACTTTGTGGGCTCTGGAGATCAGCCCTAGGACTTGTCTGCTTCTGCTTAGAGACTTTTTTTTCTGTTCAACTGCCTGCCTTGATAGAAAACGACCAGTAAAATACCAGAATTGATTTCTGCTTGTTCAACCACTGCTATTTAACTGTCGTGATAGCAAACGACCAATAGAGGTCAGTAAAATACCAGAATTGCTTTCTGCTGAGGGACTTCGGGGCAGATTTACTACTTCTGGCGCATCTCTGCTAATCAGCAGGGATGCACCAGAAGAGTTGCGATGCATCTGCCCACCCGTACGCCACCACTGCGGCGCACGGATGGGCAGATGCGTGTTGCTTCCACCCATCGGAAATGCGGCGCATTGCTGGAGTTGTGTCGCAAGCGCAACGCAGCTCCAGCAAGGCTCAGGGTCCCGCATTGCCTAACATGCTGCGTCAATCCTTACACCTGCTTCAAGCAGGCGCAGGGTTTTGACGCAGCATGACCTTAAAAATGACTGAGTGAAATCTTGTAGATTTCACTCAGCCACTTTTAGGAGGCGTTCCTGCGCCGGAACGCCTACATGTGGCGCAGGGCTTTTCAACGTGACACATCTCCCAGACGCGCCACGTTGTAAATACCCTGCAGCATGGCGCTGGCTTTGCACCGCCGCTGCGTCACAAAAGTGATGCAACAGTGGCGTAAAAGAGGCACAAGGGGCTTGTAAATTTGCCTTGTGATTTTTTTTATTTCTCTGGCAACTGCCTCTCTTTAACTTTCTTGATAGAAAACGACCAGTAGAGATCAGTAAAATACCAGAATCACTGCAATCAATCAATCCGTGAACTTGTAGAGCGCGCTACTTACCCGTGAGGGTCTCAAGGCGCTGAGGGGTGGAGTGCTGCTACTGCTCGAAGAGCCAGGTCTTGAGGAGCCTTCTGAAGGTGAGCAGGTCCTGGGTCTGCCGTAGATGGGTGGGGAGGGTGTTCCAGGTCTTAGCTGCGAGGTAGGAGAAGGATCTGCCACCGGAGGTCATTCGTTGGTTGCAGGGGACGGTGGCCAGGGCGAGGCTGGCGGAGCGGAGCTGGCAGTCGGGGGTGTAGAAGTTGAGTCTGTCGTTCAGGTAGGCTGGTCTGCTGTTGTGGATTGCTTTGTGTGCGTGGGTGAGGAGTTTGAAGGTGATCCTCTTGCTGACGGGGAGCCAGTGCAGGTCTCTTAGTTTGGATCTGATGTGGCTGTCCCGGGGGACGTTAAGGATCAGTAGGGGTGAGGTGTTCTGGATGCGTTCTAGTCGTTGCAGGTGTTTTGTTGGGATACCTGCATAGAGTGCGTTGCCGTAGTCCAGCCTGCTGCTGACGAGGGCTTGGGTCACTGTTCTTTTTTCGGTCGGGATCCACTTGTAGATCCTGCGAAGCATGCGGAGGGTGTTGTAGCAGGAGGAGGAGATGGCGTTGACCTGCTTCGACATGGAGAGGGAGGAGTCGAGGATGAATCCTAGGTTGCGTGCGTGGTCCATGGGTGTTGGAGCTGCTTCCAGTGCGGTCGGCCACCAGGAGTCCTCCCACGCAGAGAGGGTGGGACCTAAGATGAGGACCTCCGTCTTGTCCGAATTCAGTTTCAGACGGCTGCTCCTCATCCACTCGGCGACGGCCATTCCCTCGTGGAGGTTGGTTTTGGCAGTGTGCGGGTCCTTGGTGAGGGAGAGGATGAGCTGGGTGTCTTCGGTGTAGGAGATGATGTTCAGGCTGTGTTGGCGGGCCACTTGTGGGAGGGGGCCATGTAGACATTGAACAGGGTCTGGCCGTGGGATGAGCCCTGGGGTACGCCGCAGATGATGTCGGTGGCTGCGGATAGGAAGGGGGAGGCGGACTCTCTGGGTTCTGCCGGCGAGGAAGGACGTGGTCCAGTCCAGGGCCTTCTTCTGGATTCCGGCTTCTTGGAGGCGGGTTTTTAGTGTGCAGTGGCAGACCGTGTAGAAAGCGGCTGACAGGTCCAGGAGGATGAGGGCTGAAGTCTCGCCGTTGTCTAACTGGTGCCTGATGTCGTCTGTGGCGGCGATTAGGGGAGTCTCGGGGCTGTGGTTGCGTCTGAATCCGGACTGGGATGGATCTAGGATGTTGTTGTCCTCGAGGTGGCGGGTCAGCTACGTGTTGGCAATTTTCTCGATGACCTTCGCCAAGAAGGGGAGCAGGGATATGGGCCGGGAGTTCTTGAGGTCTTTGGGGTCCGCCTTGGGCTTCTTGAGGAAGGCGTTGATTTCGGCGTACTTCAGCATTCTCTAGATTCCAGTCCATAGAAATTGTCTTCCACGAGTACCCATAGACAATAATATTTATTTTCAAATCTTGTATTTTCTGTGATATGATCACCGAAGGCCCTGATTTTATATTAAAAACAGAGCTTTGGACTATTCCATTTCCCTCTGAAAGGCAATATTTCTCCCCATGTGTTTCCGTACCTGGCATGTCACTCAGTTTGGTGCTTAGTTTCTCGCCATGTTAAAGAACAGTAAATGTTTAAACACCCAGGCTAATATGCTGCATAGCTAAATACATATAATATCCCAAAGGCGAGACCGATTGCATTGCCTGCGTTGACTGGGTGTGAGTGTTTGATTGGTTCAGACGCTCCGTCCATCACCACCCCCTTTTGTAACACTTTGTTCGCCATAAGTTGGCAGGGTATGCTCAGACGTACCTTGCTCACTTTGCCACTGGATTCAGCAAGCCGGGCTGAAGACGGCTGAAACGCCAGAAACCGGTTCTCGGAAGCTTGTTTCCGGTCCAGGGAAGGCATGGCTTGGTAGTTCGGGCTGGACTGTCCCCATGAGGCACAGGGTCAGACTGATTTGCCTATGGCCATGTCTGAACTGGGGTGGCAGAGCGGCTAAAGAACGGTGATGGATTAAACCCAGATCTGTTGACTGGGTGTGAGTGTTTGATTGGTTCAGATGCTCTGTCCATCACCACCCCCTTTTTGTAACTGACTGTAATGCAGGCATCCTTGTGCCATGGTGCAAGGGTGCCTGTGTTGGTGCTAGGCTGCCACAAGTGTGCCAGCGCAAGGAGAAAATATAAGTGCACAATCTCTTATTAACTATGACACGTTTCTGCTCTCTCCCTTTCACAAGACACAGCGCAGCAAGTTTCCTTGCTGGGTTGCATTACATTGTGTTGCGTGAAAAATGTAATAAATCTAGTCCCCAATTTACAAACCATTTCGACAGAAACCTTATTTATCTGCACTAGACCTGTAGGAAATTGGATTGTTATTTGGGGGGGTGACTACCTACCTCGAGAAATAATCACAACCTTTGTCGGGCGAACCCTCAAAGTCACTGAAGCAATCTGAACAAGACCCCTGGTAGCCATGACACAGAATAGAGAGGCTTAATTTAGGGAAATTTGTAAAGTGTGTATGCAGTACCAAAACATTAATACATTTAAAATGCAAAACCATAATAATCCCAAAACAAATAAGAAACATAGAGTAACATTTAAAAAACAGAATGACTTTAAAATGATGAAAATTCAACAAGAAGAATCAGAGATAGACAATTTTAAAGTTTAAATCAGAATACGACAAAAAACACAGTGCCAATGATAGTTAATGGACACAATACATGGAGTCTCAGTTGGATTCGAGGTTGACTGTGATGGAGTGTGGATTGGATACACCAACCAGTTTTGTCCGGGTCAAAGACTTTTCCTTCTGAACTTTAAGTCCCAATCCACCACAGGAGTTCACTTGTGAAGCACCTCAGGACCTCAGGGGATGGACTTAGAGACACACAAGGCATCATTTAGAGGTCAATAGCAAGGTCCAGTCCAGCTAAAGTTTCTACTGATCAGCTTGATAGTTGCATGAAAGGCTTTTTTCTAACTAGTTATATTCCTACGCATTGAACAGGGGCTGAATGTTATGACCCTTGGAGTCAAACTCTTTTTTCTTGGTACAAGAGGGAGCAGGTCTAGTTCTTCAGGGCTCCTCTCGGGTCAGAGACAGCAGATCCAGTCCTCTTTGGCTCTTCATCAGCTCCAGCTTTGAAGTGGGTACCTGGAAATGCCACATGCAGGCCTGCTACCAGCTTGTGGGTGGAATAGACTCCTGGGTATGCACTAACCAATGGAGTCAAAGTTCCCCGAGCCAACCCTAAACACTTTGGGCATTTTCAAGATAGCAAAAGTACTCAGCCCCAGTAAACTTGGGCTCTGAGGGCCAGGGGTATATAGAGAGTGTACTATGGGAATGAACGGGCAACGTTAAAGTAATACAAACAATTGGATTTAGTTATAAAAAGCTTTTGTCCTTCGGATCAAGATTACATCAAATCTGCATTGCCTTGTCATCTCAAAATGAAATATTTAAGATGCAGTATGTTTTATATTCCTATCGATGGAACTGGGAATCAAGTGTTAAAAGAAAAGGTTGCATTTCGACTCTAGGTTAGGAAACAGAAACCTTCATGCATATAATGTGCCCTTGCCCAAAGCTTTTATATTTAAGGAAACTATATTTACGTCTGATTTTCAAGAAGGGGAAAATAGTATGTCCCCCGCGGCTTTCAAATACTGTTTTAGGCTTCAAGATAATTATTTTATTGTTACATTTCTTACATTTTTGGATCATGCATATAAAATGTCTTGGTAGTTAATCTTAACCATATTTTATATCAATGACCCATATAGCAAATTTGTATCTATTTTTCTAACATATGTATGATGACAGTAAATACATGGTCTCTTTTATCTCATTATTATTGTAATCTCTGTGATTAATACAACAAAAACCAATAAATAATAATAATAATAACTATCGTAATCCTAGTGCCCTCCCAGATCTAAAACCAAAATCCAGTTTGAAGCAGCTACTGCACCCACAACAAACCCAGAGGCAGAAGTCTTGAAGAACAAAAGTAGGGTTTACCAGCAACAAAACAGTGGAAATGCAAGAATTGTCTTGGTATCCTGTTTCTCTTACTTTCAAGTGTGCCCCGAGTGTTCTGTGAAAACCCAGTATATCAATAAAGCACGATTTGGCAAACAAGCAGAATTTGATAGTGTAATGTCACAAAAGGATGCTCAGAGCCCACATCCTGTTGCAACATAACATATCATAAAATAGCATAACATAACAAGAGCTCATTTTGGGCCAGATGTACGAAGATAGGTGTTTGCGATTACCAAATAGCAGATTTTTGTAATTTGCTATTTGGTAATCTCACACAGCAATATACAAATGTGTGTTTACATTCTGTAAGGTTCAGAGATGCAATCTCTGCCAATTCATGCCAGTCTTTTGTATTTCACACCTTTAAACAACTATTCAAATGCTGATCCCTGGCTGAGAGAATTCGGAGAGCAAATGCATATTAGTCTCTTGGAGCTTTAGGCAGAGAAAAGGTAACTTTCTGAAAGTTACTTCTCGTTAATATTTATTAAAAGCAACTTTGGGAAAGTTTCCACTCTGTTGCCCAGATCGTCCAGTGGTCTTGCATGATTGCTGGCCACCAGAAAGCCTTCTGCCCCACCGGGAAGTAGCTTGAATGACTACCATGCTCAGGAACTGCAGTATCCTGCTACAGATGGAGGTGTTACCCCCCACTGCAGGAGACCACTCAGTGTGTTGGCCCAAAAGTGTGAGCATCAATGGCAAATGGCGATCACATTCCTGAGGGTCATCCCTTTGTTCAGGTAGACAAGCTGGTGGCAGGAACAGAGAAGCGAGACAAGTACCTAAACCGGTTTTCCCATGGGCATTTAGCCCACAAGTAGCCACACCTCTAGGGTTGGTAACTAAGCTCATAACATCCTATAAAGGGTTCAAACATCTTGAGTGTGGGCAAAATAGTGCACTGTAAGATTGATAAATGCCACACTTAGCCAGAAGTCATCACAGGGCAGCAGGGATCCTGGTAGCCCATTGGCTAGTGACCAAATCACCTCCTCAGCACTCTTTCTGGGCATAAATGTGACCTGTGACACGCTGGACCTCGGATCACAACAGAACAAGAAAAAAGAACAACTTATAACTGTCCTGTCGACCCCTGGACCTATCAAGATGGTATGCACTGACTGCACCTGCTGCACCTTGGTCTAGCAAAGAGGGGACTGTGCATGTGGCCCCTGTCTCATGGAAAAGTCGCTCCAGAGCCCCATACCAAAACAGTGACTCAAAAGATCAGTCTGCAGACATCCCTAGAATCAGCACCAGGACAATCAAAGTTGAAGAAGCCCATTACGACAAGCCAGTAGCCACACTCTTTTAATCGTCGCTGATCACTGCTGGGTGACCCAAGAGACCGATCCTCAACAGCAAAAATTTGCACTTGAATCTGATAGATCCAGGAGTATAGTCTGAGTCCAGATTGCTTGCCAAAGAGGAACACCAGCCTTCACTAAAGAACACTACTGGGCCCACGGTTTACAGAGATTGGTAGCTACCCTGCAGCTGCCCTTCTACTAGCTCAAAGAAGACTTCAAAGGACACGAAACTCTGTGACCAAAGTGTCCCCAACATACCCTTGGACTGAGGAATAACCTCAAGGACACCCCCATAGACCCAATGCCACCTAGAGTATCTTTCTGCACCCCAAGTATCCTGCATCCCCAGCATCAGAACCCCTCAATTGAAATCAATGGTGGTCTTGATATACCGTGTGGAATTGGACTTGAGACTGCTTTGGTGACCAGGTAACCAGCCAAATACTACCATTTGACCCCCCTGAACTTCTCCCTGCCAGAATTGGTCACCATACTCGGGCCAGAGTAGCCAAACACAACTCTTTCAAACTTTTGAAAAGTTTCTAAATTTTACAGTTTCTCTTGCTTGTTAGTGCTTTCGACATAAAAGCTGAGATATGCGTTACCCTTGAAAATATCTACACCTCTAGAACCCACTGATGGATTTTGCTCAAGTTGGTATCTAAAAATTCATAAAAACATTATGTATATTTATAAAATGGTGTCTGATTTCTTTTGTATTGTATGACTTTCGAATTTCGTTGTTTGGTGCTTATCAATGCTTTATCCTAGTTCCTTTCTTTAAGCCTTGCTGTTCAAAGCCACAGTTACCCACGGTCGAGCTAAAAGTTTTGCAAATGAGCTGACTGGACCCACCACAGTTTTACGGGTGTATTACATGGTAAGGTCGCACAACGCTATCATATAATACACCACAATCCTCACACTAAGGATTTATAAGTAAGTTGCATATACCAATTAGGTGTATGCCAAATCTCATCATGTTGACAGCTTCAACAGCCAGCAAAAACAATTAAGGCCAATATTTCTGGAGACATCACACAAAAGATGACCGTTTTGCTACAATACTTTGGTGGAAGATACCCGTTTTTATTATTATCAACAATTCATCTAAATTGTGTGCACGTGAATCAAAGGACATGCTACCTCTGATTAATTATTGTGAAGAAGCAAGAATAGGGTCAATAATAAGGGCTCTTCCATGACTGTGCAAGAGACAGATCGCTTCAATGAAAGAGGAAAGAATGCAAACCAAAACATCTGTTCCTGAAGGAGCTTTTTGAAAAATGCATTAGGAGGTTTACTTTTACACTATTCAAGTAAAAAAAAATCAATTAATCAATGCTTTTCCTCACACCACCATTACCACTAACATTAAAGTTAAACATCATTACCATCACCACAACAGTCAGTAGCCAATGCCAATGCCAAAGACCCCCACAATCACCATTACTACCACCACCATCAACACTCTAATTGCCATTATCATCACTATCACCACCACCACCACCAACATCAACAAAACTGACAGCTCCACCAGCAACACTAGTACCTCCACCAGCATTATCACTACCTACACCAGAACTAGATCACTGCTACTACTAGTATCATCAAACCGCCAATAATATTTCCACCGTCAGCCCTACTAATACAATTTTTACCAGCACCAACACCACTCCAATATTATCATGTGTTTATGTGTGGAAGAGCCTCGTGCATTTGATAGTGTTGTGTGTATGTGTGTGTGTGTGTGGAAGGGTGATGTTGGCATGTGTGAGAGAAACTGTATGTTATCTATAAGTAGTAAAAAGGCCAAATCTATTGGCTTTGCCACTGCTTATTGAGATGGATTCATTTTAGGTAAATTCGCAAAACCTGGCGTTTTAAACCAGCTTATGGCTAAGATTTTGGATCTTCCTTGCCTCTATACCTTTTTGGTGTGTGTGTGTGCTTTATAAATATGTTGCAACATAACATGACATAAAAAAGAGCTAATTCAGGCCAGATATATGAAGGTAAGTGTTTGCGATTATCAAATAGCACATTTTTGCGGTTCGCTGTTTGGTAATCACAAACAGCAATGTACAAATGTGTGTTTAACATGTTTTGTGATTCTCAGTGGGTCACAAATAGACTTACCTCATGAATATTAATGAGGTAGGTCTCACTTTATAACTCATTGGGAATCACAAAAATCACAATCAAAGCAGACCACCTCTGTGACTGTTTTTCAGTAAAGCAATTTGTTTTCAAATGCAGCCCGTTTTCCTCTTTTCATCTTTTAAGAATAGGCAGTAGTTTGTGGGACCACTGCCTGCTCTTTAAAAATGTTTTTCCAAACATTCACAAAGGGGAAGGGGTCCCTTGGGTAACCCCTCCCATTTGCAAATGGGTTACCACCTACTTGAAGTAGGCGGTAAAATTCAAACGTTTTGCGACTGCATTTTGGCCACAAAATATTCACACATACCACTGCGATTCAGTATTAGGAAGGGACGCCCTCATCAAGCCCCTTCCTAATACCGAATCGCAAACCCAATTTGCAATTCGATTATTGGTTAACAAATCAAAAATTGGGCCTTTGTACATTGAAAAATGCCTTTTTGCGTTCTCAATCAGTCCGATTCTGCACATAGGACCGTTTGTGAAGGAAAAAAGGCTTTGTATATATGGACCTTAATTCTAGAGTTTAAAGCCAATCCTAAATTACGAATGACTTATAAAATAAATATCAAACATCCAGCCGTGCAATACTGTGCCCCATTATGAGCAACCTTAAGAGATTAGAGGGGAACAATACATGAACAAGCATGCTACAATCATATCGGATCTAAGAAATATTGTATTTTAACGAAAGGACAATTAAATGGCTGTGATATGATAAAGTTATTGGCAAAGGTTTTTGTAAGTATAGCTAAGAGAGAAAAAAAGGCTCAATATGTTGAAACATGTGGTTTTGTGAGAGTCAGGGTTGGAATCTGTCCACGCTGTGTGACCTGTCTGCCGGCTGGGTCATTGCTAACATGCTTCAGAACCAGATCCAGGTGTCAGCTTAAGAGATCCAATTTTCCAGATGTTGCAGAGCCATTCCAAGCTGTATGGAGCACTCGGGAAGAACACGGGCATGGTAATAATGAACCCATGTATGGCAATTGCCCAGCCTGTAATACTTGCAAAGCATGCCGTTTTTTTTCCAGACAGAATGGGGTACTTTAAAAAAATATCATTTATTTTTCAAAAGTTTTTGTGGATTTACAAGTATCATTCTGGTATGCTTGACAATAATGAATGTGGTCTATTGCATCGCATATTCCTCACTGCATAGTCTTATTAAGTGGAAGTTGCTGAATCTGCCAATGGAAGTGTTGGTCAATTGAAGAGAGACGTGTACATATCAGCCAACTAGCTCTATGGTATCAGACTGATTTTCAGCGCGTTTTCGTTTATCCTGCCAACAGCACCGAGCATGATAGGTGTGGGTGTGTACTTAACATAGGAACATGACATCTCGAGTCCCACCCTGCCCAGTGCATTTTCCTAAAAAACAGGACTTGCTTGTCGTCAGCATATGACGTGATCTGGTTGGCAGCCCTGTCAGTGGCAGTTCTGTGGCATGCTGGCCACCGTGATTCACGCTGGACAACGTTACAACATAACTACACCATATGATGAAAAAGTCACAAATGTATTTTTTGAGACTATGACCTGTGTGAGCTTTCAGCTGTTTTAGCTCGTTCTTCCGAGCAGAATTGTTCGTGTCACTGAAGAGAAGCCTTGGCTCTTAGTCACACGCTGGCAGTTCCTTATTTGACAACACACTTGCTAATGTTTACAGTGTAAAGATTTCAGGTAAGTATCTACAGCGAGCAATATGTGAAAGCAAAGGCAAAAGTACCATCTCTCTCTACACAAAGGGCCATATTTATCAAATGGTTGAGTCGCTTTTGCACCACACAACGGAGTGAAAAAGGGACGCATCCCATCAGATGCAATTTATCAAGCCACCCCAGACCCCTTTGCGTGGCCCTGAGTGGCTTGATAAATCCAGAGTAACGCAACGCAGTACATGCTGCTGCGTTGTACTACTATGGCTCAGCGAGGTGTTCCAAGGGTGGTGCGTGAGTGTTCCTACGCAATGGATTTTGACGCATTCCCAGATTTACCATTTGTGGTAGGGCAGGGAATGCGTCCACAATGTTATGCATTCCGTGGGGAAATATCTTTATTTGTCCCTGTTATTTCTCTTTCTTGGTGTGCAGCACACATAGAAAGAGGAAAATGCCTCAGGAGATTGTTTTTGGGAAGGAAGGTGTTCATTCCTGCACACAAAAAACCCTGCATGTAACGCAGGCACCCTTGCACAATGGTGCAAGAATGCCTGCATTGGGCGCTAGGCAGAACATTGTGCACCAGCTCTGGGAAAAGGCAGGAATTATGTCATGCAGTGCAGCAAGGTAACATGCAGTGCAGCAAGGTGACTTGCTAGGCTGCATGACTTCTTAATAGATAAATATACCCTAAATTCTTTGATGTGCATTACAAACATATTAATGTAGAAATCATGTACATTCGCCTAAAAACATTCAAGTCTAAAAGGCAGAATGAAGATTGTGACACAGTTAATCTCCTCACTTTGTTGTGCCTAATAATTAAAGGAATGTGAAATAATGTCTAAACGCAATATTTTCACTTTTTTCTAATCAAATGTTTTCACAGTTGAATTTACTTTCAATTACACCCATATTTTAGTCTGCCTAACTCCTGAGTAATACATTGGCCAACCTCATTAACATTTATTTGGCAAATGCGTGAAAGTGACTAACCGATCGTGCTGAACTGAATGACTGCTAAACTGAATGAAAAGTGAGGGGGGAAACTCCCAGCCGTTCATTTTTTTTCAGGGTTTTGTTTAAATATGACTCAATATATACAGAGCACTAAAGGGCTTATTTATATTATTTGTGGTGCAGGGCAGCGCAGCAAGTTTCCTTCTTGTGCTGCTCTGCGCCTCAGAGAAAGGGCAGGAATGCTCCCTATTTATCCAATACGTTGCATTCCTGTCCTTTCCCCCTGCTCTGGAGCTGTTTCGTCAGCCTAGCGCCAAAGCAGTCACACTTCCACCATGGTGCAAGGGTACCTGTGTTGTCAGCAGGATTGTTTTTGTGCAGGCAGGGACACCTTCCTGCACAAAAAGCTTTTGACGCACTCCTAGGTTCACACGTCCCTGTAAATCTGGGAATGCATTAAAAATATGAGATTGCGTGAGAACACCCGTCGCAATGCCCATGGAATGCCTCCCTAGCACAGAGTAAGCAACGAAGCGATTTGCGCCTACTTGCTTTATTCCATATCTATTAGGCCATTGAAAGCCACGCAAAGTGGCTTGCAAATATGATCCAGTGGTTTGCGCCACCTTTGCGTCACAAAAAGCGACACTATGGCGTCATAAGGGGCTCATAAATAAATATGCCTCTATATAAATATATAACTTTCCAAAGTAATCCATCTGTCTGTCCCCCCACCCCTCGCCCTTTTTTCAATGTGGTGTTTTGCAGTAAGTAACCTGTTGTAAATCTCTTGTAAGACATGCATCCTAGTGAAATAAAAATATTGTAATAGCCATAATGTTTTGAAAAAAAATTCAGAGCAAGCTTTGGAGTCTTGACATTGTGCGACAGGCACTCACAAACTGCCCAATTCTCGTTATAAGTAGGATGTGGCCAGCATTCAGAAATCGCACAAATGTTTTCAATCGTAGACAGTGGTAATCTCAGTATTTTTACCTCGTGGTGTTTGGAAATGAACATAAACAACTGTCTGCAACTGTAAAAATATCTAACGCCATTTTCTTTTCTTTACAACATATTGATCATTTACAGAAATACTAAAAAATATAGTTTTTGAAGGACTGAATGCGAGAACAAGAAATCTGTCAATCTTCGTACCATCTCCTGGGATCTAAACACATTTGACAACAGTGACAAACTTATTATTGACAGCTGTGCGCAGCTAGGGCCACCCTGAAGAAATTGTCCAGCCGTTTAATGAGGGCCACCAACAAATCCTCCAGATGTCATGGCATTCAACAGTTGGCCACCTGGGTCACATTTCGAATGATGGATGGGCCACCATGTTTTTTCTTTGCCCTGCGGCTGAAAGGACAGAGCACTGATCACCAGCCCCAAGGCACGGATGTGATGCTTTTGTATTTTTACAGCGGTCACTGGATTGACAGAGACTCCTGAACTTGGAAGTGGACACCAATGGGGGATTTTATTCGCGCTGCTTGAAAACACAACAGGGCCAGGTCTTTGAAACACTCCGAATATTATCACATATTCCGAGGGGAGCTGCCGCACAGTTTATTGTTTTTGTTCGTGGCAATTAGAAACACACTCACCGATGCCTAGACACGACGCAAGAAAAACTGGGGCATGTACTATTAGGTTACAGACATCAGACATTTAAATAAAACTAACGGCACTTCTGTTTCTTCTGTCTAAAATACACGTCACCACTTACGTCACTTTAATGAAAAGCATATACTGTGTGATGATGTTGTTTGACATATCATTCAACGCTCCCGGTTTATGTTCATGGCCGCTGAACAATAAAATACTTCGCATTAACACAGTGTCCTGTTCTGTGGAATTAATAAGGATCAACACTAATGTATTCCATGTACTCAGTGTGTGTAAAACATTCCTAAACACTATTTCAAGAAGTTGTTATGAGGGCCTGCCTGTGCTGTATGCTTTTCCTCTGGTCCATGTGAAGTCAACCTCTCGGGCTAATAATCGTGGAAAAGTTGTGGGGTCAAATGTGGCAACTTATCTTTCTGAGATATGTGTATGTGGCGTGCTATGCCACAGCGCATAGCTCGCATGCCATTCTGAACTTCCATTTACTTTTCTCGTCTGCCATGAATAGTTTGCAATGCAAAGTATTGATGGATGACCGCCCTGTGCAATGTCTCTTTGATTTCCAGCAGACCATTTTAAAGGAGACAATGCATGATCTTTGAAGTGTAGGATCTTTTTAGGTTTAGCAGTAGATCGCGTTAGTACTCTGGTCAACAGCACACACAAATACAGGGAGTAAGGGCTTTGAATCAGCCAATGGCTTGTTTCAGGAACCCTTTAGCAGGTGCTTGTTTGAAAGGCCTTTCACATTCTCTCCATCAATCCATCCATTCATCCATCCATCCATCCATCCATCCATCATCAAGGTGGTCCTGCTTTCCATCCACCCAGCAGACTACTGCCAGGCTGAGCTTCAATGACTGAAGGTCTCCTGCTACGCTGGACCCAAGGCAGTACGGTTGCCAAGCTTCCACCCGTCCATTAGACAACCACCTGGCAAAACATCAGAGACTGAAGGAATCTGCTTTGCCCATCCCAAGTTGGTATGGAGTTGAGCTTTCTCGCCGCTGCTCCAGGCCCTTGACGGTACCACATCATGCTTCGATCTAACTGGTGTACCACCACTTGCCAAGCTTCACTGACAGAAGGGCCTCTGCCAACCTGGGCCCAGTGAGACACAGCTACCATGCACCTAGTGGGTCCCCATCACACTGGACTCAAGGTGGCTCCCCTCAAGCTGCCATCAATCTGGTGGGACACCACCAGACAGAGCTTCACAGACTGAAGGGCCCCCACTGCACTGGGCTTAAGGTGGCACCAGGTCAAGCTTCCCTCTATTCAGGTGACCACCACCTGGAGGGACCCACTGAGCATGGCCGAAAGTGGCACTATGAAGCTTCTCCCAACCAGTAGACCAACATAAGGATATTAAAAAACAAACAAATAATGCAACATATATAAGAAAATTGGCTTCCAGTCGTAGGTTATCTGCCAGTCGGGGTCAATGGCTGACCCCACTGAGTGGCCTTCCATAATGGATTTCGGATGACTATGGAGAGTGGAATTCAGGGCATGACTAATAACCAGACCTTGTCTCCCAGCCTCACTGAATGATCCTTAGTAAACGAAAAGGGGCCCCTTACAAACTAAAGGGATTAGGGCACTTACAAAGTGAAATAAGGAAAATATCCCCTAGGTAACGTATTGATCAAAGAACCACAATTTGGGAAACTAATCACTCAGATATACTTTCATGCCCATTCATCTCAATAACTCCTTTCAAGATTTGGCCACATATAAAAAGAAAAAAAAATCAACTACTGGGTAAAAATCAAATGACATGGATTTATTATGCCTAATACAGAAATTGTCAAGATAAAAACACAGAAATATCCTATCAATAAATACAAAATTCATAAAATCACAAAAGCTAATAATCCATCAAAAAACAATGTGCATGAAAATATAAAGGGAGTGAAAAGACAATAGTTAGACCAAACAACTTAGTCTTAACTAGTTACACATCCGTTATGATACCATCTCAAAGACGTGGGCTTAAGCACTCTATAATTGGCTTTTTGAAAACCACTGTCCCCAAAGCGGATTGTGTATGGAGGTATAGCGTCGACGCGTTTCGATGGAGAAAACCTTATAAATCCATCTTTTTCAAGACTCTGGTATTTAACACTTTGTATCTTGTGACATATTTTCATGCAGATACCTATAATAAAATACAGCCATTACTCCTCTATAGCCAAAGAATTTACACAGCAAAAACATAAATTTCAGTTAATCTCTGGGGAACAGGAAAAGTAGGAGGGGGAAAAAAAGGAGTTGGAGGGGGGAGGGAGGAAGGGGGAGAGAGAGGGGAGAGAGACATATAATTCACCATTATTCCCTAGGTCAGACATCATTTTAATTAATACAGCCCGTTTATTTCTAAAAACCCATATACATCAGTGCTACTTCACAACAGGAATACCTATATATATTACAACTTGCACATGTGATAAAACCACTTTTAAAACTAACATAGTTCTACTACTTCCTTTTAGATGTGGCACCATCTTCGAAAGACTTATACACTATATCTCTCACATCCTTCCACACTTCCACATACCACATATTCGCATCTATGAGAGTTCTTATAGTGTCTCACCTCTGTATAAACTAGAAGGGGGTAAAGCCTCCCTTGTTAATAATTTTTCAAAGATAAAAAGTCCCAGCTTAGTGAGGACCTCCCGAGAACTGTAAACAAAAGGCCATATTACAAATTAGTGCTAATCTTTTCTGAAAGCCATCATCTTGATTGTTTGCTCTAATTGGGGATGGCAGTCTCACCTTATTATTGCAGCAGGTGTAGATCACAAAAGCTACTTTATTGTATTATTCTTTTCTTTATGGAATCTTCTCTTGTGTTTACACCTATATATACACACATAGACATATTATTCAAATTATGTTCTAGTGCTGCTTCCACACCCTATACTATAAATAATGTTGTAGTATGTTTACCTTTCATGAAAACAGGGGAAAAAAAACTCCCTGGTTGGATATGATGTCTTCTCACTTGTTGAGGTTAGTATGGACACCGTGGATGTTATTATCCGTTCGGGATGATTGATTAAAACGGTCCCTTTTTTTCCTTTTAGGAATCCTACAGGAAGACATAGTGCTAATATAAGATGGCCATAGGGACCTATAAACTGTCATGAGTTCATCAATGTTGAAGGATAGAATCTTAAGGGATGCAGCCACCATCCTTGACCAAAAGTGGCACGATCTGGTTTAGTACCTGTGAAAAGCTTTCCGGCTCACTGCTCACTGGCTGCTAAGACCAGTGATAAAAGAAACCAGACAGGGGTATGCAGTATTGTAGTGTGTCTATACTATACTATACAAGAATAGTTCAAGAAGTACCCAAGTCTATTAAGGCAGATCAAGGCTTCAGGCACTCATGGCAGATGGGGAAGGGAGGGTAAAGAGATAAAATGAATGGGGAGAAATGAGGGCTAATCTCAGATCTTCACATAAAGTAATAAAGGGACAAGGGAGCAAAAACTGCATATGCAGGTTGAGCCAGCCGATCTCACAGCATACAATCCCACAACCTTCAATCCTCAACTTTCACCAGGGTCCACTACCTCTGGTAGGAATTCCATGGGTCACTAGGAGCAGGGAAACAAGAGTGGGGAAGAGGAGGCACCGCATACATGAATACTGCAATGTAGATGCGGTGTAAAAGCATAGAGTAGTTCACAGGACATGGAGGGGCATTACAGGGAGATGAGGGAGGGCGAGTACTCGAGGGATCAAATGAGTAGATTTGATGGATGAAGAAACAGGAATGATCAGAGCATATTCCAAGGGGAGAGTGGCACAGTGGAGGGGGAGGACAGCAGAGTGTTGTTTCCAGAAGAGGTGAGAGGTGTCTACCCCGTGCATCAATACCCCTGAAAGGTATGCCTTCATATAGAGCTCATCGAGGAAGAGGAAGAGGAGGTTGTGATGGGAGCGCCAAAGCAGCAGAGCGGACCAAGGTGCAGAGGAGAGGGACAGGTGTAACTAGGTGGCAAAATCAAGATACTGACCGATGGGGGGAAGGTGGATGAATGGGAAGTTCGACATTTCTTGTGAAAATTCAAGAACCGAAATTAACACACCCTATATACCAAAAACATAGCAACTGTGTAGTATGGTACAAATAAGTATAGAAAACAGAATCACATTTTAAAATCAACACATCAACTCTAGTCTTAGTACATGCCTGAAAGAGAGTTGATCCGCCACCTGGATCGTCCGGATTAGATGTTCGCACTGACCCGTGCAGTCCAGTGTAACTACATGTAAGATACTCACATTTATCGACCTTCTTGACTTCGGACGCACCCGTCCTTAGTCTCTCCTATGCTGGCACGTACCGTCCAGCAGGGATCCATTACCCATTCCTTTTCTTTACATCGACCTCAACGTGTCACAGCCGGGTTGGAATTAACACCGGTCGTGCGACTCACACTTCAACATTGGAAATGAACAGCCCTGAAGAGTCACATCTTGTACACGGTGTGACGAAACATGTGTCGGCTGGTTTTGTCATATGTACTGATCAAGATAGAACTATAAATCTTATCTATACGCAGTTCTGGAGTTTGACCTTCATCATTTTGTTTTCATGAACATTGTTTGGATTGTTTGGTTCTGACACTAGGACCTATCACTCCGATACGTGTGCACAGGACTTTGACTTACCCCTGAAAGGTATGCCTTGATATAGAGCTCATTGAGGAAGAGGAGGTTGCGATGGGAGCGCCAAAGCAGCAGAGCGGTCCCAATGTGCAGAGGAGAGGGACAGGTGTAACTAGGTGGCAACATCAAGATACTGACCGATGGGGGTAAGGTGGATGAATGGGAAGTTCGACATTTCTTGTGAAAATTCAAGAACCGAAATTAACACACCCTATATACCAAAAAGATAGCAACCGTGAAGTATGGTACAATTTAGTATAAAAACAGAATCACATTTTAACAAATCAACACATCAACTCTAGTCTTAGTACATGCCTGAAAGAGAGGTAGGTCGCGGGAGCAGACAGATATGCAGCTATCCTCTTGTACAACCCCGCATAGTTGTAGGCGCTAGCAACCATAACGTACTTGGGGCATAATTGCATCATCCGATATGGTGATATACACAAAATTAAACACAAACCAACAAACAGTCAGAGGGTCAGACAGAGAGAGAGACAGACAGAGGGATAAACACATAGACAGACAGTGTTTTTTAAGAGACTGCTTAACCTGTTTTGTGGTATAAATTGTTTGGAAAATGTATTCAGCACTTGTTTTTGTGCATGAAACGCAGTATTTTAGTGGTTTTAGATTTACGCTTTATCTGTAGGTTTGCACAGGAACTACATAGTGTATATTGAGCCTGTCTGTATCCAAGGAGATTCTAATTTCAGGAGCACCTCTTTGGCACCAGTTTGCGCTTTAGCAATTGTCAGACAGGCATCTGAGCAGGCCTTACCACTCCTTTCACACCTGCACCGGCCCTTAAGTTTAAGGACATATACTTTTTAAATAGATTTCTGTGAATCAGGCCGTTTGCAACCCAGGAAAGGCTATGTACATGTGGCCCACAGATCCTAAACCAACATTACACTCAAATGTTCTGTATTCACCAATACCTACCAGAAACACCCCAACACAACAACACTCATTCAACAGCCTGTCATCTATTGCACAATTTAAAGCCTTAAAACCTGACCCACATGCTCCACCACCACCCCTAACCCATGCACTTTCCATCCTAAACACACGCAAATGAAATAAACAACATACCACTCTTCACTACTTTACATCCCCTTGTCTAATACACATCAAGAATACTCTATAAAACAACACAAACCATCAACTCACTCTCAACCACCATCTCCACCACCTGCAAACACAGACCCAACAAAATGCCTTCTAAGCTGGCTGGACGAGGATTATGATATAGACAAGCAACACTATTGCTATCTTGATACATTTAATACCAGCACTAATAATACACCTGCTACACAATCAAAATACTACTACTCACTCTTCTAGAAAACAAAGCCACGCCACCATCAACACAGAATCTCTAGACTACCTACTAATAAATCGTTGATCCCTCTAGAAAAACAAGCACCACATTTACGATCCACTCACTGACACACAGCCTGACTTATTTTTTATAACAGATTCATGGTTAGGAGATGACATGGCTCTATTATTGCATGAAGCTGTTCCACCAAGCTATGAAACTGTCACACAAAAGAGGAGTCGGACTAGCTGTTATATTCAAGGTAATAATAAATCTCACCAAAGTCAATTACATTTCCATTCTAGTTTGTTAGCACCAGATGTATTCCTACACCAACTTCCTGCTGTAACTTCCTCCTTCTTTACCAACGACTTCCTAGAAAGGCTACATTGCCAGACACATTCCGAGACTCAGTTTGAAACCTTATGACACTACACTTTAACATATGCATCCTTGCAGACCTAAGCAAATGGTCTGACAAACCCAACATTCCCCATCCAAGATCTATCATCACTGGCTTAGAGACACTGAACCTACAGATGATCAACCCCAAACCCACACACATTGCTGGACACATTCCAGACGTAATTTTGCAAATCCAGAACTAGTTACCTTTCAAAAGATTACCGCAGTCAGATAGTCAGACCACCATCTGGTAGCTTGCCAATACAAAACATCACAACCCACCAAACCTAAGGCTACTTTACATGCAATCACATATTGTCTGTGGAACAAACTCAATTTTTAATACTTAGAAACACAGCTAACATCCAGCACAGGTCTAGACACAATAAATTCAGTTCTGAATCTCTATGGCTCCAGGAGGCTTTGATATTCTAATAACACTAAAAACAAAACAGAACACACGAAAACACGAACATAAGCGCCTTAGATGAATGCAGAACTAAAAAAGATAAAACAACAAATTGTAACACTCCAGAGCACCTGGCTCAAAACAAATGACAGTAAAGACAAACTTTACCTACACAAACTTAACAGAATATACGAGTTAATAATAAAAAAAGATAAAAATGGTACTATTCAAACAGAATTCAAAATGCTTAAAGTGCAAATAAAGGGCCAGATTTACAAAGGTAAACTGAGACGAAATTCTAACTTTATGACTTTTGGTATTCATAAAGGGCATTTACGAGCAGTAAAGTTAGACGTTTGTCTAAGTTAAACATAAGTTTTGGTCTTAAGTTTAATTGAGACCAAAACTGAGACAAAAGTCTAACTTTACTACTCATAAATGTCCTTTGTGAATACCAAAAGTTGTAAAGTTAGACTTTCATCTCAGTTTACCTTTGTGAATCGGGTCCAAAGAATTTGATAAAGTTCTCACTGAATTTCGTAAACCTAAATGCACAGAAAGAACTCATCCTATTTCTCAAGAATTTGCTGCCAAACTGGTTAATAATTACACAACCAAAGCAGGCATAATTGTGTCCTATTTAAAACAAAGGAATTCCACCAGAACCAACCCATTTCGAACAATACCCTCCCAAGGGTAGGCTAACCCAAACCTTACGGTCCTTTGAACAACTATCAGAACCCGAATGTATGGATCTTGTAAAAATAACAGGCCAACTGGCTGCCCCCTCTGTCCCTTGTCCACCACAAATCTTCAGGAACATTCTTTTAACTATGTCTGCTGCCATACCAGTCAGAACAATCATCAATAATTTTTTAACAACAGGAATCCTTCCATAAGGCCCAAACAACTGCAGACTGATTACAAATGGACCTTTTCTGGGCAAAGTGATGAATAGAAAGAGCAGCATTCACCCAGATTTCAAGATTCATTGAAGATAACTCCTTACTTTCAGACTTCCAAACAGGATTCTGTCCATGAAGTAGCACAGAATCTGCCCTCCTCACCATCTAGGATGACCTTAAAACACAGTGGACTGGAACTGGGTCACTGCACTACTTGTAAGACTCGGCATAGAGGGAACTGCTCTCGACTGGATCACATTCTACCTTCAAAACAGAACAATGACATCCATACTCCACTGGCGGAGCTTGCAAAGTTTTTGACACTCTCCTCTCTACTTTGAGAGCAGAGTTTGGAATAAACTTCGCTGCCCAACGCCATGTAGTGGAGTTTACCAGTGCCAGCCCACCCCTACGTCAGGCCAGAAGGTAGCAGGGATGGCATTCATGGATTTTGTGCTGTAGTGACAAAGAATCTTGAAGATGAGTCACAAAGAGCAAGGGGAGTAGTCTAGTCAATGCACAGGAAAAGCACTGAAAAGCTGATAATTTGCCAATCCATGTAAACAGTGAACTTTGGAGAACATACTTCGCTTCCCCACCAAAGATACCACCATCTCTACCTTCTCCCCGAGTTACCTTAGCAGCTGCTATGCTCAGAGTGGTAGGGGCTCTCTGTCTCCTGAGCCCCGCCGAGACTCGGCAGTATAGTGGAGGCCGTCATCTCTCCTGCACTCAGAGACACTGTCTCAGAGCCGAGGCTGTGAGGCGAGAGGGTGATACTGCTCCTGTGAGGCATGGATCTGGCACTTAGGGTGAAAGGAGGGGATGAGGGAAGACACCAGAGAGGTTTGGAGCACTGAGCCTGTGAAGAAAGGGCCTGGATACCAAGGAGACCTTGCTCCAGTTCTCACATGATTCAGGGAGGGCTTTTGCCCCAATACAACCCCCAGGACAGACTCCAAAGAAGCCGAGACGGAGCGGCATGTACCAGAGAAAGGACCAGTGAAACAAAACCTGTTCTGGAACCGAAAGAATCCTGCCGCAAAAACTGTAAGTAAACCCTCTGAGGAATTCCATGTAGTGCAATTCCGCTAGCTCTACCCACCACTAGTAAGTACAAAATCAGTTGCATTCTGTAAGACCTGTGTCACCTGCCAGGCTATGATAGGGCAAGAAAAAAGCACAAAGCTCCCCTGCAACTCTTCCCTTGGTGGAAACACCCTTTGGGAGGGTGGGTGCAGATATTGTTGGCCCTTTGGTTCCCAAGGCAACCCTAGGGAACATGCTTATCATGGTCTTGGTTGACCATGTCACCCGATACCCTGAGCACAAATCCTTGAGATAAGTGACTTGTGACAGTGTGGTCAGGGCACTGATAGGGATCTTCACACTTGTGGGTTTCCCCAAGAAGGTTGTGTCTGACGGGCGCACCGACTTCATGTCTCCCTACCTAAAGGTCATATGGGATGAGTGTAGGTTTCTCCACACCATACCATTGACCAAACAAATTGGTTTGTTGATATGTTCAATAGGTTCCTGAAAGGTATGAGTATGGGCCTGTCACAACCCCAGAGATGTAAGTGGGATGACCTGTTACCATGCTAGCTCTTTACCTACACAAAGCTGCCACCATTTGGCATCAGCTCCTTCGAACTTCTGTTTGAACACCCTGTTAGAGGACCTCTTATGAAGGATAGGTTCACGCAAGCTCCCAAGTATCCCCCACAAGATGTTGTGAGCTATCTGTTAGCCCTTAGGGTTCAGATGAGGAGCTTCATGATAGAGGCCACTTCAAATTTAGAGGAAAACCAGGGAAGAATAAAACAGTGGTACAACTAGAAAACCTCTCTGGTAGAGTACTAACCTGGCCAGAAGGTGTGGGTGATAGAGTTTGTAAAGTCCCAAACCTACAGGAAGAGTGGACAGGCCCTATAGGATCAAAGAGAGAAACAAGAAATTCCCCTACCTGTTTGACCTGGGGGCATGTAGGAATTCCCTTAAGGGTCCTGCTAGCTAACAGACTAAAACTCTACTTGAAAAGGCCTGAATTAACAATGCTCATGGTGAAGATGGTGGTGAGGATGTGAAGGATAAATCTTTTCTAGATCTACTGTCCTCCAATGTGCAGGATAGTCACAGAGGGAGATGTACTCTCCCCCATGCTTAAGCAGAACAGCCTAGAAAGTGTCACCAGGTGCAAGGACAGTCCTATTTTTTCCTTAGCCCTGGGTTCACCAACTGGCATACACCTGCCAATGATACAAAATGTACAGGCTGCTTTATAGGTTATCTGCCAGTATAAAAAAGGAGGTTCTAAGAAGCTCATTCTTGGTGTGATTGAGCTCTTCTGTATTCCCTGGTGTAGTCCAGTGGTGTTGGCACCTAAGGCTGACCTACCAGACAGCACTCTGGAACTCAGGTTTCATGTGGGTTGTAGGGGCATCAATTCACTCACCAAGACTGATGCTCACTCCATTCCCAGAGCTGATGAGCTTATAGATTGATTAGGAGCTGCCAAGATTTTCAGTACCTTTGACTTGGTGTTAACATATTGGCAGATTGCCCTAACTGAGAGGGACAAGGAAAAGTCAGAAATCTCCACATAGGAAGGGCCCTTTCATTTCATGTTCATGGCCTTTGGCTAAATATTGCATCTGCCACCTTCCGTAGGTTCATCGACTGGGTTCTCGCAATGCTGGAATACTTCAGTGCAGCCTTCCTAGATTACATTGTTGTCTTCAGCTCCAGCAGGGATGACCACCTGCAGCTCCTCAGGGAAGTGCTTTAGGTCCTACAAAAAGCAGGTCAGACTATCAAGACCAGTAAGTGCCAGAGCACAAGGCAAGGCTCTGTGGTTTACTTGGGAAATAAAGATGGTGGAGGCCATGTGCAACCTCTCCAGCTCAAGATCCAAACTATCGCCTTCCCTGGAGCCTTGTGTCATGGAAATAACCTTGTCCAGTTATCCTGGTAAATAATCTACTATTGACTAACCCTAATTTGGCTCAGCGAGAGTGATGCACAATGCCTTGCCTTCTTTGCCCCACTGCTTTCCAGAGTGAGAGATTCAAACGAAACACCTAAATGGGGCACTGAATGGAAGGGCTGAATTGGGAAGAGAGCCAAGATTAGAGAGGTGTTCTATTTGTTAATTTAGACAGGTCAAAACCGTCTGTCTAGGCAATTTAACAACACTTCTTAATGCTGAGGCTGTCTTTCTTAGATGTAAGATATATTTCAAACAGTAAATAAGTATAACGCTACTGAATCCTTTAGCCCTAAATACTTCTGCAAAAATTAGTGGCATTCATACATTTACAATATTGTCTACATGCTACATATATTATCTTTAAAAAGTTGACCTTATTTGATAACTCATAACAAATTCATCCTGATGGATAGCTCGAAAGTAGTTCTTCTGGTGACTAGCTTTAAATCAAACATTTTTAAACAATTTGTTTTTGGAGCCATTAATTAATACCTCCATAACCATACCTTAATAGTCCAATCAAGTTTCCTCGGGGGTTGGTATTGGTGAGAATAGTACCAATACCTTCTGCACAAAGTAGGTTAGTAGTACTTGTGTACCATAGCTGTGACAGTCCCCCCAGTGATAATTTTCAGTGTCTTGGAGTTTTAAGGGTACTCTTTATGAAATGAGTGTAAAAGGTAGGTACCTGGTTCCGGAGATTTTTTTTTCAAGTCTAAAGCCTTTTCCAATCTTTCAGATGGTATAAATGTACCTTCGTGATTTTAGGGTATAGTATTTGTTTTACTTTATACTCCTTCTCCTCACAAACTTTGATTGAATCTGGTGGCTCAGCTAAACGCATCTCTCGACAGGCCTTTAACAGAGAAACAATAAACACTGTGTGTATTTGCAATTTAGAGGGCAATTTTAGTTTGATGCTTACTGGAATAATTTATTTGCTTATTGTGGAAGGGTCAAGGGATTTGGGTGTTAATTTTCTATTGCCATTAATCAGAAGGGGTTTGGCTATCCACCAAACCTGTTCTAGTTAAGATTTTGTAGCAAGAGTTACCTAAACATTTTTATCTGCATATATCTATTGTTTAATATTAGCTTTCTCTATACCCTTCCTTGACTTAGCTAAGTTTCTATGAAGACTGCTCTGATGTTCGTGTACGGTAGGAAGGGGAAAGGAAGCGGTCTACTCAAATGGAAGAATATGTGGCTGGTGACCATTCATGCTGAAAAACAGTGAACATCCTATGCTAAATGTTCTGAATTATTATTATTATATACAAATTTGTCCATCCAGAGATCCTTGCTCCAATCCTCCCCTTGTTTAATTGCCTGACAACAGTTCATTTAAGTGTTCTATTATTCTGTCCATTTCAGGATGTTAGGTATTTTGACCTGTGCTCTCCATGCCACTGGAGTCAAGCTATCCTGGCTGATGAGGGCTTGAATCCTGAAACCGGTCCTAGGATGCTTGTTTCCAGTCCAGGGAGGACCTGGCCTGGCAGTTCGGGCTGGACTGTTCCCATTGGGCACAGGGTCAAGACTGATTTGCATATGGCTGGGTCCAAACTGGAATGGCATGGTGAGCAAAAAAACAATGGATTTAGGCCCAGATCTCTGTACTGGGGTGAATGCATGACATTGTTCTGCATTCTGTTCATCAATTGTTCTTTTAGCTATTATGACCTATGGGCATTAATTCTCATGTTTTTCATAATTGTTGCCAAAAGTGGGAATACAATCGTGTACCTTGATCAGTAATGATACTTTGGGATTGACATGTAACTTGACTATATGCTGGGAAAAAATATTTGCCAATTCAGGGGCTGTTGGTTATTTAGTCAGAGATAATAAAAGGCCCCATCTTAATTAGGTTATTGTGCACTTTTTACTGAGGGTCATCTCAAACACAAAATCCATCAACATTTTGTGCCAAGAGGAGGCAAGAAGGCGTCTGAGCAGCACCTCACTCGAGACTCTCCTTCAGTCAGACTCCCAGCCACCAAACAACCGAAAGCAGATGCTGTGCTTGGATGCTACTTGTGTTTTACCTAAGTGTGAAGGTCAGAGAAACACACCGACACAGTCTTCATGGAATCTCTGGAACGGGTTGGGTGCGGCGGCCCCCTGCTTTTAAGCTACTACCTCCAGCATCTGCTACGTCCCTCTGCCTACGGCGGCTTGCTGTGGATCAGCTGCTTCCTCTGGCGGTTTCAATGCTCACGCTGAGCCTGCGGTGTTTGCGCAAGCCAAATCAACAGCTGCTGCCCTCAATGGTTCCTACTGCATCGGGGAACTTGCGGCACACCACATAGGGAGTCTCTGGCCAGATTCTCATTGACTCAGCCAGCTCCGGCCACAGTGACAGCAGCTGCACAGCCCTCCCGCACCGGGAAATGCCCCCAGAAAATCGTACTAGTGGCAAAAATGGATGGTTGTGCTGGCAGGGGGAAAAGTGGCCAACATTGAAACTATTAAGAAAGCACCACAAAAGAATCCCATTGAGGTAGATGGCTGTCATTCTTTGATTAAATAACTTTTCTGCACTACCGGCATGGGTCAGCATTCTGTGAATGGCCAGGAGTAGAGCGATGGGGGCAAACTGCTGTCGGTGCAATAACAACCACTGGTGGGCAAACTGAGTCCAACCCAATGGCAAAACTCAGCGCAGAACATATCTTGGAAGCGGAAGATTCTCTCCAGCTGGACCCCCATCAAAACCTCACAAATGGAGACGAAATAATCGAAATCAGGCAGGCAGTAACCAAAGCCAGGAGCCCTCATGTTGATACAGCCTTCAGGAATAAAGTAGCAAACACCCCTTCATTACGGGTCCTTTCCCCTGATATGAATGAAAAGTTCTACTCTCTGATAGATGAATCAGACATTTTGGACACAAGCATATCAGCATCTAGTGAAGGAGAGGGGGCTAACTGGAATAGCAGCTCTGGGCTGGAAGACCCAATTAATCCACAGGGGAAAGGAAATCTATAACAAAAAAGGGGAGGAAGAAAGCCCTACAACAGACCTCCGACAGTGGCAGCACAGGAGATATGAAACGGGTCTACTCAGCCTCCCAGTTCACTGTTCTAACAAATCGAACAGATACATTTGTAGAAAATCTCACGATCGCAAATGATGGGGAGATCTCAGAGATTGGGAATCGGAACAATCCATCGCTTCCAATGGTTCTGCAATCAATTAAGTGCTTCCAGGAGGAGGTAAAGATGGATAATCGTAGAGCCCATTTGGCTGCAAAAGAGTTGCAGGGTGCTATTAGGAAAGTGGGCAGAACATTTGCAGACATAGCAGAGAGAATGGCTTCTGTAGAAGTCCAGACCAAAAGCCTGGAAAAAAGTTATGACCCTAAATACACAGAGCATAGCGCATGAGGGGATTGTTAAAGACATGATGTGGAAAATGGAAGATCAAGAAAATAGCCAACGCCATAACAATCTACGATTTTATGGAATTCCAGAGGGGGCCGAAGGGAAGGATCCCAGGAAATATATGGTCTCCCTATTGAAAGGCGCCTTTCCAGACCTTGGCAATGGGATAAGGAAATTCAGAGGGCTCACAGGTTCACTTTAATGCTGTCAAAGCGTTCTTTAAATACCCCTGAACGGCCATGGGCAATGTTGTTATATTTTGGCATTTTTTTGCAGCAACAGGCCCTCTATGATCAAGCTCGACCAACAGCCAAGCAGGGTCATGAAGGAGTGACTTTTTTACCAGGCTGGATTTCGAACATGCCACCACCGAACAAAGGTGGAGACGTAGGAAACCTTTTGCCAAATTTCAACAGCTGGGGGCATAAGTTTATCTTCAGAATCCAGCCTGACTAAAGATTGTTTTCAGGGGGAAAACACACAACTTTATTTCAGAAATCCAAGCCCAATTGTATTTAAAGGAGATTCCTGGTAGACCTGAGAACGGGGTCTAATGGTGTATAATAAATCATATTGTGTGATACTATGGTACTATAGTTTATGATTGTTGCAGTGCCTCTATGTCATACTCACTATGATCAATGGTAGTTCAGCAATTAATTGCTATATTGTTTTAGGAGTGGCAGGTGGGAAAGATTGGAGGAGTGGCGGGGGGATTACTTGGATGACATCATCCTGACTCCGGCAGAGCCAGGTCACTTCAGCTACAGGGGGTGGGAGGTGGGAGGCGGATGGGGGGGCATGGGAGTGTTTGGGGGAAGGGAGGCTGGCAGGTAGGAGAGAGAGGTGTCGTATAATACGTTATTTTCTTTTACCTCTGTTTTTTCTTTATTTTTTGTTGTTTTCCTTTCCTTCCTTCTTTCTTATATTTGGTGCAAAAAAATGACTAGACAACCTTATCCATTAAGGGATTGGTAAAATACATATAGCCATTATCAATATCAGTGGCCTTAATGATCCTAAAAAAAGGTGGACTACTGCAACAGGGTTACGTCTACTGAATGCAGATATTGTATGTGTCCAGGAGACTCATATAGAAGGGGCCCAACTGTGTCCTTTGAATTCACTATATAGGTTGGTTGGGGGGACAACACAGAACACCCAGAGACAAGGGGTAGTGTTTTTGCATACCATACTAATTTACAAAGAAAAAGTCTGGAGCTTTTAGCGAGCATTCTTAATCAATGAAGAGTATTGTAATCATATGACTAGCTGGTTCCCGATGTTTTTGAAAGAAAATATAGGGAGTGCCATAATAGATATTGTTTGGGATACATTGAAAGCTGACATACGAGGGGAAACTGTAAGATACTCATTGCACCTTAATAAGAAAGGCCAGCAGCAAATATACGATTTACAAATTATGCTGGCTCGAGCAGAGAAGGATTTAGTTAAAATTCTACAACAGGGTGGGGATTTGGAAGACGCTCAGGCAAAGGTGGCAGTAGCGAACTCTCTATTCTGGAAATTATAGCTAAAAATGCTGGGGATAGGCTTACGGTCTGAAGAGAGAAAGCATATGAATGAAGTGAACAAATTGGACACCACTTGGCGACGAGAGCTAGTCAAAAGACAATGCAAAACCTAATTCAGGAGATTCAGGATCCAACTAGGGTGCTAGGTGCAGAGGCAGATAGTATTAGACTGACATTTCACCAGTATTATCAAAACCTACATCAGAATGATTTAAAGGGGCATCTCAGAGAGATTAAGGAATATCTGGATTCAACCCCGGGATAGCAATTTTCCTCAGAAGAACAACAGCAGCTAGAGGGTCTCCCACAATGCATTGAGATATTACTAACCACAAACAGCCTTACTAACGGCAAAGCTACATGCATGGATAGCATAAAGTGCTGAATTTTACAAAAAATTCTCGCAGCAACTTAAAGAGTGCATGACTCAGCTGTTTGTCCATGTGTTTAAGGGGGGTAGGCCTCCAAGCTCCTGGTCTTCAGCAAAAATAGTAATGTTTCTTAAAAAAAAAACAGCAACAGATCCTAGCTCACATCGCCCAATAACTTTGATCAATAGTGATAGCAAGATCTACTCCAAAATTCTGGCTTCCCGTTTAGCGCCAATTATCTATAAAATAATCTCAAACCGTCAGCATGGATTCATTCCAGGACCGGGGACAATTGATCATATAAGGAAGGTAATTACACTTTTAGATGCCACTATATCACTTAAGGACCCAATGGCTTTAATTCTGCTGGATGCTGAAAAGGCCTTTGACAGGGTCTCTTGACAATTTTTATGGGAGGCCCTGTATAGGGTGGGAGTCAAGAAGTGTTTTTTTCAGGCAATTAAAATGCTATATCAAAACAAGACAGCACAGGTGCACCACAGCATTAAACATACAATAAGTCACTATAGAGTATAATTCCAATAAGTCAGGACTCGCCCATATGGATTGCCGGAGGACTCATCGCGGTTTCTCTGGATGGCTCCTGACTCTGCCGATCGCGATCACGATTTGGGCACTATAGTCTGCATTAAGGACCTTGTATGCTTGACCTTACCTTGTGGAATCGCACAACGGAATTGTATGATAAATAGAGTGACTTTAATATACAGATTGATACTCTGGACCTTTATTCATGAGATCCCTTATAAATCAACGGATGTTCATATTATTATAAAGTTCCTTGGAGTATTTGTCCTTAATCTGATGAGACAAGTCTATCGGGTCATGACGGTGTCGTAGTCTTAGATCACCTTATCTTCATCTTTATTTGAAGCCTACTGTTATCAGCGCCCTGAAGAAGTCCCCTGTTGGGACGAAACGCGTCGGCTGTATGGAGCTCTACCTTTCTATCAAAATAAAGAAATCAAATCGAGGAACCTCTATCTCTGACCTCTTGGAATTATACTCTATATTGTCTTGTTGTATGTTTAATGCTGTGGTGCACCTGTGCTGTCTTGTTTTGATCCAGTTCCCTAGGGAACCAGTATTGTTACAGTGGGTACTATTCAGTGTGCACAAAAACTCCTGCGAATCCAGTAGGGGTACTAATTATTTCTGGGGTTACTTTATGTTAGGTGCTGTCCCTGTGAAGGCTCCACTGTTAGGCCTCCTTACCTGTAAATTGCTATATCACTAACCAACAGCCAGGTTTTTTGTCAATGGAGCACTGTCGGACTATTTTGTAATAACTAGAGGGACCAGTCAAGGATGCTCGAGCTCAGCTCTTTTGTTTGCCATACATTATGACCCTTTTATAAGTAACTTGGAAAACAACAGGGCTGTTTGGTCTATTCAAACATAAGGGTGGGAAACAAAAGTGTTGGCTTATGCTGATGACATTGCTCTTGTGACCCAAGATCCTGCAACTACTCTTTAGGAAGTAGAAGAGGAAGCAGAGAGGTTTGGGAAACTTTGCAGTTATGTTCTTAATCAATATAAAACACTGGTGGTGGTCAATGGTAATATAACCATAAATGATGACAGAATGGTCAAAAGCACAACCTACATTGCTGACATAGTTAAGGAAAATATAGAACCCCTTTGAGTTAAAACTAAACAGGATCTGTTCAGATTAAACAATCTCCATCTGTCTATCGCTGGAAGGTGTGATATAGTTAAAATGCTATATTTCCCAAGATTTTATATCTTTTACGGGCAATCCCATTGGAGTTTTCAACCCAAAGGCTGAAGAAATTGGAAGATTTGTTCTCTTGGTTTGTTTGGGCGTATGCTAAACCAAGAAGGGTTTTTACATTTCTTACATTACCCTGGAACAGGTGGGATGGGCTTTACCTAACCTCAGATTTTACTACTGGGTCACCACAATATTGCATAGTTTGGTACTGTTGCAAGAGAAACCGGCTGAAAGGAATAATGAAGAGGCTCCGACTCCTTTCAAACTCATAATGGGGGAAGATGCCTGGGGATGTCTGTGGCAATATTTAAACGATAACCACTAGAAGAAAGTTTGCTTTAACTCACTACTTGGGGTTTTTAATGTGTGGAAGACACTTCGGAGGTTAATCGGAATATGCAGGCTTAATATGTACACGCTGGTAACCCAAATCTACCTGGGAATTTGAAGGATCAAACAAATAAAATATGGGGGAGTGTGGCCTGGCCAGACTAGGGTCCTTCTTTACTCTAGAGGGCTTTGTCTCCTTTGAGATCTTAAGGAGATGTTTGAGATAGATTGGAGCGATTTCTTCAAATATCTTCAAATAAGGGACTTTTTATCTAAGAAAGGGGGCGGACCGATAGGATTCTCCAGTCATGTTATAGTTGACAAACTGGTAGAGAATGGGGATTTGTTCATACGGGTTATCTATAATCTCCTTAACTCACTGATGAAAGATGATTTTGAGCAATGGTCGCTGAAATGGAAAGGGATAATCGGTATTTCGGATGAACTATTCCAGCAATCATATATAATGGCACAGAATGTTCTAATACCTGCTCGACTACAAGTGCATTATTATTAGACCTATTTTTCTCTCTACTACACCCCACACAAGATTTCTAAATGGGGAAGGGGTAAAGGGACATATTGTCTTCGCTGTGCATTATGTCAGGCAGACCTGGTTCATATTTTAGCTTCCTGTAATATGCTCATGAATTTAAAGCAAGATGTCACCACATTTTTTAAGGAAGCATTAGGAGTGGAATGCACCCTCTCTTCAAGCCTGATTGTGTTAGGGGTGGCAGATGAGGGGGTGGGTGCACCAGGGCAAGATCTAGGGCCCGATTCACAGAATGAACTTAAGACTAAATCCTAAACTTACTACTATTTGGTATTCACAGAATGCACTTACTACTTTCGGGATTCACAGAGTGAACTTATTACTTTCGGGATTCACAGAATAAACTTACTACTTACGGTATTCACAGAATAGATTTAAGACTACTAACTCTAAGTCCGAAATCGGGGAGTAAATTGCGGCCCGGAGGCGGAGCTTCCGGCTTGGGGGCGGAGCTTGCGGCCCGGAGGCGGAGCTTGCGGCTTGGAGGCGGAGCTTGCGGCTCGGAGGTGGGGATTTTTGCCATGCTGAAATCTCCAACTCTGGGCCGCAAGCTCCGACTCCTGGCCGGAAGCTCCGCCTCCAGGCCGGAAGCTCCGCCTCCGGGCCGGAAGCTCCGCCTCCGGGCTGCTAGCTCCGCCCCCAAGCCGGAAGCTCCGCCTCCGGGACGGAATTTACTCCCCGATTTCGGACTTAGAGTTAGTAGTCTTAAATCTATTCTGTGAATACCGAAAGTAGTAAGTTTATTCTGTGAATCCCGAAAGTAGTAAGTTCACTCTGTGAATCCCGAAAGTAGTAAGTGCATTCTGTGAATACCAAATAGTAGTAAGTTTAGGATTTAGTCTTAAGTTCATTCTGTGAATCGGGCCCTTAGTGTTCATTGGTATGGCGGTTCTGCTGATGTGCACTGCATGTCACACCGTCTCCAAAGATATATAATTGTTTTATTCAATTTGGTTCTTCTAAAAATATTTTTTTCTACAAATTGCATTAATAAATAGATCCAATATTATACCATCAATTAACTACAAATGTGAAAATTCATATACACACATTGATACATATGAATTCAATACGGGAGAATGACAAAAGGGATTTAAAATGTATCATTAAATGCACTACTCCAGTTGACATTTCATGGTCAAACCATCTTTATGCACAATTATTTTCTTTGACCATGAATAATTAGATGTAGTGATTTTATTGTAGCAGCTTGGCGCGTTTTGGTGGTTACTGTTGTTTATACCACCTTCTTCAGGCAGAAATACTTTGTATCTCCCAATTATTTCATCTGTTATAAAAACATCATAGAACCAAATATAAGCATTCATGATTCTAAACACAACTGTGTCATTCACTTAAAAGCAACACATCTTACAAATCATATTACAAAATACTCAAATTTAAAATGTTAATTAAAAATCATAAATTGTATTTTGTTCAATTATTCTATATTGGAGAAAATATACATAAACATATAAGCAATTTTAGACACTCTGGTGAATACTAATACACACTCAGAGGCATACACCTCCAACCTTTAAATCTCAAAACACATAAGTTATGGATACTTATGAAATACTCATTAAGAATGGAATACATATATATTCAGGATCTCATCAGCCACCAAGGGTGGGTTTAAAAAAAGAAAAAATGCACAATGCTTTTTGAACGATTCTTGCTTTGCAATCTTTTATCATAACTTTTTTTTTTTATAGAGCAAACTTGACCGGAAGGTATCGGGTATCAAAGCGCTTTACATACCACCAGTGGCGTTACATGAGGGCACATTCATTTTGTTCGGCATGGGGAGATTAAGTGATTTGCCCAGAATAACAGGATGTTCAGCGTCATTGCTGAGACTCGAACCCGGTTACCCAGATTCGAGGTCGACCGCACTAGCCGTTAGGCCAACTCCTCTCCTTTGTTTCAAACTGATGAATTCTTTATTGTATTTACGTACAGGAAAAAATGTGCAATAAAAAACATTTAAAATAAAATATTTGTGCCAGGGAGTGGGTCGAATGGGAATGTTTTGTAGGAAACCAGCTGACATTTGGATTTAATTTGGAACAGGTATTCACATATTTAGTGACATCCTGCTTTAAGATAGGTGTCCCGAAATGGTGTTTGAATAATTCTAGATTTTTTGTTTCCTCATATCTCCTGCCATATCTGAGTTGTGCGACTAATTCAGTAACTTGGTGCATTTTTCTAGTAAGGAATTATAAGGTCTTTACCCTGGTTTACTGCTCTAGGTAGTCTATTTTGTAACCAAGCAGTAACAGTTAATGCTTGTGTCAAATGGTTGCTTATGATAGGTATTCTTCAGACCTATTCACAATGGCTAAATTCTGACATGTTTAATTTTTTATTTTGTAGGATTAGAGATGGTAAGGAATTTCGGGTGATATCTTCAATCTCAGGAGGTGGGTAGGCTCTGGACCAGGCATCTGCCTTTCCATTTATTATGTCTGGATGATAGGTTATAATGAAATCAAAAGTGTGATGGTAGAGACCTTCACTGGACGAAGGCATCAAACGTATCTGGCCAGCAAAGAACTTTTCTTGGGCATGAAATTCAAATATCCCTCACTCTGACTTTCCCACCAAAAATCAGTGGGTTTACCAGGACCTCATCAGGGGGCTATTCGAAATAGGGTGCCCTCTTCAGTCACAGCCTGTTGGCTTGCCCTGCTGAGAATTTTTGACTTTGATTTCAGATACTAAGGGCCTGATTTAGTTCTTGGTGGTTGGGTTAGTCCATCACAAAGGTGACCAATATCCCGTCTGCCGAAATATAAATCCCATTATATCCTATGGGATTTATATTTCGGCGGGCGAGATATCCGAAGATGGTGACCTTGTCTGTTAGATATACCAGGGTGCTGGTCGCGATGGATTTTTAAATAATGTAGCTGGTTATGAAGATTGTGTGGGCCACCAAGGGGAGCCAAAGGAGTTTATTTACTTATTTATGTTTTTTATAGAGCATGAACGGACAAACCTAAGGTACTTAGGTGCTGGAAAAGTTCAACAGTTGAAAATGCACACATAAGCCTAATCCGTTCAATCAAAAAGCCTGGTCTTGATCAGCTTCCTACAGTTCACATTTCAGTTATGAACTTCCGGATTTAGTTTGTGATGGAATAGTGTCTCACCATTTTGCAGTAACTACTGATAAAGATCTTCCTCCCAGCGTTGATCTGCAAAGTCTAAGTGCATTTACATGTAATGCCTGTTTCAGTTTAAGTTTCAGAGCGTAAAAAGAGTAATGCCCTGTTAGAGGGCTATATTTACCCCATACTAGGTTTTATGAGCTAAGCACAATGCTATGATAGTGATCATTTGCTGGACAGGCAACCAGTTGCGTTTAGCTAGTGCTCCCAAGATGGAACTGAATTTTCAGAGGTTTGATATCAGTCTGACTGCTATAATTTGAAGTGTTTGTAACATTTTAATGTAATTCGTCTGAAGTCCTAAATACACTGGGTTACAATAGTCTAATCTGGAAAAAGTAAATGTATTGACAGTTTGAACGCTTTGCTGCACTGAAAACATATGAGTGACTATCTTCAAAAGCCTCAGTGGGAAAAAGGACATTTTAGTTACTGAGTCTATTTGTAGTCAATGTTGATGCAGTATACATGTATTTTGATCCCTAGATTGTTTACAAAATCAACATTGGTTGGTCTTTGGCCTAAAGCAAAAGTACAGAAGGGCTGGTACAAACAGTGAGAGTATGAAAGTGAGAAAAGATCTACATATTTCCTTCAATCTGCTTTACATAATGTTGTCCCATCCACTAATAAGCAAGCAGTTCTGCAGATTGGCTGCTTTCCACTCTGGCATAACATCTACCACGAAAAGGATCTGTATTCAACTGCATACATGAGCACACTGAGTCCACTTATTAAATCAACTGAGCCAAGGATGCCTTGTAGAGGTTGCATACTGAAGGCGAGAATACAACCATTGAGGTACTCCCACAATTTAGGGGTTTTGATCTCAACAAAGAAGTTCTGAGCTTTACCTAAAAGCTTGAGACAGAAAGCTGCAAAACCATTTTAATACTCCTCGGATCCTTCAAGAAGGGGGTGATGTGATTATATTTCTTCAGGCTTTAGATGAGGCATGTTGAGGCATGTAAGATGCCCTTAAGGAGTGTGAATCTGGAGTCTAGGAGAGCATGGAGCAGAGTGTCACCTCTTGGTACAAAAGCTAGAACAGCATTTTTTAAAATTGCTTTCTTGAAGGCATGGTTTGACTTTCTTTAACAGAGAGAGTTGGTGCAAGCCATTTTTTTTGGCAATATGTTTTTTGAGGGTCTCGTTGTTGCCCAGTGATTTGGCATTCAGTAAAATTTGTGGGTTGAAGTCAAGGGTCATGTCAATTTAACCAGGTTTGTACAGTTTCTTATTTGTTATTATTGGCAAATACCAGGAATCCTGTCTACGTTGTATTGATCTTCCGATAGATGCTGGAAATCCATATCTGAATGATGTACAGGCAGTATTTGAGGAGTTGGATGCATGAAGGAGGGGAAGACTTTAAAGAAGAGTTGTGTACCATTGGAATATTGGTGAATCTTGATTCTCTTATCTGCTGGTAAAACAACAAGTGGCTCCATGTAGAGGTTGAAGGAGACATTCTGGAACACTAGATGACTTTTCGGGCCTGGCCACCTCCCAGTATCCATCTTAGAACACTCACTACCTACTTCTTGAAATGCCATTTTCCAAGAAGGAAATGATATTAAAGCAATTCTATTCTGGATGCGTTCCTAGGATTTTGACTTCCATTGCACTAAATATTTGAACAACTGCCTTCTATGACACCTTCAAAAAAGAATGAAGATTCTACTCTTCCAATCCCTCCCTTACTATAAAGAATTAAAACTTGTGCCAAGATCTATTGAATATTAAACCTAAAAGGTTCTCTCCAAAACATCTACAAGCAAGCCAGTAAATAACATGTAATCATATTATGCTAAAATACAGCATTTATTTAACTACATTTTATGTGATTTTATGCTTTACTTTACACCCTTGTGTACATTTGATGACGTGCTGGTACCCTTTTTTTATTACAAGTTTCTGTGTTTATTTTCTGACTCATGAATGGTTTTACACTGTGTGACATGCTTTTATTTGACCTTTTTACCTTTCATATGCTGTGTGTAAAGGTCACTCTTGTAACCTGGTTTTACGTTAGGCACCCTTTCTCCTATTAGGACTGGTCTACACTATGCAATACTGCTAATAAATATAATAAGGAAATAAACCCTAACACAATGAATTAATTAGCCCTAAAGAAATACTAATACTGCTAACTAAACCTAACCGTAAACGTAACCCTACTTATACCAACCTATCTTACCCGCCCCACAAATACTACTCGATTGGGCACTCAAAATTAGATCCATAAAAATAAATATTGAAAGGCCAAAGGCTGTATTTGAATCCTGTTAATCCATAAAAATAAAGGGGCAGATGTATTAAAGTTTTCAATGGTAGTAAAAACTCAAATTCACTAAATTTGAGGGTTTGTGACCATTAAAACAGGTTTGGAATGTACTAAACTCCTTTAAAGATTTGGATTTTATTACGAATTGGCACTTGGGTTTAGAAATAGCTACAGATTCACTATTTAGAACGTGTGCTATGGGCGTTCTACCATATTCCAAATTGTTATGATATGTGTCAATGGTTTGCAACCATGATTCTGGATGCAAACCATTGAAAAGTTACTGACTCCCAATATGGGTGGTGAATGATTTCCAAAGGGAAAAGGGTCCCCTTTGGAAACCTTCCCCTTTGAGAATCAGAGCGGCAGCTTTGCGGGGAATAGGCAGTGGTCAATGGGACCACTGCCAATTCTCACTGAAGTTTTGTAAAATGAAAAACATGTAAGCAGTCCCATTTGGGTTAAGAAACTATGGCCCACATGCATCAAACTGAATTGCATTCGCAAACAGTGCGAATCGCAAAATTCGGCCGTTTGCGAATACAATTCTGTGTTTTGGAATGCATTAACCTTTTTGGCTTTTTCGCAATTTATTTGTGATTGCTTAAATTGCGATTGCATTTAAGAAATCGCAATTTTGCGTTTTCTTAAATGCAATGCATCATCCTAAAAAATTTGCGAATTCGCAAATTAGAAGTGTTAATTAGCATGAAGTCAACCTTCATGGTAATTTTAGAAAAGTTTCAAAAATGCACAAAAGTGCATTTTTGACACTTTCATTTTACACTCACACATGCCCTTGGGCATGTAGGTGTGAAAAATGTACTGTATGTTACATTTCAGGGGTGCAGGGGGGATCCTTTGGACCCCCCTGCACCCTAGAAATTGCATTCTCATTTTGCGATTCCTTAATTGCGAATCGCAAAAAGAGAATGCCTTCCCATTGATTCCTATGGGCCTCTAGGCCCATAGGAATCAATGTAAAGGGATTCCTTATTTGCGATTCGCAAAATTGGGAATCGCAAATAAGGAAAAATAAGAAATCGCAAAAATATATGCAAATTTTTCATGCATAGGTATTTGCGATTCCTAAATTGCGATTCCTTAATTTTCGCAATTTAGGAATCTCAAATACCAACAAGGATGCATGTGGGCCTTGGCCTTTTTAAATAGAAAATCTATTTGAAATACAAAACTTGTAAATCTTGTAGACTTCCACCCCTACCAAGGTAGCTACTCAAAGGAACTCGCGATTTGGGACCGGTCTAATTTTCATTATTCAAGTCGTTCTGCCCCCTCCCCCCAAATGACCCCCCACACCCCTTCTCAAATCACTATATTATGAACCGATCTATTAGTACACAGACAGATTCACAAAGTTATTTTCTGGTAAAAAAGTCGGGTCATAGTTCACGACCAGACTTTGTTACCAGTAACTTCATATATCTGCCCCTTAATTCCATTTATTATGTTGTGGATTCCATATAATGGCAAGGCGAAAGGGCATAATTAAAATAACTATTATAGGGCAATTCCAACTTTGTGGTCAAATAAAAAGATGCATTTCAGCAAAGAGATCCCTGCCATCCTTACTACCAATAAAAAATAAGAACTATTTAATTGAAAATACTTTTATAGAGTGCATGTTTTCTGTAAATCTACACTGATGAAGTTTGATGAGTTTCCCAGATGTCCCAGTGTTTCAACATTTGCTTTGTAAATGTTGCGAAACGATAATTTTCATAAAATCCTTGTTTATAAATGAGTACACAAAATGGAACATTTATTTAGAAAACATATGCAATGCATTTATATTATTTGTAAACGACCAAAAGCATGCAAAAAACAATTTGTTTGAAATGGGCTGTGCCTCAAAGGGGATGTGCCTGGCACTTAGGGAAAATACATGCTTAGCATGAACCTTTGTATGCCTCTACCATGACCTGTACAATCATACCTCCCAAACACTTAATAAATCACGTCGAAAATCTGGAAATCATGAACATCGAACATCAATAACCAAATGGAAACACATTTGAAAGAAAACAATCCTACAGAAAATGAATAATAAGGAGTGAAGGCAGCTTCCTCCTCATACTCCAACATCTGAGAGTTCCGGAAGGGGGGGAGGGGAAGGGAACAGGTGACTAAAACTGAGAATTGACAACCACAACACAATGGGGCATATTCACAAGCCCCTATCGCCACCAAGTCACTTTCAGTGACGTTGTGGTGGCGATAGGGGCCTCGCCTTATTCACAAAGCAGCGTTAAGCCACTTAACGTGAATATCTCCACATGTTTTTTTCTTCAGCACAGCAACCTGGAGTCATCATCAACTTGGTAGCAAATACAGGACCTTATGGACCTGACTCGAGGGTAAGAAGGCCCATCGTGTACATGGGAGTGCAGGAGAGAGTTCATGCTAAAAAATGTATGGTCCAATAAATCCCATAACCTGTATGTTTACAGAGACAAATAATAAATCGTAAACCACGGAGGTACCAGATGATGCAATTATGCAAAGTCATAATTGAAAGAAAGACAACATGAGGAAGTAAGAAAGACTGAAATAATTTTAGAAACATAAAGGGGACATCACGTAATTTTTAGGTCAGACGAATAGACTGAAAAGATTAATGAGGACAGAAGCGTGTGTACACTCTCATACCAAACATAAAGCAGTGCATCATTAATTGCTATTATCATCGAATAAGCACAATCTAACATCCACAATATTTATTTATATTAGGCAAAGATGAAACATGCAGTGACATCAAATTTAAGTAGTCATTTGTGCAGGTATGTCTTTGCATTAAAGTTAGATCTATTGGAGATGGCAACGCTTTTTTATGTGAAAACAAAGATCGACGAACAAGTGGAGAGTCAGCAGGAAAGACACGAAGGGGGAAGAATAATGTGGAATACAAACAGGGGAAACATGCACACGAGTCATAGATAAAACATTAAACAAATATTGCAGCAGTGAAAACATAAAATAGACATTATTATTTTCTGTATGCAATATGTGATTAATCATTGTTATGAATTAGTGAATTCTTGGAATGGAAAATAGTACTTCATATAATGCAATGCATGCAGATCATGGGAGGCGGAGAGGTACACCAAACAGGAAATAGCATGGGCATGGGCAAAACAAAGGATAGAAAATATGACTCAAAGAGGTGACATTAAAATGATCGCTAAGAATAGATCAAACAAATTGTCCCAAGGAAAGGCATAAGACTGCCAGGTGATATATTTATTTTATTAATTTTATATGTTTGGATAAAGTAGCATTATCCGATATTGTCAGTGTGCTTCACAAAAAATCAGCCTGAAGAGAGTAAAAAGCATTCTCTTACAAATAACTATGAGTACCACAATAGGGGTGAACAAAGGACAATTGTTACAACAGCGAATTAATGAAATATAATGGATTTACCAAGAAGTGGCCTAACAAGAAGAGTGAAAGGGTCATATCAATAAGGAAATTTATATAACTCGTTGATCATTCCAAAAGGACAAAAACAGAAGGAGTCAGAAGTCAAAACTGGAGATTCGGGGCTGGTGGAGGAGGGGCCAAAGGAAGCCTTACCAGGATGACAAAGAACGGTTATCTCAGAGTTCAGGGGACCAAAGAGAGGTGAGAAAAGGTATGTAGTATCTTAAAGAGTAAAAATACAAAGATGAATGAAGAATAGGAAGACAGGCAAAACAAGAAGTCAAACAAAGCTGCAACGCGTATGAATATGAGAGGTATATTGAATTATGGGAAAGAGGGAAGGCGCATAGTGAAGAAGGTGGCAGTTTAGCACTATGCAATTTAAATATTGTTCCAGAGGGTTCGGTAAAGAGTATTAAAATAAATCTATAGAAGGGTGTCATAAGAACCTTTAGTGGAGAAGAGCCAAGTAAGCTAAAAGTAAGAGAATGATAGAAGAAGAATCTGGTATGCAAGAAAAGGAGAGGGGGCACTAGAGAGTCATCAAAGATATGTCTATGTCGGGATATGACTGAAAGAAAACGAAAAAGGAAAATCGCCATCTCTGTAAAAATTTAGTCCCCACACCTCCACATACCTTTTTATAGGAACATCAATGAAGAAACGGGAAAAAAGTAAACCAGTAGAGAAAAGCATCTTAATCATGCCCGAGGAGCTACAACAGATGAGACTTGTTACAGATTCAGTTTGTGGTTGGCAGACATACGCACTCTGTCCGAGCAGGAACCACAATCCTAATCAGGGTAAATTTAGTACAGATTACAAGTTTACTAAAAGTTTACTTGTGCTCACCCTCTGTTAACATGGCAGAGAGCAGTCAGGCTAAACTAAAGATGCAATGCGTAAAGTATTTTGGCACACACACAGTAGGACAGGAAAAACACCATAAAATCATTCCACATCCGTTTAGAAAAATAGACATTATTTATATGAGTATAACAAGAACACAATGACAAAAATCCACCATACACAAGTCAAGATATCAATTTCGTAGGATTAAATCAAAATGCAGAGCTTAGAAATCAATATTTCCAACTGGGGCTATCAGGCCAAGCTTGACTGTGGCACATCCAAAAGTTCAGTTCGACTGCGATGGAGCTTGGGCCAGATGCGGGAGTTATGCAGACCTGCTGACAGCACCTTGGGTGTACTGATGTTCAGGAATGATACGTTGTAAAACGGAGGGGATGCGTCGCAGTCAATGGTGATGCAATGGTTCTGAAGTCGGGCAACGTCATCAGTGTCAAGTTTGTGGGGCATCGGTTCTGGAGTGTCGATGTCGAATTGCTGGGCTGTAGGTGATTTGCAAAGCTGTGCAGGCCGGGAATGAATTGGAGTCGAGGACGGTGGGACGCAGACTTCGGTGATGCGTAGTGTGTGCGTAGTAGCTGTGATTCGGAGACACAGTGTTGGCACGTTGCATCGTGCACAAGCGGTGTCCACGGCTTTGGTGGAGGCAGTGGCAATGCATCAATATATCAGGCAATGACCCAGTTCTGAATAACTTTTTGGTGTTGTAGCACCAAACACTCATTACCATGGGCCCAAGACTGGAATTGGCACCACTTGGCAGAGCAGGACTCTCAGCAGAGGAGCTAATAGAAAGATACAAGTTAAGTCTTTGATATTCCTGAGACTTTAGAAATATGAGGCAATCCCAACAAGCCGTTGGACATCCTATAGACAATCAGTGCTGCAGGCCCTCTAATAGCATTTGAATTACAGGCACTGGGCACATATAGTGCACTGTACTACAGACTAACACGTAAATCAAATATGCCCATCATGGAGAAAGCAAATTCCATTACATTTTAGACACAGACGACATGTACTTTAGCACTGGTCAGCAGTGCAAAAGTACAGAGAGGGGGCGTGGCCACGATGGCGATCTAGGCAGCAGCAGATCCCGCAGGCTCCCCGTGTTAAACCCTCCCCGGGGGCTAAATATATTGCTTAATTTCCCCCCTGCAGAGCATCGCGGGTGGGGGGAGTACTGGTGACTCACCGGAGCCGCCGCGGAGTACAGCCTATGCAGCAGGGTCACTGTACGAGAGTCTTGTGACCTGCCGCAGGTGGTGGTGAAAAGGTGTCCTGGTGAGGAGAACGCTCCTTGGAGGGGGCCGTGGGTCTGCGGACGCGACACTGTGCTCCGGAGGACCTGCAAGTTGGCTGCGGCTCGCCAATTACCCCTGTGCCTGTGTTGGTGAAGGAGCGGAGCCCGCACAGCAAGGCATGTGACAGGCAGCAGTCCAGAGGCCGCAGCAAGGTGAGGGGCGGCAACCCGAGGCCCCTGTGTGGTGAGGACGCCAGCGGCACAAAAATCGAGCCCAGGGCTTTGGGCCTTGCCTGAGGCGGACGGGCCCTGAAGAGCCCAAAACTAAGCAGAAATAACCGGCGCCCCCATCCAGAGGCCGCTGCCGGAGAAGAGCAACACCCAAAGCGGGGGCCAGCTGACCGGTAAGGTGAGGCGGCCGGGGGCTGCGAAGAGTGGAGGCCGGGTCCGAGTCTACCATCGGCGCCATTTTGTAAGGAGCAGAGATGGTGGGGGAGGAGGAGGCCTGCCAGTCCCGCATCGCTGGAGTGTGCCCCTACACCGGTGGACACGATAAGGGGGATTTTTGGTGGGCCTCCTGCAGTCACACTAGGAACGGAGTGTGAGTCTAAACTACCAAGGGCTGGGGGGCACTGCATAGACTCCGGGGGTGTCTAGACCTTATAAAAGCGCTGCAAGGCAAGCTCCATAGTGGGCCAGGCAGCGGGCACAGTGACCCCCCACAGGGCATATCAGGAGGTGCAGTGCTGACACAAGCTAGAGGCCCACCCACTGAAGCATTGGACAGCAGAGCGCACACCTTGGAGGCCCCGGCCTTATACACGAGTGGGAAGTGAACTGTGGGTCCTCACGGCGAGCCCCTGAAACAGTGGACTGGACGTGTGGCCTGCCCGCTCTGAAGCCAACTGGAGGCACGCCACTGCGGGGGAACTGGCGGCTGAGAGCGTGCACTAGGAGGGAGATCGGCGAGATGTGGCCTCACGCCAGAGCGACAAGGAGTAGGGGAGTCCAGTGGGCTGGGGCCTCCTCGAACCCATCGGGGGCATCACGGTCACACTGAGGTGAACCGAATAGTCACTGATCCGGCTGCAAAACCGTGTTCAGTGACTCCGCGGGGGGCATTTCAGGGAGCCCCAACGGACGGAGGTGTGGTGGAGTGACCTGCCAGAGCAGAAGAAGGGAGAACCGGGAGTGGAGGCGCGGAAAGGCCCTGCACGTGAATTACAATCATCCATGAGGACATACGTGCCGCAGCCCGCAGCGCAGTGGAGAGCGGTGAGCAAGCGTGAGGGGGGTCGCCGTAGCAAGGAGAACCGGCTAGGTGTCCCAGTGGCAGTACCGAGGTGGGAGACATCACAGGAGTAGTAGGAGCAGTGATGGTCAACGAAGCATGTCTGGCTTGAAAAAGAAGGGGGAGCGCACGCTCACGGAGATGCTCGGTAAAGGCCAACCCAGAGGGGACAAGGGGCCTTCCTCCCCGACGGCAGCAAAGCAATACACAGACCCGGGCGATGGTGAGGTGCCGATCACAAAAGCTTTTCTAGAGACTTTGTTCATCTCCCTACGCGAAGACTTCCAAACGCTCAAACAAGAGATAGCTGGGGAGGTCCGGGAGCTGCGCCGAGAAGACGACGGCCTAGGAGAGAGAGTAGTGGCCATTGAAGAAGCGGACCAAACAAGGAGCGAGGAGAAACCCATCAGACTGAAGGATCAGCAAGTCGATCTGCAGGCCCACGCGGAAGATTTAGAAATTAGATCCCGACAAAATAACATACAGGTCCGGGGTGTACCTCCCAAGGATGTCACAGGATATTTGCAGGGCTTGTTTCAAGACATTTTGGGGGAAACAGCGGACTTCGACATTCGAATTGACAGAGCACACAGGGTGGGGTTGTCGCGCGGCACCCCCTCCCGATATCCTAGCCTTTCTTCTGGATTTTCCACTTAAAGAAGGGATCCTTAGAGAAGCACGGCGGAAACATCCCATTCAATACCAAGGACAGCCAGTGGCCTTATACCAAAATTTTTCTGCCATTACGCCCCAAAAGAGGAAAGCATTCAAAGTAGCCACAGACTTCCTACGCGACATAGGTATTCCATATTCTTGGGGTCATCCCTTTCATCTAATATTTAAATGGAATGGCACCTTGCAACAATTGCGGTCTCTCCGGGACACTTGTGCCTTGCTGGGAATTGAGCAGACAGAGGAGCCCTCATCACCGGGACCGTCCCAGCAACATAACAGGGGTGGTTGGCAGATGGTCAGGCGCAGGCGTTCTCCGACCACGGATCTGAAGCTAGACCGCACACTATATCACATGAGAGGGCTCGAGCCATCCAAGAAGTTTCCAAGGATACTCCACTGACGGGCTGAGATGTCTGCGACAGGGGGGACTCATTTGCACTTCAGCATTGCAAAGTTCGGGAGGGCGGACAGGGGGCCCTACAACTGCTCGTTCCATCAGGTAACTTTACCGCAGGCCTACGATACGGATTACCAGGCCTGGGAGTATGTTCACATGTTGGGTCTTTGGTGTTAGGGTTACGGAGGTGGGGGAGACAGGTGGTTGGGAGTTCGGGCCACAGTGGGGGGGAAATGGGTGGCGAGGGTTAGGGGGTCGACAGCCAGCTTTGCTGGGGAGGACGGGCGGGGTTGGGAGGGGTTGGGCAGGGATGGAGGATTCCGTTGTGTCGCAATACAGCGGGTTCAGGCAGGGCAGCGGGAGAAGGTCAGCTTCCCTGAACATCTGCATAGTCCAGTGCAGATCCAAATATGGTTGACGATGTCTTGAAAGTTCTCACCCTAAACATGAAAGGACTTAATAACCCAGTAAAGCAGAGGGCCGTCATATCCTTCCTGGAGAATTCGGGTGCTTCGATTTGCCTGCTACAGGAAACGCACCTGGCATCGAATGCGCTCCAGGGCTTCCCCCCAGCAATATTACTCCTCCACTGTGGAAAAGAAGGCTGAGGTAGCTATTCTATTTGCTAGACACTTTACAGGCCATGTGGGCGACAAGATTGCTGAAATTAAGGGCAGGCTCCTGGCGTACAATGTTCAGGTGGGAGACAGGTCCTTGGTTATTGGGTCGATATATGCTCCCAACACTAGGCAAGAGGCTTTCCTCACAGGGGCCCTGTCTGATGTCCTTGCCTTTCAATCAAGATACACATTGGTGGGTGGCGATATTAATCTGATGATTTACTCCGACAGGGATAGGTCAGGCCGCCGCTTTGGTGTTATGGGGGCAATCTCAATGGAGGGTAAGCAGTGGTTGGCCACCAGAGGCTTTTTAGATCTTTGGCGGGAGTCACATCTCAACTCCACTGGGTACATATTCTACTCTCATGTGCACCACACCTACGCCTGGTTGGATCATTTACCTGGGTCTCCTGACCTGGCTGCCTCAGCGATAGACACAGATATAGTCCCGGCTGCACTCTTCGACCCTGACGCGGCCACACTTACACTGAAGGTCCCTAGCACGAAACCGCACAGAAGCAGATGGCGTTTACGGGAGGCCTTGTTACAACGCAAAGGGGTCACGCAGCAATTACACAAAGTATCCCGGAGTACCTTAGCCTTAATGACAGTGCAGATGTGCCAGTGGCAGTGGTATGGGGGCATTTAAGGGCATGGTGCGTGGAGACTTCTTTGCAATAGCAGCAACCGAAGCTCAAGAACGCAAAGATAGGAGACAGCCGCTATCGGCGCAGGTGTTGGAAATAGAACGGTTACACAGCTGCTCCGGGGGCCCTAGGATCTGGCAACAGCTAAAGGCAGCCAGGGCACAGCTGGCGGGCTTAGATCTCGATCGTGCAGAATATGCAGCCTTATGCTTACAGCACACATATTATGTAGGAGGTGATAAAAGAGGGCACCTGTTAGCAAGCAAACAAATGGCCTGGGTCCAAATATCAAACATTTCCGCTATTCAGGGTCAGGGGGGGCAAACGTTGCATGAGGACGAGCAGATAGCGGAAGCGTTCTGGGCATTTTATGCCTCGCTTTATGCCGCGGACCCAGATTTAGATTCAGAAGAAGGGGACACCTACCTTAATGAGGCGGCGGTCACAGCACTAAATAAGGCTGGTGCGCTTTCCCTGTGTGCCCCAATAAAGACGGAGGAAGTGGTATCCGCAATAGCGCACCTCAAGCCTCTGACACCAGGGCCCGACGGCTTCTTCGCTGGCTTTTGTAAGGCCTTCTGCCCGCTGCTGGCGCCTCTTCTCACCAAGCTATTTAACTCCTTCCGGGGACCGGGCTCAATCCCTCCTGACATGCTCGCTGCGGATATCATTGTACTGCCCAAGCCCAGCAAGGACACTTCACAGTGTGCCGCATACAGGCCCATTTCCTTCCTCAACCTGGATCTTAAAATCTTCATGGGGATTCTGGCGGCAAGGCTCAGGCCATGCTTGCCGGGCATCATAGAGCCCGACCAATCAGGTTTCATTCCTAATAGGCAGTGCAGTGATAACACCAAGCATCTCCTACACGTTATTGATAAAGCCCACTTTAACGATTCGGATGCGGCTCTCCTCTCTGTTGACGCCGAGGAGGCATTCGACAAGGTGGACTGGGGCTACCTGGACAAAATTCTGGTGTGCTTTGGCATTGGGGAGCGTTTCTGAGCATGGGTCGCCAGCTGCTACGAAGCACCCCAGGCGACAGTCCGGGTTACTTGCATTGGCTCCCACCCTTTTGATATCTGGCGGGGCACTAGGCAATGGTGCTTGCTTTCACCCCTATTGTTTGCGCTTTACATAGAACCGTTTGTGCAAAAAATACGGGACAATCTGGATATCACGGGCATCACTTTTGGGGATGAGCCACATACCATCAGCCTCTACGCGGATGACATACTGGTAGCAGTGGATAACCCTACACGACAGTGCCAGCTTTTTAAACTGAAATGGAAGCCTTCTGGAAGATATCTGGGTTCAAAATGAATATGGGAAAATCCTTGCTCCTCCCACTAGGCTGTAACGCCCGTAGGTCCACTGGTAGCCTAAAGTAGTTTGGGGGACTCTCCTCTCACCTTTCACTTCCATGCCTGGGGATCACCCTGACTCCCAGCACAACACAGACGGTCGATCAGAATTACGCGGCTCTGTTTGCTCAAATTCAGGGGTACCTGAAGAAGTGGCGGCAGCAACCACTATCCTAGTTGGGGTGCGTGGTGGTGATTAAAATGTCCCTGCTACCCAAGGTCCTCTACATGTTTCAAAACATTCTGGTGACTCCACTGATTGGGATGCTTCAGAAAATGCAGGACGCGATACAGCAGTTTGTTTGGGCAGGTAAGCACCTGCGGCTCCGTAGGGACTTGGCTAGGTGGGCTCTGGCAGACGGCAGTCTGGGTATTCCTGACCTCTTTAGGTACTTCCAAGCGACGCAGCTCCGCTACCTCCTGGAATGGAATCGCCCTGAGTCAGAAAAGAGGTGGCTTTTCCAAGACAGAGCGATGGCCCAAATGTCGCTGTGGAAGGTGCCCTTTTTGAAACGATCGGACAGACCGTCTTATTTCAAGAAGTCGCCTATCACCCGCTCGATACTCAAGGTGTGGGACGTGGTAGCGGTCAGCAGGGGCCTCACTACTTTCCCATCACCCATTATGACACTGTTTGACAACCCTGCGTTTCCCCCCGGGATGGAGCCCCGAGCGTTTGGCCAATGGAGAACCTCGGAATGCAAATCAGCAGGTCACATGTTTGATTTAGACGGCTTAGTCCAGCTTGATGCCTTGAAGGAGATGTACACCCTAATAACGTCGCATCGATTTCAATACTTCCAGATTTGTCATTGGCTAACGCAACGGGACATGCAACCTCTGGTGAGCCGGCGTCTCACAACGTATGAGAAATGGCTCATCACGAAAAAAACGGACAGACAAGCGATTACGGACCTCTATAAAACGTTAAGCCCGCCCCTTTCTATCTCGCGCTCTGCTGGCCAGAAGCACTGGGAATCGGAGCTCAGGAGATAAAGAGTGGCACGATATCTACCACAGAGCCCATCATACCGCCAGGAACATGGCAAGTAGGGAGTCAGCGGATTGCATACTACTGGTATTTGATGCCAGTTCGGCTGCATCAGGGTAACCCAAACCGCAGTCCCACATGCTGGAGGGGGTGTGGCAAGTTGGGAACCTTGACTCACTTGTTTTTGGAATGTGAGGAGGTAACTGACTATTGGAAAGTAGTAGTAGACGACATTAACACGCACTTTGAGATGAAGATTCCCCGCTTTCCTGCCTACACCCTACTCGGCCACCCAAACACCCTTACTTTTCCACTAAAATTGAATAGGGGAAGACAAATGGGGTTGGCAGTGGGGGCGGCGACACACCATAGCCTCTCGCCTTGGGGCACCACGAGGAGACCTACTCACACGGGTTGGCTACACAGACTTTGGTGTATCCTAGGTATGGAGCGGATTCAAGCAACTCTCACACAGACCACAGACTCCTTTTCCACCACTTGGCAACCCTTCCTTACGTTGTTAGCCGGGCAATTCAACAAACTTACATGCCCGAGATACCTTAGGTTGCTACGGCTTACTGATGAGTCTTCCACAAGGGCCAACACAGGCAGGATATCTGTTTGACACCAAGAGGAAAGAAGTGACACACCGCTAGGGGGGAGGTGGGGATGGGGGGGAGTTGGGGGCCCCGGAACAGGGCGAGAGATTGTTTGATCACAGGGCGTTTGGGTGCACCAAGGGTCGAGGACTATCCCTTACTTGCTCTCATGGACACATGATACCACCTAGTGGCATAAGCGTTTTTCTATTTGCTATCAGGGGGAGGTTCAGCAATTCTCTACGGGGTTGCCTTCAGAGACCATGTTTGCTATACTGTACTGTGTTTGATGCACCAAAAATTAAAATTAATGAAACAAATTTAAACAAAAAAAAAGTACAGAGTCCTAAAGCCAGCAAAAGGAAGTTCAGCACACAGTCAAAACAGGAGGTCAGAAGGCAACCTGTCAGGGGAAACCACACCAAAAGATGCTAGGTCTAACAAGAACCATTATATAGTAAATGACAAACTAGTCGCTCTCTCATCCCTTCATCTTTTTCTTCTTTAGATGAGAATCTCACTATCAGTCATCTAATTCAGAACAGTAAGCTATTTGCACCTAATACAAAAAGTGTAATTAAATATATTGAATGAACGAAGTGAAAAAAGTAGGTTCTGCAAAACAATTCACTAGGATTCCATGACTCTATTATTATGTAATGCTGCCTACGAACATGCCTTGATTCACTTTCTCAAACTTCTACAATCGAAATCCTTGTAGGGTAGATCTATTTAGTAGATGAGTAAGTGTTGAGAATAGTTGCTCCCACATATCACATGCCAGCCCCATTGATGTTTCTTCTACTACATCGGAAGAAACTGTAATTAAAAAGGTGATTTTGGTTGGTATGCAAAACATAACAATTTACCCTGCTATAGAATTATATTTATGTGACGAGGAAGTATTTTGTAAAGACACAGTGACATAGTCATTCATGAAAGAGATGTTAATTTCACCGGGTTGGATTCGTTTTTTAAGTTTTTTATTTTGATGGAGTGTTGCATCACATGCTTAGACATTTTGGCAAGGTGGATGAGTGAATAGTACCAGATTAAACTATATGGCTCGAACAATGAGTGCCAGCTTTGAAGCCAAAGAAACTTGCTGGGCAACCTTACATGCTGACATTCTATGGGCCTATTTTGTGGGCTCTGCTATAAATATTCAGAGGCGGGACAGAAGATGGCAGAGAGACTTCTCAGGGGTCCATCCAAACTTGGATTTCCACATTAATGTTATGATAGAAGACCACATAGGGCTAGGCATACTTTACACGAAATGGAAGGACAGTTGCGAAGTAAGAGCCACCTGTTCTTATTTTGCACTGAGGCACTCTGGATACGGCGGCGTGTTGTTTGCAGCGGACCCAGCAGGACTTCACCCACCTCTCGCCGCACCCACGAGACCGGGAAACAGCATCCGGTCCGCTCTCCCTGCTGGCCCGCCCCCCGCCCATTGCAGGACATTAAAGGCACTTTCCACCTTTCCTCCCTGGGACACCTGTTCTTATTTTGCACTGAGGCACTCTGGATACGGCGGCGTGTTGTTTGCAGCGGACCCAGCAGGACTTCACCCACCTCTCGCCGCACCCGCTCCGCGGGTGCCGCGTCGCGCAGTTGTAAGTGGCAGCTGACGGTGAGGTCTTCCAAGGCGGTTCAGGGTGAGAGGCTCGGCGGGGCTGCGAGCGTGCGCGGACTCCGATAACCAGGAGTCCCTGCGAGACCGGGAAACAGCATCCGGTCCGCTCTCCCTGCTGGCCCGCCCCCCGCCCATTGCAGGACATTAAAGGCACTTTCCACCTTTCCTCCCTGGGACACCTGTTCTTATTTTGCACTGAGGCACTCTGGATACGGCGGCGTGTTGTTTGCAGCGGACCCAGCAGGACTTCACCCACCTCTCGCCGCACCCGCTCCGCGGGTGCCGCGTCGCGCAGTTGTAAGTGGCAGCTGACGGTGAGGTCTTCCAAGGCGGTTCAGGGTGAGAGGCTCGGCGGGGCTGCGAGCGTGCGGGGACTCCGATAACCAGGAGTCCCTGCGAGACCGGGAAACAGCATCCGGTCCGCTCTCCCTGCTGGCCCGCCCCCCGCCCAACATACCACCTATATCACAGTTCCTAACTCCCGCAGCGCGGGACGCAGCTCGGGGCGAAGACCGGGCAAAGAGCGGGCCGTTTGAGGCCGTTCGAGGACGGAAAGGACTGGACTGGGCAACCCCACTGGACTTATTGTGCTCACATGTACAGGTTTTAATTACTATTTATTCGTATTTATATCACCATGTGTTCACGGGGTACTCGCAGTAAAACTGCTAAAGGAGGGTTAAAATCAAATGGGACACTCGATGATTTTATCGTCAAGACTAACTTAGCCATTGACAATGAAATCACTAAAATGCAACACAGAGTGTCTTTGGAGCTCGAGGCAGCGCGGAGACTATCCCAGGACCTGGCTTTCACCAAAAAATCATCCTTAGGCAATATTGCCTCAGCCAAAACCCCTGAACGCCTGTCTGGCCCACGGCCCCTGATAGTACAGGCAACTATTCATCCTCCCCCATCAACCCCTCCACCAGAGCCACAACCCATTCCAATCCCGATACCCTCCAAGTCCCTCCAGACCTCGATGTTAAAAACTCCAAGCTTAAACCTTGGTATCCCCAAACAATTAGACACGCTAAAGCTGCCAGCTAGTGTTGACAAAAGAGATGCTGCACATATAAAAAAACGTCTTGCCAGATCAACTTATGCTCGTAAAAAGGCCAAAATTGCGAGGGCACATTTCTTTAATAATCGCCGTCTCTTGGCCTCAAATAGAGCAGGTACTAGTGCCCCGCCGGCCAATACTTGCCCGACTGGTGTGGTTACCGATACCAGTATAGATAGCATAGTCCTAGACACAATTACGGGGGAATCACTCCCAATTTTAGCTGAGGGAGCCACTGAGGAACTATTAGGTGACCCTGGTAAGCTACAGGGGGGTGATGAAATTTTCCTTAAAACTGTATGGGACACTTTGAAAAGGCTTCTATCCCCCTGGAACTCCGACTCTCACGAATCGAAAATAATTTACTAGAAATGGACAAGACAATTGTTGCTCTAGCAAGTCTTGGCTTAAAGCAGTTGGAGGCAAATACTCTACTGAGTGTTGAGAGCATTACACAGGCTTCAGCGGCACCGGCTTCGTGCCCACTCCCGCCTAATCCTAAACCCATACCAAAACCCCGTACCAAGGACTGCAACGCCATGGCCTCTAATCCCCACCCTATTGCCCCAATTTCTTGCCCTTTACTAGACCAAGCACCTATAAAAAGGGCCAACCAGGCTAGTGTCCAGCAAATAAATAAGAGTGTGAACCCACGCACTTACTCCAAGGGAGTTAGATATGGAAATCGACACAACTTTCGTGGAGGCTACATTGATTTACCACCAGATGCCAGGTCTTATGTTGTAGTGTTGGCAGGTGTGCCTGTTCTGGAGCCATGGTCTCAAGAGGATCATTGTTCATTAAAGAACAAGGCTATCCATTGGCTTAACGTAAATAGACAACTACCGAACAATCTTAGAAGTAACATCCTAATGGTTCGCAGAGTTCCTTGGGTAGGCCCCTCATTCAAGTCTATCCCGGGTGATTGCATTGTTATTTCCTTTGCAGATCCAAAGACAGCCCACCATCTATGTTCTTGGGATGCACGGGGTGATAACTCTGGTATTACTGTTAAGCCACTCACCTTTTTTTATCCCCCACGACTACACACAAACCTAGGAGGGAATTGGTCTACAGTCCACAATACTACATGGGGTGGACGAAGGGAAGGTTGGCAAGGTCAAAATGGTTGGTGGGAAGGGGTCCCCACCTCAAACAGGTTTGGTTGCCTCGACGAGGTCGATTGACTTCGGAGGGACAATGCGCCAGTTCACTATCCTAAATCCACCCCTATGCCTGTGTTTCCTGCTCCTACCCGTTTAGAAGTTTGTGTAGAAAATGCTGTCCCCTTCAAACTAACAGGTTATGTTTCAAGATATGTAATCAAGCCTCCCACCACTAATTTACATGCAACTCATTCTGTTGTCGATACACCCTTGGAGGGCCCTCCACCTGACTCGAAACCTGTATTCGGCTATATTGAGATCAAAACCGAAGAGGCAGGTCCATCTGAGGTGCTACCATCTACAGCTCTAGTGAGTCCTCCAGGGGTGGCTTCCAGCAAAATAGTTCGGCCAAGGGGTGGTATAGTACTGTCTCCTGCTACGTCTGTATGCATGACCCCCCAAGTAGCCCCCCCATTGGATACATTTAACATACTATCCTGGAATGTTGCAGGGGTTAGGGGTAGCTTGAATTCAGAAGATTGGTTGGAGTTTGTGGACAGTTTTGATATTATTCTGCTACAGGAAACCTGGGCACCCGATCCAGTTCATAGACTAGGTTTTGTAAATTTCTTTAAACCAGCTATAAAGGGTGCCAAAGGGCGTGCTTCTGGGGGTCTCTTGATCTGGGTGAAACAGTCATTTGGATATCATCCATCCGAGATATTTGTAGATAACCCGGACCTTCTGGTAATGAAATTTAGCAAAGTGGGCCACCGGGACATGAATATTATTAATGTTTATGCACGAGGGCTCCCAGGGGGCCGCCGCCCAGCTGTGCTGGATGTATTGGACCACCTTCTAGCAGGACAGGCCAGAGAAGATTTTGTCCTCCTGGCAGGTGATTTCAACTGCACTTTTGAGCCGTTATATGTAGCCGGCGATAGCTGGGGCTCTGCAGAAGATGCAGTTTGGAATATCCCAGATCTACTGGTAAATAAAACTGTTAAAGCTACTGTGGCCGCGTTGAATTGGATGGCTCTGTGCCTTACTTGGGGGCTCAGGGCAATAAATGGTCGGTCAGGATCTGACTTGGGTGCTAACTACACCTTTGACAACGGATTGAGGAAAAGTAGGATTGATTATTTCCTGTTGAAGTTGGAATTCTGGCCGCAGCTGGTAGATATGGAAGTTGTACCTCGCCCAGAAAGTGACCACAACCCCCTTTCACTCAAATTGAAGCTTCCAGGTATGAAGAGACTAAAAGAACCTGATATTACCCGGACAGGGGACGTTCTCTTGACCAATGACCGTAGAAGGTTGAAGTGGTCTAGGCTAGCGGGCGATGAGACCCTACAGGAGTGTGTTGAGACTGTGGTTTCCAAATCGTTAGGCGTCATTATGGGTGAGGATTTGCAGGGGGGTGGATCCGTAAATACTGTTATTGACATTCATGAGCGCTGTTTTAACGAGCTCAAATCCCTCCTCTCTCTACCAGGTCTGAAGGGCATTGTTAAACAGAATGCAATCCGCCAGAAATGGTATAACAAAAAATGTAGGGAGGCCCACAGACATCTTGTTAAAGCGGTCAAGTCCCGCAATATGTGTGTGGTTAAGGAAGCTAGGGTGTTATATAAGAAAGCTCAGTGGGAAGCCAAACGGGAGTGGGAGGATATGTATTGGTCTGATCTCCTGGACGCCTCTACCTCAAACAACCAGCTTAAATTCTGGTATTTAGTGAAATGGGGTAGGGATTCTGACTCACATACTCCTACAAATCACGTGTCCCCTGAAGTCTGGGTGAGCCACTATTCGGCCCAATTCTGAGCCGAAACATCCGAACCCCCTTTTAATTTGGATGAGGTACCCTTGCCACCCACTCGCGGGGAGAGACTCATATTCACAGACACTGAGGTAGAGCTAGCACTTGGCTTGACCCAGCGGGGAAAAGCACCTGGTATGGACTTAATTCCTGCAGACTTGTTTAAAGCCAACCCTGCTCTTTGGGTGCCCTACATAACAAAGATCGCCAATGCAATAGCTAATGGGGCAAGAATCCCTTGGTCTTGGAAGGGAGCGGAGATACTCCCTATCCACAAAAAAGGCGATAGATCTAATCCGGGCAATTATCGCCCGATTAGCCTTATCGACTCCCTCCAAATAATTATCGCACGTATGGTTCTGAGTAGAGTTCAAGGCTGGATCGAACTAGAGGACATTCTATCTCCTATGCAAGCGGGCTTCAGATCTGGAACGAGCACCATCGATCAGGTGTTCAGATTCTGTCTGATCTACTGGAAGGTGGTACTGCTCGGCGGTGGTACCATCTATGCCGCTTTTATTGATCTGAAGTCCGCTTTCGATCTCGTGCCGAGGGTTAAACTGTGGTGCGTCCTGAGGGACTTGGGCCTGCCAAGGGAACTTCTTGATCTGATAGTTAAAATGCATGAGGATAATTATGCTAGGGTGAGATGGGGAGGCCAGGGACAAGTATCAAAATCCTTTCCCGTGACCCGTGGTGTCCGCCAGGGCTGCGTCCTGGCCCCAACACTTTTTCTGCTTTTTATCGATCAAGGGGTCAAGTTCTTTGCGGATACCCCCACTGACGCCCCTTTGTTGGCAGGGTTGAAGTTTCCAATGCTTATCTTTGCCGATGACACTCTGCTCCTCTCGAAAACACGTAGCGGACTCCAGCGGGCGCTGGACCGCTTCGAGGAGTTTTGTGCCATTAATGACCTTAAGGTAAACGTTGGTAAAACCAAGTTCATGGTCCTCAATAGGAGACATTTTGTCCGGAGCTCCGTAAGCCTGAGTGGACTTAACCTGGAACAAGTTGAAACCATGACGTACCTGGGGGTTACCCTGGACCGTCGCCTGGGTTGGAAAGATCAGGTCAGTGCCCAACAGCTTAAGTTTGCCCGACTCACTGGTTGCCTTCTGAGTGAGCAAAGGAGATCAATTACCAAACGTGTTTCCCCAGCATTAAAAATTTATGACACCAAGATCAACACCGCAATTTTATATGGTGCTGATCTCTGGGGCTGTACTGATCTCTCCAGCCTATTCAGAACCCAGTGTAAGTTCTTAAGGGGCTTGATTGGGCTACCCCAATCTTCACCTTCTATACCCCTGTGCTTGGATATGGGATGTAACCCTATCAATGAGATGGCTAGGTTTAGACTGGTGGCCTTCTGGAGGCGTTTATGGACATCCCCTGACCTTACCCTTTTTGCTAGGGAACTGGCCGAAGTTAGGTCAATTGGGGGATCGGGGAGAATCCCCTGGTTAAAAAGTGTAAAAACCATCTTGATTGAAATGGGTTTAGAACATTTGTGGATTTCCCCTAGCTCTAATGTTTTCCCATCCAAACAGGATTTCAAGGCATTGTATTGGGCCTCGGCCCGCTTATCATTAATAACTGCCTCCAGCTCTGTTGGCCTCACGGGGAGATTCCTGACTATTAAGTTGGTTCCCTCCCGTGAGATCTACTGGGACATTATTACGAAACAGCTGGACAAGAAGCTTTACCATCAGTTTCGGGTAGGATCACTGCCCTTGAACTCCTTTACAAAAAAATGGGCTAACGGAACAACCGAATTTTGTAGTTGTTGTACAAGCTATAAAGAAACAGAGGGCCATTTCTTGTTCGCCTGCCCGATCTATTCAGTGCCCCGTGCCAAATGGCTAAAACCTTTGTTCCAGCACCTCCCATTCAGAAGGTCCTCGGAGGCTATTTAGGTTTTAAAAACCAATACCTCAGAAATGATCGTGGTGAGTGTAGCCAAATTTTTAGGGTGGGCCTGGGCCATTAGGGCAAAAAGCAGACAACATATCAGGGCTTCATAAATCCTTACAAAGGATTATTTATTTACATTACCCCCAACTAATTCTGTAATACTGTATACAGTCTGAGGTATGTTCCCTGCATTTTCTGTTTGTTTCATAAATTTTAATATGCTATGGTCAGGTTTGTCTTGTATTTCTGTATGTTTAATAACTTTTTAAACAATGGCGTTAGTGCTTTTTAAAAAAATGTAATTATAATGAAATGTGTTTTAATATCGTCTTTTATGATTTTGATATCGAAATAAAGACTTTAAAACCTGAAGAGCCAATATTCTACCTGTCTCATTCTACTGGGATGTGCAGGGGACATTCTCATCTTCTGTTTAGCTCATACAGTAACCATTTCAAAGGAGGGCAGTAATTTCCAAAGGGAAAACTGGAACTGTCATTATCAATGTAAACCAGGCTCCGAAATAGATTTAATTATTGACATCTGTGGCTGGATCACAAAACATTTTTAACTGGTTCTATTACTTGTCTGTTGGCATAAAATAAGAAAATACCTGGTGCAAGGTTTTATTATGAGTGCCGTTTTGTAAAGGTGACAAAGTGACTAAAGAATATCTGAATATATTTGTGCAGTTGCATTTTTATTGTGGTGGTGATGTGTTGTGCTGTTGTATTTCTGAGCTGCATAGTGCAGTGTGTTTTATTTTATTGTGAGTGAGGTGTTGCATTCTGCTTTGACTGCTTGGTTCTGCTCTTTTAATTTTGTATTGTGCTGTTATTTTGTTTTGTACTCTGGCGCCTTGTTATGCTCTGTAGCTACTTTAGATGTGTTGATGGAGCAGAATCCAGAAATCTCAAACATTATGTGTAATCATCACACAAACCCCTATATTGGTTGTATGGATCTTTTTTCGTTGATTTGGAGAGAAATCTCGGAGAAATCATTTACACACATTCCCATAAACTGTTAAGACCAATGGAGCTCCACGGGAAACAACAAGGAGAAGTGTAATGAGTTAAAAAAGATTTCTTATCAGATTTAGTTAAATTAAGGGAAGTAATCTATTAAGGATTCAGACGTACGCATCATTATTAATATTTTAAATAGTTTGAAGTTCATTCTTCTAGATAGGGAAAAATAGAACATTAACAAGAACTACATAAGGATTGTAAAATTTCCAAAAAGTGTGTTCTATGAAGGAAACCCCTCGTCTAAATTGAGCAGGAATAGGTCAGTGAAGTGCATTTGGTTAGGCAAATAAACTAAGATGTCAGCTTCAGAAAACAAATAAAGGTTTCCGATGAGAGAATTTGAATGCTTAGGCATAACGTCCTTTCACTTGGGCAGTAGAGATTAGCAGGAATGAGAAGAGTCTTTTCATTTCAAAGTCAGCAATCATCTCCCCTCTAGTCTAAGAACACACACTATTATTATTATTTATAAAGGCACAAATCTGCAGCTTGTTCTCACTCTCGTGAGGCAATCATATTACTCCATACATCAAGAACAGGTTAACTTGCCTCTTTCTCAGGGTCCCACAATAAACCATACATGGCTATGTCCTTGAATTGTTACACTGGATAGATTGTTGGGTACAATCAACTCTACCCATGGGTCGCTTTCCCATCTAGGCATCTGCTTCCTCTTTCAATGAGAACATCCCTAACAGTTGTTTAATACGTAACAATTAATCATTCACTAGCTAGCTAAATGTGTCTGGAAAAACAGCATTTGCAATGGGAAAACACATAACGTCAAAACAAAAAAGAATGAAATGTGCAGGCCTTTCAGCCTTAAATGTGTAAAATACGACATTCAAAATGTCAATAGAAATGTGGCTAACTTAAGTTACATAGCATATTAACTTGGGTGCTGCTCATAATGGCTAAATGAAGTCACTTACTAGAAATTGTATGATTAATATGGCTTCGTAATTTAGCAATGTATATCATACTTTGCTCATAAATGTGTTAATGATGCAAATGTAAAAATCCAGTGTCAACAAACAATGGTGCATATTCAGCCAAAAGCAGTACATTCCCTTAAAGTTTCAATGACAATCAACCATTTACCACTGGCTAAGGTGATGAAATATCACTGATCCAGTTCGTCAACTATTTAAAACATCAGTCAGCCCAAAATAATCTGTTACATCAGCAGCTCTGGTACATACTTCACTTGATGCAGAACTTAACCTCATACCCTATAAATTATCCTTTCATAAGATGCAAGTTTCATCATCTTCAACAGCTATTTGATGTGCACTAGGATGATACATAGATATAGGCTAGAGCCAGAAAGGTGGAATCCCATCATTGCTAAAGTTGTGCAGAGACTACAACATTCGACAAAACAAGGACAGAGGCTAATTAAGCTGATGGGCAAATGTGTACGTACTATGTGTGGATAAAACACATAATTCCTAATTAACAGAAACATTTTGAATTATAACAGTAGGATTTCCAGATGGCACAAATGGACCAGGTTAGAGTGACTTAAATGTTTTCATTGGTGAGATCCATATTGGTGTGTTCATGTGCATTCTGTGTCATAGGTATATATTTGCACCCGCTCCACTGAGGAGACCCAATGAGGCAGAAACCAGTCTAGGGGTGCTTTTATTCCTATTAAGATGGAATGTGGCCTGGACTGAACTGACAGGGGCAGGATCAGACTAATTTGCATGGGGCTGATCCCATTTGTAGTATCAGGGTGGGGAAAAAAACAATAGACTGAAATGCAGCCAAAAGTAATTAACAGCGACAGAGATCATTTAAGTACTCCTCCAATCATGTTGTGTATTTTTCAGTTAGACTCCAGTTATAGATATGCCCAGACATACATCCTATGCTCTCTATGCAATATGACTTCAAGTGGCATCCCAATGAAGGGTTGAATAAGGCTGAAACCCATCTGTGGTTGCTTTTGTCTTATCTAGAAATGTCATGGCCAAGGTTGATTTGCATGGAGCTGGCTCCCATTTAAAAGGCATAGTAGAAAAAACACAATGGACTAGAACAGTGGTACGTAAAGTACGGCCTGCGGGCCACTAGCATCCCGGCAGACTTTTCCTTACAGCCCGCAGACACTCCTCTGGAAAAGAGAAGCAAGGAAGTAAAAGCAAAAAAACTCAAGGAAATTCTGGGCGCTTATTAACCACACCAGCTTAGGAAAAATGTGTACGGGATCGGCTAATATCCTTGAATCAGACTGGGCCAATTTCTTATTCGATCACTTTAAGTCTCCAGATTATCCAAGCACCATCGGAAAAGTCACCGTAACCGAGACTAGCCAAGGGCACGCTCCTACGCGGAGCATAACACTGGAAAGGGTATCGAAATTATTGGCAAAAGCAAGATCGGACGGGGCGCCAGGCCCAAATGGCCTGCCACAGACTTTGTTTAACTCAGACATCTCCCTCTGGTCAGGAACTCTGGTCAATCTCTTCAATTATGCATTAAGAACAGCCACAATACCGGAGTCATGGCGGGGAGCCATAATGCACCCGATTTATAAATCTGGATCTCACGCACATCCGAGCAATTATAGACTCATCGCCCTTTTGGACATAGAAGCAAAGCATTATGCAGGTCTTCTACTAGAGGACCTAAGGTTATGGGTAAAGAACAATAATTTATTACCAATGAACCAGACAGGATTTGTGGCAAACTCAGGAACCCGCACCAATTTGCTAGCAATATCAACCCTAGTCGATAGGGCAGTTGCAACCTCAAGATTAGTTCATTGCTGCTTTGTTGACTTCAAAGCAGCATTTGATAGAGTCCCCAGGGAGGCCCTATGGGCCAAACTAAAGATGTGGGGGATTCCAGAGACACTACTAGAGGGAATAATTCAGCTTCACACTAGGACGTGGGTGCGGGTGAAGTTGGGGACCGGCACACATCTCTCACGCAAAATAATGACAACCAGAGGAGTGAAGCAGGGATGTGTGCTGGCCCCGCTTCTCTTCAACCTATTTGTAGCAGACCTGTCGGCGGCCCTAGACGACACCAATAATCACTCTCCAAAGGTGGGTGGCATGATTCTAAGTAATCCTTTATATGCCGATGACTTGGCTCTCTTCAGCCTAACCAGGGTAGGGTTACAAAGACTCCTCGACAAATTATTCGATTACACGATCAATAACCAACTCGAGGTTAACCTGAAGAAAACGCAAGTAGTCACATTTGGCAAGAAACGATACACAGGGGGCGGTTGGTCATTCAACAATGTCAGCCTAGAAAATGGCCAGTCCTATAAATACTTAGGCGTCCACCTGGACTCAAAATGTGGTTACAAAAAACAGCGTGGAGAGATCGGAGCCAAAGCAGTGACCCTAATGGTATCACTGGGCAAACTTGCAAAGGATCTTTCTGGCCCAACCCTAGCTCCCCTCTTGGAGGTAATGAGAGCAAAGGTTGGCCCCACTTTATCCTATGGCATTGAGATTTTCTGTGGTAAAATGAACACAACCTTGAACCAACAGACAACCAAAATTTACAAAAGGGTGCTCCGGCTGCCAAAGACAGCTTCTGCAGCACAGATTAGGTTGGAGATGGGGCTGATTAATTATGAGGCCTCAGCCACCGGGGCATATCTTAACTTGTGTCACAAGCTAAGACAAGCTGAGCCAGGAACTTTAGAATCCTTAGTCTGGCAAGAAATCAGCCAGATTAATCCGGGGGGGGGTTGTACGGACTACTTTTCACAGACGCCATTAAGCAAATGTCAGCAAGCGATTTGTGGGCCTTAAACCCTGGCCAGGCAGCTTTTAAAAAAGCTATAAAAAATGTGTGAGAATGACTTCTTGTCTTACTGATAAAGCACTTTTTCTGAAACGCAGCCATGCTTGGGCAATGATAAATTCCTACAGACACCCAGCCCCAGTCAGTTATTTGGCCAGCACATACCCCCTATATTTGAAACGTGGCTTCATAGCCATCAGACTGGGTGACTGGCGTTTCTTGCAGGACTTACCATCATGGCGACGCACATCGGAAGATCTCTCCTGTAGAGGGTGTGGGAAAACAGCGGAAACCATGTTGCACGTAAGTTGTCTTTGCCCAGCTCTTAATACAGAACGTAGGTCCGAACTAAAATCAGAGTGGAACAGGCTGGGGGTTCGGACCTGCAGGCAAGCCATCAAGGCCGCTATAAACCCAGAAAACACTGTGCTAAACATAAAATTTACAAAATTTGTTCAGCAAGCATATCACACCTTTAACTCAAGGAGACCATGTTAAAGTGCTTAATTTTTAATTTTTCTCTCATTGAAATGAACAATAACTGACATTATTTTTAGCAAAGTTGATATAATCTGGTTACCGAATGTAAGCTGGAGCCCTGCTTCAATTTTTGTGATTTTAAAAATATACTATGAGACAAAATCCGTTTTTTTTTATAAGACTATATTGGATTGTGTTTTTATACCTATACTGTGTGTTATTTCTTAGAAGTTTTTACTTTAATTTTTGGCTAGGTTGTGAATTTGTAAATTCTTTTAAAGATATGTTTTATATCTAAATAAAGATGATTATTACTTATTACTGTCCAAGTTCTGTTTTTTTTCTGTCATTTTTGCTAATCAAGTAACTTCGTTTTCAGGTTTTGGGCTTTTTTTCTGCAGGTCAGTTCAGCTTATTGTATGATCGGGCTGCCCTGCTACACGACCAAGCTGAAATAAGTGAAGAAACAAAACACAGAATCAGAAACAAAGGAAACAATGTTGCACTGGTACATTTATTTGGGCTCTTTTGGCTTTATTTTTACAGCTAATTCAGCTTGTACTGCCAGGTAGCCAGCCTTGCTCGTAGGTGAACGCTTAAGTGATGGGTCTGTGGAAGTTTATGGAAAACTGTGAACATAAGTATAACAGTCAGGGTTAGTGAGTCGGTGAGTGGGTCAGCAGTTGCCTAAAAAGAATAAAATATTCTGTAAATACTTTGGGCCCAATTCCAATGCGGTTAGGAAGGCCCCCTAAAAACAATTGCTGCTTCCAAATCGGATTGGGAACATGTCTTTCTGACCAACTCGGAAAGGTTCCGAACGACTGAGTACGATGCTGAATTCGGACAGCCTTTCCGAACCATGCTATCTGTCTCAAATCAGCAGTCAGAATCAGACTTTATGATAATCACAGTTTGCACCTAGAGCCTTCCCAATCGGGCCCGTGGGGGTTACCCATGCGTTCCCCCTTACTAGCCATGCACAGTGTGGCAGGCACTAGGAGGTGCCCACCACAAGGTGCCCAATTTTCCCTAGCCACCCCTTTCTTCAATGGGAGTCTTTGCATTCGGTCGGAACATTGGCTCCCATTGAAGTCAATGGGAGTCCAACTGAATCATATCTGGAAGCATCCGGATGCATCATACTCGGTCGGTCGGACACTCTCGATCCGAATCGGTTGGAATCCATTCCCAAACCCATTCTGTCAGGAAGATTTCCAAACAGCATCGGAATCAAGCCCTTTCTTGGGTCTGTAACCGACAGGAACCTGCATATAAATGTCATGGACACACTACAAATGAAATATTATTAGAAGTTAAACTAACATTTATAAATGCATTATTTTAATAAGGAAGCTCATTTTGATCACTGCCATAGTTGCCAAATTTCCCAGGTTCAGGTATCATCTACTGCTCAAGTCCTGTTTTTTTCCATACACCCAATAGACCCAACTTAGGTGGCACACTCTTAATTTTTTAAGCACAAGAAGGCTTTATTTTAGCTGTCTGTGCATAAAATTGCCTCTGCGTCATGTAAGTCAATAGGGAAATAAATACCCCCCGATTTGTTGATCAAAATCCCCTTTTTGCAAGATGGCAGCGTGCGTGACGCAAGATGTCTGCTGCGACCTTGAGCTCGTTAATCTTCTGCATTCCGGTGACGTTTTATTGCCGACAGGAGAGCTCGTTAATCATCTGCATTACAGTGACGTTTTATTGCGGACAGGAGAGCTTGTTTTGGCTGCTTCTGGTGGCAAACCTTTCTTATGTTCTGTGGAGGCTGCAGTGAGGTTTGTGGAGCCTTTCTTACAACGTTTGAAATGTAGTAGGATTCTTTCCAGTTGCCTAAGTAGCACTCCTCCCTATCTGCCGGGTTCTGAGGGGAGTTTTGAGAAGAAGGGCGATTCCTTCAACTGCATCTACATTCCTCAGCTCATTGCCACCCTCCTAAAGGGATTTTCTGTGCCTGATATGCCTGGAGCTTTACATCCTGAACTTTTAAAGAGATTTTTTCTTGATAGAGGGAAATAAAGTCTTTATCCATCCAGAATTTGCCAAAGAGACAGTCAAAATACGACGCCAATTTTTCAAATTTACAACCTTGTTTGCGGTAAGCTGGATATAAGTATGGCCTCTTTGACCCTCCTATTATGTGTATCTGGAAGAATGATGTCTTCAAGTCCTTTTCTTCACCTTCAGACCTGATAACATTTTTAGACCAGCATGATCACATTGTCATGGATTCTCAAGCTTCTGGCTCTACTGGCTAATATCTATTCTCCTTTATAGTTGCTGTTCTCTTGTTTAATAGCAAGTGCATCCAGAGTGGCTCATCTTGCTTTGTACCTCTGTCTCTATTGTTCTATTTGATATTAGGTCTTGAAGGTTGACCTCTATATGTGATTTAGGTCATGTCTTGTCTTTTATGTATGGGCTACTCTCTTTTAACTTTCTGTTAGTTTTTCACATAAGTTGGCTAATGTTTCTTTAATCCTTTCTGCGCTGCGCGAATTTTCACACAGTGCGGGCGTTTTATTACATGGGTGGAGTTCAGACGGCCCCTGGTCGTCCTCCGCACACGCCCACCGTGACGTCGGACGGCAAGGGGCCGTCCAATGCATGCAAGGGGTTAAATGTTAAAGGTAGGTATGCTTAGGCTCAAGTTAAAGTTGATAAGCTTTTTTTAAATGTTGTTAATGTCTATGCCTTACATTAGATGATCCTTCCTTTTGGACACACATTACTACTGAAATAATCAAATTAAATAACGTGTCCATTGTAATGGAAGGTGACCTCAGTCTCATTCAGGAACCTTTGTTGGACATCTGCATTTGAATTTCTGCCTAACAAATATTTTGAAATAATTTTTATCTAGTTCTAAATTAGTTGATTTTTGGAGATTGGCACGTCCAACAGACAAAGAATTTATTTACTATTCTAATGCGCATTTCACTTTCTCCAGGATTGACTACCTGTTAGTCCACATACTTTATGACACATGATTGATTCCACCATTTATACTGCCTATTACAATCAAGGAACATGCTTTAATCTCCTTTCCCTTATCTCTCAGATTTATGCACTTCAACTAAGAGGTGGAGAATGAATTTTGACATAGTTCCTAATCCAAATAATACTAAAAATCTGGCCTCGGCCATCAATTAGCATTATTTGCATTATGATTCTCGTGATACCTCTAAACTTATCCATTGGGATGCATTTAAAACATGTATTCGAAGAGTCACCATTTCTATTATAGAAACTCTTGAAAGGCTTTAAATTTCATCTCAAGATCCACAATATAAATGGCAACTTCAGAAGTATAGATATGAATGCAACTTTATGCTTAGTAAAAGAGCAGGGTTACTTGTCTCAAAAGAAAAATCAAACTTTCATTTTAACTCAAACAATTCTGGTTGACTTTTAGATCACTATTTACATCTTAAGTATGATAAAATTAAAATCCCTCCTATGAAAACAAGTAATGGTACTTTACTCACTGGTGTGGAGGAGATTTCGATAGAATTGCTATCTTTTTTATACCTCTTTGTGTCATAAACCTCCCTTTCTACAAAATGAGGTCATCATTGACTTCCTTAAAACTTGTCAATTACCTCACATTTCTGATACTGGTAGACTTCCTTTAGAAAACCCCATTGCCGTTCAAAAAATAATCACAGCTACAAATGTTTCCAAGACCAACTTTCTCCAATACTGCTTTCCTTGTTTACGGAATATCAATATACTTCAATGATGGGTGGCTCTTTCGATGAAGCTGTTATCATTGTCCTTCCTACATCAAACAAAGACCCTACTTTGGTTTCATGTTATCGTCCCATATTTCTCATTAATCAGGATTATAAAATATATGCCAAAATGTTAGCAAATAAGTTATCATCCCTTCTTTCCTCAATTATCTAACCTGTTCAGACTGGCTTTCTGAAGGGTTGCTTGTCAGCTCATAATATTAGTTTATTATGCCATGTTCCTTGTTTTGCTAAGTATTTTAAGGATCCAGTCAGTGGGTTGGCCTTGGATATAGAGAAAGCATTTTTTACAGTAAATTGGCAATTTTTATTTAACACATTGGAATTTTTTCATTTAGGCCCCACCTTTCTCAACATGGTTAAAGCACTATATTTAGCACCTTGAGCTTCAATTTATGATAATGGTGCCTGTTCTACTCCATTCAATTTATATAGAGGTACACGCCAAGGTTGCCCACTTAGTGATCAATATACAGGTGTTGTGTTTAAAAATACTATTACGAACGATTCTACATATGCTGAGGATGTTTTATTATATGTTACTGATCCTCCTGTTTCTTTACCCATTACTATCGATATTATTCATCAGTATGCTGCAGTATCTGGTTACTATTTAAATATCAATAAAAGGAAGCTCTTTCCCCTAAATATTCTCTGTAATTCCACAATGTTAGCAAACACCAACATATTATGGTCCCTTAAGACCCTAAAATATGTGGACATACATTTGTTGATTCTATTAAAAGTACAATTTAAATAAATTGTTCCACAATATTAACCAACACCAAAGAGAAACTTGATAAATGGTCCACCCTTCATTTAAATTGTTGGGGACATATCGAGGCACTTAAGATGACTATTACACCACAAATTCTTTATATGTTTCTATGCTACCCTTATCTTTTCCTTCTACTTTCTTTGCAAACCTCTACAAACTGTTTATTAGGTTTATTTAGAATAGCAAGCCTTCACCCCTTAAAACATTACAAATTCCCAAGTGTAGGGGAGGGGCTGTTCTCCCTGATTTTAAGAAATACCATGTATCGTTTCTTGTGGCACAATTTTCATTCTGAATCCACAATATTTCTCCTTCTAATTCATCCAAAATGGCATGCCTTGGAGAAAAATGTACTAGCGCCTTATCCGCTACCTGCATTTCTAACCATGGCTAATAGTTCATTTGGAAAACTTTCACCCGTGTTTACGACCTCAAAGCTTGCTCTTTTATCCTTTGATGTACATGTTTCTATTACTATTATGTCTACTCTGTAAAACCATTCTCAATATGTATCCGGATTTGTTACATTCTGCTCAGTTATCTAACAAGGAGTTTTAGCATCAGCATGTTTAGCCGGGAAACATCCTTTACAACGCAACTTTTACCACGCAGCGCCTTTACGAGGCAGATTTTACAACGCAAACCATTACAACGCATTGCGCTGGGGGCGCTCTAGGATAGGGAATAGATTTAATTTACTATCAAACACCCTCCCTACTATCCACGGGGACTGGAGTTGGAATAGTAAATTAAACTATTCACTATCCAGCGCCCCAAAGCACTATGCGTTGTAAAGGTATTCGTTGTAAATATCGCGTTGTAAAGGCATGCATGGTAAAAGTATGCGTTGTAACGTCATACATCCTGTTTAGCCACACAAGTCATATAGCCTCTAAAGTACATAACAGACTTTCTGCTCATTTTTCCCCCTTTATGATTCCCACTCAAAATTTTTTGTTATACATAAATATACTGCTATCAACTGTACAATGAACGGATATTTAGCAATCTTATTTTGCTAGTTTTCTTCCAGCTACTAACATACAAACTAATATTCATGTGTTATACCAATGTTTTGGGTCTCCAGATACATTATTTAAAGATAAACTTTTAGACACACCTAACTGTTGGCTTTGTAATATGGTGACTGGAGATTTACCACATATTCTACATCATTGTCCGGTTATTTTTCAATTTTTGTCTGATGTATTGAATACTTTTACCCAGATCTTTAAAATCCGAACACTTTTCTTTTCCTATATTATTCTTTAAACCTTTTTCTCTTAAAACTGTATTTTCTCCTGTTGATTGTAAACTTTTCGATTTCATTATTTCTACTGCACCTAAATCTACAACTTCGAATTGGAAGGATGCTAATCTACTATCGGTTACTGCTTGGTGGGAAAGGATTATTTTTTTGAGACATGGACAATCCTCATTTCTACATACTCATAATGACTCATTTATTTTTAGGCCCAACATGTGGCCCACATTGGATTCATATATTACTGCATGTCTTCAAAATAAAATGTATACTGTTATTTTTATTCTGTAATACTTCATTGTAGACCTTTTTGTTTTTATTCTTTTTGTTTTGATACTTATTACTATAGATCAATATATTGGTGTAAGTGGATGTTCCATATTTCCCTGGTACTTGTTATCCTATTTCATTCCTTTTGGTAAGGTGTATTTTATGTACGGAGTTCTTATATTTAATAAACATTTCGGAACTTTAAAAAAATCCCCTTTTTGCAGCCTGAACATGTTTTCATGTATTTCATTCTTAGATTTGTAGATCTATTTTCTAATTGAATGCCCAAGGCTAGAGATCCCAGAATTCAAAGAAAGAAACCTGGACTAGAGCACACACAACCCTTGAACCTGGCAAACTTAGCAGGGCTGCGCTTTGGACTTCAGATATCTATCATCACTGACTTGGATCCTGGTTGTTGCACAGGGCAAATGCAATATGTAGTTATAGTACTATCGGGTCCCATCTTGTGACACTATTCACTATGAATATGCACATCAATAGTTAAAAAAATTACACACAGTATAAAATAGGCTACATCATTTTGAAAATGTATAAGCTACACACTGTATAAGATTGGCTGCTGCAAAATCATGCATGACAATAGACCCAATTCAGGTGGGAGACTCCAGATTTATTAAACCAAAAAATGACTCCATAGTATTTATCATAGTGTTGCTGCGCCCTTGTGACATGCAACATGGCACAAGGGCGACACAACACTAAAGATTATCATGCGACGCAAGGCCACCTTGCATGGCCCTGCGTGGCTTGATAAATCTAGAGTAACGCAAAGCAGCACAAATTGCTACATTGCTTTTCTCTGCCCCAGGGAGGCATTCCATGGGTAGACCATGGGTGCTCCCACATATCCACCCATGGATTTTGATGCACTCCCAGATTTACTATTACTGGTAGATTTTGGAATGCATCAAAATGCTTCACCTCCCCAGCAGTAGCGGCTCCTGGGGGGAGTGCTGCGGGGCGGTGGACGGGGGGGGCAAGGTGGGTGGTAGTAAACTCCGGATTAAGGCTGAACGGAGTTGAGTAACTAAATAAATCAATTAAATTAATTACATTGCGCGCGTTGGTGCGCAATGTAATTCGTTTTTTTTTAGTTACTGAACTCCGTTCTGCCTTAATCCGGAGTTTACTAATACCCCCCACTCTGCCCCTCCCCCCGCCCCACCCCACCGCCCCGCAGCACTCCCTCCAGGAGCCGCTACTGCTCCCAGGTGATATATAACAAGGGGAAATATCTTTATTTCTCCTTGTTGTTTCCTCTTTCTATGTGTGCTGCATTCGGAAGCAGACGTAGAAAGAGGAAAATGCCGCAGAGTATTTTTTTTGTGCAGGATTTCCCTTCCTGCAAACAAATAATCCTGTTTGCAAAGCAAGCACCCTTGCACCATGATATAAGTGTGCCTACGTTGGGGCAAGGCAGCACATTGTAAACCAACATAAGAAAAGATCAGAAATGCACTGTATAATTTTAAATATGCCGCATTTCTGCCCTTTCACTTAGCACAGCAAGATGGCTTGCTGCACTGCGTGAAAGTTTGATAAATATCCCCCTTGGTGTCTCCCTCCTAAAATTGCACCGGTTTCAACAAAAGACAATAGGGAAAATAATTTCCCCTTTTTTTCTAAATCTCCCATTGTCCCATCTTGAAAAGTGCATTTATTTAGCTATCCCAAAAATCTCCCATCCTGCCCTGTCTCTCTGGGTATGGCCCAGCATTGATGCAGCCCTCAAGCACATCCCAGACTGTACTTTGTGGCCCCTGAGAAAATGTATATAACTACCAGTGGACAAGAATATATCACAGCGTAAATACCAGTATCTAAGAATAATGTAAGCATTCCACTCATTACTGTTTATTATTCTCACTAGCTTGAATTAATAACATTGGTGTTGAAACCATACATTTATGTTACACTGACTTTTTTTAAAAAAAATTTTTTAAAACCTTTATTGTACAGAGAAGGCTCACAAATACGGGCCTACAACCCAGCGGCCACCACAAAGAAGAAACAGAGTCAACTGCACCGAAACGCATACAGAATATCACAGCAAAGCATACAGGAAATAAGGGCTAAAAGCCATATAGCAACCAGCAGGGGCAGGATACGTGAAGGTTGATTTTCTAATATAGAAACGGGAATGACAGAATAATAACAGGTAGGAAGTCTCGGAGGGCCGGGGTGGGCCGCGAACAAGCCGCGTTGGAAGATACAGGATAACGCAATAATGACAAACACATATCGATAAAGGCAGAATAGGAGCCCCGCCAGAAAAACAGTGGCAACCGCCGTGCAGCGCCCACCCACCACAACAAGAACATATCATATCAAACAGAATCGAAAAAAGCTTATCAAATAAAGCCCTCCGTCACACAACCCAAAGAATAAGGAAAAAACCCCCCCACGAGAGGGGGGAGGAAGGAAAGAAAAAGAGGAAGAAGGGGACAAAAGGGGAAGAACGCCACCTCAAGCACGCGCCCCATGGCAAACGAGATCGGGAACCACAAATCGGTATACAGAACCAGTAGTAACCGGAGCAAATTTACGTAGTGAGCCCAAGTCACAGTAAGACCAAACGGTTAGTGCAACAAAAATAACCCACTCAGGGGGACATATGCTGAGACCGCGCCCCGAAAAAGAGGACACACAAGAGCCATAGAACCAAGAATAAGAAAATGAGGGGAGAAAAACCCCAAAGAAATGACAGACCCCCCCCCCCCACCCCACAAGCCCACCCTGCACCCCTGCAGAAGGCTATGGCCTTCCCCCAGCAGCGTGCCTGTCGCCCTAATCAGAACCCGAAATATAGAAGAACTAAAGCAAGATTGGACCATAAAGACAAAAAAGGGGAAAAGGGTGAACAAGGGAGGAAAGAACACGGGAGAGGGCCATAAAACAGAATCATATGCTCCCACCGTCCCGTCCGAAACAGCAGTGCCCACGGGAAGACAAAGATTCTAAGGACACATTACAGGAATACGACAAGAATCCGACAAGGTCATACCGTTACCAGCCGCTCATCCAACCATTACAAAACACCAGTCCACAAAGGCAAGATCGTCTCATCCCTGTCCTTGTTTTTCCAAATCTGTGGCAGTCCGCCTCACGAAGAACCAGACCATGAGGAACAGGAGGCAGAGAACAGGGAGGTCAAACTTCAATCCGCAGAAGATGTTTCGTGTATCACTTGGATGATCTGGAACAGTCAGAAACCATTGTACACAATGCAGGCACAGTTCCGAAGATGATCTGAGGAAAGCCGACCCAACGGAGTTAGCACAGGATCTACGGTCGGCCATTCGAGGAGATGAAGCACAGGAAGAACCATCGTGTCCGGTCCGGACAGGACCCGGCCTACCGACCCACAGCCCAGGAGAGGACACATCACGATGGAGGGCAGCGGAACTCCGCATATCCGCAGAAACGGCAGCCACCGGGTCCATAATTTCCAGGATAGTTCCAGCCGCACCCAGTAGCGACGTAGCCGCACACGCCAGGGGGGGCTCAAACGGCCCAGCGAAACAAGCCTCCTCCAGGTTATCAGCGGGTGCGGCCACCGGAGCACCCCAGGAGCGCAGGGCGGCGAGGACGTCGGCAAGTGTAGGAACACCTTTACAGTATCCGGCTTCTGTGCCACATCGTGGACCACCGCCGCCCATCTCGGTCCGGCTGAGATATACAGTGTCGGCCGCCATTTTGGAAGCCCGGCGGGGTTCGCAGCGATCCTCGACCCCGGCCCGGGCCGCAGCAGGGCAAACAGAATTCAGCCAACCATCAGCAGAGGCACTTCCAGAGCAAGAAGGGGGGCCACCAGAAGAAGGAGGATCGCAGGCCCCCCAATGCCACCGGCCCCGTTCTCCGAGTCCGGGCGGAGGCACTCAAAATGGCCGGACCGGAGAACAAAGGGGGGGGACAGGCCACATCTACGGTCAGCCCCGTCAACGGAAGGCAGCGCCTCCACCTCAGGCCGCGGGACAGTCAGATCAGGCCAGAAAGCCGCAACCGGCCTATCTGCACAACCGCCTCGTCGGCCGAGCCCTCTGCGCCATCAAAGGCCGGCCATAGCATAGCGCCCCGTCCGGGCGCCGCCGAGGAGACTCAGGCCAGTCCGCTCCAAAGGCCCCGAAGCGAGCGAAGGCACAGCTCCGGAACCACGGCACCCAGAGACAACCGGAACAGACGGTAAGTGCCTAGAGATCGCCGCAGATCCACAGCGTAGCAGCAATTGTCTTCCCGGGGCAGGATAAAGGCAGGATTTATGTTTCAAACAGGAAAGTAGACGGAGCCGAGCTAAAGCGCGGCCATCTCGGACGCGAGCTTGGCTCCTCCCCCTACACTGACTTTTAAAGCACTGTTTGTTAAAACTTTGTGTTTTAATTCCTGATTATGGAGTGTCTATTTAAAGTCAGTGCTTGATATTTGCATTTTTGAGGTGTGGAGGGAAATGCCTGTGTTTTACCAAACAGGCCTTTAAATGTCACTTCAGTAGAAAGATATATTTCAGACTCAATGTATTTCACCTGTTTATGGTCAGTAGGGTGTGCCTCTTTTTCCATAGAAGTAGATATCCGGAAATGGGTCCTCCTTGTAGTAGTTGTAAACGGGATATGCAGTTTTTTTCTTTTTCTATGATCCTTCTGACTGTGTCAATTGCCCAAGATGCAATGAAAATTCTCTCTGAAGAAACACTGGCTACAGAATTTGCAAGATATATTATTGCCAAACTTTTGAGTTCTGGCACTGTCCCTTTTTAGGTTTCACCTGCACAGAGCTTCTGCTGTGCTTATGAAATCTATTGTATTTATTAATATCCCGCCCTTACTTTTCATTTGTTAGTGTGCTTGCCAGTTACTTTTCCTTAATTTCTATTGGCTGTATCACGCCATTAACTGTTGTTTTTTGAGTGTTTGAGGGACACCTTGATAAACCTGCCTTGCTGACCGGATTGCCCGTGGATTCTTTGCCTCTCCTCCAACGCTTCGCGGAACCCGCTGCGCGGGTCCCGCTTCGCAGAGGGGCACTTTCCTTTCCTTTGTGGGCTGTTAGCTGCTGCTGGGGTAAGACAGGGGCTGAGGGCTGCGAGCAAGAGGGCTGGGACTACGTTTCCCAGGAGTCCCAGTAACCCCGCCCGTTCCACCTGGGCTGCTCTCCCTCCCCGCCCCGCCCCCAACGACCGGGTGATCAAATACCGGCTTTCACTGCACTTTGTGGGACACCTTGATAAACCTGCCTTGCTGACCGGATTGCCCGTGGATTCTTTGCCTCTCCTCCAACGCTTCGCGGAACCCGCTGCGCGGGTCCCGCTTCGCAGAGGGGCACTTTCCTTTCCTTTGTGGGCTGTTAGCTGCTGCTGGGGTAAGACAGGGGCTGAGGGCTGCGAGCAAGAGGGCTGGGACTACGTTTCCCAGGAGTCCCAGTAACCCCGCCCGTTCCACCTGGGCTGCTCTCCCTCCCCGCCCCGCCCCCAACGACCGGGTGATCAAATACCGGCTTTCACTGCACTTTGTGGGACACCTTGATAAACCTGCCTTGCTGACCGGATTGCCCGTGGATTCTTTGCCTCTCCTCCAACGCCTCGCGGAACCCGCTGCGCGGGTCCCGCTTCGCAGAGGGGCACTTTCCTTTCCTTTGTGGGCTGTTAGCTGCTGCTGGGGTAAGACAGGGGCTGAGGGCTGCGAGCAAGAGGACTGGGACTACGTTTCCCAGGAGTCCCAGTAACCCCGCCCGTTCCACCTGGGCTGCTCTCCCTCCCCGCCCCGCCCCCAACGACCGGGTGATCAAATACCGGCTTTCACTGCACTTCGTGGGACACCTTGATAAACCTGCCTTGCTGACCGGATTGCCCGTGGATTCTTTGCCTCTCCTCCAACGCCTCGCGGAACCCGCTGCGCGGGTCCCGCTTCGCAGAGGGGCACTTTCCTTTCCTTTGTGGGCTGTTAGCTGCTGCTGGGGTAAGACAGGGGCTGAGGGCTGCGAGCAAGAGGGCTGGGACTACGTTTCCCAGGAGTCCCAGTAACCCCGCCCGTTCCACCTGGGCTGCTCTCCCTCCCCGCCCCGCCCCCAACGACCGGGTGATCAAATACCGGCTTTCACTGCACTTCGTGGGACACCTTGATAAACCTGCCTTGCTGACCGGATTGCCCCTGGATTCTTTGCCTCTCCTCCAACGCCTCGCGGAACCCGCTGCGCGGCTCCCGCTTCGCAGAGGGGCACTTTCCTTTCCTTTGTGGGCTGTTAGCTGCTGCTGGGGTAAGACAGGGGCTGAGGGCTGCAAGCAAGAGGGCTGGGACTACGTTTCCCAGGAGTCCCAGTAACCCCGCCCGTTCCACCTGGGCTGCTCTCCCTCCCCGCCCCGCCCCCAACGACCGGGTGATCATCGTAATAGCTATTTATTAACGTGTGCTTACCGCTGCGCGGGAGCGCGCGGGAGCTCGCCGGGAGAAGCCCGGGACAAGGGCGGGACCGTCTGCGGCCGTCAGAGGCCTAAAGAGACTGGACTGGGCCATAATCCCTGGTCGATTACTAAACGACCTAGGACTCTTGTGTAAGTGCTTGCGGGGTTATACTATATTATCAATCATTATGTCAACTGAAATACTAACCCCGGAGTTGGTTGGCCCTGAGAAACCTGTGAGTTTGATAAATGGGAAATTAGATAATTACTTTAAGAAAACTCTTTTGGATTCTCCTACCACCGCCACCCTTGAAGAACTTCGGGCTGAGCGACGGCGGTCGGTTGAAAGCCTAAAGAATAGACCATTCCCGGGTTCACCAGTGTTAATTAGCTCCACGGGGGACGGAACTCTTACAGAAAATATCTGTACCCCCTCGCAGGACAGCATCCCTCTAATATTTAGAGAGGGAACATCTACGAGTGAATTTGAACCCTTAGGCACTACTAGTAAATTGCCAACTATTGCTACCACTCCTAGTATAACTAAATCTATTGTTATAACCAATGCACAAATTACCCCTATTCCTAAACTATCTAAAGCAGTTCAAAGTAGGGGAAAAAAAGTCACACCAGTTAAAATTTATGGCCCTCCTCCGACAAAAAGGCGTAAAAAATCCGACCTTCCAAAGAGGAAAATTAATCATGCAGACTTTGGCATCAAAAAGGACGACAGTATTAGGGGAGAACGGGTTAAAGTAACAGAAAAAGGAAGGATAGTTATATCACCTACGCATTCATGCGTAACCCCCCTTATAGACCCTGTTATCTCCACCGCCGACAGTCCCCCCGCAGTTGTGACGCTACAGGAACCACTAAATGGTGCCCTGATCGATAGTATAGAGTCTATATTGAGGACCCATACTCTGGCTATCGTAGACAGACTCAATAAACTAGAAAATAGACTTGAGAAGATAGAACATGAACTGGGAATCAAGATAGGGATTAATAAAGTGATGCCTAATCCCCTTATACCAACTCCGATTTTACTTACCTCACCAGGAATTCCCGCTATAACTACTATACCAACCCCTGTTCAGACTACCATCTTGCCTCAATCTTCAAATAATATGAGTGGAAGCACACCAGGGAGTAACCCTGTTGTACTTAAAAGTAAACCCACATTGTCCCCGGCTGTAAAGTTTAATGGACAGCCGAATAACCTTGGTCAAGCTCCAGGGATTAAGACGAGAGTTAGAGGAAACGAGTGGCCGGCTCGAGGTAACTATAATAAGGGCCCCCTTCCAGAACTCCCACCAGAAGCTGTACCCTTTGTAGTAGTTCTTACTGGGGTACCAGAGCTAGAGAATAACAAACGGGAGGGCTTTGCCCAGCTGAAAAATAAAATATCGCACTGGTTAAGTCTACACAGACCTATTGTAAATAATATCAATGGAGAAATTGTCCATGTCCGCCGCCTTCCTTGGCTGGGAGGAAGATCCAAAGATATTGAGGGAGACATAGTGGTCATTAATTTTAGAGATCAGAATGCTGTCCATTTTATACTTAACTGGCATTCTGACCACGGTAGTAAATCTATTACCCCTCGTCCCCTAACATATTTTTACCCTCGCTCAGTGGTGTTTCCACCCAATCATCCATCAAGGCAAGCTCCTCCCCCCCCCTTATTGAGGCAAATGCTCTCAAACCCATATCGTCCACCTGTCTACAAAAATGGATCTATTTTTAACGACAAGCAACCTCCCATAGTTGTAGATCCGTATGGGTGGAATACTGTAGGACCAAGGTACAACTCCCTAACACACAGGAGTATGGATCATCTTAAACCTTTTACACCCCTAGACACCACCAACAGGTTTGACCTGTTTAGTGGCCTGGAAGACTGCGATTGATGCCATCGAGCCACAGGGGAGGGGGGTAAGGAATTCTGTGGAGACACAGGGGGAGATACGGGTGCAGGCACGGGGGAAAAAGGCTCAACTGATATTAACCCACTCAATGGCTACAATGCTACTTGTAGCTTTGGGGGTAATACATGTAATTCTGGGCAGCTTCATTGTAACTCAGATATTCCTACCCCGGCTAATGGAAGTACAACTCCGACCCGACTGTCTGAAGACCCCGTGCCAGGGGAAGTAATTCACATCCATACCCTACCCCCACCATCTAGGGAGGCTGTTAGTTTAACAGAACGGGGATATAAGATGGCGAGTTGGAATATTGCTGGGTGGAATAATAAGATATATTGTCTAGGATGGTTAGAATTTATAACCCAATTTGACATCTTGTGTCTTCAGGAGACTTGGGCGGCCGTAGATGTCTATCTTGATGGGTATGTTGCCTATAATTGCCATGCTCAGCCATCCAACATGGGGAGAGCCAGTGGTGGGATGGTGATATTGCTCTCTGTGAGGTTACCGGTTCGAGTGAAAACCCACCGGATTGTTGGTCTGCACTCCCAGCTGTTGTGGTTACAACACAGGAATGGGCGAAATGTTTTAGTAATAAACCATTATAACAATGTCTTTAACCATTCAAAAACATATATGGTTGATGAACTAGAAGCGGAGGTGGAAAGGCTACATGGGCGCAGTGATGTGTCTTTTGATATTCTGTGGGGCGGAGATTTCAACATTCACATGTGCCCATTTGCTGGCAAAGGGGTGTGTGGGTATGGGGGAGAGGTGGGGGAAGATCAGACCCATTTTCTACATTCTGTTTATGGGGAATCTCTAAACACTCTTATGCTTAAAATGGATCTATGCATTATGTTACCTGGCGTAGACAGTGAGGGTAACTCGGTACCGACCTTTATTGGTAGGAATTGTGCCACGGTTATCGACTACCTCATTGCCTCCTCCAGTATTACAGCTTTGTGTTCCTTACCCGTAATAGTAGACCCAGCCTTAAGCGATCATAACTGTCTAACTATGTATCTCTCCTTATGGGGGGATAAAGTAAAGGCGTCACATGGTGCAGTGACAGATGTAGTTCCACATAGACCTAATGGCCCTAGAATTAAATGGGGTAGGCAAAATGAGGAACGTTTACTATGTACCATTGTGTCTGCCTGTATAGACGAGGTGGAATGCTGCCTTGAACCCGAAAGGGATAATGCTGATATTCTAGCTAGCTTCGATATCATTAATAAAAACATTGCACAAATTTTAACTGGAAGAAAACCAAAGGGCCCTAGGATTAACGGGGGATGGTTTAACAGGGAATGTACTAACTCCTTACAAAAACTCAAAGCTGCTCTTAAGGGTAAACCCAGGGATAAGGAAGCAGTTAAAACCCTTAGAAGGGAATACTCTATTCATCTGAGGGATAGAAAACAGGAACTAAGGGAAGAGGCCTGGAACAACTTGACTAAGGCAGTGGATCTTAAGGATGCAAAGCTTTTCTGGTCCACTGTCAATAGTCCCTTCCTCCAAAATGAAGAAGCCCCGGTAATGTCTGCTCAGGTGTCTGAGGAACAATGGGTGGCTCATTTTACTAGCATTTTTAACCCTGAAGGACTAGTTGTAGAGGGTGATAGGGAGACCGTGGCTTTTATCCCCCTACCTCTTAATATCACAGTCTCTGAGGTGGATGCCGCCATCCGGGCCAGTAAGGGGGGAAAGACGCCGGGCCCTGATGGGGTACCCGTTGACCTTTATAAAGCCGAGGTTTCTATCTGGAGTCCATTGTTAACAAAGGTTTTTAATGCAGCTGCAACGATTGCGGCCCCACAGATCTGGGGGGAATCAATCATTATCCCGGTGTATAAAAAAGGGGAGAGGGGTGAGGCAAAGAACTACCGCCCGATTTCTCTCCTCACTGCTTCCCTAAAAATTATGAGTAGGGTATTACTGAGTCGTCTGGAGGAATGGGTAGAAGATAAAGGGATCCTTGCGGATTCTCAGTATGGATTCCGCAAGGGGCTAGGCACCATAGAACAATGCATTAATTTAGATCTTATTATATGCAAATATACAAGGGCTAAACAAGGCTCGTTGTTTCTTTGTTTTGCTGACCTGACCAGTGCCTTCGACCTGGTTGATCACGGTCTTCTGTGGTCAACCTTGTTGGACATGGGTGCTCCAAAGGATATTATCTATTTTTTGGCCCAACTTTATAGGAATCTGACGGCTAAGATACGCTACGGGCAATCGGGGGAGTGTACACCCAGTATCAAAGTAGGTTCTGGAATTAGGCAGGGATGTGTCCTTGCACCTCTTCTTTTCTCCCTTTTTATAAACGCAATTGAGTCGGAACTACGGACCATCAGTGCAGATGCACCGACTGCTGATGGCCTTTCCATCCCAATACTGCTTTACGCGGATGACGCGGTTCTGCTCTCACAAACACCTCTTGGGTTGCAAAAACTTATGAATAAATTTGCAGATTTTATTAATGGGAGAAAATTAAAAATTAATAATTCAAAAACTTTTATAATGCCCTGTGGGAAGAAAATTAAAAACTTAAGGCCCTTTACAGTTATGGACCAAACTATAAAAGTGGTGGACAAATTTTGTTATTTAGGTATCACCTTTAACAGAGGGGGGATGTGGACACCTGAAATGATTAATGTAAGAGCCAAAATGGCCAAGTGTTCTTTTGGCATATTTAAGTTCGCATCCAAGTTAGGCTCAAGACGGATACCAGACATGTTGTACTTATACCGCCATAAATGTGTTGCTCTGGCCCTATATGGGTCAGGAGTGTGGGGCCATTGTAATAACAACATGCTCCAGGTTGAGGAAAACAAATTTGTAAAAAAACTCCTGTGTTTACCATCTTCTGCCTCAACAAAGCTGATCCATCAGGAGGTTGGTCTAGAACATCTATCTGACTTGATCAGATTAAGACCCCTGTTAGTATGGAGATCTATATGGATTAAGGAACAGACTGGTTTCACAAGGAAAATTATTTTAGACTGTCTTCATATGGACAAATGTTCCCGCATCCCTTGGCTTAACTATATTATTCGAACATTTAGTGATGTTTTTAATCTTACTGTGCGTGATAACCCTTTTTGTGTTTTAGATATACCGAAGAGTGAGCTTAAACATGAATTTTTGAGGGTTAGCATGGGGAAGCGTAACGCAGCTATTGCCCAGTTCTCTACACATGTTTTTTACGACAGATACACTAAGGAAGAAATGGGGCTTTCAGGATATTTTAAATTGGTCACTATCCGATCCCACCAATATGTATTGACAAGATTACGGATGGGGATTGTTCATTTGCTTGTCGCTTATCCTGTAATGAAGACCTATACTACTGCCCCCTGTCCGTGTGATGGGACCACAAAACAAAGTACGGAGCACTTTTTATTGTTATGCCCTCTCTATCTTCACCTCCGAAAAATATATCTGAAACCGCTTTTCAAAAAATATAATGTATCCACTATTGTATCGGCCATGGGGCTTTTATTTGGACTTGATTCACAGGACATCTGTTTTTTTACTGCTGTATTTATTTTAAAATCGATTTGTTTGAGGAAAAGCACCCTTTTTGATATGTGATTAACTTAAAATTTGCTATAACCTCATGTTTTATCACTTATGTATGTATGTACTTTTATGATCATTAATCAATGATCGAATAAAGTTTTTGAATTGAATTGAGTGTTTTGCTTATCAGTGGCGCATGGCCCAAGTACTCCTTTTCATCCACTTTTGTCGAACTGCTTTCATATTTTTGAGCAAGAGTGTCATTTATTTATATTTATTTATTAAAAGTTTTCTATTGCGCGGACATGACCCATGGGTATCAGAGCACTTAACATCAAAAGGTAACATCACCCCTGCTTGTCCCCACCTCCCTGACCTCTTGCCCAGGTGCAGCAGCTTAACCTCCTGTGCCGCTCCTCCCACAGTTTCTTATCATCTTGGATACTTGGGTGCCACTTTATCCATGGCGATCTCCATGCAACCCATCCAGTGCCTTGGCCCTGACAGCTTATACCAACCAAGGCAGCACTAGATACCTGAGTGGTTCTGTGAGACAGGCCCTGTTCTGTAATAAGCCAGTACTGAGGCGCATATAGCCAGGTGATGGTAAAAGGGAAGGTGTTGTGAACACAACTAAACATCTGTTTACACATATATTTCACATTGTACAATATATGTTGGAAGCGACAGCTGCTTCCAGTAATGAACACTCATGGCCATATCTCCGGCTCGACTCTTGCTCACTTTTTTACCTAGACATTGTTGTCTATTAATCAAATCCAATACCAGCAGAAAATATAAAAGAGGGATTGTTCCGGGAGTAGGTGGAACTGTAATTGGGATTAATTCTAGGAGAGTGCCCGTCAAGTGACATTGCCTCTTCGATCCCAGCACAAACATTGCGGCTTTTGGAGTGAGATTTGAAAGGGAAAACAGTATTGAAGAGAAGAGGTAGGCCAGGCACAGTAAGAGAGAGAATGACCTGCAGAGGGTAAGCAACTTACAGTTTCAGAGCTGCTTGATTACACTGCGGTGGAGGCCCAAAGGAGGCAGAATGCAAAACTGAAAGGTTTTGCCATGCCTAAACATGGCAAGCAGTGCTCAGCCTGTGTTAGTTGTTTTTATTCTGCATATTGTGAGCCCTCTTGCATCAGTTTCACACGAAAGAAGGAAGGATACTGGGTCTTTACCGTAATGTTTGGTTTAAGAATAGGGAGGAGCGCAAAGGCGGGATTTGAGTAAGGGCGTTTGAGCTCAATGGCTATACAGGTCGTTAACAACTACATGAAGATTGCAGGTACAAACGGGGGTGTTGGGGACTGAGTGAGACGGGCCGTATAACTAAGGGGCTAAACGATGGTGGGATCGTAAGGTTGATTACGAGTGACATGAAGATCAGTTCACATATGAGGAGGTCGCACATGGGTAATGCACGATGGGGATTTATTAGAGAGAAGGTGGATTTGGGGAGTACGGTAATGAATCGGGGTTAGAATTCTGTTTCATATAATAGGATGTTTAAGAGCAATCTTGCAAAGAATATGGGATGTAGCCTTTAAGTTGGGCACGATTATGGTGTTGATTAGGACGGTATAAAAAGGTGGTGGAGGAGGTGTAACAAGTAGCGGTTATCATCTGTTTATCTGTTTCTTATAGCAAAATGCATGGGTCTGATGATCATTTTTAAAATGTTTTTAGATACCCCTGAGGAAGGTTTATACTAAAACCGAAATACATTGGGTGACATCAAATTGTACAGAATGGAATGGAGTTTATTTACATGCCAGTGAATAGGCCCAGATGGGGAATTCTTGAGCAATTTAAATGCGAAAAATTGTTAGACTTCATTTCTTCGACGTGATGGATTAAAATGGTTGTAATAAGAGAATAAAATTTGGATGAACTTTGGCAATACTAAGGAGTACGATAGCTGTGCAAATCTTCTGTGACACGGGACACGCGTGCCACTTTGCAGTGCTATTTACCAGCCCTGACATGTTTCCCAGGTCCATACACGACTGGCTGCATAAACAAGGTTTTTTTGTTGAATTTTAGGGCTTGTAGATTTGTCTATTCCATAAAAAACGGGGACTGCTTGTCCCAGAATTCAAAGGTATAAAACCTGGCCAGGAGCAGCTCACTGCTCATGGATCTGAGAAACTTGTCAGCTATGGTTTACTGTTACAGGATATATACTTGTGTAAAGTTTTTATTACTCAAATTCAGGTACGTAGTATCCCTGGGCTTGCTGTCCAGGTTTGAGGCTGCATATGTGTGACATTTCGATGTTTTGAGTGTACTTGCGCATGACACTTCATTGCCTTGGGTGTGACACTTGGAGTGACACTACAGCAAATAGAACCAAGCAACTAGGGGCTAGATGTAGGTAATCTGATTTTACCGATTCTTAAATACCGAATTTTACCGATTCGGTATTCAAAAATCGGAAAATGAGATGTAGGGGAAAAATCGATATTTTTTACCGAATCGGTAAAATTCGGTATCGGAAAATCGGAAATTACCGATTTGGTATTTACCGAATCGGTATTTACCGAATCGGTAGTCCCAATGCATTCCTATGGGCCTTTTGGCCCATAGGAATGCATTGGCAAATACCGATTCGGTAAATACCGAATCGGTAAATACCGAATCGGTAAATACCGAATCGGACAGCAAGCAAAAGTGAAACTTAACACAACAGCCAATCAGGTGCAACCACCCTCCCCCTTCCTACCAGGAAGTGGCTACACAGGCAGCTGCAAGTAATTAGAAGGTTCTGGAGAGGCAGTTGGAGCAGAGAGACTGGGAGCAGCAGCAGACAGAGTTTGTGCACTTTCAAATTAAAACATGGCAAGCAGCAAGGACACAGAGCAGGCTGAAAGGAAAAGAAAGCTCAAATTCAGCAGCATGGAGCTACAGGTCCTTGTTGAGGAGGTGGTTAAGGTTCACCACAGACTTTTTGGGAAGCAGTCCTTAACAGTTCCAGAATCAGCAAAAAGGAAGATTTGGCTGGAAATCCTGGAGAAAGTAAATGCAGTGGGAGTGACCACCAGAGTCACTGAAGATTTAAAAAAGAGGTTCTATGACCTAAGGAGCCTCACAAAAAAGAAATTGGCTGACCACCACAAACAGGCCTCCCAAACAGGTGGTGGAAAGAACACTGCACCCCCCCTCACTGACCTGGAGGAGATGGTAGCCACAACCCTGGAGCATGAAAGTGTCCATGGACTGGGAGAAGTGGACAGTTCGGCGAAAGCTGCATCAAAAAAAGGTAAGATGCATGCACAGCAATCCCCCCTCACACCCTCATCCGTCCCTCACCCCTTGCAGCTAAGTTACCCCAGTCCCAGGGTGTCTGTGCCAAACTGTAGCAATGCATCATGGTACACGTAGTCAGTTAATGAAAGAGCATGTCACACAGCACTGTAACCACCAAGTAATTCAACTGAATGCATACATAATGAAGGGCAGGCAGCATGTTCTAAGTGCAATTACATATGTTTAATTGTAGTGGCAGTGAGACATTTGCATCCAGCTGATATGTGCTCATATGTCCACAGGTCACACATCCAGAAGGCAGTCTGAGGAGGCAGAAGGCACGGCACCCGAGAGGGATGACAGTCATGAGCCAGGTCCCAGTGCTTCACAGGACACAGGTGTTCCGAGTGGGCAGGCACCTTCCCAAGAACCTGACGTCAGTGAGGAAATGCCGGCCTCCCCAGTACCAACACAGTCCCCACTATTGCTTTCATCACCTGAAATGCCAGCATCCCTGGAGGTAGAAACACCTGCTGCACACCCTAGCAGGAGGCATGTTGTTTCCCCACTGCTGGAAATGGAGACAGCAGCTGGTGAAATGGTGGGTGAAGACTCACACAACTTGGCTGGAGCTGCCATCTCTGTCACACTGCAGCCCAGCACAGAGCCTGTACCAAGTACCACTAGACGGCGCACAGTACAAGGAAAGAGTGTAGGTGCACGTGGGGAGGGGTCCAGTGTCTTCCAAGGCCTGGAGGGATCCATGGTCAGGATTCAGAGGATGCAGGGCAAGGGCATCATGGCCTGTCAAAGACAAATGCGAAACCTCAACATCAACATGCAGGAAATTGGCAAGGGCATAAAAGAGCTGGTGGAAGTGAACAAGAGCATGGCAACAGGCATACAGCAACTGTGCACAAAACTGGACTCTGAAATTACTTCAAGGCGCAGGGACAAGCAGCGTGCAGAGAGAACTGAGAAATCCATACACCGCCTGGCAACAGCCACATCCCTGCTATGCAGACGTAGCATGAATAGTCAGGAAGTCCTGACTAATAACAGCAATCAGCTCACTAGGGGCATAGCCGGAATGACCGGTGCGCTGGAGGCTCTACTCAATGCCCAGAGTGCACAAACTGCTGCCATTGATGTGCCGGACACTCAAGGTAGCACCAGTAGGAGCAGCACGGCAAGCCACCATGTCGTAGAGACAAGGAGGAGCAGCAGGCGACAGGGTGAGGCTACAGGCCAAACGGCCAGTGAACAGGTTGAGCCACAAACACCTGCTAGTGCAAAGCGTGGCCGTAAATGAACAGTAGATAATATCGCCTACTGCCATTGGACATTCTAATCATGGTTCAAAAAGTTAAAGTTGCACATTTGTGCCATTTAAACCTGCCTAGTGACAATATACAACTATGGTGGGTGGATTCAACACCTGTGTGTGTGTGTTTGCTCACTGTGAGCATTGCTGTGAAATGCTTACTGTTGCACTTTTGTTCTTTGACATACCTGGAAATATACTAAATTAAACAAAAGCTTGTGCTTTCAATATAGGTTTCAGTGTCATCACTCACTCAGAAATAGTTGCGTGTTATTTCCTCACGTCTGTATCTGCCATCACTTGGTGTTGACACTCCAGCAGGTTGTGTTTCAGGCACAGCAATGTCGTCATCATGATCCTCATAGTCTGCAACTCCACCTCAGTACCCCTCTTTACAGCGAGATTGTGCAACATAGCACAGGCAGCAATGATCTTACAGCAGGTGATGGGGGTATACTGCCTTGCACCTCCGCTCTTGTGCAAGCATCTGCACCTGCTTTTCCAAATGCCAAATGTTCTCTCAACAACATTGCGTGTGCTCTTGTGTGCCCGGTTATATCTCCTTTGGCTGGGTGTTGAGGGGTTGAGGTAGGGGGTGAGTATGAAGGAGCGGAGGGCATATGCACTGTCTCCTAAAAGAAAATGAGTATGATTTATTCACATGCATACTTGTACTGCTTACTGCAATAGGTCTTATAGGGGTCGCACAACTGTGTCTTACCTAGGAGGTATCCATCACCAAATTCACCTGCAGTCAGCCGTGCATAGATGCCACTGTTTTGAAATATATAGGAGTCATGGGTACTCCCAGGGAATTTTGCCACAAGGTCAGTAATGGCGAACTTTGCATTGCAGATCACCTGCACATTGATGGTGTGGGTGGACTTCCTATTCCTGTAGATGTATTCTGTGGCAGCTGGGGGACAAATGGGAATGTGCGTGCCATCAATGCGGCCAATGATATTGGGGAAACGTGCCATCTGGTAGAAGTCTGATTTTGTTTGGACCAGTTCAGCATGGGTTGCAGGAAATGATATGTAATGCTCCATCCTCTGTAACATTGCGTCAAGGAATTTGTGGGAAAACCTTGACAGGCTGCTCTGGGTCACCCCACCTACCGCAGCAACCACACTCTGATAGCTCCCAGAGGCAAGCAGGTGTAGGCTGCACAGCACCTGCACATGGGGAGGAATAGCGTGTGCCCTTGGGGTAGTGTGATCCAACAGTGGGTGGAGGTCCCTGATGAGGTCAGTGATGGTGTCTGGGGCCAACCTGTACCTCTGGAGTATCTCTACCTCTGTGAGCATGAACAGGGTTATCCTCTGTCTGTAGACCTGCTCCTCTCTCTGCCATTCCCTCTCCCCTTCCTCCTGTATTCTTCGCCGTCTTGCAATCACATAAAATGCCGCCATTGTGCAAGACGAATTGCATTTTGGGTCCATTTTTATAGGTTGCACCTGTTTACCACCTGATTCCAATCCATGGTAAATTCCGACTCTTAAATACCGAATTTCAAGCAAATTCGGTATTTCAGAGCTTCCCTACATCTCAATATCCATTTTTACCACTTCTTATTTACCGATTCGGTAATTTACAGATTCGGTAACTTTACCGATTCGGTAAATATTACCGATTCGGTAAATTTACCGATTCGCAAACCTTTGCGATTCGGTAAATTTACCGATTCGGTAATATTTCCGATTCGTTATTTTACCGATTCGGTAACGTTACCGAATCGGTAAATTTACCGATGCGGATGATTTTCGATCTCCTACATGCTGAAAGCTAAATACCGGTCGGTAACGGCCGAAAGTACCGATTTTCGGCCGTTACCGACCGGTTAAGGCCTTCCTACATCTGGCCCTAGGTCTTGTGCACAATCCGAACATGGGATTTGTACAAGTGGTCATCTGATGAACAATGCATCACTCGCTCTATAAGCCCTATATTATAAACAATGATATGATTGTATTACATTCTCTATCTTCAGATATAGGTGTTTCACACATGACTATTACTCAATGGAATTAAATTGTATTTAGAGAAAGGATTTGGACCTACCAACATTACTGTATAACACTTTCTGTGAAGTACATTTTTCATTCAGATCTTGGCACCAGTCAAGACCACCTGCTTTCAACAAAAGGAGTTGTAACTCTTGACTGCTGACTCTGAAGAGGCGTTACGTCACGCCAAGGAAGAATGGTGGTTTGCTGCTTTTATGTATAGCTGGCAAAAGTGACTCTGTTACCAAGACTGTGATATCTTAAGCCAGGAGCGGCTTTTTAGCTACCAGCATGTTGAGTTATGGGACTTGTAGTTGTATTCTTTTTACATGGGCAGTTGGCACGTACTTGCTGAAACTCCATTACACTCCTTTCATCCTACATTACATATGTAACTACACTTTTTCAATGCCAAGAAGCATTTGAGGGAACTGTAGCAGCTGCTAAACACATTTTAAACACCTGCCTCATCTTTTAAATACTATTATATGAGCAAGAAGGACTCTTCACTGGCTTCCTATTCAACTGAGGATTTCCTTTAAAATTCTTTGCTTAGCCTATAGAGCTTTATCAGAAAGTTCTACGCATCCGTTAAGCGCCTTGCTTACTCCCTATCAGCCGGGGAGAGCGCTTAGATCTGCTGAGTTGAATCTGTTGGTCGTCCCTCGAGCCAAAAGAGCACGATGGGGAGATAGGGCATTCTCAATTGTTGCACCAAAGTTGTGGAATTCTCTCCCCCAAGATATCAAGACACAGTCCTCTCTATCCTCTTTTAAAAAGGCCCTTAAAACCTGGTATTTCGTCAAGGCATACCCGTAATAGTTGTATAACTGCATAGCGGTACTTCTAACAGCTGTTACTGTTTGGTTATGCGCCTTGACGCCCATTGGGCTTAGTTGCGCCATACAAATTGCTTTTAATAATAATAATAATAATTAGTCTGTTTGTGTTTGCTGTGTTTGAATATGTTGTTTCTTTTAAGACTAGGCTGTGGCTATTTCTGCAGTCTGTTTCGTATGTTCAAAGTATGAAAAACAGTTGCCCTAAGCAATTTCTCAGGGGAAACGTTGACTGGGTTACAAGTACCACCACCACTACGGTCAGTCAAGAGGCCCCCTTACCAACAATTCTTACCTGTGCCTGTCCCCATGTGAAGAACGCAACAGTGCACAAACCTCATCACCAGAGAGTGTAACTCCTCTCTGATGCAGCCTCTGTTTTCATTTACCATGGGGTGTGTGATCCTGACATTGTCCGTCCATCAGTGACTCTGACAGCAAGAGGTATATTTACAAGCCCCTTGCGCCACCGGTGTATCACATTTTATCATATAAAAAAAGTGCACCGGCAGCGCATGCGTCTTGTAAATAAGCCCCCAAGCAACTGGCATAGGGAAACGTGAAAGGGCCCCCCTGCAAGGTACGGGGAGGGCCCCCCTCCGGACTCGATCAGGAGGTGCCCTGCTACAGTATTGTGCGGAGCCCTCCTCCCCCACCCCCTCCGCCAGAGCGGGGGCTGCAGGGGCCTGTGTTACGCCACTGACCGAAGCCTCTGTTCAGTAGTTGTGTCAATGGCAAATAAGGCCCGGTCTATGCCAGTTAGTGAAATGCTTGTGCATACTAACTCCAGAGACCGTGCAGAAAGTGTTGCTGGCTAAAAAACAATGACTGCGTCACAGGATTAATTGGACTTTACGTTTTTTTCGTTACTCCTGCATACATCACTTGTGAAATCTCTTGCCCTCTTCAACACTCCCTTCCAGCATAAAAAACATTTACAAAGTGAAATAGCATTCGCATGAGCTATTTGGCTTTGTTAATGTTTTTGAGACACATTGGATAGCGGCTCAGGCTGCTGTGCCATACGGCATAAATAAAGAAGAACATCCCCATGATGCAGCCAAGGCTTGCCATGCCATAGGGCTTTGTTTTTCATTACTTTAAGCCATTCTGCACAGCAACCCATGCTGCAGTTCAATATGTCTATACAACATTACCAAAACCAAAAGATCTAACATAAGAGAAACCTATTGACTTTGCTGATGCGTGTTTCTTTTTCTTGTGCCAATAGATCAGTCTGTCATAATCTACTGGGAATATTGTTTGGTCATCCAAGTACTCCTGTATCATTTCCTATATTGAAATAGTTGACATTGTTGCTGTTGAGTTTCCAGCATCTCTGTGCTTGATGTAAGTCATTGAACTCCTAAAAACCACCTAACCACACAAGTTGTTGTGACTTTTTAAGGTGATTGCTTCATAAGTGGTGATAATTGCTGTTGTCGCATGCTGCTGGAGCCAGCACTATGCTCTCTGGAGGTTAGTGAAGACAGCAGTTCAGTTACTCTTTGACCTCAAAGTTCAATGTTTTGCTACTTTATTGAAAATCCAACTATTATAAATGGAAACATCATGCTGAATAAGGAATGAAAGTAACCGGGCTATTTTTGCATTATGGACCCAATATAGTGGTAGAGGAGTACTCTTCGAAGATCATGATCTCTCACTGCAGCCCGATGTTTGTATTCAGAAAAATAATTAGGTGATAACCAAACCAGTTGCTATTTCATTAACACAGGTACAAGTTTTTCCCACCATAGGCAAATGGGCCTCCTAAAAGTGCAACAATGAGTGGATTGGCTCGTGATGAAAATTCCTTGCTGACTTCTCGTGTCAAAATCTCAAACGTAAGCATTTTGAACAGGCACTTTATTTGAGGAAATTTGTGAACATCTTGACAGGGCTTTGGCTGTAACTCCTCCTATCGGTGCATTTTATAGACTTGAACTGCTCAAAAATACATTGCCTCAGACATAAGGAACAGTTCAGCTGGTTGGAACCTTCTGTATGAGAGCTTTCTGGGAAATGTATTAGTTCACTGAATGATCTTCAAGCTCTCTTGGGCTTTAAAAGAATGGCTAAAATGTGCAAATCCTCCAACAGCTGCCCAGTAAGTAGTTGACTATTTCATTATTTTTAAAGACGTCCTGCACAATCAGATTAATACAATGAGCTCAACAAAGCACTCAGAAGTATCCACCATCTGCCATTACGTTGACAATTTTACTGCCTTGGTCAGTAGCAAACACAATCCACTCCTGAGTCATTTTGCTAAAGCAGCCATTTGTAGGCTTCAGTATTTGATTCTTCCATCTGTGTGTCATTTCTTCTTTCACAAAAGAAAATATGAGGAGACATTATACGACCCAGGTCTCCACCTTGCCAAAACGTTAGCTGCACTTACACTGTTATTCCTCAATCCACAAATGGGCCTTCCTTCCATCCCGTACTTCAGACTCCAAGCCATTCAGGAACAAGCAAAGTGAATAGCATCAAAAAAGGGAAAAAATGTTGGCGCAGGTATTCCTCAAAAATAAAATAATTTGCAAAATTATGGACTGAATTTACTTACTTGTTTTTAACAAAACATTGTCAAAATATAGAGGCTGGATGATGCAGCACAGACTACAGACAAAGGATTTGAGATGCTCTCCCGAGAGACAGTAAACCCAGAATGACCAACGGTCCAATAAAGAACAAAGAGGAGTCTTCCGTACTAGAAGACAGCGTTACTACAATATGTGCAGCAGTCTTCCTCTGTGCGGTACTACCCTTCTAAAATAAATACATGATTTTGAAAAAAAAAAAGGATTTCAAGCTTCAGTACTTGCCCAATCTGTGTTGTTGGCAAAAAATCTAAATGAATATCACTCAATAATGTTTACCGGCAACAACCAAGACCTCATGCATGAGCTGCTCATGTTTAGTAAAGCCTGTAGTGCGGCTCCAGTATACCTGTGTGAGAAATTGGGTTACTGGTTGACTGAGTTGTGTGCCCTGGTCAAGCAAAAAGCACAATTCTTGTCACGGTAAGGGACAAGCAAATCCTAACTTAGCCTGTGCTCAACTCCCAGTATCTAGGCACAGAGCAGTCAGGCGTAACTTAGTGGCAATTCGAAAATGATTTGTGCAACACTTCAAACAGTAAAAGAGTGAAGGCACCACACAAAAAGATTCCACACCAGGTTAGAAAAATACAATAGAACTTAATTTAAGAAATAAAACTAGACCAAAAGGACAAATATCTAACAAGGAGAATGTGAGGTATGATTTTTTTAAAAAGAATAACAAATAGCACCTAAAAGCACAAACCCCCAGCAATGGCTATTGATGCAGCGCTACTCCGGAAATATCTTCTAAAACCTTGTCATCTTTCCCTGAAGTTTCTAATCACACATTTACTCATCAGTGGGGCCCATAACACTGCGAGTCACTCATACACACTTTTCTCTACTTCATGGATTGGTGAGACTCAAAGGTGAGCTGCTGGATCATAGCGGAGTGTCTAAGTTAAGCTAATTTTTATAATATGAACACCTGCAGTTTAAATTGTTTTACCATGGTTTTATCAAAGAGACAATTTATTCAGACACACCACCATTATTTGTCAATGGATCTGCTAGTACAAAATTAGGCTAAGGATGAACAAGACCAGCTTAATTCTTCATTTATCTAATTTGTATTTAAAGAAAATCTTCTAGCATGACTGTGAGAAGTTGGCCTGGTATATGATGTTCACTATTCTAGTGAGAACCTTGCACCAGTCCAAACAACCCTTATGGTGATGGTTGTAAAGTCAACCTTATAGACCAGCTATCCTAGTGGTAGCATGGACAAAGCAGTCTTAGGCTAACACTTCAGAGAGCATGTGAAGCAAATTGTTTTACCAATTATAATCCCTTGAATACCAAATGAAAGGACACCACACAAGGTATATATCAAATATATATGTATTTATTACTAACACAACCCCTCTGCACTCTTTATGAGGTCAGAGTTCGAGATACAACACAAGTTACTCAATAAGCATACTATAGGTTGCACAAATACAATTCTGCCCTAGGGGCCTCACGAACCATACACTAAAGAAGTTGTATAAGAACCACTTCAGGAAAGGTGAGTAGGCCTAGGGTCTAAGAAATTGCTGGGGCTACGCTGATCAACCAAGGGATTGGAAGTAGGAGACCCACAGGATGCGTGTGTAGTGTCTAAACACACACGCAAGTTACCATAGAGTTTCAATGGTAACGTGAAAGTTACAAAGTAGTTGATTTCGGACACTTCTGGGTGAACTACGGGAAATCCCTGTTAAACTAGGACACATGGATATTTGTTACCCACGGAAGCACCAGAGTACTCGAGTTACCTCACCCAGGGAAGCCGGATGCATAGGTGTTCTTTCGTGTCGAGTTTCGTCGCTGAATCCTATGGAGAGCTGCAAGAAAGTGCTGCAGGCGCCCAGGAGGAAAGTGTCCGGGTGGATCGGAGTTGAGAAGAACATGAAAGCAGAGGGGACAGAGTCTGGGTCACTAGCCAGTGACCAGGAAGGAATCAGGCGTTGTTGGGATGCAATCAGGTGAAGAAGTGAAACTTGTCTCTGAAGCCACGTGGACCAGCTGGCATCGACGACAACCAGGCACTGGATACGAGCTGTCCCATAAAGGCTCTCGGTGACTGTGGTGTCGGTATCCAGATTGGACCCAACAAGCCTTGGTAACCGCAACCCACACAGGAAGTAAAGATGGGCTTCTGTACAGACCAGCAAGGTCCGGGGCACTTCTCCTTCACAGGGAAGCTGGAGCAAGACTGGAGCAACCAGGCAAGCTTTGTAAATTCAAAGGATTGTCTTTGTAGGGCTTACTAGCCAATGGGCTAGCAACCGGGAAGACGCATTGAGCTGAAATGCAGGCACAGGACCCACGCGGCACTCGTGGAGTGTGGAGGGCTGAACTTAGGTGCAAATGCTGCTCGGGTCTGGGGCTTCTCAATCCCCACTGCACAACTTCGTGGGTACCTCAGGAGCTGCACAGGTAGCAAAAAGCAAGTAGTTCAGGATGTCCGGTCCCACATCGCTCGTGTCCGCCATGGGTCTCAGCTTTGCTGTGGATGTGGGTCGGAGTCATAGATGTCTGGGAATTCAGTTCCAGGGACACTAAGTCTTCGAGATCCGGCTGGAGCATCGACAAAGCAAACCGGCAAGTTACTGTTGGTGTCTGTTTGCACGGGGGGTCACTCCTTGACCACAAGGGAGATTTCTGCAGTCTTCCAGTCGATATGGAACTTCGAAGGTCCAAGAGTTCATGTCAGAGTTTCTTTCCAGGATAAATCTAAAGTCTCTAGACTCAGCTCCTATCTTTATACTAAACTAAGGGGCTGGATTACCTGCTAGGTCCCTCCTGTGGGTGGAACCTGGGAAGGGGGTGGTTACACCCCTTTCCCGTTGTCCAGTTTCACGCCAGAGTTGGGGCTGGAGTGCCCCAACAACTGGTTTGAACTGGGCTATGCGTGGAGCACCTTGTGTGCCCCAGGCAGTGTCTCATTTCTCAGCCCTCCCTGCCCCAATACACTAAAAGTCTGTCTGGGGAGGTGCTAGCACCTCCCAAGGCAGGAAACCTATTGTCTAGGCCTCCCCTGCTGGAGTTTTGTCCAGCAGCAGGAGGTCAGAATTGTGTTTGTGGCAGCAGCATCCATTTTGTGAAGCTGAGGCTCTGGTTAACTTTAACCGGGTAAAGTAGTAACTACATGTCTTCTCCCTCTAGAAGGGTTGAATGCTACCCCCGCCGCCAGAACTGGTGGGCAGAGTAGTATTCCAAAGCATATGACACCTTACACGACATGTTTTGATAAAGCCAAACCAAAGTTAGCAATAACCGCGAAGATTATAATGCACTCAATATTATATGGTATGGCTATATCATAGAACAGCTATAAGGACATGGTTCAGAAAGCTGCAGACAGGCTCAGCTCATGCTAGAGCACCATCTCACATAAAACCAAGCACTCTGCCTCCAGGATTGTTAAGGCCTGCCATAGGAGGGACTTACAGGTATATATGTGTTTATATATAAGGGTAGATATAGGTATACTATATCTAAGCATGGGTTGATTACATGACCTTGCCCAAGCTGAGTGATCAGCCTGTGGTGTCAGTTTGGATGGCCAGCCAGGGGTGGCATAATACATGCTGCAGCCCCTGGTAGGCCTTGGATGCACCTATGCCCTGGGTACCTATGGTACACTATACAGGGGTTCACAAAGGTGACCCAATACCCAATTAGATATGTACCTAAAGTACATGGAGTCCATTTTACAGAGAGAGCAGATAGCCTGGGGTCCAGAATAGCAGGATCCCAGGCCAACTAAGTCAAAAACCAGCTAAACACTAGACAAAAAGTTGGGGTAACCATATAGTCAGATATCCACCTTCCTACACAACCCCCACACCAAACGAAAGGAGATAAGGCTATCCTTGACCAGGTAAGCCTATATTGCCTAAGTGGCCATATAAGGAAGCACCTACACTAGCATGGTTACCCCCTGTATCATGGTCCACTAAGCAATCCCTCACCCTAGGGGTATTAGAGGGTCTCCACCATAGGGAATCTCAACCTGTGGTGTGTTTTGGCAAAGTAAGATGCTGGTGTTGGGAGGGAGTACTGAAGTGAGGCTCCACTAATGTAGGGCTCAACTTCCTCAATCACTCTCCACCATGTATGCCTTTCTTTCCATGACTGAGTTGCACTGTGCTCTCAGGGTCAACCTCTGGCTACCTATAGCTGGAGGCTGGGTCCCTTTTGTTGGCTTACTGGCGGGACAGGTCAGGTTTGGGCCGGGGCCACAAGGTCCCAGGTTTGACTGTGCCCAACAGAGTCCATCTGGGGGAGATTCCTACCTCAGGGGAAGTGCGATCCCTCAGAAGTTTTTGGAATTTTCACCTGGCTAGGGCTGCTAGCTTTGGTGCCCCATATCTGCTGATGGGGGGGTTCCTTTGGACAGGGGGCCCTTTGGGGTCCACTGGCCTCCCTGACCTCTACATCCTTGGGCTGACTGAGGCAAGGTAGAGAGGGACAGGTTACCTGCTCCAGACTGGGTTCCACCTTGGAAGGGTCCACTGACATCAGGGGCTCTGCCAGGCTAGGCCTGACTACCTCTGGGCAGTTCCTTCACAAGGGGTAGGGTCATTTCCCTGAGGAGGCTGACTCTCCCCTAATGTCTGGTGGGAGGGAGACATTTCTGCCTCCCCAATACTCTCTGTCTGTGTGGAGTGATCCATAGTTTCAGGCTTCACAACACTCAAATCTGTTTGAGTTTGGGCTGTGACCATCACAGTCCTACCAACCTTTTCAGGAAGGGACTCTGTGTGAGTGTGGGCTGTGACCATCACAACCCTGCCAACCTTTTTAGGGAAGAAGTCTGCTTGAGCTTGGGCTGTGACCATCACAGACCTTCCAACCTTTTCAGGGAGGAAATCTGCTTGAGCTGGGGCAGCGACCATCACAGCCCCACTAACCTTTTCAGGAAGGCCTACTATTTTGGAATGGGTTTCTTGTTCTACCTCAGTCCGGGCTGAGATCTCTAGATAATTTCCCAGTAGACAATCTACAGGCAAGTTTGTAGACACTGCCACTCTCTTTGGGCCAGTGACACCTCACCAGCTGAGATTTACTACTGCCATGGGATGATCTTTCTGCACTCCATCAATAATGATCATCTGGTATGTGAACCCAGGTAAAAGTTGTCCTGAGGGGACAAGACTCTCAGTCACCATAGTGATACTAGCCCCTGTGTCGCTATAGGCTTCCACTTTCTCACCATTGATGAGGGGCTCCTGTCTGTATTTGCCCAAAGTGTTGGGACAAGCAGTGAAGTTGGCAACCCCCATGCCATTCTCACAGACTAGAGTTTCTGTATTAGGGGACCTTGTTAGGCCAGCGTCCACCTGAGTTCCCCAAGTATACCCAGCCACAGTTTTGGGGGCACTCCCACCACCTGGGGGTTTACTACTAGTAGTAACAGGAGGTGTTGGAGTATTACTTGGAGGAATATTTTCCTTATTGCTGGCCTTGGGGCAACTGCTGTCAGTCTTCCAATGGCCAGGTTGCTTGCACACATGGCAATAAGGTTTCTTAATGTTAGAGGAAGGATTTTGGGACCCACCTCCCTCAGAGGATTTTTGGGACCCTGTAGTGGATTTGTTCTTAGATTTATCCCCACCTTTCTCTTGAGGCTTGGTAGAATCTTTCTTCTGGTCACCACCCTGATTTTTAGGCCTAATCCTGGTTCAGACTCATTTGTCTGCCTTCTTACCCAATTCTTGGAGAGAGGTCAGATCAGAGTCCACCAGGTGCTGGTGTAGAAGCTGGTTTTGACAATTACTAAGGATCTGCTCCCTCATAATCAAATTATACAATCCTGTATAGTCATGTACTTTGCCGCCCAATGCTGATTAATTTTCAAAACCACACAATTAATTCATGTTATTGTTATGAGTAAGTGACTTCACGAGGGGTATACAACATTTTGTTTTTCCACCTCGCTCCATCAACTCCCTCCTTTGGTGATTTATCACCAAATATCTCCCAAAATTTTGCTAATTTTTTATCTCAACATGTTTCAAGTTCTTTCGATTAGTATAGATTATACTCTTCCATTTTTTTGCTGTCTTGATAGAGATTCTCTTGAAGCTATTCCATCTCTATATCACCCTTTTCACGTTCTCTTTCTTGTTTTTCTTGGATCACCTTCTTTATTGACCTCTTAACATTTCTTTTCTTTCTAATCATGAAACATAATCTTAATATACAAACCAATACTATTATTATTGTTACTGGAATTAATACTTTACCTATAGTTTTTTTTTTAAGTTAAGTTTCCAATCTTTATTTCGGCCGATTGGCCATAAAAGATAAACATACAAATATACAAATACATCACAGTGAATCAATTCATAAAAAGATAAGAACCATTGGAAAACATGTAAAATACATTAGCTATGCAATTAAAAAATTTTTAAGAAAGGGTCAACGTTTTTAAAATACGGTTACGCGTGTACCAAACCTTGATAAGAAATTTTGTTAGTGCAAAGACTATTGTGGGAGAAACCTCAGATTTTAAAATCCTGTACATTGGTGCATATTCCCTGCAGCCCATGTTCCTTATCAGTGGGAGGAGCCAGTATTTTCTAGCTGCCTTATAAGCAGGGCAAAAAAAGGCCACATGTAAATCGGTTTCCTCCGTGGCGTCACAGGCCGGGCACTGCTTTGTGGCAGAGCATGGTGACCAAGTGCTTGTGAAGGACCGGAAGGGCAGCGTGCCGTATCTCCATTGGAGATACAACTTCCTAGCAAGAACAGGGTAGATAGGATCCAGTACCTTCTCGAACCTATAAGTGTCCTTGCTCTGCAGAAACTCAGAGGACAAGGACCCTTCTGCCTGCGTTGTTCGAGCCCTGGTTAGTTTATATTCATAGAACAGACTAGCCAGTGACTTTTTAGAGATACTTAATGCGGAATTCGCCGGGTCCGTCCATAAATCAGGGAGCCCCAATTCCATATAGGTAGCTTGGATGTTTTTGACCCACGGGATGTGGAGCGCTTTCGGATGGGTCAGTAATTCGGCCAGTTCCTCCCTATATACTGCAAGATCGTTACTGCTCCACAGCCTACGCCAGAAAGCTATAGGTCTCAGACTTATTTCATCCGCTAACGGTCGTAGGCCCAAATCCAGCCTCAGGGGGAGCAGCGGAGTGCTAGGCGGGAGTGCGGTTATCTGTCTTATAAACTTGTTTTCCGTGAGCGACATAGTCCGACAGGGTGTATGCCCCCACAGTTCTGCCCCATACATAATCGCGCCCCTAGCCTGAGCTTTGTATATCTGAATTATTGCCCCCAGTGGGCGATATGTCGAACCAGTCATCAACCGGGCAATACCTCCAGTAGTTTGTATGAGCTTGAGGTTTGCCCTAGTTTGATGGGATCCCCAAGACATAGTTTCGTTAAGAGTCACACCAAGATATTCAAAGGTGGATACTCTCTCGAGTCGCACAGTTCCCAGTTTCGGATTAGGCCGCAATTTTTGACTCGGATTCAGAACCATGAATTTGGTTTTTGCTGCGTTGATTTCTAGCCCTCTGTCAATGCAGAAGGCCAGAAATGAATCAAGGATCCTCTGTATCCCCATAGGGGTTTTGGATAGCAGCAGGGTGTCATCCGCAAACATAATTGCGGGCACCCTGCTGCCATTCAGTTTGGGGGCATCGGTATAATCTGTGGCATTTAGGTGGGCGATTACCCCATTGACGAAGAGGCAAAACAGGGTCGGTGCCAACACACAACCCTGTCTTACCCCGCGGCCAACGGGGAATCTATCCGTCAGTTCCCCCGAACGGCCACACCTCACTCGGGCATAATTGTTTTGATGGAGCCTCTGCAGGATTTGTAGGATGTCCGGGGGAACGCCCATCTCCGCCAGGACGCTCCACAGTTTCCCCCTAGGCACCAAATCGAAGGCGGCTCGTAAGTCCACAAAAATTGTGTACAGACTGCCGCCCTCGAATTTAGCTGCCCTCCAATAAATAAGGTTCAATCTAAAAACCTGATCCACTGTGGATACCCCCCTCCTAAAACCCGCCTGGTAGGGGCTAAGTGCACCCACCTCCTCCATCCAATCCTGGAGCCGATTGAGCAGGACCCTGCCAAACAGTTTCTGTGCCACATCTATTAAACTGATGGGTCTGTAGTTGGCTGGGAGCAGGGGCGAGCCCTTTTTAAAGATGGGGACCACCTCTGCCCCCAGCCAAGTGCTAGGGATTTCCAAGCCACGTATGACTCCATTAAAAAGGGCAGTAAGATAAGGCGCCCAAACGATGGGCTCTTGTTTAAACATATCTCCAGGTAGGCCATCCAGTCCTGGCGCCTTTCCAGAAGCCAAGGCTGAGATGGCAGCATTGACTTCACCCAGCGTTATGGGCTCGCCCTCATGTCTCTGCCAGCACACCTCCGTAACTGAAGTGGATTCACCCGGTTCGGAACTATATAAGGCCTGGAAGTGTGCCTGCCACACCCCAGGAGCGATGTTAGGCTCCAGAGCCGAATATAGGTTCCCTGACCCCCCGCTCACTAACCTCCAAAACAAACGTTGATTCTTGATCGCTAGGGCCTTTGTGAGTTCTTCCCACTGGTTTTCCTCCCATTCCACCCTAGCATGGGCAATACGTTTTTTATAAGCTTTCCTACTCTCTTTTAGCCTATCCCCCCCTACCCCCTCCTTGATTAGTCTGAGGAGTTCTACTTTTGCCCTTCTACAAGTTGCGTTATTCCATCGGGTTTTGCCTTTTTGCACCTCTCTAGGCTTTTGTGAGCTGGAGGAGAGATAGGGGGCCGCTACATTTATAAGGTCCACGTGGGCCTTATACAGTTTGGCCTGATAGTCTTTGTTATTTCCCTCGGAATCCATCCCCCCCACAATTTCCAAGATGGGAGTTATCTCATCATAGAGCAGGGGGAGTTTGTTCTTGCTTGCAACCAGGTGCTCCCATCTAATTCTTCTCCTGGTGTTATCCAGGAGAAGAGCCGGTTTGTTCCCTTCCGCGTTAATCGCGGATGGTTGGGGGCACGGATGGATAAGGTCAAGCTCTAGCGGGTTGTGGTCACTCTCCGCCCTCTCCATCACCCTGAAGTCCTGTATAACCGGCCACTTCACTATTTGGACCATAAGATTGTCCAGGCGGGATTCCCTTCCGGGTTTATTGTAGGTAGTTTTACTGGGTATATCCGAGATCAAACGCCCATTACAGGCTCGTATTCCAAACTTGAGGGTGAGGGCTGTAATTTGTAATGCTAATGGGGTCCAAGCCTTCGGCGAGGGCGCTTCCACTGGGGGCACTGCCCATCTGGCCTCTTCTTCTGCGGGGAACCCCTCAAAAAGACCGGGTAGTGGCTCGAAGTGGGAATTAAAATCCCCTCCCACCACATAGAATGAGTCATTTGGTAGTTCAGATAAATAGTTTGAGAGTTCCTCTATGGTCTGCGATTCCCTTGCAATTCCCACTGGCCTAGAATAGATGTTAATACAAACAAGTTTCACTTGGTTAGGCCAGGACAATGAGACCGCAAGAATGTCTTCAGAGTTGGTCAGGAGCCGAGTTGCCACACAGCCCAGATGGGATGCAACCCAAGTCGTGAGCCCACCCGATGGGCGACCTTTGCCTTCCCACCTAGCTGGAATAAAAAATGACATATAACCCTGATACCCATAGTCCTCTCTGGCCCAGGTTTCGTGGAACATGCATATGTCCCCAGTCTCAATATAATTTGCCCATTCCGGGTCACCCAATTTGTTGGCCAGCCCGGCAACATTCCAACATATTAACCTCAAATGGTCAGGAGTGTTAATTGCCTTGTCAGCTAGGTTAGAGGAAGTAATTTCTGACACCGTTTCATTCAGGATGCCTGGCAAGTTGTCATCGATAGGGGCGGGTGGATCAAGAAGTCTGCAAGATGCATTGTCCACTAGCACTGGGCCGTTCAGTGTGCCAGTTGCATACTCAGCACTATGTACAGATTCGTCCAAAGGTCCCGTGGAACCAATACCCAGGGTCACTGTGTCCTTTGTTAGTCCGGGGTTACTGCCAACAGTTGGAATTGGTGGCTCATGAACTGAGCCAGAGCCGTTGTCCCGGGGCATTGAGTTAGATGCAGAGAGTCAATCAACCCCATCCAAGCTATTCAAACAGTTGAAACGATTAAAATGGGAATAGGGTGTATCCGGCACTTGGAGGTTTGGTCGTTGTACAGGATTCTTTGGTCTGCGCCTATATTCCACCCTTGTCCATTCGTCATGCAATTGGACATTATGCATGCGAATTGGAGGAAAGAAAAAGGCTACAGGAAGAGTCTGAATAGTTGAATCCAGTGATCGATTTACGCCTTGGCAGATATGGAGAACAGTGCCCGGATCTTTGAACGATACCAGAATACAATCCCCTATTATGGTTTTTCTAGACCTCCCTAGCCAAGGGACCCTTCTAACCATGATGATCTCGTTATTAAAACATGATGGTAGGGGGCGATTCCAATTTAGCCATTTGATAACCTTTTTCTTTAGAGATTGGTAGTCTTCGTGTTCTCCTGCTCTTAGCTGAGGGGCACCTGCTAGAACCACCGTTATACTATTAGTTTCTGGCGGGAGATCTGGTCTCCGTACTCTTGAAGGTGGCAAGCCCGGGGAGTGTACAGGAACTCCACCGGCTTCTTGGGCCATCGTTGTTCCCCATCTGGGAGCTTTGAGGGGCAGCCACTGCTGATTGTGGGGGCCTACTGTGTTCGATGTTACACGGTATCTTTGTTGGAATAGCCATTAAGGGCTGCAAAGAGGGGGGAATGGCCACACTCTGAGGGTGGACTACACTGGCACCCTGGGATACTCCTCGGTTAGGAGGATTGCCTGCGATGGATTGCTTACTCACTAGAGTAGTTAGTGTAGTGAGGGATGTCTCTAGTAAAGTGAGCCTAGTCTCTACTTTGATTAGGCTATCATTAAGTGGCTGTAGAAGGGAGCGGAGTAAAGATTCTATACTCCCTATGGATATGGGCGGGGAATTTATAGTAGAAATATTAACCTTTGGGTCATTAGTGGTGCAAGCTGTATTCAAAATGGGGGCCTTGGGAGGTGCAACAATAGGCGCCTGCTGATTATCCTTCCCAAATTGGAAGACATTTAGGTTTTTCTTCCCAAAATCTAAATGGGAAAGTTTGGGTTTCCCCCGTCCCCCCAATGACTTCCTACAGCGTTTGCTTGGAGGGGGCCTATGTACCTCTACCACAACACTTTGTTTTTGCTTACACTTCTTATTTGTAGAAGTGGGACAGACCGCGGGGAGAGTTGTGTCTATGATCATTGTGGACGCCATACCCGGGGTGCCTAGCGTGTCCCGAAGTAGAAGAGGAAAATCATCCAGGGTGGGGGGGTTTAAGCTATTTAAAAGCATACCTTCCTCTTGAGATGTAGGATACGGAATAATTTCTGTTAGGGATCGGCTCTTTATAGATTCAATTGAGCGCCGACGCTCCACCCTGCGTCTCTCTAGGGAGTTTTCTTTAGTCCCATCACCTTTGGCCGATTTGAAATAGGTGTCCAGCGTCCCTGTGTTACTACCTCCCTCCCTTAATGGGGTGTCGGATGATGCCGGCGAGGGCATCCCCTAGGGCAGAATACAATTGACAGGTAGAAGTTAGAGGGGTGGCCCTGCCCGGCCTCCTTCGGCCCCGGACGGCCACAGACGGTCCCGCCCTTGTCCCGGGCTTCTCCCGGCGCGCTCCCGCGCGCTCCCGCGCTGCGTGATTGCTGCTTCCTCTTTGTAGGTATACGGTATACGCCGAGGGGGCGGAGCCGGCAGGGAGAGGAGCCCAGCTGGAAACGGGCGCGCGGGGACTCCTGGTCCGTGGAGTCCTCCGCTCTACCCTCGCAGCCCTGCCGGTATTCTAGAGTGCAGTTAATGCCCCTTGGTGTCAGCAGCCGCTGCAAACCGCGAAGCGCAGCGAGGAGTGGCGGTTCACAACAGGCAGCAGGCTGGGTCCGAGGTAAGAGTGGTAGATGCGGCGTTGAAGCAGGGAATCCGCCGAGGGTGTGCCTGACAGCCCCTTAAGACTTGTTATGCTGGGGGCGGAGCCGGCAGGGAGAGGAGCCCAGCTGGAAACGGGCGCGCGGGGACTCCTGGTCCGTGGAGTCCTCCGCTCTACCCTCGCAGCCCTGCCGGTATTCTAGAGTGCAGTTAATGCCCCTTGGTGTCAGCAGCCGCTGCAAACCGCGAAGCGGGATCCGCGGAGCGGGTCCGGCGAGGAGTGGCGGTTCACAACAGGCAGCAGGCTGGGTCCGAGGTAAGAGTGGTAGATGCGGCGTTGAAGCAGGGAATCCGCCGAGGGTGTGCCTGACAGCCCCTTAAGACTTGTTATGCTGGGGGCGGAGCCGGCAGGGAGAGGAGCCCAGCTGGAAACGGGCGCGCGGGGACTCCTGGTCCGTGGAGTCCTCCGCTCTACCCTCGCAGCCCTGCCGGTATTCTAGAGTGCAGTTAATGCCCCTTGGTGTCAGCAGCCGCTGCAAACCGCGAAGCGGGAACCGCGGAGCGGGTCCGGCGAGGAGTGGCGGTTCACAACAGGCAGCAGGCTGGGTCCGAGGTAAGAGTGGTAGATGCGGCGTTGAAGCAGGGAATCCGCCGAGGGTGTGCCTGACAGCCCCTTAAGACTTGTTATGATGGGGGCGGAGCCGGCAGGGAGAGGAGCCCAGCTGGAAACGGGCGCGCGGGGACTCCTGGTCCGTGGAGTCCTCCGCTCTACCCTCGCAGCCCTGCCGGTATTCTAGAGTGCAGTTAATGCCCCTTGGTGTCAGCAGCCGCTGCAAACCGCGAAGCGGGACCCGCGGAGCGGGTCCGGCGAGGAGTGGCGGTTCACAACAGGCAGCAGGCTGGGTCCGAGGTAAGAGTGGTAGATGCGGCGTTGAAGCAGGGAATCCGCCGAGGGTGTGCCTGACAGCCCCTTAAGACTTGTTATGCTGGGGGCGGAGCCGGCAGGGAGAGGAGCCCAGCTGGAAACGGGCGCGCGGGGACTCCTGGTCCGTGGAGTCCTCCGCTCTACCCTCGCAGCCCTGCCGGTATTCTAGAGTGCAGTTAATGCCCCTTGGTGTCAGCAGCCGCTGCAAACCGCGATGCGGTACCCGCGGAGCGGGTCCGGCGAGGAGTGGCGGTTCACAACAGGCAGCAGGCTGGGTCCGAGGTAAGAGTGGTAGATGCGGCGTTGAAGCAGGGAATCCGCCGAGGGTGTGCCTGACAGCCCCTTAAGACTTGTTATGCTGGGGGCGGAGCCGGCAGGGAGAGGAGCCCAGCTGGAAACGGGCGCGCGGGGACTCCTGGTCCGTGGAGTCCTCCGCTCTACCCTCGCAGCCCTGCCGGTATTCTAGAGTGCAGTTAATGCCCCTTGGTGTCAGCAGCCGCTGCAAACGGCGAAGCGGGACCCACGGAGCGGGTCCGGCGAGGAGTGGCGGTTCACAACAGGCAGCAGGCTGGGTCCGAGGTAAGAGTGGTAGATGCGGCGTTGAAGCAGGGAATCCGCCGAGGGTGTGCCTGACAGCCCCTTAAGACTTGTTATGCTGGGGGCGGAGCCGGCAGGGAGAGGAGCCCAGCTGGAAATGGGCGCGCGGGGACTCCTGGTCCGTGGATTCCTCCGCTCTACCCTCGCAGCCCTGCCGGTATTCTAGAGTGCAGTTAATGCCCCTTGGTGTCAGCAGCCGCTGCAAACGGCGAGGAGTGGCGGTTCACAACAGGCAGCAGGCTGGGTCCGAGGTAAGAGTGGTAGATGCGGCGTTGAAGCAGGGAATCCGCCGAGGGTGTGCCTGACAGCCCCTTAAGACTTGTTATGCTGGGGGCGGAGCCGGCAGGGAGAGGAGCCCAGCTGGAAACGGGCGCGCGGGGACTCCTGGTCCGTGGAGTCCTCCGCTCTACCCTCGCAGCCCTGCCGGTATTCTAGAGTGCAGTTAATGCCCCTTGGTGTCAGCAGCCGCTGCAAACCGCGAAGCGGGACCCGCGGAGCGGGTCCGGCGAGGAGTGGCGGTTCACAACAGGCAGCAGGCTGGGTCCGAGGTAAGAGTGGTAGATGCGGCGTTGAAGCAGGGAATCCGCCGAGGGTGTGCCTGACAGCCCTTTAAGACTTGTTATGCTGGGGGCGGAGCCGGCAGGGAGAGGAGCCCAGCTGGAAACGGGCGTGCGGGGACTCCTGGTCCGTGGAGTCCTCCGCTCTACCCTCGCAGCCCTGCCGGTATTCTAGAGTGCAGTTAATGCCCCTTGGTGTCAGCAGCCGCTGCAAACCGCGAAGCGGGACCCGCGGAGCGGGTCCGGCGAGGAGTGGCGGTTCACAACAGGCAGCAGGCTGGGTCCGAGGTAAGAGTGGTAGATGCGGCGTTGAAGCTATAATAGAACTACCTATTTCATGCAACCAATGTTTAACTGCTGAAAAACTTCTACCAAGTAGTTCAAGGACACCATCAACCTCCAGTGTTTCAACTTCTTTGTGCAATTCTGTAAGATTTTCAATATATCTCTCAATGTGTTGACTTTTATCTGGAATGTAAGTGCAACAATGTTGTACTTTCAAAATTCCACAAACTCCTCCTTCTTTTGCCAAAATTATATCTAGAGCAAGACGATTTTGCATCACCATAGCCCTCATAGCAATCATTTCAGTGTTTACCATTAAAAATCCGCCTGCAGTGTCTGTTGACCAACGATAAACTATCATTGTCAATTTCCGAATTCTGTTTGCAGTAAAAGACATCCTCACTGCGTTTATCAGTGCTCCAAAAACATCACCTATTATTTCTATTACACTCTCTCTTTTTCTATGACTTAAATGTTTACCTATCTCATGTATCCCATTAGTACCTCTATCTACATGGAAAATTTTAGGAAAAACCAGGCCTACATAACAGGACCCATACCAATGATCAGGCAACTTATCATAAGCTTTGTTCCCACAAATGAAATAGATTCCAGGAAAATCTGGGTTAGTACCACCTTTAAATCCCCAACCCCCTATTATAGGATAAGTGTCTTCACATTGACTGGCTCCCACAAAATAATTGTCATACACAGTATTGTCTCTACGAATACAAAGTTTCCCTAATGATGGGGTATCTATGCTTATGGCCACATTTACATTTCGTCCATTTAATTTTTCATCCTCAGATTCCCAATATTTAGATTTAGCATGTTTCACTTTTTCATTTCTTTTATATACATTCCTCCTTTCTTCAACCATATCTAAACATGCTTTTTCTTCATTCCTCATTTTACAAGTCAAATTATGTCTAAAAGCATAATCATGAGTCAATTCTTGAGTTTTTAAGAAAAATTATCCCATAACTTTTGAAGGCTTAACTTTGTTCATTTCATTTATAACTCTCAATTGTGCAAAAACATCATCACAATTTGAATAATAATACTCAAATTTACCTGTTTTGTAAAATAAACTTGCTATTACACTACATGTAATTCCATATGTAAGTGGAAGATGGTGATAGGTCACCCCTTCTGAGAATGATGTTGGCAATTTTACACACACATAACAATCACCAGCCTCCATGGTTCTAACATACTTAGATAATTACCTTGAAATAGTATTCTTTGAAAATTCACTAATAGATTTATCCTGATGAATCTTTGGCTTATACACATGTACTTTACCAGTTTTTAATTCATTATTTCGTCCATTCATAGTCCCATTTGCTTTCATTTTCTCAAAATTTTCTCTAAAGGGAATAATAATAGCTAAAATAAACCATACTAGCATTAATAGTTCAGGACATATTAACCACATTCTACAACATTTTCTAAACATAGAACAATTCGTAGTTACATTATTAGTAGCCATTTCTTTTTACAGCGATTTTTACAGTTTTCTGTACTCAGATTTTTGTCTTTAATAGACTTTCAATTTACACTCATAGCGTGTTTCTTATACCAATGTTTGAAGTCTTACTTTTATTTTGCAATTTCAGATCAATTATTTCTTTTTCTTTCTTTGAGTCTCAGTTTTTACTCACTTTCTCTTTCTTGACTTGTGAAATTCAATTTCACATGGCTGCTGTTTACTTCCTCAATAGGAGGCAAAAACATGTACGCCCATTCAGGTGATTTATATTTCTTGTTTGGTCTTCTCAATCTTTTTGGCCTTTGAACAACCTCTAGTCTTTTTCCCAACAATTCTTTCTGACTTGTTATTTCATTTACTTGACCTTCTGGCTTTCTTGCTTTGTTAACCAGTTTGAACTTCAGTCCATCATTTTCTCTAGGCCAATTATCTCCTTTACGAGCCCTTTTTATCTTTGGTTCTGTGGTGTTATGTTCCACTCTCCAAGCTCTTTTCCTTGAACTCTTTCTCAATTGAGTTTCATCTCCACTGTCATCAGTTTCACTTTCAGTATTTTCAACAGTTTCATTTATGATGAACTTAATAATATCTGTTTCTTTTTCAGAATCTGTTTTCTCTTTACCCAGCAGTTTCACTATGTTAGGAACATCTCCATAACTGGTACTTGGAATCTCATCCTTGTCGTGAGTTATTTCCTCTTTTCTAGTGTCAGGATTTTGGTTCCTGCTTTCAGAGCTTTCTGACTGTTCTTCAGTATTTTATTGATTACCAGTTTTATTTCCACTTTGTTCAATGTCCTTACTGGTATCAGTTCTTACCAAATCTCAACTTTCAGGTCGATCTTCAAAATTTGGTATTTCAATAGTTTCACCTTCTCCTTAAGATGCAGAACTAGCATCCGATACCTCCAGATGTCGACGTTCTTGTCGAGCTTCAATATCTGGATTTCTCACTGGTTCTCCTTCGGAATCAGAATCAGTTGTGCTTTCACCTTCCTCGTGTGGATTTTCAGGTTCAGGCACACGGATGGTGTGACTGGCGTGCACCCATCTTTTTACTCCAGCGCATTTAACTGCTGACCAAAATAAACTATCTCGGTCTTTGCCAGCGAGGTACTAAGCAATTTCTTCTTTGGTGTACCTTTATTCTAACCCAATCTCCAGGGACTAGATCATGGATGTTTCTCTTTCGTGTTTGACTCAGTTCCCACCTGATGGAACACAGAAGTTACCACGTCAGACAGGTTTTTGAGGTACTTCAGTATTATGTCATCATTAATAGTTAACAGTTTATTAACTGGTACAAATGCTTGTCTCATCAGTCTGCCCATCAAAATCTCATGTGGACTCAGTCCAGTCTTTTTGTCAGGTATACTTCTTAAGGTCATCAGAACAAGTTGCAATGCGTCCGGCCATTTCAGTCCTGTTGCCAAACACATTTTTGCAATTCTGTTTTTTATTGTTCCATTCACTTGTTCAACTACCCCTGAAGCCTCTGGCCTGTAAGCACAATGCAGTTTCTGACGAATGTCCAGTGCTTCACAAATCATTTGTAATAGTTCATTCTGAAAATGGCTTCCACGATCTGTTTCAATTGTTACTGGAAAATCGCATTGTGGCATGATTTCACGCAAAAGCAGTTTTGCAACTGTTACTCCATCATTTCTCTGGGTGGGTAACGCTTCTACCCACCTAGAGAATAGGCAAATATTTACAAGCACGTATCTGAGTCTGTTATATGGTGGCAATTCGATGAAATCCAACTGCACTCGTGTGAACGGACCTCCCTCCCGTCCTATGGTTTCCAAGCTCACAACTGATTTTCTTCTTGGATTAAACTGTTGACACACTAGACACCTCTGACACAGGTTTTCGTCGATCATCCTAAACTTAGGATTATACCATGTCTGTCTGAACATCCGAATTATGGAATCCCTCCCAACATGAGCTTGGCCATGGTACATTCGGGCCATATTTGAAATCAGGCATTACTGGTCTTTCATCTTTGCAAACCCAGATTTCATCTTCTTCCCTTTGTCTACACCCTGCTTTTCGCCAAATGTTGTTCTCTTCTCACACTAGCCTCATCCTGCCAAGTCTCAACTACTGTGGTTAGCATTAAAGGACTTGAAACATATTATTTTCTGTCCCGATTTCTGGGTGCAAGATTTCTGGCACAGTATTTTGTAATGGAATCGACATACCTATTGCCTCTAGTGATGTAGTCATCTCCCTTCTTGTGAGCAGCACACTTCACCACTGCAATTTTATCAGGCAACTGAATAGCATCAATCAACATTTTTATAAATTCAGCATTTCTAATGGGGGATCCAGCAGAAGTTTAATAACCTCTTTGGGACCACAATTGTCCGTAATCATGGACAACCCCAAATCCATACTGACTGTCAGTCACTATGGTGACTCTTATTTCCTTTCCTAGTTCACAAGCTTGAATCAAAGCAATCAATTCCGCTATTTGAGCAGAACGAATTCCTTTCAGACAAGATGCTTCCAGGATATCCGCCACTGTACACACGGCATATGCAGCACTCAAAGCACCCTCTTCTGTTCTCAAGCATGAACCATCAACAAACATCACATAATCAGATTCAGGCAATGGTTCATCCCTAATGTCAGATCTTGGTTTGGTACAATATTCAAGAACATCTAAACATTTGTGATCAACCTCATTTCTTACCTCAGGTTTCATAGCATCAGGTAACAACGTAGATGGATTAATATTCACACATCGTGAAATTGTCACAATATCTGCACCTAAATTTTTTTTCTCATATTTTGTCATTCTGTTATTTGTAAGGTATTTTGTTTTTGTTCTAGTGAGGAGAATCTCCACAGAATGAGGTACATATACCCTCGCAGGAAATCCCATCACTATTCATTCATTATTTTCCAAACTCACACTTGTAACTGCTACTGCTTTCAGACAACCTGGCAAGGCTTTTGCAACTGGATCCAAAACAGCTGAGAAATACACAATTCGTTTCCTCAGTTTTCCATGTCTTTGAATTAATACTGACAATGCACATCCTTCTCGCTCACTGCAATACCGCTCAAACTCTTTTTCATAGTCAGGCATTCCTAAAGCTGGAGCTTCAGATAAACTTGATTTTAGCTGTTCAAATGCTTCCATTTCAGTCTTATTCAGTTCAATAGGGTCTCTGATGTCTGCTTTAGTTAGTCTCTGTAAGGGTTTTGCTATCAGGGAGAATCTACTAATCCACTGTCTAAAGTAACCCACCATTCCTAAGAACATTCTAACTTGTCTTTGTGTTTTTGGTGGTTGCATTCCTTGTATCATGTTGATTCTTTCTGCAGTGACTGGCCTAGTTCCTTTAGCAATCTTATGACCTAAGTATTGCACTTCTTTCTGACAAAATTGTAATTTTGATGGAAACACTTTATGCTCCTCTCCTGCCAAATGGTTCAACAATGCAATAGTATCTGATATACATTCATCTTTTGTCTTTGCTGCCACTAACAGATCATCAATATATTGAACTAATACAGATTCTCCAGGCATGCTCAAACTTTTTAATGACTTCTTTAACAGTTGATTAAAAATAGATGGACTTTCAGTATACCCCTGAGGAATTCGGCACCATGCCAAAATGCGATCTCCGATCCGGAACGCAAATATTGGGTGGCTTTCTGGGTGTAATGGAACCGTAAAGAAGCATTACATAGATCAATCACGGTATACCATTCTGCATCATGTGAAATTTGATATAGAATTACTGCTGGATTTGCAACAATCGGTCATCATGGGACAACAATCTTATTAATCTTTTCTAAGATCTTGTACAATCCTAAATATTCCGTTAGGCTTTTCAATCTCATTATCGGTGAGTTACAAGGACTGTGTTCTATCTATCTTAAAATGCCTTGTTAAATCATCTTGTTTATTACTGGTGTTATTCCCTCAATTACTTCTGCTGTCATTTTATATTGGGGAATGTTTGGAAATCTCACTCCTTCCTTTACAGAAATTTTCATAGGATCTACATCTTTCATTAACCCAATATCTTCTCCTGTAAAATCCCATACTTGCTCTTTTACTGTTTCTTTCAATTCAGCAGGTATCTTTTCTCGATCAAACACAGGAAACAATTCATTCTTTTCTGATTCTATCATTTAAAATTTTTTTTTTTTCCTCATCTCACCTTAGATCTGTGCAGGTTTAGCAAGCCGTCTGTGATCAATCTGGGCGCCCTTCGACTCACTGCTTAGATTCACGCCCCCCGGGCTACCTCCTGTGGTTGAGGTCAGGTGTAATCATTGGACCGGGAAACCTCCACCTTTGGGCTAGGAGTTTATCAGATGTAGATATCGACCCCAGTCCAAAAGGAGGGTCCAGATGTTAGCCTGCCTCCCTGACAGATCTCCCTGATCCCTATGAGCGATGTTTAATATAGCTTTTACCCAGCTTTCTCTATGAGGGGGGGTCGGATCTTTCTACCTTAAATATATTTCTCTCCTGGCTATGATTATCAAGTACAGTAATAGACCTTTGTCCGACTGGGAGAGCACCTCAGTTGTGGAGTCGTTCTTACCAAAAATGACCAAATTAATGTCCATTTCCAAATCTGTGCTAAAAATTGCAACCAATATTTCCCTCACATTTTTCCAAAATACAGTTAGTTCTTGGAAGTCGAAGAACATATGGAGATCATCAGCCTTGTCGGTGTTGCATCTGGGGCATTTAGGAGTCAAAATTGGAGCAAACTTTGCAATTTTGGCCGGAGTAAAATTAAGCCTATTTAACACAAAAAGTGATTGCTTTTTAATCTCGCTGGCTTTATATATTTATACAAGGTTTTAAGGGAAGATTCAAATCTTTCTTCTACTGGACAAGCCTGAGGTAGGGAACTCCACAGAGCGGATTGGGGCAGTGTCTCTATATCTTCTGCCTCGAGCAGCTTTGTATACCAATAAGCTATTTCCTGTTTTCTTGGATGCGGATCTAAAAAAAGCTGTTCCAGATCCCAATCCCCATTGATCTTACCTTCTTCCGCTTCATACCATGATCTCAATTGGATATATTTGAATCTTGAAAGTGTGTGACCAATCTTGGCCGATAAGTATTCCCAAGGAAGTAAACCATCCGAATCTACCAATTCCGACCATATCTGCAATCCCGCCCCTTTAATGGAGCCACTAAGCTGTCCTTCAAGCACTCTGGGGTCCCAGGAGAGTCCCATATTGGGGCTAGATTAGAGAAATACCCTAAACCCCAGAGTCGCCTCAATTTATACCACGTTGACAAGGCGGTTTTCAAGACCTTTAGGCATACTCGTTTAAAAAATCTGGGCGCTCCAAATTTAAACAAGAAACAACCATGCCCATTGTCTCCCTCTGCTATGGCCATTTCCCTCAAAAGACTTCCCCACTTAGATTCAGCTGGTGTTGTAAGCAGCATCCTAATGCTTTTAAACTGAAATGCCATTAAGTACCAGTTAATATCTGATAGAGCCAAGCCGCCTTTTAGAAGCTTCCTTCTTAGTTTCTTCCATGACAGTCTTGCACTTTTTTGTCCCCATATAAAACTTCCAATCTTGCCCTGGATTTTGTTAGTAGCTTTCTGCGGAAAAGTAAGAGGGATAGTATTGAACAGATAAGTCAATTTGGGGAGGACCGTCATCTTTACCAGATTAACGCTGCCATAGATAGACAGCGGGAGATTTTTGCATCTTGCAAAGAGGTACTCTATGTCTTTTTCAACCTTAGCCAGATTTAACATGGAGATTTTCCTTAGATCTTCTACAATTTTAATCCCCAAATATCTAAACTCCCCACTTTCTGGGCCACCCCTGTACACTGTGTTCCAACACATGATCTCTGTTTTAGCCGAGTTGGCAAGATAACCTGACAGTGTACCGAACTCTCGGAGCAATGTCTCAATCCGAGGAATGGCAATATTTGGATCGCTTGTATATATAATAACATCATCTGCGTAAAGAGCTATTTTGTATAGATACTCTTGTGATTTAACTGGACTGATGTCATTATCCAATCTGATCATTTGCGCTAGGGGTTTGATTTAAATATTGAATAAAAGAGGGGACAGGGGGCACCCCTGCTTTGTTCCTCTCTTTATTTCAAAACTTGGGATAAGGGAGCCATTTACCAAGATTTTCGCTGACGCCCCAGAGTAACATTTTTTTAGTGTTTGCACAAATATGGGACCCATTCCCATAGTCTCTAATACCCCCCAGAGATAACTCCAGCACACTCGGTCAAATACCTTAGCGGCATCCAGGGCTACAACTGCTAAGGGGTTGTTCCTCATCTCAGCCAGATCGATGTTGCCAATCAAGGTTTGAGTTTGCTCCTGAATAAACCTACCCACCATAAAACCTTTCTGATTGGGATTAATTAGGTTTAATACAAGCTTTGCCAACCTCCCTGCTAAAATACCCATAAAGATTTTATAATCGGCATTCAGCAGGGAGATTGGTCGGTAGGAATCAGCCAACAGCAGATTTTTCCCTGGCTTCAATATTAGAACTATTGTAGCCTCTGTCCAAGATCTTGGGACCACCCCAGTAGTGGAATAGACTGAGTTGAAGAGAATCTGGAGAATAGGCAAAAGCTCATCGCTTAACAGTTTGTAGATTTCATTGGGGAGGGAATCAGGGCCAGCTGCTTTCTTATTTTATGCCCTCTTAATTTGAGCCTTTATCTCCTCCACTGAGATGGGTGCTTCCGGTGATTCTTTAGCTGTTTTAGTTAAGACAGACATGGACTTATCCCTAAGCCACGAGCTAATTGCTTTTTGGGAAGGTGTTATTTCCTCACTATACAGGGTTGTAAATAAAGACCGAAGACAGTTCTGGATATCATCAGGGTTACGAGATTTTGTTCCCAGATTGTCTATGATAAGTTCATTTATATCATTTCTTGCTCGGTCTACTCTTGCTTTCCACGCAAGCAATGCTCCAGCTCTCTCCCCATACTCAAAGTTTTCCATATTTCGTGCTTGCCCTTGGGCCTTGCATTTCCGATCAAGAAAGATCCTTAGTTTTTGTCTTGCATTCTCAAGGTCTCCTTCTAATTGCACCAAACCCCTGGGGTTCCCCTGAATTGCTTGATTCCTTTCTCTTTCAAAGTCCGATATTCTTGCCTCTAAAGACTGCAGTTCTTGTGCATTTTTCTTGTCTTTGATTCTTATTTGGGTACCCAGACCCCTCTCAAATTAGCTTTATATGCGGCCCAAACTTGATCCATTGAGGTAGAACCCAGATTAAAAGCAAAGAATTCAGTTGAGGCCGCTTTTATTGTCTGGATAATATTTGTATCCACCAAGTAGGCTCTATTCAGAGTCCACCTCGACTGTCGACCTGTTCTACTTTTGGAAAATGTAAAGAATAAAGGGGGTTCTTTATTAATTAAGACATAGTCTATCCTTGCCAAATGATGGTATTTTTTACTCTGGAAAGTGAAACCCTGTGAAGCCCCCATCTTTGTTCTCCAAACATCCACCATATTGATATCAAGGAGAAGATTCTTCAGAACCCTTCTAGATCTTGAAGATCCAATAACACGACTGCGATTGGATCTATCAATGACTGGATCAAGGCGAATGTTAAAGTCACCTCCAACAATCATTGGAGGCGACGCTGAAATAAGATTATCTTGCAATGTAATCAAAAAAGAGGGGTCGTCCACATTAGGACCATAAAAAGAACTACATGTAATTTTTTCCCCTTCCAATTCTAGCTGGGCAATAATCCATCTTCCTGATTGGTCTGTTAAAACTGATTTTATCTCAAAGTTAAGACCTCTCTTAACCAATATTGCCACCCCTCGGCAGTGCACCGATTGCCGAGAGTGGCAAAAACATTGTAGCCAGGGGAGTTTAGAAAAGATGTTCTCAGCCTCTATTTGACTTAAATGTGTGTCTTGTAATAAACAAACATGTGCTGGCAGCATCTCTATATATTTAAACATTAATCTTTGTCGTCTTGGGCATCTTAGGCCGTTTACGTTCCAAGAAATAAATTGAATGTTATGACCCTTCATTTTGTTTTTCCATCTTGCCTCCCCTACTTAGCAAACAGCGTTTACAACATAATATAAATAACCTGTGAGATGAGAGATTTTTTTCCTTTTTTTTCTGCCACCCTGTGTTCCCTCCCCAACTGACCTTCCCACCCTACCATCCTGTGTTTCCCTAACCCATTGACCCCTTGAGGAACCCTACCTACCAAAAAGGCTGAGCGTCTATTCAGGCATTTCCCCCTATGGGCTTTTTAGTAAAAAACTTTTTTTTAATGTAAACTTAAACTGGCGGCTTGAGGCTTTTATTTCAACTTCAATTTTGCCCCCCTCACACACCTTCCTGTTTTTCAAGCTGTATTTTTGCTATTAGCGTGTCGACTTCTTGGGGAGAGCGGATCATGTGCATGTGGTTGTTTCACATTACACGCAATGTTGCTGGAAATCTCAGTTGAGCCCTTGCCCCCAGTCCATTCAGCTCTGGTAATCTCTTCCCCAGTTCCCACTGCCTCTCTGCTGTTGTATGGGAAATGTCTGATCTAATAAAAAATGAAAAGGGAGACTGTTCTGCAAATGGGGAGGAGATGGCACCTTCCTTCAGAGCTGTGGACAGGAGTTGTTCTTTTACTGAGTAAGACAAAAAATTAACCACAATTTTCCTGGGCTTCGCCCGACCAGGATTCCTTTTAAACGGGTCTCTGTGGACTCTCTGTATTTCATAACTTTAGTCAATTCTGGGTGGTCCTTGAGCACTGTACGTTTCAAGAGTGAGATTAAAAAACCCTTAATGTTGTCCCCTTCCATTGCCTCGGGTACATTCATAACCTTCAGGTTGTTTTTCCTCGCATGATTCTCCAGCCTCTCAAGGTCGTCTTTGAGCTCCTTATTTTGAACGGACAATTTCCCCAACTGTGACGCCATGGCCTCTATTGCAGTTTTAATCTTGGGAATCTCTTCCTCAATTGCATCCGTCCGTGCAGTAACTACTTCCAGTTTCTGGGCCAATAACTCGCAGGAGGACCGAATTGCCGCTTGATTAGCTCCAGAAACCAAGAATCTATTCGCCAGATCAGCTAGATTTGCCTCGGAGACTGTGAATCTGTTGGTCATCCCTTCTTTCAGGGCCAGTAGAATATCTGCCAGTGAGTGGGAGATTGAAGGTGGAATTTCTTTAATAGCCAGGGGGCAGGTGGAGCCTTCCTTTGTCGCTTCTTCATTCTGCCCCTTCACTAATGTTTCTGATGGATCTGGCATGTCTCTAAGATCTACTTCTAGCCCCTGAATAGCTTCCTCCTGCTGATCAAATATAGCGAATCTATTGATAAGAGTTATGTCTGGGTGTACTTCCTGGACCTGATTAGATGTAGATTGTGATGTAAGTTCTGCCATTTCTTTCCTACCGGCCTCACTACTATCCATAGCTCTAGATTCAGATAGATTTTTCTCTTTTTCATTCAGATTTTTCTCTTCAGGCGCCTTTCGTAATATAGTGACTACTTGAGGTTCATCAAGAACCTGGGGCTGTGTTTGAGTCTGGGGATTAAGTTGAAGCTGAGGGGTTTTAGAAGAGGTGAAGGACATAACCTGATAGTAAGATTTCAGAGGTGGCGAAATTCTTATTTTGGTTTCTACGGATTTCTTTTCTCTTAATTTTGCCTTATTCTTATGTGCTTTAAAAAGAGCTGGGGTTACTGGTGATCCTAAACGCCCCTCCTGTTTAATCTGTTTACCTTTCCTAGTCACAGTATTTACTTCTGCCACAGGGGGGGAAACTCACTGAGGAATAATTGAATGAGTAATCAATTTATTCGAAACAATATGTGCTACTCTAGCCCTTAATGAATACCTAGTAGGTTGGAGGGCAAACATACCCTCTTGCGCAGATGCTCCACTCTCCATGCAGTCAACAATCACCTTGCTTAATATATCCCTCTCCACATCAGCAGGTTTATTCTTAAGTTTGCCCCTGTTTTCTGCAAGGTGTAACAATGGAGAATCAGAAATTGCGAAGAACGCCACCACTGCCCCCCAAGAAGAGACTCTCCTCAATCCCCCAGATGTATCAGAAGTCTCACCATAACCCTCCTCCACCTGAAAGCTTGTTCGATCCTTCCCCACCTCCAGTCCAACACCCTCTCCCTGCACCAAGTAATCTGACCTCAGAGCTCCGTTATTGCCACAACTCAGCCTCTGCCCAAACTGCCTCAGCTCTATCGCAGGCTCTCCCCCACCTCCAGCCTACTGCACGCTTAGTCACCGTCTCTCGCCCTGGTTCAAGCTCACTCTCAACCTCTGCGCTGAGTGTCATCAACCGCGTCTCTCCAATGAAACCCGAACTGGAAGACCAGCAGCGGGCTCCTCCCGCTGTCCTTGGCACAAACGCCGGATCCGCAGTTGCTGCAATTGCCGAAGGAGACGTCTCTTTCGGTGGAATTTAATTTTTCAAAAACACTATTACTTGTTCATATTTCCTCCTCACTTCAGGCGAAGGAGCACCTGTCACTTTGTCTCGAGGATATTCAGTTTTGGGCCAGTTCAGTGTTATTTTGCACTCAGACCATAGGTCTGCTAGTACTACTATGTCAAATAATCCATCTAAATCTTCCCATAGTACCTTTGAAACTTTTACAAATCGATCCACCTGTCGATACCATTCTACTGGTATTTCTCTCAATCTGGGGAAATCATTAGTAAATGATAATATGTCCTGTCTAGTCCAAGGAACATGTACATATCCTCCTCCCGGTATTTCTCTCATAGGAAATTCATTTATTACTGTTTTCTTTTCTCTCACTGGGAACGCTAATGTAGATTTATCACTGGCTTCTTCTCTTTTCTTTGCCCATTTTGCTTTCCATTTATTCACATCTCCCCATCTTCTTAGTAAAACAATTAGATCTTTTATTTGGGTTAATCTTCCTGCAGTATTCATATTTTCAGTATCCTTTTCTGTAAAATCTACTCTGTAGGGGTTCTGTAATATTTTATTCTTCGCAAGATCTACATCTAATTCACTAGCTAATCCTTCCAAATGGTCATGTATAGATTTTGTTTTCCAAGTAATACTTTTACACATGAACATCAGTTCATCATCCTGATATGTTTTTAGTCTATCCGTTTCGATTGTTCCAATAATTAATTCTTCCATGTCAACTTTTAGTCTAGCTACATCTAATACTTTATGTTCATGTTCTTTTGCTTTCAGAGTTTTAAGCCAATCACTTAATTCTTGTTCTGTTGGTCCTACTGGGGTTTGTGTTAAATCAATTGTTTCTACATTTCTGTCAGGTGTCGCAGAATCAGATTCTGCTCCAGTTGGAACCTTATATGTTAGGCTCTGATTAAAAGTCAAGTCAGGCGGCATTATGTTACTTGTTCGCTTAATTTCAGACAAATCGGGATAAATCTTTTCTCTTACATTTTGCAAACTCTGGTTTAAAGGTATCGTCAAAATTGGTTCTTTTATTTTCTGATTTTCAAACACTGGAATTACAGGACCTATTGTTACTGGGACTGTTACAGCTTCTAGTAAGTTCCTATATCCTTTCGGTTAATTCATTTGTAGAACGTATATATTCAGAAGTACTTGGGTGTTCTTCAATTTGTCTCTCTACTCTTGCTACACTTTTTCTGATTTCATAATTTTGCTTAGGAGTACCGGTAAGTCTAGTTTCTGCCACTGGGGTGTTTGAATCATATCTCATTTCTACCCTTTCTGGAATGTCTCTAAAATTTGAAAATCGTTTTGGGGTTTCAGCAAACCTATCCTCCACTGGTGGAGCATTTGGAGTGGTACATATAGAACCCGGTTGATATGGTGGTGGTCTCCTATTTAATATCTCCTCCAGCACCGTGTCCTCTGATTCACCATCTCCATAATTTTTCCTTCCTGATTCCACATTATTCCTTTCCTCTGTGCATTTTCGCCCTTCTATTTCATCTGCCAATCTAACCGGATACATTCCATCACACATATCAGCATTTCTCCATCTTCGCATTCTACTCTCATGTGTTTCTCCCCATAATCCACGTAATCTACCTTTTGGTCCTCGATGATTTTCCAACCTTTCTCGCTTTAACTCATGCATCTCATCTTCCCACTCAACTAGTGCCTCAAATTGAGACGGTAAAGGTCTCGGTTCAAGCTTCGTCATCTTTTCTCATAAATTTTGTAAAACTGCCAGATTAAAAGATCCTACTTTTGGACATGCTAACGCACCATCATTCTGGGTATATCTAGCCCAATTCTGTAGCCAAATGCATGTATGATAGCCATATTTCGTCATCATGTAAGAAACAGGCGTTTTTGGCGGAGGAAGTAATTTTCCCTCTCTCGTTATTATCGCCTTGTCTTTCTTGAATACATTTTTCAATCTCTTAAACCATGAAGGTTTCTCCTTTTCGTCTCCATAATAAAACTCAATTTTTCTGATTATTTCCTGTCTTTCAAAAGATTGCGCACTCTTCCGCAAACTGCTTTGTAACACCAGCCTATCACAGCGCGGTTCACACTATCGCACCAATTAGAACAAGATACGTTGTCTTAGTGCTTAACCAATTGTCTCGCTGCTTTACTGATACACCAATCAGCCCTTACTCTGTCTTGTTCACGAGGACCAATCCCTGCGTGACACTTTTGACGTCCGCTCCTCTCCGGCTTCTGCAGCTTCAACTGACCCCTCCTTTACAAGGTTTGTTGAGAAGCCGTATGTACACTTTTTTACAACTGAATCAGTTAGTAACTACATAAAACAACTCCAATTGTCTGTTTCGCTAAACCAAATTGATAGTTTTCTCAATCGCACAAATATTCTTTATTTCCAGTAGACAGCGCTTACCTCTTCTCTACCACAGAATTTTAAACTTGCTGATAAAGTAGCACATCTCTCTACCTTACCCTTCTCTCAAGCTCGGGTTAAGCTCCATTACTCTTTCAGCAGTAAGTTTTAAATCAGGATACACAATGATCCCTGTACTTGAAGGCTAAGATTTTATAGACTGTACTCACTCTGCATTTATCCTTTCGCACGTAAAGTCCCTAAACTTGTGATATACGACAATAAAACTACTATTTGAAACAGACTATGCAATGTGCGACTTCACTTGCCACACTTCCTCTGCCTTCTGACAGAGTTACCAGCTTCCCACAATTTCCGGAAGCCTTTTCCAGGCTACATATAACATAATACAAAGTCAACAGATGTTAGTCATAATTCCGTACATCCAATCCTGTATACGTCGCTTTATACATTTTCCTATCTAATTCTATAAAAACCAATGCTCTGCTACCAAGTAAATTACTGATGCAGTGCTACTCCGGAAATAGCTTCTGAAACCTTGTCACCTTTCCCTGAAGTTTCTAATCACACATTTACTCATCAGTGGGGCCCATAACACTGCGAGTCACTCATACACACTTTTCTCTACTTAATGGATTGGTGAGACTCAAAGGAGAGCTGCTGGATCATAGCGGAGTGTCTAAGTTAAGCTAATTACTTATAATATGTACACCTGCAGTTTAAATTGTTTTACCATGGTTTTATCAGAGAGACAATTTATTCAGACACACCACCATTATTTGTCAATGGATCTGCTAGTAAAGAATTAGGCTAAGGATGAACAAGACTAGCTTAATTCTCCATTTATCTAATTTTTACTTAGGAAAATCTTCTAGCATGACCTTTATTTATTCGCTTATAAAATTGTTTAATGCAAATAGATTTTAAAGAGAAAGAAAGATATTTTAACTCATACCTATATATTTCATTTGAATGCAAAGCTCAGAAATAAGCAAATTATTATTGAGATTATAGGACACGAATATTAGCAAAAGACATAATAGTTCCCAAAGTTCATCTCCCTATTCTCTCTAGCTATTACTCATTCAAGTAAAGTTAAAGTTCAGAAAAATTCAAAGTCCTTACCCCTCAGAAAATTCAGCATTCCGGCAGCATGTCAGGATACACAGATGGAAATCGAAGAAGAGAGTGATTTTCTTAAATCCGGACACACTCTTTTATACCCTTTTTCAAAAATGAATCTATCTACAAAAGTAGCTATGAGTGTCTTTTAACAGTTCTGATTGGTTAATTCAAGGGGTGGATGAGCATAACCTCAACATCTTATTGTTTAATTTCCGCATGATCAGCTCAATGAAAATGGTCTTTGTCCTTATTATATCCGCTTCGCTCATGTCCTTTAACTGGTAAATTTTAGTTATTTTCCCACGTTTCTCAGCACGGATGTCCATTTTGTTGGCACTCCACTGGATGTTCAGGGCATGCTGTCCTTGATCCATTCTGCACCGGCACAAGCAGTTCATACTTGTCTGCAGTTCATTTCACAATGCACATGCGTACTGTATTTCAATCTCGGAGTCACAGAAATGTCCATTTTGTTCTAGGCCTCATAGGCCAGAACGAGAACTATTATAGAAACAAACACAATTAAACGTAAATTTTTGAATTATAACCCTTCTGTTTACCTCCCCCTTACTACGGTATCCCTGTTAGTTATTACCTAACAAATAAAGCAACATATATGTGTGATTTACTCACCAGTCTTCATGTTTTTGCCACAAATAAACAAACCGAAAGCACATTGAGGCAACTTTTAGTTAGTTTATAGCTGCTGCATTATTTTGAATGTAACAACATCACTCAGGGCCCTATTAGGATTGCGTCCGTCCGCCACCCCAGAGGTTGAGGGATCGTCCGCAGGGGCAGCGGCGGTCCCTCCGTGCAAGTTAGGATGTGACCGCCACCCTGGTGGTCACATCTTGTATGTTTAACATTGCGGTGGGTGCTGCTTGAAGCAGCACCCGCCGCAATGTTAAAAATGCAAGCAGTGCATTTGCATGCACAAAGCGGTAGGCAACGCGCGGTGCCTGCGGCTTAATGCATGCAAATGCAGGGGGGTACCATAGGTACCCCCCATGTGCACCCCCACCCCCCTTCACCCTGGGGGCCCGCAACGGACCCCCAAAGAAAAGACCGTATGCCTTTTCGAGGCGGCATTGCCGCCGCGGAAAGGCATGTGCCAGCGCATATCCTAATATGGCTGGTGGTGTCTGATAGACACCGCCACCATATTAGAGCTTTTCCGCCGCAGTCTTGCGGCGGAAAAGCGACGGACGGTCTACCCGTCCGCCGATGACCCCCCGGCCATCCTAATCTGGCAGGGGGTCTTCCAACACACCGTAGCGGTGAATCTGCATCCTCCGGGCCGGCGGTGGCTTCCACCGGCCCGGAGGATGCGGATTCACCGCAATCGTAATCGGGCCCTTAGTTAGTTGAATATAGTTTGCAACATGAGCAAATTAGTTTCCCACGTGTACTTGTGTGTGCATTCTATTCTATGTTGATTAATTTTCAAAACCGCACGATTAATTCATTTTATTGTTATGAGTAAGTGACTTCACAAGGGGTATACAAAATTTTGTTTTTCCACCTCGCTCCATCACTATCTGGCTACTCTGGACCTGGTCAAATTCAAAAGTTCAGGCCAACTGCGATGAAACGCGGGTAGGATACAGTCTCAGATTAGTCCCTGTGAAGGTTTACCTCCTCAAGGTCATGCCGGGAATCCCGTTCGTGTGGCGGAGGGCCACTCGGAGCAGGGAGAGCCTCGAGCAATGCTTTCTGCGAAGTGTGAGGAGCCAACTGGCATCACAGGTGGGCTCTGCTGGAGCCAAGCATTAGTGGTCTCTGCAAGTGATCGATGCTGCAGTGTTCTTTATGTCCACAAGTCAAAGGGAAATCCCTGGGGTATACTCGTTTGCTAAGAACTTTTCAACCACGGTGATTACACTCGAGTATAAGTCCAGCAGGATGCTGTACTCAATAATACTATAGTGTCAGAATAATAATAATTTCCACAGAGAAATAAAATTTGTTCACACTCTATTAAAATGATAAGCAATATTTATTTACCATACAATAATACACCACAAAAATTATTTAAAATTTCAAAGCAATATTCTTTGAAAGACTAAAAGACATTACAATCAATATTTCACATGTTCATTAATAAAAAATACATAACAAGCTGGTACATATATCCCACACAATTTGATCATTAACAGTACACGGAATAAATCACAAAAAATACATTATACAATCAATTCAACAAACCCCTGTTGTAACTATGGCTCATGGATATTTTTGCCACTCTAGATTATTGGATCCAAAGCCTCAAATTACTTCCACTTTTGTACACCACTGTGGCCGGACAAATCATATATACACATCCAGTGTGTACTAGGCTTCCCTTGGATTCCCTGATTTACAGAATGCGTCGACGCGTTTCGGTGCAATACATCTGATATTGTGGCACCTTCCTCAGGACTTCTTGTTAGGGGTTTCCTGTGTCAAGAAGATTTCGAGTTTTTTAGTTGCTCGATCTTTGACTAGGAGAGGTTCTCCCCTTCGCTAGATGTGGTCAAGGATACAATCTAGGGCTGCCTTCTAGTCTCTGCAGTCTCTTGTTACTGTAGTCTTATTCTCGTTTACAAGACTCCTTATGTGGGGGTTTCTTTTTTTTGTAGTTTTGCTCCGTCTTTTTATCGTTTGGATAGATGTATCTTAGAGTATTCTAAAACTCTCTTCGAACGGGCATATGGTATCTAAGGGCCTCACTGGAACTGGATATGTCCTTCGTGGATCCGGTATCGCGTCTCTGCCTCGTTCGGGTCACTTGTGTTCTTTATGTCCGTCAGCTCAGGAGGCCAGCAGACTGGCCCATGGAGTCATTCTGGGGGCATGGGTTCAAGATGAAGTTGAAGGTTCTGTTCTCTTTCTGCAGGCAAGAGGGCACAGGCAGAAAGCCAGCACAGTGAGGCAGCAGTTCCTTTAGAGCAGCAGTCCAGCAAAGTGGCAGTCCTTGTAGTAGTACAGCATTTCATCTTACTGGCAGAGTTTTCACAAATTCAGAAGTGTACTGAAGTGGTTGTGTCTGAGATCCTGTATTTAAACACAGTTGTGCCTTTGAAGTGGGTAGAAGCTTCTACAGGCAGACCATTTAGGCGCACAGATGCCCTGCCTTCGTGGCCCTGGTCCCAGACTAACTGCAGGGGGTATGCAGCTGATTGTGTGGAGACTGGACATAGCCTATTAGAGTGTTAGTGATTCTAGGCCCAACTCTTCCTACCTATTCTGCCAGGGATGGCCCACCCAGTCACACCCAAGCCCCCCATTGTACACAATGCCCAACTGTCACCTAAACAGCTGGAAAGAATTTGGAGGAAGGAATATAGTGATAAAGCTAAAAAAGAATACAAGATAAGTCAAGCACAATACAAACAACTGTTACAAAACACTAAACAAAAACACTACACGGATATGATTCACAAGGCAAAAAACTCTCCCAAAATACTTTTCAAACCAGTAATTGACCTGGCTCACCCCAAAGCCCCATCTATCCCGGCAAGTCAAGATCTATGCAACAGAATAGCTAATTGTTTCTTTGACAAGGTGAACACCATTTTTTCAACTTTCTCAGACTTACCCAAGGAAATCTCACTTAAGCCGGTTGTCAATTCCAGCATTATTCCAAATACAAATACCAAACTTGAACTCACCTCTTTTAGTCCTCTCTCAAATGGGGACACATACAAATTGTTGGCTAAAACCAAATCAGGCTCCCCCCTTGACCCCTGTCCAATAGAAGTGTTAAACCTAGCTAGTCATACAGTGGCGTATAAACTCACTTCCATTTTTAACCTAATGTATAAGGAAGGATATTTTCCCAGAGAATGGCAACGCGCCTCTATACTACCATTGCTGAAAAAACCTAATCTGAGCCCTGATTACCCAAACAATTTTAGGCCGATATCTAGACTCCCTCTCCCGGCTAAACTAATAGAAAAAAAATATGAATAACCAAATTAACCAGTTTCTCAATTTGACTCAGGCACTCAACCCCACCCAACATGGGTTCAGAGAAGGCCACAGCACTGAGACGGCCCTCCTTAAGTCCATGGAGGAAATGAGAGCTACCCTGTTGTTGTTTGTTATGTTATTAAATGTTTTGTATAGCGCTCAGCTACTCAAAAAAGTGTCCCGGCGCTAAAAACCCCAAAAAAGGAGCGTAGCGGAGAAAGAGACAAAGCTTACTGAACAAACAGTCACGATTTGAGGTCTTTCCTAAAGGCTAAGAGATTGACATTCAGCCTTAATGACAGTTGCAGGGCATTCCACAGTTGTGGCGCCAGGCGTTTGAAGGAGCGGCCTCCAATGCGAGCGCGTCTGATTGTTGGGACAGAGGCCAAGGCCAAAGAAGATGACCTGAGCGGCCTAGATGGCTGATAGAAGTCTAAAGGCTTCCTAATGTAGATGGCCCTCGAACCATGAAGTGCCTTAAAGGCCAGAGTAAGAGGCTTGAAAATAATGCGCTTCCTGTTTGGAAGCCAATGAAGGGCCTTTAAAAGGTCTTTAGCACTGGATCTACGATGCAGGCCAAACACAGCTCGTGCAGCAGAGTTCTGCACAATTTGCAGTCGTGTTAACAGAAATTCGGGAAGACCAAGGTATAAGACATTAGCGTAGTCTGGATCAAGGAGGCAGGGCAGCCCTCATTATGTTGGACTTATCGGCCACATTTGATACGGTACACCATGCACTAATGATAGACCAATTAGAGGAGATCGGAATAAAAGGCACTGCCCTAAAACTCTTAAAATCATTTCTCTCTGATAGAATTCAAACGGTCAAACTAGACAAATATGAGGCAGAGGCCTTCTCACTGCCATGTGGAGTCCCGCAGGGATCGTCACTGAGCCCAACTTTATTTAATGTATATGTCTCCTCCCTTGCGCCACTTATTGAATCGTTTGGCTTCAACTTAACATCCTATGCCGACGATACCCAAATCGTTATTGCTATTCAACCAGAAGGATGGAAAGATACAGCGGCCAAACTCCATGACTGCATGAATGCTACAGGTAATTGGATGGCTAAAAACTGCTTGAAGTTAAACTCCAGTAAGACTGAGGTGGTACTATTCGGGAACAACCCAGTTTTCTGGACACCAAACTGCTGGCCGAAGGCACTAGGGCAACTGCCAGTTCCAACTAGGAAAGTGAAGAACCTGGTTATCTGGCTAGATGACACACTCAGTTTTAAGGACCAAGTAAACTCAGTAGCATCCTCGACTGCGTTCACTCTTAGAGCCTGTAAAAAAATTATGCCCCTAATTCCTAAAGAAGCCCAACAAACAGTAGTTACAGCTTTAGTAATGTCCAAGCTGGACTACTGTAACAGCCTTTACCTCAAGCTACAAGAAGGCCTAATGAATAAACTTCAGATCCTGCAGAATGCAGCCGCGAGACTCCTTTCAGGAACACCCAAATATGCATCAATCAGGGGTGCAATCAAAGGCCTACATTGGCTGCCTATGAGGAAGCGCACCAAATTCAAGGCCATGTGCCTGGTATTTAAGGCACTGCACGGAATGGGACAAAAATTCCTGAAGCAACACATTAAGTGGTATATACCTAAAAGAACTCTCCGTTCATCTGAGGCCAAACTGGTTGTCACCCATCGGATAAAGAAAGCCTTTTGGGGCGACAGAAGCTTCATTGCCAATGCAGCTACCGCCTGGAACTTCCTTCCATTCCACTTAAGACACCAGACTAATCTGTTGGCCTTTAGAAAGGCCTTAAAAACCTTGCTTCTTACAGATTAGGTGCTTACCTGAGTTTACAGTTTCCTCTTCCGACATTCTTCAGTAGATACTTTACCTTAGCGCCAGGACACCTCTTTTGGTAACAGCAGCGCTTTACAAGTGCATATAACATGGAGAAGCGTGGCTCAGTGGTTAGAGGCGGCAGACCCGGAAGCTGAGATCGACCGTGGACCAGGGTTCGATTCCCCACCTCGGCGGGTCTCGGGCTCAGAAATTCCATGGACTCGACAATTCTCGCTCCGGTGCCTACTCGAATCACGGGGTCACACTCTGCAACTCTGGGCAATAGCTTGCTTAATCTCCACTACGGCCCATCGCGGCGGGATGCCTGGCTTTCACCTTGTGGACACCCTGCCGGGGTTTCTCACAGGGGAATACCAGGACGGGTTCCCTAAGCAAGCGCCAGGATGCCCTTTGGGTGACAGGTTTGCGCTATATAAGTACACCTACATTTACATAACATAACACCCAATCATGTGACTTAGAGAAAGGCTGCAGGAACTAAATAGCTAAGGCATGAAAATGCTAACTTTCTAAAATTGCTATTTTCAGAATTTTAAATACAATTTCACCATAAGTTAGGGTTTTAATTCTGATTCCGGAGACACCAAGCATGAACTGGTTATCTCTTACCATTTGGAAATAACACTTATAAAATGTAATAGGACAACTCCAATGCTACCATAAAGGAGAGATAGGACTAGCAGAAGTGAAAAATGAAGGTAAAAGGTTTTCACTACCAAGACATGTAAAATTTAAAAGTACATATCCTGCTTTTAAATACATTGCATCCTGCCTTCTGGGCTGTCTAAGGCTTACCCTTATAAGTATTAAAAAGCAAGGTTTGGGCCAGGCGAAAGGTTTACTTTACTAGGGAGAAGTGGCAGTTTAAACTGCACATAGAGGCTCTGCAAACTCAGGACTAAGACATGTTTAAGCTGCTACTTAAGTTGGTGGTACAACCAGTGCTACGGGCCCACTAGTAGCATTTAATTTACATGCCTTGGGCACATGCAGTACCAATTTACTAGGGAATTACAATTAAATTAAATATTCCAATTGGGTATAAACCATTGTTTCTATGTTTTAGGTAAAGAGCATAAGCACTTTAGAACTGGTTAGCAGCAGTAAAGTGCACAAAATCCTAAATTCAACAAAAACAAATTCAACACAAATTGAGGAATCAAGGCAAAATATCTGGGAATGACGCTGCTGAAAGGGCCAAGCCCAACATCCTGCATTATGTTTTTTAGCTTTTTTTTTTTTTTTTTAATATTTTTATTAGGTTTTTTTTAAATTTATCCCCCTACCCCGGGGGTGTAGAACATATCATTATTTACAATTATGGTCACAATCCAGATATACAATACATACAATACATACAAGAATAAAAAGATAATAATCAAATTAATCCGATATATTACTATCGTAAACCTATCAAAAAGGAAAAAAAAAAAAACAGGGCAGACAAGATCATTTACATTTACATTTAACATATGTCTCTAATAAATCCATTCAAATTTTCCTTATACTTCCTCCTTCCAAATTGATATTGGTTCCCATATTTTCAAGCCTAGTTTCCTCCCCTTTTTTCCTTTTCTAGCATATATTGCCTTCTCCAAATTATATATATTTAGAATCTTAGCTAACCACTGTTGGAATGTGGGTGGTATCTGGTCAAGCCACATTGAAGCAATACTTAATCTTAGTACAGCCATTGCAACAAAAATGAAATAACATCCTTCTCCCATTATACCATCTGAGTTCACCCCAAGTAATATTACTGAGGGGGACAAGGTGATTTCTAATTTTAAAGCCCTCTGCATGAATTTTTTAATATCTTCCAAGATTATTGATAAGTGTGGGCATGTTGCAAATATATGCACTATATCTGCCTGGTTGCTTCCACATCTTGGGCAGTTAATTCCAGTAACCGCCCCCCATTGTGCTAATTTTGCCGGGGTATAATATAGCCGGTACAGTGTCTTATAGTGTTGGGCCTGTAATGCAGCAGAGCACAATACATTCTGTCCTAATTCTAATGACATTTTAAAGCAATCCAGTTCGACCTCCAGCTTATTTGCCCAACCTTCCCCCCACTTATCCATATCATCTTGTCTTGATTTAAGTAATTCAGCATAAAACTTTTTAATCTTACATTCAACTCCCTCCTGTATCACCTCCAAGATGTCATTTTTCTCAAAGCCGCATGGGCCTCCCCTTTTATTTGCCATAAAACTTCTTACTTGTAGGTATTTAAAAAAGTGTCTAGTGTCAATACCATATTTCAATTGCATATCATTAAATTGCATAATACCATCAATATCCATCAAGTCTCCCACCCTCGCAATTCCCTTCCTTTGCCATGTCGCAAACACTATATCAGAAAAGATATCAGGAGGGAACACTGGGTTATTCTTAATTCTTGTATATCTGTTAATTTTCCCCAAACCATACTTTTTACAGAAGGCCTTCCAAATACAGTGTGCGGCTATAAGAGTCTTGAACCGAGTTCTCTTAAAATAGACTGTATCGAACTGTCTGAGTAATATATTATTTACCTCTTCTCCCATCAAAAGTCCATATATAGCTAGTGTTCCTAATTCGTCCTCCCCTTCCGCCTCAGCTCCTCCTATCAATCCGACCATGTATTGTAAGGCAGCAGCCCAATAATATAATTTCAAATCAGGGAGTGCCCAGCCTCCTCGCTCCCGTGGTAGTGCCATGAATCTTAATGCTCTTCTAGTCTTACCCTTGGACCAGAGAAATCGATTAATCATTTGCTCTAACTTTTTGAACCATAAATTGTCAAACATAAGTGGAATTGCCCTGAAAATATACAAGAACTTGGGGAGTATAAGCATCTTGATGATATTTGTCCTACCAACTATCGAGAGGTGAAGGTTTTCGAGTCTATCTAGATCTCTGCTGACTTTAGTCAATATAGGATCCATATTTAATTCCACCACTTTCTCCAATTCTGATGTGATTATAATTCCAAGATATATTCCCGCCTTTATCACTCGTTGGTCCTGACATATTGTTTTATCATTTTTTATTATTTGAGTCTTGCTAGCATTTAGGGAATACCCTGATATTTTTCCAAATTTCTTAGCTTCCAGTTCTACCTCCTTTATAGCCTCTGTGGGTGACGATGTTATAACAGCCACGTCATCGGCATACGCGAGTATTTTACAGTCCCCTCTATATGTACTTATAGGTGTTATGTTTTCATTCAATTCCATCCTGCGGATAAGTGGATCCAAGTACATAGCAAAGAGTAGTGGCGAGCAGAGACAGCCCTGTCTGGTTCCCCTATTAATTTGTATTGTTTTAGTTACTCCTGAGTTTATTCTTACAACGGCAACCGGCTCCCTATATAATACTTTTATTGCATTCACAAAATTTGCACCAAATCCTGCTCTGCTTAGCACACTCCATAAATATTTCCAAGACACCCTATCGAATGCCTTTTCGGCGTCTAATAGTAATGCCGCGATCGGGTCTCCTGTAACTTCCATTTTATCAAATAGGGTTATAAGCTTCCGTGTATGATGGGTAGTTCCATGCCCTGGTATAAACCCATGCTGATTATTAGTGACAAGCGGGGTAATGGTGCTTGCAAATCTAGTTGCTAACACCTTTGAGTAGATCTTTGTGTCTGTATTCATTAAAGTTATAGGTCTGTATGACCCAGGTTCCATAGATGTTTTCCCTTTCTTTAAAATAACTACAATCTCAGCAGTTGACCAAGAGCCTGGTATTGATATTCCCAGCTGGGCCTGTTGCATAGTGACCACCATATCCTTCCCAAGGACTTTCCAGAAGACTTTGTAAAACTCTAGCGGTATCTTGTCCGGGCCAGCTGCTTTCCCAGAGGGTAGATTCGTAAGAGCCATTTCAACTTCTTGTAAATCAAGTGGGGTATCTAATCTTTCCCTTTCTTCATCTTTCAATTCTGCCCTTGGTGTATCATTCAGGTATGCTGTAATTTCATCTATATCTTTCTCTTGCTGTTCTTCATATAATTTCATATAAAATTGTCTAAAGACTTCTCTGATCTCTAAAGTGTCTGTCACGACCTTCCCAGAACTATCTTTAACCGCTTTTATCTCCCCTATCGCTGTCTTTTGCCTTGCTCGTACTGCTAATGTTCGACCTACTCGTTCACTTGCCTCGTGGCACTTCTCCCTATTAGATACATATATATTTTCTGCCTTAAGTGCAATATGTTCCTCTACCTCCATTCTTGCCTTAGCTAATTTCATTATGGCAGATTCCACTGTATTATCAGGTGATGTTGTCACTCCCCCTACTACATTTGTTACACATTCATTCAGTTCTTCCTCAGCTAGGAGTAACTTTTTGTTAAGAATTTGATTTCTATGTTGCTCTTGTCTCCTTTTATTTACGCTAAAACTTAAAGTCTCCCCTCGCACCCCGGCCTTAAAACTGTCCCAGACCATACCATCCACTGTAGTCCCTCTATTTAGTGCCAGGTATTCCTCAATCCAACGAGTCATGTGCTGAATGTATACCTCGTCCTGTAAAAGTGCTCTTTCAAAAGTCCATACTATATCCCCTCTTGGGATTACTGCTGCTCTTATAGTTATAATTAGGGGATTGTGGTCAGCCAATAAGCGTGGTAACCGTTCAATCTGTGTGTTTGAAACATAAATACTGCTAACCAAGAAGTAATCCAGTCTTGTACTCACCCTATGAGGCGCAGAGTAGTATGTATATCCCATCTCTCCCGGCTTTAAAACATCCCATATATCTAGTAGACCATTATTCCTTGCCATAGAGCAAATTGCTCGATAAACTCTTTTTTTCCTTCCTCGGTATCTTAAAGATGATCCTAGTCCTAGTCCTAGTCCCAGCCCCCCAGCCCCATTAATATTAAGGTCTCCTCCCAACAAAATACGGGGGGCCCAAGTGGCCAACTCTACATCTAATTGTTCAAAGATTTCTGGATCGTCCCCTGTAGAGCCATAAATAGAACCGAGAGTTATCCATTCCCCCCCCACTAAACATTCTATCAGGGCCCATCTCCCCCAAGTATCTTCCAATCTCTTCCTAGTAATTACATCCCTCTGTCTAGATAGTATTGCAACTCCTCTAGTCCTAGACATCTGTTTTGAAAAAGCTAAAACAGTAAAGCCCAATTGTTCCAGTAATTGTACTTCATTTGCTTGAATATGTATTTCTTGTAGGAGTAAAAAATCCAGTCTCAGACTTCTTATTAGAACAGACACGTTTTGCCTTTTTTGTCTATCATTTAGACCGCACACATTCCATGTCATTATCCGTAGAGCCATTTAAAAAAATCACTTAATTGAACAAATCCTGTCTTACCCCTCAAATCAACCACTATCTTAACCAAACAGAAATCCCACTCCTGTTTAATATACAATATCTTTTGAATTTTCTTTTCTTTTATTCCTCTGTAGTAGCTTGTTATATTGTGTCCCACACCCCCTTTATAGCCCCTCCCCCACCCCTGTGTCCCCACCCCGACGGTCCCACCCCCCCTACTGGCAAATAGGTCCGTGGGACCTATGTGTGGCAGCTGTGACCGCATGGGAGCTTCGTGTCCTCCGCCCTCCCCTACATTAAATCCTACCATAACATTCATTAGAAATCACCACAAACCCCTTAAACAGATACCCCCCTGAAATTATTATTTACAATTATTCCCCCCCTCACAATCCAAACCTCCCAAATCATATCTATTTCTTTTTACCATCTCTTGACATAAGAGCCACCGTACTCTCCTTATTCTTATCAGCATGTGGCGGATTCTCTTTTAACCATGTCAGAAATTCTTGAGCTTTGATCTCGGAGTGAAAAATCTTAAACTGGCCGTCCCTTACCACTTTCAATCTACTGGGGAACAGTAAGTATGCCTCACATCCTATCCTTTGAAATGGTGAAATCAATTCACGCATTCTCCACCTCCTTTCTACTGTCGTGTGGCAAAAGTCTGGTCTTGTAAAAAATTCAACATCTTTATACCTAGATTTAGCCTGTGGTTTTGCCTTTGCCATGACCTCCTCTCTCAAAGGGTAGTTGCCTACATATATAAGAATCGCTCTGGGCTTAACTAGTCGATTTCCCTTACTCTGTGAAAATGGGAACCTATGTGCCCGCTGAATTTCTACTTCCCAATTCCAACCTGTCATCTCCGGGAACGCCCCCTTGAATAATTCAACTACGAATGCCCGCACATCCTGCCCCTCCTTCCCCTCTGCCACGCCCAAAAGTCTGATATTGTTCCTTCTTTGCCTGTTTTCAAAGTCTTCCAACTTCCATAAAACATCCGATGTAGTCTTCTCTTGTTCCTCTTTGAATTCCTGCCATTTCCTGACTTCATCCTCTAAGTTACCAGTCCGTTCCTCAACCTCTGTGACCCTCCCGGCCAGATCTGCATACAATTTATTCACCTTCCGAAGAGAGCCTTGTATCTTTTTGCTTTCTTGTCTTGCTCTTTGGCTCTCTATTCTTGCCTCCTCCTGTATCTGTTTTAGCACCGAGTACATCATATCGAACCCTGAAGGTGATTGTTCTTGTCTCTGAGTCTGGATCTGATCTGCCAGAGGGGGGGGGGGCAGCCCCTACGCCTGCGCCTGCCTCTAGCCCCTCTTGATACAACTGCGATGTTGCGGAGTAGTCCCGATCCAGTCTTTTTATCACCTCTGTGTGCATTGGACTCGTTTGTACCCTCCTTTTTTTACTTCGTCGTTTTTTCGTCAGATTTTTTGACCTTCTGCACAATGGTGATTTTTGGATAGTCCCCTCCCCTGAACCTGAAGTATCATACGAGATTGAGGCCAATCCAGGCACATTTGAATCACTTTCCATACCAGAAGGGTCCAGTGTAGATATAGAGGCAGTTTCTACCCCTGTACTCCCTTCGTCTTCTTCACCCTCCCCCTCATTTACAGAATAGAAACAATCATCACTGGGTGAGCCCTGAGTTAAACCAGAGGGGAGGATGGGGGCCTCAATCACCAACTCTGCAGCATCCCTATTATTGAGGTCAAATCGAGCTTGGGAGGGCGCTGGGGTCAATGAAATGGTATTTTTATCATGCCCCCCCCCATTAGTGTAGTTGCACCTCTCACTCTCACTCAAATCTGGGTTGTCCCCTATATTCTGTGGGGGGGGGGCGGGCATCCAGTTCCGCTTGCACAATTATTCTGTCCAGACAGATTACCACACCTGTTTGATCATTGTCTACCTTCCCCACCAGCCCCTGGTCTTGCCCCTGGTCTTGCTCTTTCTCTTGCTCTCGCTCTTGCTCTGCAGTTTTTACTGTATCAGCCATTTTATTTATGAAATCTGTACGTATATCCACACCCCTCTGATCTGCTGCCACGTCCTCTAACAGCTCTTCGTCGCTCAGTACACTATGTGGAGAATCAACTAACTGCTGTTGCATTCCCCCCTGTAAGTCTGTCGCCTCCATACCTGCAGAGAGAGCCTCCCTTATGGCTGCCGCGGTAGCATCATCTTTACCCAGCATTTGTTCCGACTGTGGTTCTGGAAGTTCTGGAGAGGGTTCTGATAGGAGTTCTGGTAGGGGTGCATCTGCCAGATTAACTCCTACGACAATTACCTCTCCTTCTTTCAAAAATGCAGCGTTGTCTCCTTTGGTTATTTGCTCCATTCTGCTCCGCGCCATGCGTGATGGATCGACTCCTTGCTGTAGTACCGCCCTCCGAGAGCCTGTCATCTCTGTGCCTGTAGCCGCGGCCGCGGTAATTGCAGGCGTATTGCCGCCCTCCGTCTCCAAACTCGGCATACCTTCAAAGAAGGAAGTGTCCTGCTCAAGGGGTCGGGGGCTAATTGTGCTCACTGTAGCTGTAAGTGTCACTCCGGCGCTTATCATCTGTCTCGCGTTTGGCATTACGGGAGAGAATGCCTCCAAGAACGAGGGCTGTCTCAAACCCGTCGGCTCGACATTTTTGTTTCCAGGATTCTGCCTCCGGGTGGGTGGGGGGTTTGTCTTTATTTTTCCCTTTCTTGTCACCCCTTTTCTCCGCTGTGGTTGTCCCGCCAGTAGCCTCCTCCACCTTACTGAAGTCCAGGTCACGGGAGAGTGCCAACTCCTCTTGACATCGGAGCCCTTTTTTTGTTCGAAGATTCGCTGCGGGTGCATCGGAGCCGCTCCAGACAGCTTTCTCTTTGTCAGAACTTTGGAAGGCTTTTGATCAGTTAGGCTCCGGGTGCACTGCCCGTATATACGCACATCAGTATAGAATTGCTGACTATTTAGGTGCAAGACGGCGAGTGGAAAAACCTTAAACCACTCAATAGAGTAGAAAAACACCTACCCTAGCAAGAACAAAATTGGTTGCCGTTGCACTCAAGACGGTGTATACACTGTTAAGTAACAAAAAGCAATCCACAATTAACAAAATGACAGAATTATCAAAACAAAAGAACTCTCGATAGGTAAATCTTGGAGTCTTTAATGTTGCATACAGCCAGCCGACACGTGTTTCATCGCACTCGCGATTCCTCAGGGCTAATTGGCTGTGTTCCAGTCAGAAGGTCGCTCAGCTGGTGATATTTCCAACCCAGCCGGGCTCTTGACCGCAAATACCCAATCCGAGTATCCAATATGAAATCAATTATTATGTCAGTAGTTTCCCGCTTGAAGATCAAGTGTGTTATTATATTTCCCTCTTTATTAGTTGCCCACGGCGAGTCGAGTAATGCTCTTTTGGTACGAAGTAGACTGTTATTGCCGTGATTGCGTCCGAAGTATAGGCGCTTCCAGCTCGTTCAAGCGGAGACGCGGCGTGTAATGCGTCCGGATCCGTGTTCCTGTTTGGACCACGGATCCGGACGCATTACACGCCGCGTCTCCGCTTGAACGAGCTGGAAGCGCCTATACTTCGGACGCAATCACGGCAATAACAGTCTACTTCGTACCAAAAGAGCATTACTCGACTCGCCGTGGGCAACTAATAAAGAGGGAAATATAATAACACACTTGATCTTCAAGCGGGAAACTACTGACATAATAATTGATTTCATATTGGATACTCGGATTGGGTATTTGCGGTCAAGAGCCCGGCTGGGTTGGAAATATCACCAGCTGAGCGACCTTCTGACTGGAACACAGCCAATTAGCCCTGAGGAATCGCGAGTGCGATGAAACACGTGTCGGCTGGCTGTATGCAACATTAAAGACTCCAAGATTTACCTATCGAGAGTTCTTTTGTTTTGATAATTCTGTCATTTTGTTAATTGTGGATTGCTTTTTGTTACTTAACAGTGTATACACCGTCTTGAGTGCAACGGCAACCAGCTTTCTCTTTGTCCTCTCTTGTGCTTTTCGGCGGCATTTTAGGGGCCATAACTCTCCGAACTGTCAATGTCCCATGCCAGAAGTATCGAGCCAGATGTCCTAGGGTCCTTACTGACAGCACCTTGTACTCCTTTAGACCCACAGCAAATAGCGCCTTTAATATCTTTAATTGAGGTTTAAGGCTGGTCAGCATGCCTCTTAGGGGATATTATCTCAAGCGTCCATTCTCTTTCCTGAGGGAGAGCAGAGAAACACGACCTCTCTCCTACCGCCCACTGGCGGCCATCTTGCCATGTTTTTTAGCTTAATGAAATATTGCTTGCACAGTATGGCATAATGGCAATATCTTGGTCACTATGCATCAAAGCTTCAACATGGAGTACCAATTTTAATTGCGATTATGTACCAAAAACAAGAGGGGGGACTAGGAGCTCGTTGTGGCCCAAAACCTGTGCTCCCTTTGCTAATCACAAACCAAACAGAGGGTAATTTCTCCAGGTGTGGGTGTAAATAGTCACCCTCAAATAATAGAAAGAAGGGGAAAAAGGGAAAAGAGCAAGATCCTTGGTCTAAATCTCACATACTAGAGACAAGCACAAGTCTTGTCTCTTGATGACCACACACACCCCGAAGGATGTCATGCTTCATCATCCGGCGTTTGCTCCTCGTCGGGCTGGCGCTGTAATGCCCTATGGGTACCCCGAAGGGTCACTTTAACGGAGATCTTTTGTTTGTACTGCTGTATGATGAGTGTGGGTGTGAGAAAGAGGGTTCTAAGAGAACAGTGGGTGGGTAAGTGATTGATAAAACTGGCTAAAGGATACCAGAGTGAGTCAAATTTAATGTGTGGGTTCCCTTGTCAGGTTAAAAAACCTGAGGGTTGTGAGTTACTGATAGGGCGTAATGTATCTTAGTGACTAGAGGTCGGTCGACATGTTTCACACCGTCTAGGTGGTCAGAACGATCCCTGGCATTTCTTCAGGACCAAATAGCATAAATAAAAAAGTGAGTGGAAGTGGTTGGGTCTAGAACCTTACTCGATCGGAGCGGTCCAACCCTGTGTGCAACTACAAGGTTGGCAATATCTTAATTGTATGGGCGCTCCTGTCGCAACCTAGGAGTAGATAAGAAAGAAACAAGACAAACACAAGAGAAGTCAATGTAATCATCTCCAGTGGCACATGGTTGAGTGCATCTGGTGTCTAAAGATGCTTACAAACAATGAGGTCGACATGCAAAACGTACAGCACATATTAAAGAACAGCTTCATTGTGGGATAAAATCATGGTTCTTCTCCAGCATAAGTACACTCCATAGAGAGTGCGGTACACCGGCTATAGGTCATGCCACGAGGGTGGCAAGGACATATGCAGCATTGCCGGATACCCAACCTAAGTGCACCACCTCTGCTGGGAAAAACTTGTTAAGATATACGTATTAGTGATAGCTACGTGAGCACATCAAGGTTTTTGTGTGGTTGCCGTGATACGTGCCGTTGCTTTCAAAATGTGACTTAGCAGCACATATTGTCATGCAGTAAAGAAACATGGCTAGCGGTGTTGGCTCTTACCCAGCCTATGATAGTAGGTTGCTCCATAGGCTAGCGTGTGTAGAAGCCCGCACCGTGACGGGTTGGAGTGGGAAAAATGCAGTTCTGAGAAAAGAAGAATAGTGTAATCGCCAGTACAGGGTGATCTCGCGAAATGTGAGCGTGACCTGGTCATGGTCAGAGTTGACCCTTCTGGTTCAGTACTTACAGTACTTACAGCTTTCTGCTGGGTGCCCTGTCTGTCAGCACCTACCCCTTACACACCTATCTGCATATTGGTTGCCTGCTCAACAAGGCCGCTTGAAATAGTGCCGGGCCGTGAATGAGGGAGTGTCTGGTTTGTAGGAGCGTGGTGTACCGCGGTGCCCACGCTTTTGTATTGAATACACAGAATGTTGCAGGAAAGCATGTAGTGCCTGCAGTCGGAGAAACTCAATAAAGAAAATAGTGCTTACAGACGTATCATGTAACAACTGAAGTGAAAGGGCCAGTCCTCAGGGGAGGTTACGAATGAAGACAAGGTGGTACTAAGGAGGAACTAACAAGCCTGTTAACAATTCCGAAGCCAGCATTTACAAAGGACAATGACACAAGCGAATGACAAATATGGGGGAGAGTGGGTGGTGCTTCAAGTACATACTCTAATACAGCATGCCTCGCAGAGCAGCACATGCGCTGCCCAGGCTCAACCTAAAAAGGCATTGAGCCAGGAACTAAATTGTAATTTGTATTTCATAACTCTGCACTTTGTTACTAACACATTGGATAGCATCATCTATTTTTGTGTTTTTTTTAGCCATCAGCATGTTACATTGTGGTGTTTGTAGTTTTGCTTTTAACAGTTTCGTTAGGATCTCAGCATGCTAAGTGGTGTTGGCTAAAAGTGCTAAAATTGGCTGGTTGTGTTAAAGCTGATGTGGTGCGACTTTTCAGTTGGCTTTTAACATTTTGTAAAGTTACCTACTCCATTTCAAAAACTGCTTGTTTGAAATGCAAAACCAACAGAAAATCCTGCTCATATATTTTGTGAAGGTTCAGTTGCTCACTCACTTCATGCATTAAAACAAGCATTGGCAATATGGATCTGTCTTACCTAGTTTCATAACACAATGATCCTACAACATGGACGTCCGCTGTGCACCCTTCCCTATCAGTATAAGTAAAGGATGGGTGGCAGTAGCAAAAGTACTGTCACACCATTCTTTGACTCATACAGAACGGGTACAACACAGTTAGCTAACCCACTAGATGGAGTGGGTGTGTTTGAAGGACTGTTGTACGATCTTACTAAACCAATAAGCATACAAGAAACAGCCAAACGTCTGAAAGAAATAACCAAGCCCCTTATGGAAATACCATATGTTTCTGTTCTCACATAGGATGATGAAGGTTCACCTACCTAGTATGGTGTGTTTTGTCAGAGGGTTCCATATTTTGCAATGGGAAGCAATTCATGAGTACTAGTGTCCACTGGTTGTACATTCTCCTAGTTATGAGGTCCCTGGTTTGGGTGAGATTATGTCACTTCTGTAGACATTTATGTTCTCCCTTTGTTAAATATGCTTTACTGGTGTCTCTTTACCACAAATTAAAAAAACAGGAGGACAGAGCAATGGATCCTCCTTCTCTTTTCCAACGGCATATTTTAGTACTTGAATATTGCCCCTTTGGGCTCAGACATCTTCGGCAGGAATGCGGGTATCTTCCATCAAATATTGTGAAATAATCCCTCTTTCATAGGCAGGACCTTTGTAATTATGCGACTACGTCGGTTTTTTCGCATAATTATAGAATTGCCACATTTGTCACATAATCCATCAAATGCTGCATAAGCTGCAGATTGCAAAAAAAACTTTTGTTTCTATTTCAAACGGGTCCAAAGTTACTAAAAATGCAGCAACATGTGTTGCGGCACAGTGGAAGGACCTTTGCAAAGCTGTACTGGTCACCTTTCTGTTGCTTATTGGTATATTCTGATGAGGTGCAACCAATACCCAGGCAGTGTTCACAAGTTTAAAAATGATAAAATAAATAATGTGCCATATTATGCCGCATAATTTTTCTTTTCTTGCTGTATAATTTACTGCTGCAAAATTTAGCACTCTCCTGCTGCCTTGTTCCACTGGCCCTGTTCAGAGGGCAAGTTCACCAGCCTCAGAGGAGGGGTGGAGTGATGGGGCAAATTTCCTAAGGTCTCACTCATTGAAAAGGGCTTGCTACTGATGAGGCTGTAGGTGTGTGCACCATGTTAACCATGGCAAGCCACTGTAATCTTAGCCTGCATTATGAAACAGACCATGCCCACATGCTCACATTTCCAAGTCACATGTGCAGCTTACTGTGTTTGGGAAGAAAGAGTGCACAGGCCTTAAGACTAACACCAGAGCATCTTCTATATTTCTCCTAGTGTCAATAGGCCATTGGAAGCGAGGGTTGAAAGCCATGTTCAATAATTCTCTGCCGCCCCATCTATGTTGAAGCCTTTTCTGGGTCTGGAAAAAGCAGAACCATGAAGGCTGAGGAGAACTGCTCTTACTAAGCCGTCCATTCTGCTCTGCAGCAAATATCAATGACCACTACTTTATTTATAACTTTTATATAAAAAGTGTATTTTGGAATGTTTCCATTTAGCATCCTAGATCAGATCATTACACCGAATTGCCTTTATTAAAATTAGCAAACCAAACCCTTTCTGCTGTGAACATATTATTAATGACTCAAGTTGTCTTACTTTTCTATATAAGCCTTCATTTTTTTATTTTTTTTATTTTTATAAATTGAGCACTATTATGGTTAATTAAACCATACACAAGTCTGATTGATGTGCAGCATCCTGAACTATTTCAAGTTGCTCGCAAATGTGAAGATCATTGAAAAGGAGGTACACTAAAGAAAAGTAATTTCCTAGGGTCACACTGCTTACTCAAGCTTAGAAACCGGTATTGAAACGAGGTTTCCTTATTATACATTGTGCAATTCAGATTCTGGATGGATATTACATTCTTTTCCTCTTCAGCCCTGATGATATATTTATTAGTGACCCAAGAAGCAATGCGATTTTCATGTGCCTCCTACACATGGCCTTTATTGTTGTTATAGATGGAGAAACAATATAGTTTATTAAACCACATACATGAAAGGTTTTTGTACAGTCTACACCTTGAAATGAATTATTTCAAGTACTCTCAAATGAAATTATTACTGAAAAGGAGGTAGAGGGAAGAAAAGTAAATTCCCAGGATCACACAGTTCGGTCAAACTGGGAATCTCCAATTGAATTCCAGGTCCTTTTGTAAGTGCCCTGCTAGTAGTTTTGCCCTGGGTCCAATAAAAGCTGACCAGCCAGGCAGGTAATGTAAGAGCATTCGAAATGTCCTTATTTTTTAATGAAATGAGGCAATAGCAGTGGAATCACCCTTCTTCTTAGGACAGCTACACCTTGGACATAAAGGGTGAAGTCGAGAGACGACGATGAGGTAAGCCTAAATAAAATTAAAATAAAAACGATTACCTTGCTCTCGCCGCATCACCGACTCGGCGATGCGGCGAGCACAAGGTAAATGTATTTTCATTTTTTTTATTCAGATTTTTCTCATTATTGTCTGTTGACTCCCTGCTCCACCAAGCTCCACCCCACACTGCACGGGCCACATCTGAGCTAGAGTAGCATCAACACAAGCTTTTCTCATCACAGGATAGGTTCAAATCGAGCAGCAGCAACAATGCAAGCTCTACTTCCTCACAGAATAGGGACAGCATGGCAGTAGCAAAACAAGCTTCCCTCTCCTACAGAAAGCAGTACGTGCAATCTTCAATTTCCTGCAGAACAGATCCAGCAGGGCAGAGTTGTACAAGCTTTCATCATTCAGAGACAATTTACAATTATGGGGTGAGGGACTTAGCTTATAGACAGCTCTCTAGAGTGGGTGCTTAGCACCCAGAATGTATAGGAGGATGAGTAAATATGCTAGTTTTGACATCATTCTCAATTAAGCAATATTCCACACCAACACCCTGAAAGTCCTGCTGCCATAACGCATATTTAAAATGGAAATGGGGGCAACTCAGTGACCCAGGTCACTCATAGAACTGCTGTTTGTGTTGTTTCTTTATTTTTCCATGTATTGAGGAACGACAATAACCTAGTCGGTCAGCATTAAAAGTGTGAAGCCTTATCACAGCCTAAGTAGCAAAACCATAGACAGGCAAGCAGGCGCAAATCACCTCAAAAAGGTTTTGGATGCAAAAGCATCAGACGCTGTGCGGTATCACTATTAGTGCTGCACCTGTTCAAAATGTTGAGATCCGCCAGTGGTGGTGACTCTTCAGCTCTGTCGTAACTCTCCACAAAGCTGTCTTTGCTTCATTGGGTCACACAATCACTATACATGTGACTCATTATCCTCACACAACCAGCTAACTGTTTTGGTTTAGCCTAAATTGTACTTAAAACACTTTCATGAAAACTAGATTTTGTATATTGGACCTGTTGGACAGTTTACTGCTATTGGAAGCCAACTATAATCAAATTATTCAGCAGATAATTGGATGCCACATTTCGGTCGAGCCTAGAGTCAGCGCACATGCTCTGCGAGGCATGCAGTATTCGGTATGGGTAGTTTGGCCAAGCCCACCAGTTTTAATTGATGCCTCCCTGTGCTTGAACACCTGCATTTCTTTTGGTTGGTGAATAGTGCAATTGTCCCTCCTTTGGGTGTGTTTGTCACGCCGATGGCGACTGGCCACCTTACTTGGGCCATTTAGCTTTGGCCATTTGGTTCTCCCGGCGCACTCTTTTTTAACAAACACTAGTGCTCTTGTTTGAAGTTGCTGTTCGCTTGTATGGGCATAGAGTTCTTGAAGACATTGGTGCCATTTTTCTCACACATGCCATACCTTGTGTTTTAGTAAAATCACAAGGTATGGCACGTGTGAGAAAAATGGCACCAATGTCTTGAAAACTCTATGCCCAAAGAAGCGAACAGCAACTCCCAACACAATCATTAAAAAAAACCTTTTTCACGTACTTCGACTGTGTAGTCTGTGCGCTATGCAGTAATGGATGGAGCGTAGAGCCTGCTTTGAAAACACTTTCCAGCAAAACTGCGGGCAGCTAAGTACGAGCTCTTCGGTAGTTCCGGCCTCCGGCAACATGTATGTTATTTATTTATTTTTATTTGGTCACAGTTTTGTAACAATACATCAGCATGGATGAATTCTTTTTACAGTATGCTAATTGTTGGTAATTATAAATAATGCATTCTGTGGTTTTTAAACTGTTTGATTAACCGACCACAGGAAAGTTCAGGCTCTCCTTGTTTGTTTCCTCCCCTCTCCCTATGCTCACCCACCATTTCTTTTAGCCCGTATTTTCGTGCTCTGAGACATCTACACCACCTCTCCCCTTTTTTTTATCTCTACTCCCCCTGCGTGCTGTGTGTTTATTCAGCAGCAAAAAAGATGGTGCTTGTTTAGCGCTGGGGGCACAAAGGAGCTGCACTTTTAAAGTTTCACTCCCAAACTGCATCTAAAAACATAGCTGATTACATTACCGTCTTTTCATTTTGAATATCAGTATGTCTCTACATTTATTTTAGGGACTTTCCCACGTGAAGAGCACTTTGTACATTTAACTAAGCTCCTCAGGTCCAACGTAAGGGCATGTAACTGATTTTTTGGGAGTTAGGGGGAGAGGTGTAGGCACGGGTTGAGCAGGCTAAAAGTGAACAAGATTCATAAATTGCTCATTCAATCCTACACAAGTGAGGAACTTTACATTTATGTAGCAAAATGCATATATATATGTTATTTTTTTATACAGTTTGCCAGTATTATCTGCTATGCACAAGCACCAGTTCCATTGCAAGTGTGGAACTTAACACCATCCTTTCTGGCTTATCCAATCAAGTTCACATTACTGCTCCTTCAAACGTACCGCTTTCCATACCAATTAACTAACACCTATCAAGCCTGCCCCAACTTAATAGCCCATCTCAGGCATCATTCTCATTCCTCAAACAGTTCTTTACGTGTTACGTTTGACCCTGTTCGACTGCACTTATGAGGCGCTGCATATCTCCCACTAAAAACAGACTGTTTCAGCATGCAGGGCTGGATCGGGAAATTGTTGTAAAACTGTTAATGACCCATAGGCTTTTGGCTCTTTTGAGAGCACTTTATTATGTATTGGGCGCTACAGCAGGCCTGCTGTGACGAGGCAGAGGTGATGTCTGAGTCTAGGCAGTAGACTGTAATTTAACAAATGCATGTGTGTATATATATATATATATATATTCACTGAAAAAACCATAGGTTATAGACCATATATAGTTAGGAATTAGCATTTAGAAAACCTTATTTTACTCACACAAAACCATTGAAATTCCATATATAGTTAGTTGCACTAACTATATATCGCGCATCCGCAATCCACTGCTGATGATGTCACATATTACATCATTCATGACATGGTCAGTGACATCACTGATGACATCACTGATGACATCTCAAATGACATCACTGATGACAACATCCAGTGACTGTATGTTTCTGTAAAGTTAAAATATGTTTTACATATTGAAGAATGAGTAGATGTATAAGTGTCTGAATGAAGGTTTTAGTAGGTGCGTGGTTGACTGTATGAGTGAGTGATTAACAGCCTGATTCATGAAGCGAAATAGCGCCCGCAATGGCTGCGAAAACGCAATTGCGGGTGCAAAACACGGAATCGGCATTCAAGTACGAAATAGCGAAATCGCAAAAAAATAATAGCGAGCGGAATAGCGATTACGCTGTAAAAGTCGCAGACTCCGGGAAGTCGAGCATTAGCGATAATGAAATAGCGACCAACCACGGAATCTGCGAATTGAATAGCGAAACGCAATATTGTCTCAATCGGCATTCATGAAAGAAATACATTAGCGAAAAATCGCTAAATCGCACATTAGCGCGGCGCAATTTAAGGACAACTCAAAGCAGGTGGTAACCATAAAAGCCATGATTAACCAAAGTTTGAAAAACTGTTAGCCAATCACCAACAGGTCCAGGCCTGACCAATCACACATAAGGACATTCAGCAGCAGCAATAGGCGTTCCACAATGCCTGGGATGTACATGGTGGTGAGGCGGCGAAGGCTACAGCGAGCAGCACGGAGGAGACGCATGAGGCAGGCAAGGATTTACCGGCAGCGGGTCACCTTACTGGGGCAAACCAGAGAACAGATTTATGCTAAATACAGGCTGAATGGGGAAATGATCACCTGGCTGATACAAGAACTCGACCCCATCATGCAGCACCCAACAAGGCGAAACAATTCTGTGCCCACACATGTGCAGGTATTGTGCAGCCTGCACCTCCTGGCATCCGGCAGTTTCCAGGGCATAGTAGCCGCTGCTGGGGGGATTTCCCAGCCCACCATGTCACGCTGCCTCCACACTTTTGTTGACGCCATGCTCACCCAGCTCCACCGGCACATCACATTTCCCACGAGCCAACAGGATTTGGACCTCACAAAACTACAATTTTATAATGTTGCCCATTTTCCCCATGTCCTTGGCTGCATAGACTGTACCCACGTCGCCATCTGCCCACCAGCTGGCACGGAGTATATGTACCGCAACAGGAAGTCGTACCACTCCCTCAACATACAGATGGTCTGCAATGCCAAGACCATCATCACTGACATTGTGGCCCAGTACCCAGGGAGTACCCATGACTCCTTTATCTTCAGGCACAGCGGACTCCACACACGACTGATCAGGGGAGAGTTTGGGGAAGGACACCTACTTGGTAAGTACACTTTGTCGACAATGTCACATTGCTATGAAGTAACTGCGCTGCACAGGCAATCAACATCTGCTCCTCTCATTCAGGTGACAGTGGCTACGCCCTACGGGAATACCTCCTGACCCCTTACCTCAACCCTGCCACACCTCAGCAACGCCGCTACAATGTTGCGCACATCCGGACAAGGAACTGTATTGAAAGGACATTTGGCCTGCTCAAGAGCAGGTTCCGTATACTGCACAAGACAGGTGGGGCCATGTATTACAGTCCTGCAGCGTGCTGCCGCATTGTGGCTGTCTGTGCAATGCTTCATAACATTGCAACCAAGCGCCGGATACCAGTTGACATCTCAGGCAGTGAATCTGAGGGGGACGACCGGCCACCAGCACATGCGCACCATGCACGCGGGGAGAACCCAGCTGAAGGCCACAGACGTCGCAACCACATCACAGCTAACAATTTCTAGCCCACCCCCTTCCCCCACCCCACATATCACAATAGCATGCAAACTGTAATGATTACACAAGGCGTATGTGTGCACCAAAATAAATGTATTTGTTTGAATCACAAAAAATATATGGGTCTCCGTAACAACTATTTACAAAATGCAGTATTCATGCATACTGCATGAGACGCTCCATGGCAGGCTTAAGTTCAGCCTGCGCCCGTCCCTGACACAATGTCATTGGCGCCTCCGGCGCACAATTCCCAGGCGCCTGGGAGCCTCTTCCTCTTCCTGGGCAGCTGGAGCTGGGGCAGCCCTTGTGCTGCGCCTAGGTGTGGGGGCCTGCGTGGCAGAGTGGCTGCTGACACTAGAGGCACCCTCACTAGCATCATCACCCCCCACAATTGCCGGAATCACAGGTGCGTGCAGTGCGGTGACGGCGGTTGTCAAATGCTCCAGCACTCGGGTAATATCCTCGCAGCACTGGACGAGTTGGTGCTGCTGGGTTAACGAGCGCCGCGCAAGCAGGGTGGTGGCATTTGCCGAGGCATAATTGGAGCGGCTATAGGTAGACAGCCGGCTCAGCAACTGGTGGTGGCGCCTGCTAGCAACACTTCGGTGCTTCACCAGCGCTGCAGTGTTGTGTTCCTTAGCCGTCGCCATGCGGTCAATGGCCGCCGTCATGCGGTCCACCCTCTCGCCCACTCCCGCCACATTGCGGCCGATCTTCTGCAGCTGGAGCTGGATGGCTCCTTGCTGCTGCGACTGGCGCTGGTGTAAACGCAGCATGCGCCGCTCCACACTCATGCAGGCGTGGAAATGGCCATTGCCCCTCCTGGTGGTAGGCCGCTGTGTAGCGGATGTGGCTGGCCCAGATGGTGGTGGACGAGCTGCAGGTCTTGCAGCAGCTGGTGTTGCAGGTGTGGCAGGTGTGGTGGGTGGCCTGGCCTTGGCAGCCGGTGGGCCTGAGGCGGATGCAGCAGGCAAGGTGGGTGGCCTGGCCTTGGCAGCCGGTGGGCCTGAGGCGGATGCGGAAGGCAAGGTGGGTGGCCTGGCCTTGGCAGCCGGTGGGCCTGAGGCGGATGCGGAAGGCAAGGTGGGTGGCCTGGCCTTGGCAGCCGGTGGGCCTGAGGCGGATGCAGCAGGCAAGGTGGGTGGCCTGGCTGCTGGTGTTGGCGCTGCCGCAGGGGCTGGTGGCTGGGTAGCAGGTAGGGATTCCTCCTCCTGGGCCTCCTCGTCGATCAGCAGCCTCTCACTGTCGCTGCTATCTCCCGCACCTGTGAGGGTAAGTGGATACTCATTAGGTGCATGTGACTGTCAGACGTGCAGATGTTACATGCATGCTGGGTGTCATTCCCTGGGTGGCTGTGTATATGCGCACTTTGAAACCTTTGGGGCCGCATTGTGGTACTACTACATTGTGGACATACTACGTCTCCCACAATGCTTCAGGGCATTTCCTGATGCACGGCATGACTAAGGGCCAATGAGTGAGCCTATGTGGTCAGGGGCGGTCATAGGGGACAGGGTCGCAGTCGCATGCCACTTACCTTGGGCGTCTTGGGTGGGGCGGGAGGAGTCCAGAGGGGTCACGCCAACACACGCCTCCCTCTCCAACGTGTCCTCTACCCGGTCCTCCAGGGGGGTGTTGGGTGGGACAGTCGGTCCACCACCTCCAGTGCCTGATGCCTCACCAAGGCGCTCCGCCACCCTCTCCTTGGCACGCCCTCGGAGGTCGTACCACCGCTTTTTTAATTCCTCCAGGGACCTGTCCGCAACGCCCACAGAGTTCACGCTTGCGGCAATCCCCACCCAGATCCTCCTCTTCTCCTGCTCTGGGACCCTCCGGGAGTTTGCACCAAACAGCTGGTCGTGGTTGGCCACCACACCCTCTATGAGGTTCTCCAGCTCCTGTTCGGAAAATTTCAATTTGCGCTTTCGGCCAGCGCTGTTGCTGGGTCCGGGCTGCGGGTCGTCTGACATAGCGGTCGCTATTTCGGCGGGGTCGGGATGCGCAAACGGCGGGTTGGTGGCAGCTTTCCGTCGTGGACAGTCGACTGATAGCGTCACTGTGGTGTTTGGGGGTGGGATTTGGCTGCTTCCTGGTTGTGATGTCATCACGGTGCTCGGAATGCGTCTTCCCGTTTTCCAGATCCCGCGAGAATGCGACTCGCAATCCCGTGCAATCGGGATTGCGAGCGCAATCGGGATTGCGAGTCGCAATCCCGATCGCAGGTAGCCGGAAATAGCGATTATTCTGCGTTTTTTGTGGGTCGCTAACGACTTTAGCGCCCGCATGCGAGTCGCTATTTTTTCTCCGAAAAGTACATGAATGCCGTTTTGCGTTTCCTCAATAGCGAGTCGCTATTGATCGCTATTAGGGACACGCAAAACGGCCCGTACATGAATCAGGCTGTTTATGCGTCCTACTGAATGCATAGGTTAGTGACTAAACTGTGTGAAAGTTTGCATCAGTATGTCTGTTGTTGTGCAAGCTGCTGCATGTGTTGATCAGTAGCTATATGAGTGGCTATATGGGTTATTGATTGGTTGGCCAAGTATTTGTATGGGAGACTGAGTGTGTGTGTGGCTGGTTGGGAGGTGTGTGACTCTGTGCAGATCAATGTGTACTTGTATCAGTGATTGTATAAGAGAGTAAGTATGTGTTAGTATATGTTTGAAAATGTAAGGTGCTCTATGTTTAACTGTATAGATTAGAAAATGGAGGTGTGATTGATTCTTTGCATGACTGACTAGGTGTGTGAGTAACTCCATGGATTAGCAACAGAGTGTAAATGTCTGTATAGGTGTATGAGTGCATATGATAGTGTTGTAAAGATGAGTGATTGTATGTATGAATGATTGTATGGATGAATGAGTGAATGTGTGTGTAGACGTAGGAATCAGTGAGTGCGTATGTAGTAACTAGTATTGGTGTGTCAATGGTTTCAAAAAGTATACTCTGTATTTAACACTGGTTGTAACAGAGGTTATATTAAAATGTGAGGAGATGCATTGTATTGTCACATGAATGATATCATCAGTGATGTGGTCATTGATGTCAAATGAGATGTCATCAGTGATGTCATTTGAGATGTCATCAGTGATGTCATCAGTGATGTCACTGACCATGTCATGAATGATGTAATATGTGACATCATCAGCAGTGGATTGCGGATGCGCGATATATAGTTAGTGCAACTAACTATATATGGAATTTCAATGGTTTTGTGTGAGTAAAATAAGGTTTTCTAAATGCTAATTCCTAACTATATATGGTCTATAACCTATGGTTTTTTCAGTGAATTTTCAAGGTTTTGTAAATGCTAATTCCTAACTATATATGGTCTATAACCTATGGTTTTTTCAGTGAATTTCATTGGTTTTTTAACAGCTAATATCTGTAGCTGTAAAATGTATTCTTCTTTAAATCCAAAAATATATTTTATATGTTTATGAATAATTTTTTTTTTTTATATTTTTTTTTCTTCGTTCCCGCTTCGTGAATCGGGAAGCTTCCCGTTAGCTGACCTTGATGCCGCGAAATAGACCGCGAGCCGGTAAACGTTTCTTTACTGCAAGTGCCGCGTTAGAAAACAACATCGTGACGCCTCCCGTCCGCATGACGTTTCACGTTGTCGCGTGATACGTCATATGACGTGCTACGTTAGCGAACTGGTACGCGAAGCGAGTCGCAAAGCGCAGGTTTCTGGAAGCAAACCGGGAGGCCCTGCAAAGCGCTTAACGTAAACACAGCAGGTCATGTGACTTGGTAATAACACTTTTCATTGGTTCATTTCACTTTTGGTTTCCTAATGATGTAAGACTAGGTCATATAATCTAAAATGAACACTTTTCATTGGTTGAGAACTCTTGTTTTTCTCAAATGATGAAAATCCCTCCTTCTTTCCTCACTCTGACTTTCATCATTGTGAGAGAAAGACCCTTTGTGATCACTGAGCAATGGCTTCTTTAGTAGCTTCAGCTGGTGCTTCCCCACCACCTCCACCACCTCCAAGGAAGAGTGGACCACCTGCTCAAGTTATAATTCAACAAGAAGAGGAAGAAGAGGAACAGAACGACGAGCACGAAGAGAGGCAGTTTTTGCCTGAGGAGCCCAGGACGTCTCACCGGAAAGAAAACTTCATTTGGCAATTTTTTAAAATTCCCAAAGGTCAGAAAAAAGTAAATGCAAGATACGTAACTTGCCTTATATGTCAAGATAGACTGTCCAGAGGAACCGAGAAAAAATACAGTTTCGGAAACTACACAATGCATCGCCATATGACTAGGTGGCATCCTAACAACTACAGTGCTGCACAGTTTCGGAACGACCTAGATAATCTCCCTATTATGGCCAGAAGATCTGTTGTACCGGAAGTAACGGGACCAGAGGGCAGGGAGATGGTGCCAAATATACAAATGAGATTTGGTGAAGTAAAACACATCTGCGTATTTTGCGATGGATTCATTTGCTACGGAGAAAGAAGCATCACTCTGATCAACAGAGCTATTGACTATCATATGCAAGTTTGTACGAAACGCCCAAAATAATAAATACTTTTTTTTGTTTTGTTGCTCCTGTTGAGCCCTTTACAATGAATCGTTTTCATTGCCCCCTCCAAGAAAAACCCAAAAAAATATAAAACTGTTCAGAAAAATTCAAAAAAAGTAAAAAAATGTTCAGAAAAAAAAAAAAAAAAGTTCTTTTCCGAACTACCTCCCCGTTATTAAAAAATTGGTACAATATTTGGAACTGTGCCAACCTCTATTTCTCTTAGTTCGCTTCCCAGTTCGCTCGCCGGTACGCGAACCGGAAGCGAACCAAAAACAGTAAGTATAAGGGAAGGAAACAGACACTTATGTTAAAAGAAAGACAGCTATAGGGGAGTAAACTAGAGATACTATTACCCGTAATCCACTGCTGATGATGTCACATATTACATCATTCATGACATGCTCAGTGACATCATCAGCAGAGGATTGCGGGTTTTTTGGCAACGTGCCTTATCCACGGTTTAATAACGCTGCCTTTTGCTTTATATAAGTTTTCAAATTGTATGAAATATATACCAATAGGTCGTTATGAACCTTTAGGTAGTGCTTTTCTTCATGAGGTCTGGTCGCTTCCATACACATACAGATGTTTCAAAGATGATCAAGAAGTTTATCTGAATGGAGAGGAATGCACTGAGACGCCAGATCATTCACTAATGTGTAGGCACATACAGTTACACGGTTCATGCAACAAACACCGACCAAATATGGCTTGCGTGTTGCAAGGCACGCCAGTTCCTGCTATCATCCCCACGTTCAAGTTGTTGGAAAATGGTAGTTATTTGATGCTCAATAATGAAGATTGTTCTGAGTTAATTAAAAGTATTCCTTTTATCGTAACAGTAAGTGAACGGGTTATTTGCTGCAGAAATGTTCTATTTCCTCCCACACATGAACATAGGGAGTTTTCAATTTGGCCACAAATACCAACCTTGGTAGAGATTTCAACGGCATGGCAAGAATAAGAGCTCTTTTGTCTCAGAGAGAGGTGGCCTTGAGTTCGGCCCGTGAAACTTTCGTGCTTCACATAGCGAACACCCGTACAGAGGTGCAGACCCTTTTCAATTCACATTTGCCTTTCAATTTCAGCAAGATGGTTCGGACTATCTTTAACGCATCCTCCACAAAGGCCCTGGCGCACTTTTTTAAAGTTGTTACCAGTGGTCTCGTGACTTCATTTGAGAAAATCTTTGGAGTCATCCCTGCTTTCTTTCATTGTATTTTCTCCACTCTGCTTCATGGATTGGCATTTTTACTTGCATTACCAGCGGACGCTCTTGTGCTTTTTTACATTTTTAAATATGGATGTCCCTCCTATGCAACCTCCCACCCTGCAGCTGCTGACACTGTTCCGCAATCGCATGCTAGAATATTATGGCACAATGCCGTTGGCGATATTAAGCACAGCATATGGATTATCTTTTCGATTCTCCTACTTCACCTGTGTCCAGCCTGTATTTCACTGCCTGACCTGTGATTTCGATTGGGCCATTGATTTGTGTCTCTGCGGACCGGTTTCTCCTGACGTCGACTTTAATCAGCTGATGACTCCTATCATTACTCACGAGTTGGTTTGTCCTGGCGAAAGGATTATGGCTGTGGCATTGATGCATGGACTATTTGGTCCCTGGAATTTACTGGCGGCAGCACAGTCTTTCTTGGAACAGAGCTTTCTTGAAAACCCACCGAGCTGTCCTCTGATGGTGATAGAGGATCCGGTGCTGGGAGAGCACGTATGTTCTTTTCCGCTTTTAAATTGGATGGCTGAACTGTTTTCGGATGAAGACGGTGACTTCCTATTGGAGGCTGTTGCAGCTTATTTTGCATACACAGTTATGTCATAGACCTTTTTCATGTTTGATATGCTGAGTACTAGCATTTCATTGACAATTCATTGACTTATTTTTCAAGTTTTTATTATTTACCTTGCCTATTGGCTTAAGACTCGATAAAGTACTTGGCTGTTTTATTTTTCTTTAGCATTACATTTTCCTAGTTTTTAATGCTTTACCTTGCGGACCGTCCACATATAAACTTGCAATCTGCTCTCATGAGATGGCACTTCTATTATCTTATTCAGTTCGTTTCCGGATCATGGGGAGGTGTCATCTAGGTCCTGGATATCTTTACACCGTGTTAAGTTAGCATGGGCTCATTACCGGTTTAAACACCATTTTTCCTTTTTTGCAACTTCTGCACACGACACTTAGTTGTTGCTTTAGCTTTCCACCTAGTAGTTCATCGTGGTTTACATGAGAATAATATGTTATTGCTCTACTATCTGCTTTGCTTGTTAAACTATATCTGTACAGCGAGTGCTAAAGTTTCAAGAACAACACGATACAGAATTGTTATGAGGTCTGATCTCCACGACTTCATACTCATAACATAAGTGCAACTTCTGCCAATTCTGGGCATGAGGCAGGTTTTATATTGCTTTGCCGAACACACATACACAACAGTTGATGCGGTTCACATGAAGAGAGAGCTGGTGTATGCTGATGTGATTCCTTCAAATCTAAGACACTAAAGTATGGGCACGCCCTAAACCAACACAAAGAGACCTTCTTAGCAAATAATATAATATGTGTATTAGGGAGGGTGAGATATAAGCAGCCGCGGGCCGTGGAGGGAGTTACGGTGAGGCAGGGAGGCGGGGAGGGGGAGAAGCAGGGTGGGGCCCTCTCTACCCTGCCCCTCCCCCTCCCCGCCTCCCTGCCCCACTGTAACTCCCTCCACGGCCCGCGGCTGCTTATAAGTGTTGCTAACTCTTATTCATTTACAGCATGTTAACATACTGTCACCATTCGCTTTTTATGTACTAGTAACTATGCTGGTAATTTTGCTACTGATAATATGTGTACTTGTATTCTCCACCCTGCCCCTCCCCCTCCCCGCCTCCCTGCCCCACCGTAACTCCCTCCACGGCCCGCGGCTGCTTATAAGTGTTGCTAACTCTTATTCATTTACAACATGTTAACATACTGTCACCATTCGCTTTTTATGTACTAGTAACTATGCTGGTAATTTTGCTACTGATAATATGTGTACTTGTATTATCTAAGGTACTACGCCTGAGAAGACGGCATTAGTAAATAAACATTTCAAATACACATGTGTTCTTCTTAACTCCATGTTCTGGTTTCTAAGAAATATATAACGACCGACTGTTCATGAGTTCCACGTATCCTGAGGTACTATAAGTTCATATTCTGGATTGTCTAAACATTGAGAGTTTGTTATATCCAATGTGACACTGTACCTAGCTTGCTAAGGAGTTTTTGATTACTAACGTGAGTTTTGGGACACCCTAATTCGCCGAGGTTACAATCCTCTGTCCACAGTTCTGTGTGAGAACAGAAACCCTGCGACAGGGGCACCCCCGACCCTTGCTGGAGCTTCATCACACTTGCGATACAACTCCAGCAATGCGCCACCTTTACGGCACAGATACATCACGCATCTGTGCTGTTTTTGCCCCATGATGCGCCGCATTGTAAATGCAGCACACCATAGGTGACGGAACAGCGGCACAGAATGACTAACACATCCCTGGTGATGCGCCAGTCATCATAAATGTATCCCTATGCTTCTTATCTTGTTAGAGATGAACCGCCATATGTATCATCAAAGTTTTTTGCATTTCCTAAATAGCGAACTTTAAGGAATAAATAGCGATTCTTTACCATTCCTAGTTTGCGATTAGCTATTTGCTAATTACAAATTACCCATTCATTTCCTTCATTTCCATAGGGCGGTTGGACTCACTTTTAGCTCGAACGGCTGAATGGATTTCCACGAAACTTGGCAAAATTGTAGGGACTGGTAGCCCGATGTGCCTTTGCTATGTCTCAAGATATATGCTCCAGTGGTTTTTACGAAAATTAACTTTGAAAAATATATATTGGGCTACATTGGCCTATATATATGTTGGAGCCCAAATGTAGCCCAATGTAGCCCAATGAAGCCCAATGTAGCCCAATGTAGCCCAAAGATGCCCGCCAGACACACAAAAAAACAAATGTAGCCCAAATATCAGCCAGATGTAGCCCAACTATAGCCCAGTGACAGAATGACCAATCAGCTTCGCAAACCTCCGTTACGCGAAGCGGAGCGCTGTTACAGATATATATCTTTTTTTTAACGTTAATTTCTCAAAATCCACTGGAGCACATATATTGAGACCTAGCAAAGGCACATCGGGCTACCAGTCCCTAATATTTTACCAAGTTTCGTGCAAATCCATTCAGCCGTTCGATTATTATTATTATTTTTTTTTTTTGCCCCGCGGGGCCCTTTTAAAACCTCCACATCAAACCTAGGGGGTCAGCGAGGATCTACTATTCCCCCTTATGGTCATTTGCCCCTTCGCTTTCGCCTCCTCTTGTCTCTCGATCCTACCGAGAGACAAGATGGCGGCCGCTACGGACTGTTTGGAATGTTGACAGACGCCGGATAACCAATCAGCTTCGCTTCACAAAGCTCCGTTGCGCGAAAAGTACGCGTCCTGGGACGCTGCCTGGTCCGCTGTTACAGATATATATCTTTTTTTAAACGTTAATTTCTCAAAATCCACTGGAGCACATATATTGAGACCTACAAAAGGCACATCGGGCTACCAGTCCCTACAATTTTGCCAAGTTTCGTGCAAATCCATTCAGCCGTTCGGGCTAAAAGTGAGGCCAACCGCCCTATGGAAAACTCAATGTTAAAAACACGTTTTGGGACCCCCTTTTTTCTCGGCCCCCCTTGACAAACCCCCCCCAAATTTTCAAGGGCTGCTCAGAAACAAAATGTGCCATTTTCCTGAAAATTTCAGCCAATTCCGTCCACAAACGCCAAAGTTATTAGACATAGAATTTTCAAAAATCCCATAGAGAAAAAATCCTAACTATATATACCTACTGGCGACCGCCAGTAGGTAATATATATTACCTACTGGCGGTCGCCAGTAGGTAGTTATAGTTAGGACCTAGTTTCCATAGGAAATCCGCAACATTCTATTGGGAATAACTTTGGCGTTGATGGACGGAATTGGCTGAATTTCTCCAAGAAAATGGCCAGCCCCGCTCCGCTCCTTCCCTGAAAGTTTGGGGGGGATTCGTCAAGCATGGGCCGAGATAAAAGGGGGGTCCCAAAACGTGTTTTCCCCATGTTAATTTCCATAGGGCGGTTGGACTCACTTTTAGCCCGAACGGCTGAATGGATTTCCACCAAACTTGGCAAAATTGTAGGGATTGGTAGCCCGATGTGCCTTTGCTATGTCTCAAGATATGTGCTCCAGTGGATTTTGAGTAATTTAGGTTAAAAAAATATATATATCTATAAGCGCACCCCGGTACACGCACCGGGGCGCGCTCCAGCGCGCTACGCGATTACGCGAGCGGAAAGCTAATTGGCTCTCGGGTGTCTGTCAACATTCCAAACAGTCCGGAGCGGCCGCCATCTTGTGTCTCGGTAGGATCGAGACACAAGAGGTGGCAAAAACAAAGGGGGAAATGACCAAAAGGGGGCAAGGTAGACCCCCCCTGACCCCATAGGTTTGATGTGGGGGCTATAAAAGGGCTTCGAGGGGCAATACATTTTTTTTTTTTTGATTTTCACGGGGGGAGCACCGGTACGCGCACCGGGGAGCGTGCCGGGGAGCGTACCATGGGGAAAAAAGAATGACAGAGTTTTTAAAAAATGTAGCATTTTTTTATAAATTGGAGGTAGTTCTAAAAAGAACTGTTTTTTTATTCTTTTTGTTGTTTTATATATTTTTTGTTTTTTTGAATTTTTTTTACTTTTTTGGGCTTTTATGAACAATTTTATATTTTTTTTGTAATTTTTATGGGGAGAAACAAAAAACAGGGAATTGTAAACGGCTCAACTGGAGCAAAAAAAATCAGGAAAAAAATTAAGGTTTTTTTCTGCAGATGTGGTGCTCTCCTGCACGGTTGATTAGGTTTATACTTTTCTCGCCATACGAAATTGTAGTCCCGCAATAGATACAAACAATTTTAAAATCTCTAAACTGGGTTTGGATGTTTGGAACCATCTCCCTTGCCTCTGGACCCGATGGAGTAGGTTGTTTGCTTGTTGAGGTTCTGGAAGAAGAATGGGGAAGGTTTCTGGACAGTTCTCTCACCTCTACCGCAGAATAGTTGTTGGGATGCCTGCGTTGCATGTGGCGAATCATGTAGTAATTACCAAAAGAATACTTTTTTATAGGGTTCCCCCTGGAAAGTTAAACGCCACAGATCAGACAAGTCACTCTCGCCGCATTGACTTTCTTTTGGCCTCTTGGGAATTTAAAAAACTCCCACACAATGTGCTCTCTCGGTTTATAAGGGGGATTGTCTTCAGGCAGGAACCTCCTCTCCTCCTCCTCCTCCTCCTCCTCTTCTTCTTCACCACCAATGTGGTGTTGTGGTGGTCCTTGTGGTGGTGGTGGTGGTGGTGCAGATGCTCCTGCTGCTGCTGCTACTGTAGCCATTTCTCAATGAATGGACACAGGTCTTCCTCACTCAAAGAACAAAGTGAGAATGAGGAAAAAAGGTGGGGGCTTTCATCATTTGGAAAACAAAACTGTTCTGAACCAATGAAAAGTGTTATTTTCAGGTCACATGACCCGGGCTTTCATCATTTGGAAACCAAAAGTGTTCTGAACAAATGAAAAGTGTTATTTTCAGGTCCCATGACCCGACGCGCTTACGCTACGTGCCCCGGGGCGCGCCCGGGGGCGCGTAGCATTGCGCGATCGTATGCGCTCGGGCGCTTCCGGGTGCGCTTACGCCGTGCGTCATAAGACGCATCACGCGGCTCCGCGATACGTCACGATGATGTTTTCGTTCGCGGCAATAGCGCTAACGGGACGCTCACCAGTACGCGCACCGGGGCGTGCCGCAAGACTGCGCTTACCGGTGCGCTCACCGGTACGCGCACCGGGAGCGCTCCAGGGCAAAAAAAATAAATAAATAAATAAATAAACATGAACAATATACATAAAAAAATAGTATTACATAAAAATACAATATAGGATTCATTATAAAAAATATATTTCATAGCTATAGAAATTAGCTATTAAAAAACCTATGAAATTCACTGAAAAAACCATAGGTTTCACACCAGTTATAGTTAGGAATTAGCATTTAAAAAACCAATTAAATTCACTGAAAAAACCATAGGTTTGACACCAGTTATAGTTAGCTGGAAATTTTACTGACATAAAACCATTGAAATTCCCACGTTATAGTTAGTTGGACTCACTATAACTCGCGCGCCCGCAATGCACTGCTGATGATGTCACATATTACATCATTCATGACATGGTTAGTGACATCACTGATGACATCACTGATGACTTCTCAAATGACATCACTGATGACATCTCAAATGACACCACTGATGACATCACTGATGACATCTCAATTGACATCACTGATGACATCACTGATTACATCATCCAGTGTCTGTGTGTTTCTGTAAAGTTAAAATATGTTTTACATATTGAAGAGTGAGTGTATGTATGAGTGTCTGGATGAAGGATTTAGTAGGTGCGTGACTGACTGTATGAGTGAGTGATTAAATGTGTCTTAGTGAATGCATGGGTTAGTGACTAAACTGTCTGAATGTGTACATCATTATGTTTGTTGTTATGTAAGCTGCTGCATGTGAGAGTTGTCATATATAAATGACTATATATAACAGCCTGTGATTGCATAAGTGACTGTATCTATCAATATGTACTTGTATCAGTGATTGTAAAAGACAGTAAGTATGTGTTAGTCTATGTTTAAATAAGCAAGGTTTTGTGTTTATAACTGTATAGTTGTGGAAATGGGAGTGTGATTGATTCTTTACATGACTGACTAGGTGTATGAGTAACTCCATGGATGAGTGGCAGTGTGTGAGTCTCTGTATAGGTGTATGAGTGCATATGTTGGTCTTGTATTGATGAGTGACTGTATGTATGAAAGATTGTATGGGTGAATGAGTGGATGTGTGTGTAGACCTAGAAATCAGTGAGTGTGTATGTGGTAAGTGGTTTTACTGTGTCAATGGTTTCAGGAATGGTAGTTTGTATTTAACACTAGGTGTATCATGTGTTAGATTAGAGTGTGAGGAGGTGTATTGTATTATCACATGGATGATGTCATCAGTGATGTCATCAGTGATGTCATTTGAGATGTCATCAGTGATGTCATCAGTGATGTCACTAACCATGTCATGAATGATGTAATATGTGACATCATCAGCAGTGCATTGCGGGCGCGCGAGTTATAGTGAGTCCAACTAACTATAACGTGGGAATTTCAATGGTTTTATGTCAGTAAAATTTCCAGCTAACTATAACTGGTGTCAAACCTATGGTTTTTTTCAGTGAATATATATATATATATATATATATATATATATATATTGTTCTAATATCTTTATTAGTTTGAGAGAAGAAGTATAAACAATTAAAATACCATAATAGGCAATACAACCAAACAGAGAGTTACACAATAGATAAATAAGCCTTCATCAGTATAGATATAATGTCATATATATCACTGACATATCAATTAATATGGTGGAAAAAACAATAAAGAAGCAATACAAGAGAATCAGTTGTATTACTTGTATAAATCAATCAGCAAAATATAGAGAGAAAGGAAGGGGAAAAAAAGACAAGAAAGTATTGAGGAAAAGAAAGAGAAGTAAAAATAAAGCAAACAAGAGAGAGATTGAGACCCCTGCTACAATAGGGAGGGTAAGTAGAATTCACAAAGGTATATTGCACCACCAGGCCTTGTAAGGCTAAGTTCATATATCTATCAAGAGATCTCCAGACCCCACTAGAAACAAAGGGTGTATAGTGTTTCTCCTCCACAGAAGTATGAGCCCCTCGGAGAAAAGATACCCAAGCCAACCATGTATGATCGGATATGGACCCTAAGGATTTCCATTTTGTTAATATAATCTTGACCGCAATTTTACAGCAACACGTCTAGCAATTGCATATCAAGAGGATCCAAAGGCAATGGCTATGGTGTATCCCATGTGCCCAACAAAATTAGAGCTAACAAGAGCTCAAATTGAATATTGAAAATTAGTAGGCGATGTTTGTGAACCAGCTCCCAAAAGGATCGGAGTAAAGAGCATTCAAAGAACATATGTTGATATGTACCAGCAGCTAAATTACAACTCCAACAGAGATCATTATCCTTGAGTTTGGGGGTATACAAATGAGCCGGGGTCCAATGTAAAAGATTGAGAGAGAAAAATTTAGACTGAATAAGATAAGGAGCAATTTTATTTCGTAGGGAACATTTCCCAATAAGTTGCCAGATTTCTGGTGAAATATGTTTAACCGCATGCGTGCGGGCGGAATTCCGCTCGCACGCTGAGATTTTTAAAAACGCACTTTACATGACGAGCTGGGCTCGTCATGAGCGTGCGAGGAGGCTACCACATGACGAGCCCAGCTCGTCATGAGCGTCGAAGGGGTTAATATGTGTATATATATGTTTTAAGACAAATAACTTTAAATGCATAAAGTACAGAATCAAGATATTCACCAATGTATTAAAACCAATATTTTGGGAATCCATACCAATTGTTTTTTGTTTATGAAGCAACTCCACTACTTTTAAAAGGATGTAGACAACAAAAAATCTCAACAGGTCACAGAATAAATTTGCTCCATATGACACAATTACAATTTAAATAAATATAAATAGTTATAATGTACATTGGAGTTATAAATAAATAATAACTTTAACTTTAACTTCCTTTCAAATATCTGCAGGATTTCCTTAGAAGACTGCATTGTTTTTTTTCACTTTGTTCCCCTAATAGCCTTTTACACTAATGTATGCTCCCTCTTAAATAATATAAAGCACCTATAAAGCACCTTCTTCACAGCTGAAATACCTCTGTGTGTCAAGTCTTCCCATGCCATACAACAGTGGTTTGATTAGGCAGAAATAGTCTTTTGTTTTCTAATGTCTTCTTTTGGGTGAATAAATCCATACTATATCTCGATATATTGAAGGTTCGCATAGGTATTACTCAGCGTGTTTTGTTTTGGTAGGAGATAAATATTGAGTGCTTTTTTAATCTAATTTGCCTTCTGCCTACTGTGGTTACATCATATGCATATTTTCTGCAAGGGAGAGCATTGTTTTTAGCTTCGTTCACTCAACAATATATTACACACATTGTTGAAATTCTTGTGTGCCATCTTCCAAGCTGGATTTTGTTTGTGTTACCAATTTAACCATGAAGGGCAGATGCCATGAAGCTGTTTCTTGGCCATGATAAGCTAACAATATAATAATTCTTCTGTGTGCATCATGTTGGAGCTTGGGCAGCACTTTTACTGCCTTTCTGTTGCTTCAACAATCCAAAGTGATGCAGAAGAGGGAAGGTACATGATTTTAATATATGTTACTTCATGATTCTTTGCAGTCACACACAGAATTTGATGGTGCTGTTCATGTGCATGAAAGCATTTGTCTTTTTGACTGTGCATTAAAAAGCTTTGGAATGTATATATCGATGTTTCCTGAGGCAAGCATGTATTCCTGCATCAGACTACATGCTCCAAGGTGTAGTAATCGTATAGCTCTTCAATCCCAGCTGGCACAGCACCCATAATATTATGCTGCATAGCTAAACATGTATAAAGTCCCAAAGGCGAGACCTATTGGCTATGCCAATGCTTGTTTAGAGTCAGTCGAGTAGCACTGCTTAGCATACCTGGAAGGCGGTGGGCCCTGTGAAGATGGGAGGAAATCACCCTTGCCTCTTGGCTGCTCTATAGGGGACATGGGGGAGGGAACAAAGAAATTACTTGTTCGGGCTACGTCATCACCCTTGCCGATCACACTGTGGCATTCAATTGGGGGCATATTATCAAGGACTGGTGTTAAAATTATCGCCATTTTATCGGCAGGAAACTGCCGATAAAACAGCGATAATGGGCTTGATAATACGCCCTTGTTAATTCCCATAGAAGCCCATGTTCTGATGTTAACATGGGCTTCTTTGGGAATTAACAAGGGCGTATTATCAAGTCCATTATCGCCGTTTTATCGGCAGTTTCCTGCCGATAAAACGGCGATAATTTTAACACCGGTCCTTGATAATATGCCCCATATTTCCTTGGCGTAACGAAAGCCATATCTCCCTCCCTGGTACATTCCTTGCAGCCGTTTTGGAAGCAGCTTGGACAGTATACATTTTTGCTGTTTATATGTGTTCTCATAAGAACTAAACGTAAGGCGGCAGATTAAGGCAAGGCGGGGGGGATAGTTGAGAAGGTTAGAAAAGGAGCTCAGCGAAAGAACATATTCGAGGCGCAAGGAAATAGAAAGAGGAAGACAGCAGTTCAGCTTGTTAAAAAAGGGTTGGCCAAAGCCTGTAGAGGTTTAGGGTATGGGTAATATTTAGGGTTTGGGAAATAGTTTATTGTTTCACTGCTAGAACGTGTGTTAGGTACATTTAGTTTGTACGTCTAAAGCCGAAGTTTGCAATATAATGTGATTCTAATTTGTCTCCAATAAAGCTGTCTTTTCTCCAAAGCCTGAGCGTCAGAAGCGGGCCTTCACCAAACTGTAAATTGACAAATGCAATGCCAGTGCATGTGTCTTTCGGTGACATTTTGTAGCTTGATTTTAGTATTTTAATATGTTTAACTTTATGGGTAGTTGAAGGACATGTGCATTATTCGAGTCACTATTTAAAACAACAAGGGGACCCCAATTAGTATCAGCGAGGGACCTCGGGGAACTTATCGTACAGACACAACAGTGGTCCCTAGCAAGGAGACAATAATAACCAACATAAATATAGACCCAGTCAGTTCTATATTGTAGAAGACATGCCCAGCCGGACAGAGGTCTTCAAGTTTTATATTTCAATAAACGTTTTGCGAAACAATAATGCACCTTCAACAATTCACTTTCGTGGGGCACAAGCCTGTACCAACCCACGACAATACATAGACACAGACAACATACACAGAAGGGCTTACAAGGCAAAGTCAAAAAAGTCTCTGTAAAGTTTCAAAATTAAACAGAGAGATTCCAGTAGGTACCATTACATACTTTCATGTAGTAAATCATTGTACTGGTATATGGTACACAAGGTCGACGACGTTTCGGACCCCCTTACTAAATGCTGGGGTCCATCATCAGGACAGAACAGTAGTTGCCTTGTTAAAATTTGAGCCTCTTTAGCCTAAAGGGAGGAAGGGGAACACAAAATACAATAAGTTGGAGTTTAACCACACACATAGGGTTGGTGACATTGTGTGGTGGTTAATAACCATATTTACCAGGTCAAGTGAATTTTACATTCTAGTGTCAGCAAGCACGTGACTGAGTGTTATAAAACTACGTTCACAGTGTCTAGGTGAGTGGCAAATACCCATTTGTGGAGGGTGAAAGATTCGCGATTTTAAGATCAGGTGGGTGACTATGTAGTCAGATTAAAAACGGCGCATTGGTGCCTCAGGATTGTGAGGTGAAGTTTATGACCGGCGCAGTGCAACAATTCAATTGCAGGTAAGGTGAAGGTGAAGTTCTCAGGAACGATCGGCGCAGTGAAATAGTTCAGTTGAAAGTAAAGGTATATAGAGCTTACCAAGGGGCATAAGGTTAAAGAGCTCACAGGCGAGCTTGAGTTAAAAATGATGGGACAGGATCGGTAATATAGTTAGTCAACGGTATGACTTGGTGAATCTGAAAAATGGGGGGGAAAAAACAGCAGTTATAAAAGGAACGGCCAACCTCGGTGCCGGTATTCATAGCAGGGTTTAGGGGCTTACCGGGATTACAAGAATAGTGTGTCAAGGTCCGGGGACGGAGCGGGCAGATTACCACAATACCGCTTGTACCTATGAAATGTTCGATAAATCAGAACAGGGGAACGAAAGCAGGAATTTACACAACGCATGTCTGTTAACGCCTGGCGGCGGCTTACCTTGCGGTCCCGGAGATACTGGGAGCGCAGAGTCGCGCTTAGGTCCTGGATCCAGGGGGTGGCCTGCGGGGGAAGGGAGGGGTAATGGCCTGGTTAGGCAGGTTGGGCAGGATAAAAAGTAAAAATGGGGGCATCAGAGCGAAAAAGTGCGCGACTGGTCTTACCGGGTTAGTCGGCTGCACCGGGTTTCCTGGTCGGAGGTATCACGTGACCGGAGTCATTTTAAAGAGGTTGGCCATTGGATGGGTGGGGGGCATGAAAATAAATGACGGACCAACCGCGGGCGGCCATCTTAAGTGAGGCCATAGACAGAAGAGTAAATAAGGAGTAGAAAGGAAGTGAAAAAAGTGACTGTTGTGAACAAGTAATAATTTGTGCAAAAACATTATTTACATCGAGTACATTAATTCAACCAGGGCATTTCAGAAGACTCCTTTCAGAGGGAAATATAAAGTTCATTCACTTCAGTTCTTTAAAGAGAGGGATCATATTAAAGTAGTCCAATCCTCTTGCTGGTTAAGGCCAGAGTTCAAACTGTCTGTCCTTATGATCCATTTGAGCTCCTCCTTATTAAGCAGAAGATTGAGGTCTCCGCCTCTCGGGGGCAAGTTACTTGGTTAATCACCGTCCAGCGAATGTCATTTTCGGAGTGCTGTTTGTCAATGAAGTTGGTCCGTCATTTATTTTCATGCCCCCCACCCATCCAATGGCCAACCTCTTTAAAATGACTCCGGTCACGTGATACCTCCGACCAGGAAACCCGGTGCAGCCGACTAACCCGGTAAGACCAGTCGCGCACTTTTTCGCTCTGATGCCCCCATTTTTACTTTTTATCCTGCCCAACCTGCCTAACCAGGCCATTACCCCTCCCTTCCCCCGCAGGCCACCCCCTGGATCCAGGACCTAAGCGCGACTCTGCGCTCCCAGTATCTCCGGGACCGCAAGGTAAGCCGCCGCCAGGCGTTAACAGACATGCGTTGTGTAAATTCCTGCTTTCGTTCCCCTGTTCTGATTTATCGAACATTTCATAGGTACAAGCGGTATTGTGGTAATCTGCCCGCTCCGTCCCCGGACCTTGACACACTATTCTTGTAATCCCGGTAAGCCCCTAAACCCTGCTATGAATACCGGCACCGAGGTTGGCCGTTCCTTTTATAACTGCTGTTTTTTCCCCCCCATTTTTCAGATTCACCAAGTCATACCGTTGACTAACTATATTACCGATCCTGTCCCATCATTTTTAACTCAAGCTCGCCTGTGAGCTCTTTAACCTTATGCCCCTTGGTAAGCTCTATATACCTTTACTTTCAACTGAACTATTTCACTGCGCCGATCGTTCCTGAGAACTTCACCTTCACCTTACCTGCAATTGAATTGTTGCACTGCGCCGGTCATAAACTTCACCTCACAATCCTGAGGCACCAATGCGCCGTTTTTAATCTGACTACATAGTCACCCACCTGATCTTAAAATCGCGAATCTTTCACCCTCCACAAATGGGTATTTGCCACTCACCTAGACACTGTGAACGTAGTTTTATAACACTCAGTCACGTGCTTGCTGACACTAGAATGTAAAATTCACTTGACCTGGTAAATATGGTTATTAACCACCACACAATGTCACCAACCCTATGTGTGTGGTTAAACTCCAACTTATTGTATTTTGTGTTCCCCTTCCTCCCTTTAGGCTAAAGAGGCTCAAATTTTAATAAGGCAACTACTGTTCTGTCCTGATGATGGACCCCAGCATTTAGTAAGGGGGTCCGAAACGTCGTCGACCTTGTGTACCATATACCAGTACAATGATTTACTACATGAAAGTATGTAATGGTACCTACTGGAATCTCTCTGTTTAATTTTGAAACTTTACAGAGACTTTTTTGACTTTGCCTTGTAAGCCCTTCTGTGTATGTTGTCTGTGTCTATGTATTGTCGTGGGTTGGTACAGGCTTGTGCCCCACGAAAGTGAATTGTTGAAGGTGCATTATTGTTTCGCAAAACGTTTATTGAAATATAAAACTTGAAGACCTCTGTCCGGCTGGGCATGTCTTCTACAATATAGAACTGACTGGGTCTATATTTATGTTGGTTATTATTGTCTCCTTGCTAGGGACCACTGTTGTGTCTGTACATTATTCGAGTCAAGCACCAGCTCTCTGGGTTGTGCGCTCCAATTATGCTTTTGATGCGAGGCCTATTGTATGAGGACAACAGCAGTCTAGTAAAGATGACAAGAACAACAAACCACTAGTATGTGATGTGACCACATTAAAGAACTCTCAGTCGCAGCAGATGCCCGCAATGTGTTTTCTAGAAAAACTGGTTTGCACCCAGACTGTCAAAATACAAACGTATGTTTGGTAAAGATTCAGAAACCCTATTTTGGGGGAAACAGCCTGAAAATATTAGCATATTCTCGTCAAGTTTATTGGTGCAGTAAGTTCAGCTGGGACGGGGAACATGTTGTATTGGGGCTGTTACTATTTAAACTGTGTTTATTGTGTTTTAAAATAGTTAATACGAGCAATGGGACAACTGTACATGTAAGCCAGTATAAGCGATTACGCGGTTTACTTAAAATGTGTAAATACCATGTTCTGCGTTCGAAAATTCATTTAATTATGAAGATAAAATCTATTGCATGACTATTCAGGAGAACTTGAGGGCAGGGTAGTACTGGCCTCTAGAGCAATCAGGCAATACCTGAGTGTACCTGAGTGTAAAGATAGTTCCAACGCAGAAATATGGTTGAAGTTCTTTGTTGTAGCATAAGAGATAACAATACCTCCAGCTTCTTCCACTCATCCAGTTTCTTCAGTGCCCACCTCAATGAATAACATTCTATGTCCTCTAGCAACAATCAACATTCTACAAAGAATATATCTCCACATAGCTCCCCCCTTACACTAAATAAAAATGAAATTGTTATAAAGCAATACAGAACACATTAATAAATTAATTTAAGGAATCACGCTATACACACATTACATCGTCCTAAATTCCAGAACACATTAGCATATTCAAGTTTGAGGAGCATGACATTTAGATACATTTCCACAACTCCAAGCTGATCCGTCAGCTAAAAAAACAATATTCTTCTTTACACTTTTAACTTGTAGAGGTTTGGAATATTTGCTTTCTCCTTTAATAACAATCCCTCCTCTTCTCACAGTAACCCAATCACCTACAGCAAAATCAGGATTTTTAACACCTTTCCTTAAATTGTAGTGATCCATGGATACCCTTTGTTGATTTCTAACGTCACTTTCCAGTGCAGCACGGTCCACTCATACACATTCTCTATCCTTCAACCAGCCCGGAACCTCTTTCATACCTGGGTCACGTCCTTTCAAAGAAACGAACGGGGACACTCCAGTCACTGTACGCGGTGTAACCCTATAAGACAAAAATAGTTTTTTGAGTTCCTCAGACCACACCAAACCATTCGCTAATGAAATCTGAATGTTGTCCACCAACAGACGATTGCTTCTCTCAACCAAACCGTTCGCCTGAGGTCTGAACATGGCCACCCTCTCATGGACAATTCCCATTTTGCATAAGAACTCCTTCCTTCTTTTGGAATCTAGCTGCACCCCATTATCTGATACTAATGTTTTTGGAATTCCTTCATTTAAGGAAACTCTCTCCATAAAACCAATACCTTTTTCCGTCTCAATACAATCAGTGGATTCCACAACAAACCACTTAGAGTGATAATCCACCAGCACCATCAAAAACTTGTTCTGGGATCCCAATTTGACTATAGGACCCAAAACATCAATTGCTAATCTTTCCCATGGCCGTTTGGGAAATTCATTGCATGCAAGTGGTGGTTGTCTCACAATTTTAGTTGTGTCGCTCATAGCACATGCATAACACTCTTTGATAAGTTCCTCAATGTCATTGTCCATCCCTGGCCACCAAAATTACTGCTGAACGCGCCTCTTAGTCATATACCTCCGAAGATGTCCTTCATGTGCTATGTTCATAATTTTACATTTCAAAGCAATTGGTGGTACTAATTTCCCTCTTCTCCACAATTTTCCATCACTCACGCTCAATTCGTCCACGACATGATAAAAGCTCCTAAAACGTACATCATCTAAAATTTCTTTAGACCACCCTTCAGACACGCAACTCATTACTTTCAACAACAATTCATCCTCAGACATAATTTTGTCCCATTCTTCTTTATCAAAAGCTTGTTCTTCATTGCACCTAATCACATCCACTACTTCTTCCAAATCTTCTTTAGTGGCATCTATCGGCATTCTAGATAAACAATCTGCTACAACATTCTTTAAACCTTTCATATATTCCATTTGAAAATTGTACTCAACTACTGACAATATCCACCTAGAAATCCTGGGAGTGACATTCCCTTCCAATCCTCTTCCACCTTTAAACAAATGTACTAAAGGTTTGTGATCAGTACGTACTTTGAAAGGTAACCCCCATACAAAATATCAAAAATGTTTGATACCCCAACAGCATGCGAGAGCTTTTCTCTCAATCGTGGAATATGAGATTCCTGCCCCTTGAAGCCTTCTAGAACCAAAACCAATTAATCTTTCTACCCCATCTTGAACTTGGGATAACACAGCTCCAATCCCCACCGCACTTGCATCAGTGGTAACATAGGTTTTCCCTTTGACATCGAAATGTCCATGGGTAGGTGCATGCAAAATTCCTTTTTTAACAGACATGAATGCATTGTTACAAATTTCATTCCATTCAAAAGTAACACCATTTTTCATTAACAGTCTCAAAGGTTCAACTATTTCTGTGAAATTCTTTATAAATTTAGAAAAGTATTCTGCTAATCCTAGAAAAGATTTTAACTGACTTTGTTGAGTGGAGTAGGAGCATCATTGATAGCCATAATGATGCTTTTCTTTGGTTTTATGCCTGATTCTGATATTTCATGCCCTAAATAGGCCACACAATCTTTTTTTAATTGGCACTTTTCCTTTTAATAGTTAATCCATTCTTTTCCATGCGTCTTAGAACCTCGGTTAAGACTTCATCATGATGATCTCCATTTGTACCAACAATCAGCATATCATCTTGAAAACATAAGACGCTACTCATATCACCAAAAATGTGTTGCATGACCCTTTGAAACACCGCTGAGGCAGACGCCAACCCAAATGGCATTCGTAAGTATCGAAATGCTCCCAGCGGTGTTACAAAGGAGGTAAGATGTCTTGATGCTTCATCCAGATCAATTTGGTGATACGCTGCGGACATATCTATGACGCTAAAGATTGTTCCTCCGCCCATACCTGTTAACATCTCAGAAATGTTAGGTAAGGGTTGCCTATCAACCCAAATGTTTTTATTAAGATCGCGCAGATCAACACATAGACAAATTTTCTTCCCACCATCCTTGGGCACGACTACAATGGGCGCGAGCCATTCGGAGGCCTCAATAGGCTCAATAATATTCATCTTCAACAATTTCAATCAATCAATCAATCAAAGCATTTATATAGCGCACTACTCACCCGGAGGGTCTCAAGGCGCTGGGGGGAGGGGGTCCGCTACTGCTCGAACAGCCAGGTCTTGAGCTGCTTCCTGAAGGCGAGGTGGTCTTGGGTCAGGCGGAGGTGGGTCGGAAGGGAGTTCCAGGTTTTGGCTGCTAGGTAGGAGAAGGACCTTCCTCCTGTGGTGGCTCTTCGGATGCGGGGGACGGCGGCGAGGGCGTGGCTGGTCGATCGGAGCTGGCGTTTGGGAGCGTAGAAGTTGAGGCGGTTGTTGAGGTATCCTGGGCCTTGGTTGTGTAGGGCTTTGTGTGCGTGGGTGAGGAGCCAGAAGGTGATTCTCTTGTTGACCGGGAGCCAGTGCAGGTTTCTCAGGTGTCCAGAGATGTGGCTGCGGCGGGGGATGTCCAGGATGAGTCGTGCTGAGGTGTTCTGGATCCGCTGGAGTCTCTTCTGGAGTTTGGCGGTGGTTCCGGCGTAGAGGGAGTTGCCGTAGTCCAGACGGCTGGTGACGAGGGCCTGGGTGACCGTCTTCCTGGTCTCGGTGGGGATCCATCGGAAGATCTTACGTAGCATGCGAAGGATGTTGAAGCATGACGAGGAGACGGCGTTGACTTGTCTGGTCATGGAGAGGGAGGAGTCCAGGATGAAGCCCAGGTTGCGTGCGTGGTCTGTGGGTTTGGGTGCACTGCCCAGGGCGGGGGGCCACCAGGAGTCGTCCCAGGCGGAGGGTGATGATCCCAGGAAGAGGACTTCCGTCTTGTCCGAGTTCAGTTTCAGGCAGCTGTTCGACATCCATTTGGCTACGTCTGTCATCCCTTCGTGCAGATTGGCTCTGGCGGTGGCGGGGTCGTTGGTGAGGGAGAGGATCAGCTGGGTGTTGTCGGCGTAGGAGATGATGTTGAGGTTGTGCTGGCGTGCGATGGCTGCGAGGGGGCTCATGTAGACGTTGAAGAGTGTTGGGCTGAGCGAGGAGCCTTGAGGAACGCCGCAGGTGACTTCGGTGGCATCTGACCTGAACGGGGGAGGCGGACTCTCTGTGTCCTTCCGGCGAGGAAGGAGATGATCCACTCCAGTGCCTTCTCCTGGATTCCGACGTTGCTCAGGCGCTGTACTAGGGTACGGTGGCAGACAGTGTCGAAGGCCGCGGAGAGGTCCAGGAGGATGAGGGCCGCTGTTTCTCCGTTGTCGAGCAGGGCTCGGATGTCATCGGTAGCTGCGATCAGGGCGGTCTCGGTGCTGTGGTTGGCCCGGAAGCCAGACTGCGAGAGGTCGAGGGAGTCGTTCGTCTCGAGGAAGGCGGCCAGTTGCTTGTTGACGGTCTTCTCGATGACTTTTTCCAGAAACGGGAGCAGCGAGATGGGGCGGTAGTTCTTGAGGTCGGTGGGGTCGGCTGATGGTTTCTTAAGTAGAGCGCTGAGTTCGGCGTGCTTCCAGCTCTCTGGGAAGGTGGCGGTGTCGAAGGAGGTGTTGATGATGTCCCGCAGGTGGGGTGCGATGACAGCGTCGGCCTTGTTGAAGACGTGGTGAGGGCAGGGGTCTGTGGGAGATCCGGAGTGGATGGAGTTCATCGTGCGGACGGTGTCTTCGGTGCTGATTGAGGTCCAGGCGCGGAGGGTGGTTGTGGGGGGCGGTGGTTCGGTCGTGGCTTGCGTCGGTTGAGTACTGAAGCTGTTGTGTATGTCCGCGATCTTGTTGTGGAAGTAGGAGGCGAGGGAGTTGCAGAGGTCTTGCGAAGGGGTGATGTCGTTGTTTCCGGCGTTGGGGTTGGAGAGCTCTTTTACGATTTATCTAACTCTTCTTGAAGAGGGGCTCTCATCAGATAGGGCACATTTCTCACTTTATGAACCACTGGCACTGCATTTTTCTTTAATACAGTTTTGTGAGAAAAAATTACTAGCTTTCCTAATTTGTCAGTAAAAACATTTGGAAACATTTTCATAATATTGGCTTCATATTCATCCACATCAAGTACAGGTAGAGATGTTACTGGTTCAAGGGCATCAGGATTTAGCAATATCCCTAAATCCTTTTGGTGACGCCAGCCAAGTAAATTAGAACCTTGTTTTGTCAAATACACATGTCCATATACCTTCCTGCTTGAAAGACTTATAACCATCCATTTAAGTCCCAGAATACCAATGGTCTTACCACCATAACCCACGGCTCTAATGTCAGGTGTATTCCAAGAATCTACATTACTCTCACTTCCCCACACCTGGAAGTACATCTCTTTAGACAACAATGTGTATAAGTTGCCTGAATCTATTAACATTTTAACTCCCTTTCCATCAAAACTGATGATTGAGTGCGTTTTTTCTAATTTGTCAGAACTTTCAGTAGCTATTTTAGTTTCTCAAGAATTGCTAGAATTTACAGTAGCCATGTCAACTTCACAAAATGATTCAGAAATCTTATCTTCTTGACTTTGTTCGCCCTCAACACATAACATCAGCTCTTGAATGTTTTCACATGTGTCATCAATTTCATTCACATATTGGGTTTTAGTATTGCAAGCTTTGGCAATGTGCCCTCTCTTTCCACACGCCCTGCAAATCGAATTCCTAGCCATACACTTGGTACTCGAGGCAATATGCCCTGGAGAACCACATCTATAACATTTGAAAACACGTGAACTAGATTGCTGTGGAATTCTAGCAGCCCCATCATGAGATGTTTTATTAAAGGGTTTGGGCTGAAACATCCCTCCTTTCTTTACTATTTTAGTTTCATCAATGCATGCATGAACTTCTGACCCCTTTGAATTTATATCTTTGGATTCAGAAATATTTTTAGGGACTATAGAATTTGTACATTGATCTATCTCTTTAATCCATAGATCAGATTTTCTAAACTTTTCACTATTTGGATCGCTTCTTCTAACGTGGAATCTTTTATAAGTAACTTTTCTCGTACTATTTTGTTGTTGCTGCATCTGACAATCTGGTCACGAATGAGTGAACCTGCTAAATGTTCAAATCGGCAGGTTAAAGACAATCCTCTTAAGGCCTCTACATAAGATGCAATATCTTCATCTATCTTCTGTACTCGACAGAAAAACTTATGTCTCTCTAAAACTGTATTAATTTTGGCTACAAATCTTTTTTCTAACATCTGTAAACTCATTTCATACACATTACTGGGTTCACAACTATTCATTCCTAAAGAAACTTCAGGTAAGTTTTCTTATAGACGGCGCCCCTCTACCCCTAAATGATGAAGTAGAATGGTTGTTTGCGAACTGGTCCATATTTGTCGGCTCCAGTAGCCAACACATACGTTAAAAATATTTTCTTCCACTCTTTCCAGGGTACGACAGGTTCACCTGGAGTTGGAAGAAAAGAAGGAGGAGCAGCCATTCCCTGATCAGCCATTATAATAGCAAAATAACACAACCTGTAAGCAAAATGCAATGTTAATAAAATAATTAACTAAAACAAGAAATTGTGAAAATAAGTGTTCATTAAAAGTTAGTCAAAATACCGCCATTCAAGAGTTGTCAGTCGCATTAAGATCCACCCAATTCCAAGTTGCGTTAAAAAATATTTTAAGATTCTCAAGTCTCCAACGATGTGGAAATGTTTCTATTATTTCTTTTATGTTTGATGAAAATTGCCCAATGAAAACGCTAGTAATAAAATGTCTTCCTCTGAACCAATAAGAAACGGTAGCTTCTTGACCAATAAAAGCGCTTGTGATGAAATGGTAACCTCGCCGTAGATCACGTCTTACCTTACGTCGGTAACGTTGTTTCTATGGGCGATAGAAGTAAAGATGTAGAAACGAGCTGCAGGCGCGATACTTCATCAATGGACAGTTAACAAGATGCACACTCGAGCTGTAAGCGCGACCATTCGGCAACTGACAAGATGCACTCGCAGCAGCATAAAAGTTGAAAGATGCATATAACGTAAGCAATGTTGTTAATGAGTGTGGTAATGCGAGATAGTTAATGAAACAAAGTACCACCAAAACAGCATTACAGTTCCTTACATTTTCCTTCGCATTATTTTCTGTGTGAATTATTATTTCTTCCGCGTGTATAACTGCACAAGTATACAACGCTCTCTGAGTGCTCCAAAATGTTCGTAGCGCTTGAAACCTCAGAAAGTTTTAGCGAAGAATAAAATGCGGATTGAAAGTTGAAACAAATAAATCCTTCATGCGGAAGCTTCCAGAAAAATGAAAATATTTCTTTTTAAATGTATAGTTTAACAGAGAAAAAGTACATACCAACAACAAGGCATCATGAAATTTCGCTCATATGTAGATCTTGAAATGTCTTAAATGTATACCGTTTTAGGTATCATCCAGGGGTGGAGGTCCAAAATATCTGTACCCTGCACAGATAGTCCTCGTCGCCAATGTAAAGATAGTTCCAACGCAGAAATTTGGTTGAAGTTCTTTATTGTAGCATAAGAGATAACAGGACCTCCAGCTTCTTCCACTCATCCAGTTTCTTCAGTGCCCACTTCAATGAATAACATTCTATGTCCCCTAGCAACAATAAACATTCTACAAAGAATAGATCTCCACACTGAGCGGCTAGCCTAACAGCACAGTTAGTGCATGGACGATTTTTAGGTCTCGCCTAGTGTTGCAGGGCATGCGCGGCTCGCTCGGCGAGACCTATAGGTAGAGAGGAGATTTGAGAAGGGGGCTTGAAGCCCCGCCCCTCATTTCCATTGGCTAGTGTCATCGTTTATGCTAAACGGTGGCCTGCCATTGGCAATGGGGTTTTGTAGCCGCTGCCCTTTCCCCTTTTCAGACTGCCCAGCCGGACGGGCTCGTCTGCTTTTTGGCTGTCATGAAGGAATTTCTTATCTCAAGGGGGCATGTAAGTGTGAACACATCTGTTTATTTTCCCTTGAGATAAAAAATTCCTTCACAACAGTCGTGAAAGAAGTCAGGTCGAGTTCGGCATATATAAAACTGCAAACAAATGAACTACCTCCTCAACCCTCACTGTTCCGAACCCATCAAAACCTGAGGTAGACTTGTATTTAAACTACAACTCCCAGTGGCTAAATGTGAGGTAAAGGACGAAATGACTACATGTAGCCATACAGCCGGATCCCGGCATGTGCAGCTGGACCTCGTCAAAATAGAAGGGGAGGACCAAGGAGGGTGGTGCTGCCCCTTGTTGGGACTGCCTTTGTCTGCAGCAGGGGGGCAGCCTGTGCTACTGCAATGCACAGGGTTTCGGTTGTGTGGGTTTGTGATATGCTGTGACCAGGCAATACACCCAACTCTCACTGACCACCGTCTTCGGCTTTGCGGAGCAGGGGTTGGGTGCCAGCCCCCGATATAAGTAAGGGTTGGCTCATAGCGCACGGCAACTGGACTGGCCTTTAAACATGCTTTTCCTCCTCTGATTTTCCGGAAGCGGAGGTTGCAACCTTGTCACTCGAAAGCAGTGTTGGTCTAGGTATGTTGCGTGCTACTGCTCAGTTAGTTTTAGGAAAATAATGTGGTGCACACTGGCAGGTAAAGAAGGGGTTAATAGAGAGAGAAGGCTGTGCACAGAGACAAAGGGAGTGGCCAGAGTGCGAGTATTACATAGCGCAAATTGCTTTCATAACGTCTGCTAAGGATAGCAGATGCTTGTGTCACACCTGACTGTTGAATCAAGTTCCGTTTAGTGTGCATTGGCAGCCAATTTTTGACAGTGGTTTAGTATACTGTTGTATGACCTGCTTGCTATTATGTATGCTGTTAGAGCTGGATGAAAAGAGAAAATAAAGAGGTGATTAGAGGTGTGGAAGTTTTGAACCAGGGGGTGAGGGCAGTCTTTGCAGACTGGCTCCACATGATTAGCACTTAGACTGTGAAGTGGAGATACAGGTAACCTGGTGATTTATGAATTTGCCCTGTTGTGTCTCTGTGTTAATAGGAGGATGAACAGCTATCAGGATCCACGTGCTGCGCCCCAACTGGGCACGGTCTTCCACAGCGGCAGGACGTCAGGAGCCCTTGGCCTGCGCCTTTGCTCACCGCTCCTGCTCCCACCCCCCGTTTGGAAGGCTTCGACTTCTGCCTTAAGCATATCCTTGAAGACCGCCTCGTGCCCTTTAAGCAGTGCAGTTACATCTCATCGAAAAATGTGCGCCAATGCCCATATGCTGCGCCCAAGTCTGAGAAAAAGGATGGTTGTGTTTATGCATGGTGTAAGAAAGCTGTTGGGGAGCCTTGTCAGAGGAGGTACCAACAGCTGCTCATTTTACCAGAGTATTTATCATATCTGGTTTATATGCGCAGCGCGTATCTGTTTCCACCTGCTGCTTTCTTTTTAGTTCAATGTGTCTTTCTCGTGCTTGCATGTACGTGTTGTATTCTAAACTGTTTTGCTATGTATGTTGTCTTTTGAATGTTCTCCTTCATGGCACGATCCGTATGCTCCACACTCCATCGCGGATCGGGCGTTGACGGAGAGCAGGCAAGAAGGGACAGTTGTTGGCAGAGACTCCTGGCTTCAAGACCCTTACCAGGTGTGCTTCTTTACTTCGGAATAAATCTTCTTTTTTATATAACTAAACTTCCCTCATCATTATCTAACGGTGTTTCTTATGCCCCGCTGTCCGTTTGATAATTACTAATCAGAGATAAGAAAATTGATAGAAAGCAGCGGATAGAGGGTTGTATTGGGGTGCTTACAAGCGTCGGATTGGTAATGCGGGCAATGCCTGAGGGACCGTTGTCCTGTTCCAGCTGTGGGCTGCTTTTTTGAGCAGTTTGCGGTATGATTTGGCAGTTTCTGTGTTGTTTGGATGCTGCCAGTGGCCCAGTGGGTGCCTGAGTGACCTTCCTGGAGGCAGATGGGCCTCAATTACTTCCCTTTTATCAAAATCAGAGGTGTCACTCACTTTCTCTTGCTGGGGCCGGCCTATTAAAATATGCTTAATGAGCGGTGTCACGGGGCCTGCAGCAAAAGTGGCCTCACTTGTATTCAGGTATGTTTCACCAGTGCAAGCTAATCCGTGAATTTTTTTACCCATGACCTTTTTTTAATGACTTCGCCGAAGCAGTGTTTTGCAAAGGCAAAATGCAAATGTGGGCCACTTTTTTTTATCGTGCCTGGGCCGATTTTTAATTCCAATCCAACCCTGGTACTTACTGTAGTAATGTTTGCTTTTTTAACAACTCAAACTCTTCATATGCATTGAGTTGAACTGTGACATTCCTTTAACTACATCATTTTTGCCTCCAAACCAGAAAATCTGGTGTATTGTTAGTAATTAACTATTCACATTGAGGAAGAGGGTTATGGATAGAAAATCAACATCTGATGTCTGCAATCCTTGTGAATGAACATGTCATGCTTCGCTTTAAGTTAGCCCTGGTATCAATCGGAGAAAGTTTGGTGGCCAGAATTTGCAACACGCTGAGTCTGGCAGAGTGGGCACCATAGTAGCCAGCAAGTTCACTCTGGGCTTTGAAATGGAGTGATGCATGCTTAAGACTCTGGGAATGAACGGATTCGAGGTTCTTGATTAGTGTTTAGAGCCACAGGAAATAAAATGATAATTGGGCCACGGTTTCTAACTTGTCAGGACAGAGCAGTTGGCACTGGTTTCATGCACTTTGTTCTTTTCTTGTTCCTGCAACGTGTCCTTCTATGCCGAACAAGAAAGTAGGAATACCTTGGCCTTTCAAGCCCAGTTGAAGAAGAAAACCAAGACCAAGTAATGAGTCCCTGCTGTGCCAGCTGAGCACCTATACTCAGACCTAGCTGGGTACCCAGCCGCAGGAGGCAAGCCGCAGCGAGGCCCGTAGGATCTTGGGTAGGAGGCAATCACTATAGCTTCTGTACTGGTGGTGGTGATGTCTGTCCACAAGTGCCTCTTTACGCCCCCTTAGACATTTGTATTTGTAAGACATGCCAGATTGCTTAGTCGATGATCTGTTTAATGTGGTCTTTCACCACATGGAAGCTTGAGCCTGTATTCAGTGGGTGTCCTGTTTATTTTAGGCAGAAAGGGTATGGTTGCCTGTACCACAGCAGTTCAACACAAACTGCTTTTATTCCATGGTCAATAGATGGATTATCTGCACCCCAACCTTCAGTTTGTCCTTTATCGAGCTTAGAGTTGGCACTATGACCGTTGGGTATATTTTAATTGTCTTCTTTCAGACGAAGACAGCTGGAGTAATGGAGAGTAAGACCTGGTGTCTGTGGATTAAACGTGGCGAGGGGATCCTGACAGGGAAGGGGACAGCATTGACAGTGGCCAGGAAGACCCCCTCAAGTAAGTCATGTGTCTCTGAACCTTGTTTTGAAATGTCATTGTTTCAGAGGCCCGAGTGGAAGCACAGTAGCCAATAAACTCTGCAATCCGAGCTTACCCCTGCTTAATTCAATGGTGCCCAGTATTTCATTTTAAAGATGAAAGCCTGACTTGACCTTCTTGGGTTTTGAATTCTTGACCTGCAGGTTCCATCATGTCTGAAGTTAGAGTTCATATTGTTGAGTCATCTTTACAGCTTTTATTTCTATTCTTTCTTCCTCCTTGCCCTTGAGGTGATTCTGCTCCCTGTGTAAATAGCTTGCTGCCTGGGATAGTTGTAGGAATGCCTGAGTGGATAATCTCCATATTATGCTGTCAACAAAACTCCCTAGAGCTGGATTTTATGGGAATAGTTACATCTATACTAGATAGTACTATTGTTTTCTTTGGTACAGCCCCTTCACTTTCAAAGTAACAACCTTTAGGGTGGAAGGCCCCAAATGTAAGCTCTTGCAAAGAGTGTATTTTACAGGATGTTTCAATATTCAGCAAGTTCTGAGTTTATTTGTTCTCCAAATTATTTTTGTCTTTATGCCTTCCTGAGCTTTTTTCAGCTTTCATTTCCTCAGTGGATACCTCTCGTATCACCAGTAGTACCAGAAGGGCACCTTCTTTTTATCCATTGGGTCAAATTAAGTTAGGGGCTGTTACGGCATACCCTCTCTGGAGACCAGTGTAATTGACTTTTGAATGTTTGTGATTAAGTGTAATTGCATTGGTTGCAGGACTTACTTCTAGAAACAGTTTTTGGGAGATAATTATTTCAGTGCTTTCCTACAGGGGTCATATTTATAACTTTTACATTTTCAAACAATTACTACTTCTGTGGCTTTTAATTCCTGACCCTTAATCGCTATCCATCCCTGACCCCTCACAGCCCCTAAACATCTTCAATCCCTGCCCCTAAATCCCTTTACCACACCTAATCTACTAATCCCTGAAACCTAAAAGCCCTTTCTACCCCAAAAATGCATCCCTGACCCATAAATCTAATCGCTACCCCCAACTCACCCATTCCTGAACCCTATAAAACACCCTTATTGCCATTAAACACTATCCATCTATGACCCATAAGAATTCCTATTCACCTGTTGCTACTCATCCCGGAATCATTAAAACCCCTCACAACCCTAAACACCCCATCCTGAACTCTAAAATCTCTTCATCACCCCAGCTGCTACCCATAATTGAACCCTAGAAGCCCTCACCGCCCTAAACTCCAATCATCAATGAACCCTAAAACCTTTCAACACCATTACACTGCACCTATCCCTGAAAACCTAAAAACATCATACACCTAAACACCACTCATCTGTAAATCCTAAAAAGAAAACCTCATCACCCTAAACATTACCGATTTCTGAACCCAAAAACTCCATGGTAGACCTAAACTCCACTTTAGTTTAATGTAATGTTGGATTGTTCCTTAGAATTCCTTCCTTTAACATGTTTCCTATCATTTTTGAGTTTTTTTTGTTTGTATTTCTTTAAAATGTGTCACAGTGTGTATGTGATTAGGTTCCCTCCCCGTGTACAGGTGCGCTCCTCTTCCTCACTTGTTTCTTTTGCTGCTGATCGATGTAGTCTGCAATTTCCTTCACTTGTGCTCATAGACTCCGCACTGAGGGCCGCTTCCCCACACCTTGTTCAATTTTCTACCCGTATTTTCCACTTATCCTCCGCATTATCTTGGATCGCCATCGCTGCAATGTCCTGATTTCAAGCCTCGTGTAAAGTGCCATAAGCGGGTTTAGAGAGTTGACCTATCTGGTGCATACACAATTGGTACAAAACGATTGACACACAGGGCCTCATTTATAAGAAGTGATGCATCGCTGCGGGAAAGCAGTGAAGCGTCACTTCTCAGTGCGCCCTCCTTGCGACATAATTGATGCGCCATATTTATTGTATACACATCATGTCGCAAGGAGTCACAGATACGTCAGTATTTCTGACGTATGTGTATGGCGCAAAAGTGATGCATTGCTAGAGTGTGTCACAAAAGTGACACAACTCCACCAATGTGTCCTTTCACATGTGAAAGGGTCTGCGTCAGTCTTGAGCCTGCTGTGAGGCAGGCATAATATATTGAGGCATTTGCACCCTAGAAGTGACGCAGTGAACTCTGGTAGATTTCACTGCACCACATCTAAGAGGCTTACTTACGTGGTAACGCCCACCCTGCATACATTATACCTGACTCAGGGATAATGTAGCGCAGGGGTTTACAAAGTGACGCTTAGATGCGTCAGTTTGTAAATAGGGCGAAATAGGAGGCATGTTTTACACCGCCAATGCATCACAAAAAGTGACGCAACGGAAGTGCAAAACTTTCGCAAGGCCTCATAAATGAGGCCCACAGGTTTTTGCACCTTCACGCAGCCCCTTAGGTAAGGTTGTCACCTTTCCAAGAGGAAAACGCCGGCCATTTATCGTTGCTTTTAAGTATCTGCAAAGGCCCGGACATGTCTTTGTTTACATTAATTATTATTAGTCATGGATCATTAACTCAGCTCTAGAACGCATTTACAAGTGCATTCTAATTATATTTGCTGTTGGAAGTATGTACAGATAAAGATTACAAATACCGGTTCTAGGTGATTTTGCTTAGTTTTGCACTGGCCAGGAACTCAAAATACCAGGGGTGTTGTACATAACTGGACTCCCTCAGTCCACGGTGGTCCCTGCAGAGACGTACTGACAGTACTGCATGAGTCATGCTGCCACTTTATCTGCATCCTGCAAGCCAGCCCCTGCAGATTGTCCTGAATGCCTCCATAAGGGTGGTGCAGTCCTTGCAGCACCAATCCTGAACGGAAACTAAAATCCACGCTCAACTGTCTGCACCACATGCTCCAACTCATTACTTACTAGCAGTGTACAGGTAGTGTCTTTTTTAGGTTGAGCCTAGGGCAGCGGGAGTGAGCAGGGGTGTGCAAGGGCTATCTGTTTTCAATTAGCGTGGCCACGTGTGCTCTGCTACTCTCGCTTCCACTCTTGCCCTCCCTTGTTTTACTTCCCTTCATTTACTGTGTGCTTAATCTTTACTCACGGCCATCGCAAAGCACATGATTAAGACATTGTCATTTACAACGCCAATACTTTTTTTTTTTAATATTTGTTTATTGATTTTTTGCAAAACAAATTAACATATATCTTCTCATTATCAACACATTCCACAATGTTACAGAAGAGAAAAATTGGAGAAGAAAACTAAACAACCTTAAAGGTACCGGTACTGACATTCTACATACTTACACTCTACTGTGTTCACACATTGGTTTTAGCATCACATCCCAAAATATTCAATAAGCAAGGGGTGCTTGTACTGTAAAATAAATCCTGCATTATACATACTAATCATTGGTAAAAACTCACCCAAAATATCATATGTCCTTACCATCCCTTCTTTCCCTCTGTCAGAGATTTCAACTAACTTCATATATTCAATCTATGCAGCTCAATATGTAATCCACATCCCCCACAACGTTTGCAGTACAACAATTATGGTTAGCAAGTAGTGTCTGGAGTATTACTTCGGGTGGTGGAGCTGTCCCTGGGTTGTGCCAATTGCAAAAACGGCTCCCATATGTTTTTTGATCTGGAGGCAGGTGGCATCAATTCCCAGTAAACACCCAATTGTGTATGCCCATATGTGACATCAGATAGCCACTCGGCAAGAGTAGGTACCTTCCTCCTGCCCCATCTCAGAGCAATCTGCCGCCAAGTGTACAGCAACAGCAGGGCATGTAGCTTGCGTCTCTGGGGCATGGTATCCTTAACCAGACCAAGAAGACGTAAGAGTGGGGAGGCTATGTCTGTCCTCCCAACTATCTGGTTCACTGCAGTGAAGATGTCTCGCCAATACTCTGATAGCTTAGAGCAGTCCCATGCCATGTGCAAGAACGATGCAGGTTCGAAATCACATCTCCAACATCTTGCATCCTCTCTCAGCCGCATTTTATGCAGACTGACTGGAGTTCTATAGTATCGATGTAGGAATTTAAAGTGTATTAGGCGTAATTTATAGTTTGGGGATAGTTCTAGCATTTGCTTACAACAATATTCCCATTGTTCTTCCAGCATGGGGGGGGGGTCCAACTCAGTGTTCCACAACTGCAAGGATCTGGGCTGCGTGATTGGGGCCTGACATTGCATAGTATTGTACAGACGGGTTACCAACTTACGTGGGAAAGCCCTGGCTAAAATATTTTCTAGTGCTTGAAATGTCGGAGGCGCCTCAGGGAAACCCTCCCATAGTGTGCGACATGCTGCTTTTAGTTTATAATAAGTAAATTGTTCTGCAAACGGCCCACCCTGTTCATCTTCCCCGGTAGGTTGGGGCCTAAAGGTGCCTTCAGGGTACAGATCAGCAAATGTCAGTAATTGTGTGCCTCCTATTTCTAACACGCCTCCTTACATGCTTCAAGCAGGGCAAAAGTGGGTTAGTGCGTAAAGGCATAGACGGTGCGTAGAGTACTGGGAGATTAGCACGTTTCTGGAGTTCCCCCCAAGTCCACCTTAGCATGTCAGTGGTGTCAACATCTTGCCATGGGCGCGGTGCCTTTTTATAGATTGCTACTTTTAGTGGGGTCGGCGAAACTGCATCGATCTCGACCGCAACATGTGGTTGGTATGGTGTCGGGTTAACCCAGAAGTGAAGAAACTGAGCTTGCGCACATAGTGCATAAAGTCGCATATCTGGAGCCCCAAAGCCACCCTGGCTTAATGGAAGAGTCAGGAGGTCCCAAGACACTCTCGCCTGTCCACCCGCCCATACCAAGGTCAGCAATTGGGAACGGAGACACTTAAAGAAATGTTGTGTATGGGGAATAGGTACGTCTGTAAATAAATACAGACATTTCAGCAGAATGACCATTTCCGTCAGTGCCACTTTTCCTGCAATTGATAATGGCAACTTAGACCAAATTGCCACTTTAGATTCCAGCCAATTCACAGCCCGCCCAAAATTCAGGTTCCAGAGTTCTTGTAAACTGCGCTGAGCCACACACCCAAGTATTTGACCTCTTCTGCTGCCCATCGCAGCGGGTATTCCGACCACACCTCAGGGGTCCCATCTGTCAATGGAAATACGACAGACTTCTTTCAGTTTATGGTAATACCGGATAACCCGCCAAATCTAATAAATTTCCGGAGCACTGGATCTAAGTTCAGTATGGGATTTAGGATGTACAGGGTGACATCATCAGCATACATGGATATTAAAAGGCTCCTAGTACTTAGACCTATCCCTCTAGCTGTGTGGTGTTGACATATTCTGGCTGCGAGCGGTTCCATGGCGATGGCAAACAATAACGGTGAAAGTGGACAGCCCTGTCTCGTGCCCCGGGTGACTTCAAAACTTGCAGATATCAAGCCATTCACACGGACGCGGGCCCTTGCTTGTTATAGAGCAGCTGGATGCGACTTATAAAAAGAGAACGTGCAAGGTGTGTCACCTCTAGCGTCCAGGAGGTTACATCGGATGATACCAACCAATAGTCTAGCCTTGACCAAGCTGCGTGTTGAGTTGAGATACATGTTCCCTCCCTCAACTGGGGATGTCTATCTCTCCAAATGTCAACCAAGGCACCTTCAGATATAAGGTCGCGTAGCGCCAAACTAGAGTGTGGGTGCAACGGACGTGACGAGCCTCGCCTGTCCAGAATATCGTTGAGCACTGCATTGAAATCCCCCCCCTATTACCGTTTGACACTGAGTGGAGGCTATCCTTGCCCAGACTTCCCGAAAAAAATCCGGGTAATCTACATTTGGACCATACACGGCCGCCAATACCACTGGTTTACCTCCTAATTGACCCTGTAAAACAACATATCTCCCCTCTGGGTCATTGGATACTGCGGTTTCTCTTCAGTCCAGCCCCCTCCAGATAAGTGTAGCTACCCCTCTTGCATAATTGGAATATACTGCAGAGTGCACCTCTGCCCATCTGGCATGTCTTAGTTTCGGGGAAGCTTTGACATTCAAGTGTGTTTCTTGTATAAAGCATATATCTATATTATGCCTCGTCAAGTAAGCATGAACTAGCCTGGCTTTCCTGCCATCATTGAGTCCTCTGATATTCCATGTAAGGATGTTAAATGCTACCTTTTGCACCTCAAGAAGAGTTGTGAGTTTGAAGGCATACAAATTCCACACCCAAGCATGTGATACCTCCTAGTGTCGCCCAATAAAATGTAGATAGCATGCAGATCAGTACGTACCAACCAAACAACAGTTCCCTCCCCACCCCCACCCACTCCAACCCTCCAATCAGGTTGTGTCAAAACCCTCCCATTCCCACTTCCAAAACAAACTATAGCAAACATAGGGAATCTTCCCGTGGGGACATGGTGCCGCCGGCGTACACCCCCGTGGGTACAGGGTGGCTAGGGAGTTACTTAAGCGTGCCCGTGGAGGTGTCTTACAGCCAATAAAGAGGCGAAAGCTGCACGCCTAATCAGAATTGAAATGGGTGGCACTGCCACAGAGTGCAATTATTATAACTAATTACCGGGCAACATATCATTGTAAAAGGGACATATGACAGATAATGAGCACAGGTGATTGATAAACAACACAATCCGTTAATTAGGAAGCATGTTGGAGAGACATTGGAAATACGGTACTTCAGTCGTTATCACTTAGATTATCACTGCCCCTCACTCCATTTGTGCTCGCTGTTGCCGAGACCGGTTTGGATCTACACACGTGTTTGGCAAATTTAAGGGCTGACTTAGCGTCTGCAAAGAAATGGGCCAATCCATCATGGGAGACCTTGAGTTTCGCTGGGTACAGAAGAGAGTTGGGGATTTCAGCCTGTCGCAGAAGGCGCTTAGCTGGAAGAAACTCTCTCCTTGCAGCCTGCACCGCTGTGGTAAAGTCGGGGTAGAAGGATAAGTTATTGCCTTTATGAGTGATCTGCCCCTTTTCTCTCGCCAGTCGCAGTATTAGGTCTCTATCTTGATAGTTTAATCATTTGGCTAGGATGGGCCTCGGCGTGCCTCCTACCGGTGGTTTTGGGCCCAGCGCTCTGTGAGCCCGCTCGACCACGAACACCTGGGATAAGTGTGGATCAAAGAGTTTGTGGAACGTAAGTCTCCATTTTGGGGATAGCCGCCGTCTCATGGATTCAATTGACGCAGAGGTTATTCCTTCTCGAGCGTGCCTCCAAATCATCATTCTTCGCCCTTATCACTGCCAGTAGTTTATCCATCTGTAAAATGTGTTCTTTCGTGTCAGCTCTGAACTCATGAAACTCAGTATGTCTATTTTCTAAGCTGTCCGACCTTGTTTCATGTGTGGACACCTGAGTTTTAACCGAATCAAGTTGGGAGGTCAAGGTATCCAGCTTTGCATCAATGTTTTTCAAACTAGATCTCATCTCCAACATTAGGGACCGTAGGTCTTCCCCTTTGTCCCCTGGGCCCTCCTCTTGGCCTGCACCATCAGCAGTCTCTTGTTCCTGCTCCGCTTGCCTGGTGTTTCGCTTATTTTCAAATGTTATTTTAGGCTGCCTGGCATCTGTTTTCCCCATTGTGTCCCCGGCCCGCACAATCGTCAAATCTATTATGGATTACCTGTAGATAACAGTGTGCACGTCCTGTGTCTCCCCTCTAGGCCTCCGCTGAAACAGCAGTCGAGTTAGTCCATATGCGGCCACAACCACCTGCACTTCTGCAGGAGACCTTTTAGGGACGGAGCCGCAACTCGTAAATGATTAGGTCTATCTTCAGCTCCACCTCTCCGCATCAGTATATAGCACAGCTGCTAGTCTCGTACCCTGGCGCTCGATAACCTTCCAGCCCCGCAGACTGTCGCAGTAGCATACGCCAATTTTGGATCGTTTCTCTTCCCTAGGAACCTTTGGCCAGTTTATATGAACAGATCTGGGCGAGTAGGGGGCACAGACGTGTCAGCACTAGCATTGCGCGTGTGTCCAGAAGGCAATGGCAGCACTCGATCACAGCTTAAACAAAATGGAGGTTCGCCTCTTTGGCAGTTCAGCGGGCAAAATGGCGGGAAGTATCGTTAAAAGTATAGAACTCCCTCCGCTGCCTTGGGTGTCCTAGGTCTGCGCTTACTATGTGCCCGACTCTTCTCCCGGGTTCACAGGAGTGCAGTAGCAGGGTGCCGGGTCTGCTCGGGTATCCTCTGCGCTTCTCCTCCAGGCGCGTATATTACTGTCTCGTGCTTCCCCACACTGGGCCATGTACTGAACACCCCAGCAGCAACTGAGTGTGATCCGGTATCGTGGCATGCACCGCGGCAGTACCTGTAGATGTAGTCCTGTGGATGGGGGTTAGTTGTTTACTATTCGGCCTTGCCAGCGTCCCCGTTGTCGCCACCTATCGCCTATACCACACCCACAGGCGCCGCTCATTCGCTTGTACGCTCTTCAGACCCACATCCAAAAAATACCTGGGATTGTCCGGGTATTGCCCTCCGCCGCCACCTAGCTCCGGGTCGTTGCAATTTCCCGGCAGTATGGACCCTCCGCTGCCGCAGGACCAAATCCGTTTCAGGCCCAGATCACAGTCCACTCGGGGACAGGCCTCATCAACCCCGGGCTCGATTTTGGTGCGAGCCTGCGCTCAGGGTCGCAGCAGACGGGCTGTGGCGCCGCGGTCTTCTTCAGCGGCAAGCACAGCTCTTCCCCCGTGGCCTCTCTACCGATCACCAGCGGACCGCTGCGTGCCCAGTACCTTAACAATGCAGGGCAGTGCAGTTGGACCTCCACATCTGCACTTTTGGAAGGATTAATTCAGGATTTTGTTCCCTAGCCGGCGGAGCTCGCTAAGCAGAGGCCATCTCGCTGCTCGGTTGGCCACGCCCCCCTTACAACGCCAATACTTGATTAATACTTCATGAACCGAAAAAAACCAATAACACTTTCAATGCCAATAGCTCAAAACAATGTAATTGCAAAACCTATTGCATTGTTAATGCTTGTTTTGTCTGTTTGTGGGCCTGTTTTGTGGTTTGATGAGCCGGTTTGTAGGTCAAAGAGCCTACCCGATAGCACAGCTGTCTGGTTGCAAAAAGTCTTGTTTGTAGGGTCTGCCTTGCTGCAGCGGCCACTGAGCATTTCTGCGGTGGGCCGTCAAGGTGGGAGCCTGTTTCAGACCCCTGCAGCACCGTTTTTGTTACCAGGGGCCAGTTTTGCAGTATCTGCAATGTCAGCCCTCTGTAACAAAAGTAGCTGGTGTGTTTTCCATGTGCACCTCCTCCTAACCAACCCCCCCCCCCGGGGCCTGTATGACTCCATTTTCAGGGTCGGTTTGTGTTCCCAGTACTGCCCTGCTTGTTGGGGACATTCTGAATGCTTCATTTGGCCCATTGTTTACCATTGGCTTTGTTGTTTGTAATTTACATTTGCTTACTTTCTATATGGTGGCTTCATTTGTTTTAGGCTGTCCAGTATGTCTTTGTCCCTCCTCTGGAGCAGAGCCTGTTTTTACCAAATCCCTGACTTACTCCTTGTATTCTTTCACAAGTGCTAGCTTTCTGTAAACAGGCCTTTTCATTTTGGGGCTTATTTACAAGCCTCTTGTGCCGCCTGTGCATCACTTTTTGTGACGCACCATCAGCGCATTTTGCTGCCCAATATTTACCCTGGGTAGCTTTACGTGTCCATGCAAGTACTGCCCCATATCATGCAACACTTTGTGTGAAATGGGCGTGTCATGGGTGTTGCTGTAGGTGTTTCCACAAAACACCCATGACTTCTGTCGCATTTACAACCTTTTGTAAACCTGGGAATGCGTCAGAATGCTACTCTTCCCCAGGGGAGGCATAGGGACGCACAATTGTTTCTACTGTTTTTTCATCTTTCTAAGCATGTTGAATTCTGCAGCACACAGAGAAAGAGGAAATCACCTCTTGTGATTGTTTTAGAAAAGGAAGGTGAACCTTCCTGCACAAAAACAATCTCCCCTAAAACGCAGACTCCCTGGCACCATGGTGCAAAGGTGCTTCGTTGGAGCATGGCATCCAATTGTGCATCAGCGCAGGAGAAAGCACAGGGAAGTGACATATTATTGAAAATATGATGTATCCCTGTGTTTGAAAGTGACTCAGTGCGGCGCAGCCAAATGGCTTATGGTGCCGCGCTGAGTCACTTTCTTTTAGATAAGGCCCTTTGTTTTTATCTTGCCACATTTGCTGAGCATTCAAAGTCAGATGTCAAATGTCAGGCTCTGTCTTCCGATGGAGTTTGTTCTTTACTTTTTTTCTCTGACTTCAAAGTGAGGGGACTTTTGTGACAATCTTGCTGGGTACTGGAGATGGGAAAGGAAATGGTTTTTTTCTAACCCACTACAAAATGTAAACGTCTGTAAATGAAGTGTGCACGTATACTTTCTATTGGATTTATGAAAGCACAAATGAAGCACATTCTTTTGCAGTTCTGAAGTGTGGTGTAATCAAATATTTCAATAGGATCAAACAAATCTATACATTAGGTGATGCCACTTCCACACATTATCGTTTGTGGGCTGTATAGTTTTATGAGGAAAACTGTATGTGCAAATGTAATGGTTATTTCATTTGAAAATGTGTTATCTGTAATGGCAGTGCGCTATCACACCATGCATACTCCATTTTACACCGCTCCACTCTATGCCACTTCACTCTAACCCACTCCACTCTGTGATACTCCACTCCACTCTACGCCACTTCACTCTACCCCACTTTACAAAACTCTAAGATACTCCTCTCTACAACACTCCACTCCATGATACTCCACGACATGCATCAGCACTCCACTCTATGACACAACATGCCACTTTGCACCACTCTATGCCACCACACTCTACTCCACTCTTCACAATTCTAGGCCACTCTACGACACTCCATTCTATGCAACTCAATTCTACGACACTCTGCAGCACTTCACTGGATGACACTCCCCTCTACTACACTCCACTCTACGACACTCCACACCACTTTACTCCACCCTAAACCACTCCATGTTATGCCACTCCAGTCTATGAGACTTTACTCCAGTCTACACTCCCCACTCCACTCTACTCCTCTCCACTCTACAGCACTCCCTCTACGGCACTACACTCTACAAAACTTTACTGCACTCTACACTGTATCATACTTAGACACTCCACTCCATGTCTGTCCACTCTACGCCCTCACACTGTATGCCACTCCACTCCACTCTACTCCACTCCTTCATTATACAACACTCTAATCCACAGCACTCTATGGCATTCTACAAAACTCCATGCTACTCCACTCTCTGCCACTTCACATTACCTCTCTATGACACTCTATGCCATAGCATGACACTCCCCTCTACATAACTTTATTCCACTCTACGTCACTCCATGTCACTCCACTCTAAACAGCTCCACTCCGCTCCCCTCTATGCCACTCCACACCACTCCACTCTATTTCACTCTGATCCACTATAAGCCTATCCACTCTGTGCCACTGTGTAACACTTTACTCCACTCAGCACAATTCCCTCTAAGCCCCTCCATGCAACATTCCTCCATTCTATGCCTCTCCTCTCTACTCAAACTCTATGACATTCCAATATATGATACTCCATGCTACTCCACTGCGCCATTCTGAACCACTACAATGTATGCCACTGTATGCCACTCCACTGTACAATACTCTATGCCACTCCACTATACTCCACCCTATGCCCCTCTATCCCATGCCACTACACTGTATACCCCACCACTATACACTACTCAATTCTATGCCAATTCACTTTATGCCACTCCACGCTACGCCACTCAATCTATGACACTTTATTCCACTATATGATACGCCACTCCACTCTTGTCTACAACACTTTCCTCCACTCTACTCCTCACCACTCTATGCAACTCCACTCTGCATCTGTCCACTCCAAGCCCCAACAACCTAGCTCACTCTACAACACTCTATGCCACTCCCCTCAATGCCATTCTACTCCACTCTATGCCTTCTACCCCACTCCAGTTTATGACACTCTATGCCACTTTACTTTATGGTATTCTACTCCACTCTACACTACTCTGCTCTCCTCCACTTCACTCTCTGCCACTTCACTCTACGGCTCTACTCCACTCTACACTACTCAACAACACTGCACTCTATTCCAATCTTTGCCACTCTACTCTACACCACTTTACTCCACTCTAGGCCACTCCACGTCAGTCCATCTGATGACACTTTACTCCACTCTATATGCCACTCCACTCAACACCACTCCACTCTACAGCACTTAACTCCACTTTATGCCCCTCAACTTTATACCACTGTACAACACTCTAGTCCACTCTACACAATTTTATCTTTGCCACTCCATGCCATGTTACTCAACTTTAAACTAGTCCACATTATTAAACTGTAAAACAGTCCATTCAATGACTCTCTACTATGCAGCACTCAACTTCAGTCTATAGTACTCTACACCACACTATATCACTCAAGTCTGCAACGCTTTACTCAACTGTACTCCACTGTGCTCTACTCTTCACCACTGTACTGTACGCCACTCTATATCACTCAACTCTACTCCACTTTATGCCTCCCAACTCTAACCCACTCCGACACTCCACTCTATGCTACCCCACCATATGCCACTCCACTCTGCTAAACGTTATGCCACTCCTCTCTACAGCAGTCCCCTTCACTCTATGCCCATCCACTCCATGCCCTTCCAGTCTATGTCCCTCCACTCTATGCCCCTGCACTCTACAACACTTTAGTCCATTATACACAACTGTATGCCACTTCACTCTAGGCCAATCTACTCCACTCTATGTCACTCGACTCTAGGACACTACACCCCACTACACTCCAAGACAATCTATGCCATTCTACTCTACAACACTCCACTATATGATACTCCATGCCACTTTACTCCACTCTACACCATTGCACACTGCACCACTCCACTCTATGATACTTTACTCTACCCTCTGCACTTTACTCCTCCCTATCCCACTCTTCTCTATTAAGCTTCTTTCTACGCTATGCTATTCTGCAACTCTTCACTCTGCACCTGTCCAATCTATGCCACTACCCTCTATTCCACTACATTTGACACTCTACACTACTTCACTCTACCACACTCGACTTCACTCTACGACACTCCACTCTGCTCTACAGTACCCTACTCTTTGCTATTCTATGCCACTCTGCTCTACCACATTTTATGCCACTTCACTTACAGCCACTCTACTTTGTACCACTCCACTCTTCAACAGTTCATTCTATTCCGCTGTACACAACACCACTCTACAATTTACTCCACTCTATGCCGGTCCACTCAACACCCCTCCTCTTTACACCCTCACTATTAGCCCCTCCGCTCTATACCTCTTCAGTGTATGTCCCTCCACTCTATGCCACTCCACTCTACAGCAGTTTACTTCACTTTACAACCCTCCACTGTACAACACTGTACTCCACTATACACAATTCCATCTATGCCGCTCCATGCCACTTTACACCAGTCCACTTTGTTTCACTGTACAACAATCCATTATATGACACACTTCTCAAGAACACTCCACAACTCTTCAATCTACAATACTCCACACTATGACACTCCACAGCAGTCTACACTACAATATGCCACTCCATCCTAAAACACCGTAGTCTACTCTTCACCACTCCACTGTACATCACTCCATGATATTCCACCTTACTCCACTTTATGGCTCAAAACTCTTACCCCTGACACTCTACACCACTTCACTTTAAAACACTCCACTCTACCCCACTCTATGCCACTCCCCTCTATTTCACGTTATGCCAGTCCTCTCTACGGCACTCTACTCCACTCTATGCCCTTTCACAATGTGCCCCTCCACTCCACAACATTTCACTTCACTCTAGACTATTCTATGCCACTTCAATCTAGGCCACTCTATGACACTCAACTCTAAGATACCACACTCTACAACACTCCACGATAATCTATTCCACTCCATTTTTCAACACTCCTCTCTATGACACTCCACTCTGACACCCCATGCCACTTTACTCCATTCTACGCATTCCACACTATGCCACTCCACTCCATGACACTTTATTCCATCCTGGGCTAATCCACTCCTCTCTACCCCACTCTTCTCTATGACACTTCACTCTAAACTACACTCAAAACTATACTCATATGCAGCACTCCAGTCTACGCCTGTCCACTCTATGCCCCTACTCTCAATGCCACTCTATTCTGACATGCTACTCTACTCCACTCTACTGCTTTCTACGCTGCTGCACTCTACTCTACTGCACTATATGCTACTCTACGACAATCTACTCTACCACACTTTATGCCACTTCACTCTATGACACTCAACTCTAAGATACCACACTCTACAACACTCCACGATAATCTATGCCACTCCATTCTTCAGCACTCCTCTCTATGACACTCCACTCTGACACTCCATGCCACTTTTCTCCACTCTACGCATTCCACACTATGCCACCCCACTCCATTATACTTTACTCCATCCTATACTAATCCACTCCTCTCTACTCCACTCTTCTCTATGACAATTCACTCTAAACTACACTCTTCTGCAACACTCCAGGCTACGCCTGTCCACTCTATGCCCCTACCCTCAATGCCACTCCACTCTGACAGGCTACTCTACTCCACTCTACTGCTTTCTATCCTGCTGCACTCTACTCCACTGCACTCTATGCTACTCTACGCCAATCCACTCTACCACACTTTATGCCACTTCACTCTAACTCCCTCCACTCTACACTGCACCACTCCAATCTTTGACACTTCACTCTATGCCACTGTACGCAACTCCACTCTACGCAACTCCACTCTAAGAGGCTCATTATGATGGCGGGCGGAAATCAGTCTGCCCACCACCATAATGGTGATGGGACCAACCGCCAGAGGTGCGGCGGTCCCACCTGCCCAATTAGGATGCACCCCCCATACTGGGGGGCTCATCCTGTCCTTTTACCATTACGGATGGTGCTGCTGGCTGCAGCACCATCTGCAATGGTAAAAGCGCATGACCAGCATTTCCCTGCACCACGAGCCAGTCACCCCGGGGTGCCTGCCACTTGGTGTTATGTTATGTTATGTTATTAGTTTTTGTACCGCGCACAGCTACCCCAGCAAAGGGGCGTCCTGGCGCCAAAGAAAGGTCAACACAACATCACAGAGCGCACCTGAATCCAGAAGAATTAGTTAAAAAGAAAAGTTTTAATGGCGCGTCTAAATAGGAGTAAGTCCTCCATAGCTCGAATTTCACTGGGAAGTGCGTTCCACAATTTCGCCGCCACTACTCGGAATGAGCGGCCGCCCATCCTGCTCAGCAGAAAGCGAGGGACAACAGACAAATTCTGCCCCATCGACCTCAAGGATCGAGAGGGAACGTAAGGGGTCAGTAAGTTCATCAGAATAGGTGGAGCCGTACCTTTCAAGATTTTAAAAGCTAGGCAAAGCACCTTAAACTCGATCCGACGAGCCACAGGCAACCAATGGAGTGATTGCAATGCTTTGGATGCTGAACAACGTTTAGGCAACCCTAGTACCGCTCTTGCGGCGGCATTCTGCACTCGTTGCAGCCGCAAGAGTTCTGCCTTGTTCGTACCTGCTAGGAGGGCACTGGCATAATCTATCCTAGACAGCACAGAGGCCTGAACCACGAGCTGTCTAGTAGGGGCATCGAAAAACTTGAGCACCGGCCTGATGCCCCTGATTATACCAAAACAAGAGGCAGCTACCCTCTTAGTTTGGCAGGTAAAACTCAGTGTGGTGTCTAGCCATACCCCGAGATTTTTTATCTCCATGACGGGTGCTGGAATCATTCCTAGTTCGGGGGGCCACCAATTGTCGCTCCACCATCCAGGTTGCTTCCCAACCACCATCACCTCGGTCTTCTTTGTGTTCAATTGGAGGCAATTTTGGTTCATCCAATTGGCCACCGCACGCAACCCCTCACGGAAATTAAAGGCGTCCACAGCTGAGTCCTCACTTAGTGTGACCGCCAGCTGCGTGTCATCCGCATAGGACACCATTGTCAGGCCCCAGCGTTTTGGTGCAGGGAACTAAGTGCACCCTCACCCCCAGGGGGCCCGCAACGGGCCCCCGTAGCCAATCCTCACTAGGCTTTCCATGGAGGTAACGCCACCATGGAAAGGCCAGTTACCGCACCCATCCTAATATGGATGGCGGTGCTTGGTAGGCACCGCCACCATATTAGTGGGTAAGTCCGCCCGACCGGCAATTGTAACGGTTGCCGACCAGCAGAAAATCGGCAGACAAAAGTTCTGTCTGCTGCGGTACCCTTGCCATGATAATATGGTGGGCGTAAATCCATTCGGGATGGCGGGTGGATCGCCACTGCCGGCCCTGTGGTGGCGATCCACCCGCCATTATATTCTGCCCCTAATACTCTACTCCACTCTACGCCCCTCCACTCTATACCCCTCCTATCCACGCCTCCACCGTGAGCCGCTCCACTCTATGTCCCTTCACTCTATGACCCTCCATCCCACTCTACGGGCCCGATTCACAAAGACAAACTTACACTTTTCTGTAAATGTACTACTTTTCAGCATTACAAAGGTAAACTTAGACCAAAAGTATAACTTTACTACCTTTTGGTATTCACAAAGGTAAACTTACACTAAGGGGCCCATTAGGATGGTGGGCGGATTGCCCCCCCCAGCCTGGCGGGGCAATCCGCCCACCATCCTCACCTAAATGACCCCCGCCATATTAGTATGGTGGGGGGACCGCGGCGGGTGGGGGACCGCGGCGGGCGGGGGACCGCGGCGGTGGCGCTGTCTACTAGTCGCCGCCAGCCATGTTAGCATGGGCTTTTTTAGATGCCTTTCCGTGGTGGAAATGCATGCGGTCTTCACTTTGGAAGGAGAGGTGGGGGGTGCACACGGGGGGTACCTACCCCCCTGCATTTGCATAAGCAAAGCGGCAGGCACCGCACGGTGCCTGCCGCTTTGTTTATGCAAATGCATACGTGCATTTTTAGCATTGTGGCGGGCGGTGCTGAGAGCACCGCCCGCCACAAGGCTAAAAATGCAGGATGCGCCCGCCACAGTGGTGGGCGCATCCTAATACCCCCCACAGGACCCCCGCCCTTATGGCGGGTGGTCCCCATTACCGATAAGATGGCGGGCGGACTAAGCCTACCGGCCATCCTAACGAGCCCCTAAAAGTCTAACTTTACTACTTTTCGGTATTCACAAAGGTAAGTTACTACTAGTAAAGTTAGACTAAGTTTATCCTTGTGAATAGAGATAAGTAGTACATTTAGACTTTTTGTTTACCTTTGTGAATTCCAAAGTAGTAAACTTACACAAAAGAGCAAGTTTATCTTTGTGAATTGGACCCTATGACCCTCCTCTTAACTGTACTATACTCTACTCCACTCTATGCCTCTCAGCAATACTTTACTCCCCTCTACACCACTCCACCGTATGAGACTGTACTCCAGTCTGTGCCACTCCACTCTACTCTACGCCCCTGCACTCTATGACACTTTACTCCTCTCAATGCTGCCCCACTCCACTCTACTTGACTTCACTCATCTCCTCTACGACACTTTACTCCACTCTATGCTATGCCGCTCTATGCCACTCCACTTTAGGTTCGTCCACTCCAAGCCCATTCACTATATGACACACCATTCTATGATACTCTAATCTACTCAACTCTACTCCACTCTACAACACCCTAAGTCACTCTACTCTATGACACTCTGGTTCGCTGACAAAACATCAACACCCAAAACATCCCCCTACCACAATATTGAGTCATAACTATAGATGTCAAAAATATTGACATCCTATACTTATAAAAGTAAGTGCAAAAATATCGGAAAAAATATTGATGATAAATATAAATGTGAAAAATATCGTTTTTTATATACATATAAAATAACATAATAAATATTAAATATAATAAAAAATAAACAACTAAAAAATAGATGTAAAATATATTTAATGAAAATAACAAATAAACTTAACTTAAAAAAGTTAAACACACATATATAATAATTATTATATATATTTAATATACAAAAATTAATAAACTATTGATTTAAATGTATTTTTTTAAATATATAGGAATGTAACAAATAATTATATATATATGCATTTACCAATAGCATAACATTTATGTTAAAATAACATTATATTATTAATTAAAAAAATTTAACTATTTAAAAATATTTAGGGGGTCATTAGGATGGCGGGCGGACTTTGCCCGCCTGCCAACCTCATGGGGATTGGGACCACCCACCATAAGGGCGGGGGTCCCGTGGGGGGTATTAGGAGGTGCCCGCCACAGTGGCACATCCTGCATTGTTAGCATTGTGGCAGGCGGTGCTCTCAGCACCGCCCGTCACAATGATAACAATGCATTAATGCATTTGCATAGACAAAGCAGCATAGACATAGCTTTGTCTCTGCAAATTATTATTTGTTTATTTTTTTTTTTTTTTTTTTTATTTTTTTTTTTTTATTTATTTTTTTTTTATTTTTTTTTTTTAATAATAATAATAATAATGTCTGTAACAGTAGGGAAATTGTTGGATTGCAGAGGGGCACAAATTACTATTCCCACTCCAGTGAGTGTAACAGTAGAGAAAGTGTTGGATAGCGGAGGGGTAAACATTACTATTCCCACTCCAATGAGTGCAACAGTAGGGAAAATGTTGGATAGCAGAAGGGTAAAAATTGTTCTTCCCACTCCAGAGAGTGTAACTTTAGGGAAAGTGTTGGATAATCGAGGGGTAAAAATTACTATACCCACTCCAATTACTGTAACAGTTGGGAAGGTGTTGGATTGCAGAGGGACAAAAATTACTATTCCTACACCAGTGAGTGTAACAGTAGAGAAAGTGTTGGGGAACGGAGGGGTAAAAATTACTATTCCCACTACAGACAATTCAAAATTAAAAACAATCAAAATATCAACAACAAAATATATCTGAAAAATAAAATAAAATAAAAAAATTATATAAATATGGTAAAAATTAAAATACAAATATATTTAATATTATCAATGTAAAAAAAATTAAAACATAATATAATGTTAAATACATAACAGAAATTCCTACAAATATTATATTAAATAAAAAATAAAAATATTTTTCAAACAAACATATTTTTAGATAGAAATAATTTTTAACTAAAATCTTTATTACATACATTTATTTTGTTTACACCGTACCCTATAACACCACACAATTCACAACCCACATCTAAATTAAAAATAAAATGTACTTCCATAATTAACTTAATTAATAATCAATTAAATAAATATTATTCATTAAAACCATATTAAAAAACATAAAAATTAACTTCCCACCCTTTACCCCTATAAACCCACAACCCACACCTAAATTTATTTATACAAATTCCCATTTTTAATTTTCAATTAATAAAATAATATGAATTAACAACTAATTATTAAATAAATAAAAATAAATTACTTCCCACCCTTTTCCCTATAAACCCTACAACCCACACCTAAAACTTAATTACACAATTTCCAAATATAATTTTAAATGAATGAATTAATAATATTTACCAACTGACAATTCATTTATAATAAATTACTTCCCACCCATTACACCCATGGCATCTTTGCCAACTATGACTAAAGTGCAGTATGGGTCAATTTGTGACTGCAGTGTTGGCTGTGTAATGTGCACCTGCCTCAGTAAATGCAGCATTACCAATGTGTTCATTGCATTGCAAACTGAACATACTAGGTGTGTTGTTTCCCTTCCTCCACTTATTTACCTCTTTGTACTTCACTTGTTTATTTTTCCCTAAGTTATTCCGTCCTAGCCTACCAAGTTAGAAAATCCATTCTTGACATGTGCCACATTTAATTCTATAACCATGTGAGGTGATTCCAGAATATATTTTATGGTTTCCCATAACAGATTTATTTTACACTTGTTCAGATTTTTCCCTTTCAGACTGTACACTGACTAAATAAGCTAAAGATGACAACTTGCTGATTAGTGTTGTGGCCCTTCTATTATATATCAAAACAGCTCTACCCTACCCGTCTAATCCTTCTACACAACACCCTACAGTAGAATAAATCAAGTTTGCTTTCCTTGCATACTGCCCAGCGAATGAATTTGTTGGAAATATGTGGTGGCGGATAAGGCCACAGAGTAAAGTGGGAGTAAGTGCATGATTTGATGTCAAGTTTGGCGTATGGAATACAAGTGATGAATGTGCCAAATAAAATCGATATAGCCTCTTCCTTTGCATGTAGTATAGTTCATTAGATTCATTTTCCTCAACGTCTACTTATACTAGACAGGTTAATATATTAATATGTGCATGTCATATGTGAACTGTGTCACGTAGTATCTTATTTATTATTCATCTGCCTCGTTGGAAACAGGGTAGAAAAATAAATGCATTTGGCGAAGAGCAGGGCCATTTGGAATTAATTGTCAACTACAGCTGTAGTCAGTAGCGAACTAGCTGACGTGCTGGCTAGCAATGAGCATGGCTTTAATATTTTAGCACAACACACAACTTGTACTCCATATAGTGCATAATGCTGCACTCATTAATGAGAGGTAATTTATTTTTCAACTCAAAGGGGCACATTAGGATGTCCGCCCGCCATCCTGTCATAACCAGGGACTACCTGCCATAAGGGCGGGGGTTCCGTATGTGCTATTAGGATGCACCCGCCACAGTGGCGGGCGCATACTGCATCACTAACATTGTGGCGGGCGGTGCACTCAGCACCATCCGCCACAATTTTAGGGAGGCATGTTGTGCACTTCCATGCACAACATGGCAGGCACCGAGCGGTGTCTGCCATGTTGTGCATGGAACTGCAGGGGGGTACCATAGGTACCCCCCATGTGCACCCCCCACCTCCCAGAGTCCCTGGGGGTCCGCAAAGGGTCCCCCAAGCAGACTCTGCATGCCTTCCACCACGGAAAGGCATCTGTTAAGGCACATGCTAATATGGCTTGCGGTGTCCATTAGTCACCGCCACCCTATAGAACCCTTTTCCACTAGGTCGACATGTCGACCGGGCGGAAAAGCGTAAGACGGTCTTTCCGTCCGCCGCGGACCCCCCAGCCATTCTAATATGCCGGGGGGGGGTCATTTGTGCATGGATGGCGGGCCGGCGGTGGCTACCGCCGTCCGGCGGAGGCGCTCTGCCCACCATCCTAATGGGGTCCAAAGTGTCTGACTCACTATTTCTTAATCCTGTGATGGTACTCTGCCTGTTAATACTTTTCTGCTGTACAGTTAGTTCTTTTTTTATATTTGGCTTGTGTGGGTAAAACATAAAACTGGCCTTGTGACTCTACAAATCATAATCACATCAAATAAATTCCACTGACTGTGTGGGATCAGCGATGTACTGCTACTGTGCCACCCAGTAATTTAAAACAATTGTTTGCACAGAGCATTATGTATTTTTTGTATTTCTCAATAAAGCTGCTCCTTCTGGTCCAACCGGACCACCCACCAGGCAAGAGATAGTGGCCCTTTTGCAGAGGCAGAAGCTGGAGTGTATTCAGAAAGTAAACCTGCGGTTGGTGGTCCTGGAAGAGGAGGAAGAGGAAATGAACACACAACAGATGGACCCCAGTGCAGCCGGTCCCCCTCAGCCTGCATCTTCCCAGCCTTCCCATCTCTGGGGCTGGGGCTGCCGCCAGCCACCTTCTGCCACCCCTACCATACTGACAACAGGCCATTGCTCTGCCACATGCTGCAGTGGCTGAGCACCATTGAGGGCTGGCTCATCATGATGGAGCAAAGCCTAGCCCTTCTTTAAATTTTTTGTTTTGGTGGGAAGTACTTGTTGTTTGTTGCGGCTGAGGAGAGAGGGTGGGAAGGGAGTTGGGACTGGAGAGATCTTTTATGTGGACATTTTGAGTTTTGGGCTTGGCCAGTTTTGTTTGCGGAGAGGGGTGAGCATTTTGTTTGGGTGAACAGGGGGGATTCATTCTAAATAAATAAAGGGGAAAACTATTTTATGTAATCTAAATTTATCCCTGAAGTAGTTTCTGTTACGTTTACTTTGCACTGCTGCCTTCAAGTAGTTTTACGCAGCCTGTTTATGTGCTTGTAACTTAAAAGAGAGTGTAGCGCTTTGTTATAGAGTTATACTTCTTTAGGTATCTTGTGGCACATGTAGCATGGTATGATTTTGCGAGTCCTTAATTGTGATAATTAAGGAATCGCAATTAAGGACTTGCAAAAGCCTATGCATGTAGGAATCGCTATAAAAATAGCGATTCCTACACATTCCTTATTTTCAACTCGCAATTTGTGAGTTGCAAATAAGGAATAAATGGGAAATTGCATGCTCAATTTGCGAGTACCAATAGGTCCTCGCAAATTGTGCATGCAATTTCAGGGTGCAAAGGTGTGAAAAGGACACCCTGTTGCACCCCTGAAATTGATCTGTGCACCTATGTTCAACACATACATGCCGTAAGGGCATGTGTGTGCGCAACATGAAACTTTGAAAAATACACAAAAGTGCATTTTTCAAAGTTTTTGCAAATTACCATGAAGTTCAACTTCATGGTAATTTGCACCCCCTATTAGCTAAATCACTCTTCTTTTTACTCTATTGCATTGCATTTAAGGAATCGCAAATTGCGATTCCTTCAATGCAATCACAATTTAAGAAACTCAAAAAATTGCAATTTCTTAAATTGCGAGGGGCAAGTTGTTTCATGCATCGGAAAAGCTAATTTTGTGATCGCAAATGGCCAATTTTTGCGAATCGCACTGTTTGCGATCGCAAAAAGCTCTGATGCATGTGCCTGCTGGAGCATTAGGGAGAAAGCTGCCATGACGACCTATATTGTGTACCACAATCTCAATAAATAACACTAGCAGTTAGTATCATCCATACTAGTGGCTTTCCCTGATTATAGATGCTGCAAAAACAGGGGAGAAATCACAACTTCACAAGCGAGATCCCACTTTCAGTCCCTCCCAGGTGAGCTCCAACTATAGGATTAATGTGAATGATTTATTGATTATCCATCATTGGCAACTAAATGGAAGTAGAAAGACTGAGTTAGTGGGTTATATATTTATCAAAGATTTACAAAGAATTGACAACACTTGAGTACTACATGATGACACAATGAGAATACCTGATTGTGCTAAAAAACAAAAAATAGCAATACTAGTAAGTGTTGGCTCATGTGGAGCCAGTAGTATTGTGAGTGAACTTCTTACGTTATAAAAAAAATGACTCAAAGTCTGGAATGGAGAAGCTTAGATTAGTCGTTTACGGTTATGCAACACAAGGCTTGAATGATGATGCTGACGACTGATGTTCTTCATTCTATATCTAAAATATGGATCATTTTTAATATGTGTACTGATAATAGGCTGGTGTTAGCTGTTGCTTAGAAAATTCTACAGTAAGTTGGTGTTGCTTTCATCGGATTCGCCCCACCAAGTGTGTGGTCCATTGATGATGTAAATTGAGCCACACCTCAAAAGAAATCACACAACCCAGGGGAGGAAGGTTAGGGGTTTGATGAATGGATGGCAAAGGGGATTTGGGGAAAAGTTTGACAAAGATAAACACAACACAAGCACAACATTCACCTGGGCAATATTCAGCAGCACATCACTTCCCATCAATCTGTTATTAAAAGAAAACAAAGGAATGAGTATGACAGAGTACAGATAAATGCATGCAAAACGTGCTTCTGCCCCCGAGAAGCAAGTTATCAGATATCAAACTTTTCTGTCCTCTAGGTTGGGGAGTGAATCCACCCACCCACTTCTGTTAATATCATTGTTAAAAGAAACATGATACTGTATTGCAAAATTAGGTGGTGCATTTGCATTCACCTCTGGAATGTTCACTCTTTGATGCGTGTCTGGACTGGTCCGGTAGGCAAGCACAAGTGTTGATGAGCTCAGCTAGCTTTTGCGTTTTGGTCATACAGGAGACTAGTAGAAGGCCTGCGGACTGTAAAAGAGAAACTATTTTAGAGTCAAGGAGAAGTACAGAAAGAAGGTAAGCTTCATGAGTAGCGTAAGAATACTCAGAGGCAGACCAAAAAAACAAGAGGAGGACTGAGAGTTTTACTTTTGCCACAAGTCCAATACACACACATACACACACAAACACACATACACACACAGAGCAGCATTTCACAAACGCACCTCTCTCTATTCCACACAGCTGAGTGCTAGGCCCCAGACTCTTGGTTTACCCTTGAACTAAAGTTGATACTCAATAACTTCTTTGCTGTTGAGAAGGTAGTCCCGCAGCTCCAGCCCTGAGTTCTTCCATGGTCCTCCTCATGACTCCAAGTATCCGTCCCAGACCAGTCATCATTATGATGACCCGAGCAAGAGAGACGTGGAGTGCACTGCTGTGGAAGAACAAGTAGAGAAACAGAATTGCATTTTTCTCTGTAAGGTTTTGTTTTTTAACTAAAGTGACTGTTCTGTTCTCTGAAGAACCAGAAAAAAGGAGAGCACCTTGCAACTAATTCGGGCTAAGTGAGAAAGGGCCGATCACCTCCGGGGCAAAAAAATATTGTGCATCACTGAAGCCTCAAACATTGCAACTCAATAACCATGTCAAGGAATTTTGTGTATTACAGTTCAACACACTCTTCCTCACTGTCACCCTCCACATCATTCATCACTCACAGTCACTCGATAATCTGATCACTTATTGCTGCAATGGTTATCTGTTCCTCTACAAACACAGTCGTAGGTACACTAGCTCCTCTTTAATGCAAGCAACAGATTGGCATTTGGCAGTCTTCTAAATCAAACGATTGACTGAGGCAGCCATCCTAGATAAAGAAAAAACAGAAGGATCATAGGAGTGGACCTTACAAGTTAATTCATTTTCACCAAGTAAGTTTGGGAAGGCCAATCACCTCCAGGGAAAAAAATGACCTCCTAGCACTCAGGCCCCAAACATTGCAAATTCTTCATCTCAGGCAAGTTCCCACATTACAGTTCAATACTCTCTCTGTCAATCATCGTCACCACAATCAGTCATTCACTGTTGCAATAGTTGAAGTTAGCTCTTCCAATCCAAGCACAGGGAGTTTAGGTATTAGGTATTCAATCATCTTTGATGCAGGCAACACATTGGAATTTGGTATTGGCAGGCAGTCTTGTAGATAATAATGATTTTATGGGTCAGATCTTCTAGTTCTAAATGATGCAAAATGGGATAGACACTAGGCAATAGGCATGCGAGGGGGGCAGGTATTGTCCCCAATTTCATGAAGGAATTGTGAAGGCTTCTTCAATGCCGCCGGTACGAAATTTGTAGTAATTAGGTCAGTAGATAATATTGAAGGGGGACTGTCATCTTTTTCAGTTCCTCCCCCAGAGACGCTCTGCAGCCTCTGTCAGGGAATTAAATCGGTCTCCCCTCGCGATCCAGCCCCCCCTAGGGTAATGAGAGAAAGTCTCTCGACACTGGAGCCGTATATTAGGCACTTACTCCAGGTCTCTTTTTCCACGGAACACCTCCCAGAAATTTGGAAAAAAGCAATTGTGCTCCCCTTAAAGAAAAAACTCAATATGGCCCAAGATCTACTGGAAAATTTAAGACCCATTTCTCTGCTCCCCTATTTAGCTAAGGTTGCGGAGAAAGTAGCAAATGGTCAATTAATGACACATTTAGAAAAAAATGAATTCCTGCACCCCTCGCAATCTGGATTCCGGGTGGGATTCTCCACGGAGACAGCTCTCCTGAGAGCGACTGAGTTCCTTAGACAGGGGGCGGATGCCGGTAACACCATGGCCTTGGTAATGCTTGACCTCAGTGCGGCATTCGACACTGTAGCCCATTCCATCTTACTGCAGTGTCTAGTTAGAGCGGGTGTCATCAGCTCCGCACTGGGGTGGCTGAAATCCTTCCTCACAGGTAGAAGCTTTATGGTGCAACGAGGCTCTTGCAGATCAGCCGAAATGGCCTTGGAACAGGGGGTTCCTCAGGGCTCGGCCCTGAGTCCAACGCTTTTCAATCTGTACATGACCCCCTTGGCCGAAGTGGTGCAGGCGTATGGAGTAGAACTGGTATCCTACGCTGATGACACCCAACTGCTGATCTCGCTGTCTCAAGCACCTGAAATGGCAGCATCTAATTTTAAGGCGTGCATGCAAGCATTAGCAGAATGGATGGATGCACATTGCCTAAAGCTAAATGGATCCAAAACAGAGGTAATGGTGGTGGGAGGAAACAACTTGAGTTGGTCCCCAGACTGGTGGCCGACGTGCCTGGGTCCCACACCTGTTCCTTGTAAAGAAGCCAAAAACCTGGGTATTTGGATTTACCACACTTTATCCTACGAAGGCCACATTCGTCGCCTCGTAGGAAAATGTTTTGGAGTTCTGAAAACACTAAATCGAACCCTGGATCTACTCCCGCTGGAGGCCAGACGCACTATGACCCAGGCGCTGGTGACCTCCCGTATGGACTATGGGAATGTTCTGTTCCTGGGTGCTACAGAACATGGTCTAAAGCGCCTACAGGTCCTCCAAAATACAGCAGCTCGTCTCGTTCTACGACTCCCCAGAAGAGCAGCATCTAAACCAGCTTTAGATGCTCTACACTGGCTACCGATCAAAAAGAGAGTGATGTTCAAAGCCCTTCTAATGTGCCACAGGATACTCCAACGTAAAGCCCCTCCCTATTTGTTGGATCTAGTACTCAGGTATCAGCCTACCAGAGCCCTCCGATCAGAGGGGATGGGGCTGCTGACGACCCCCCGTGTCAAACGAGCAAAACTAGGTGGGCGCTCTTTTAGATATATAGTAGCAAAAAACTGGAATGCTCTCCCCACATCCCTAAGACTGGAAGAATCGGAAACAAAATTCAGAACAATGTTAAAAACACACCTATATAAACTATAAATGGGTGCATGGGGGTGGGTGTCGGAGGAAGTCTGTTGCCTCTGATAACTTGCTGTCTTCAGCGCGGGGACACGCCAGGATGGCGTCACCAGGTGCTTTATAAACTACTTTATTATTATTATTATTAATGTACACTGGCTCAATTGCAATCCGGCACTGTATGTGACTAATAAAAAAGGTGGACAGAATGAATCTGACAAAAAAATAATAATGTTCCTCTAGCTACTTTTTTTAGTTTGTTTTTTGCAAAGAAAGAACTAAGTTCCGCAAGAAAAAGTAAAAAAGTTCTATGGGGGCACAGGTATACTAGACCAGGAAGTTGAGTCTGTCCTCAAACTCAGGTGGTTTACCCAGAAGTTGGTCAGCTAAAACATTTGATTCAATTTTGAGCCAATCACCCTCCTCCTCCTCCTGTGCTGCTGTTTCAGGAATGGTGTAATTGTGTGATATAAAATGTTTTGAGGCAGGAGACTGGTCTTCTCACTGTAACAACTGCACTAGCTGCACTGAACACATGTTCAGCAGACATACTGATGACGGGACAAGCCAGATACTTGATTGCTAGCCTGCTGAGCTTTGGCCATTGGCACATCTTCCCATACCAAAACATCAATGGATTTTGATCCATATAGACCTCTTTTGGATCATCTAGATACTCCTGGAACATCTTGTGGATGATCATTGGTGCTGTCACTTGCTCAACTTGTTTAGCCATCACCACTGGACTTGAGCCCTGAAACCAATACAGTGTAGAGGTTGGATTCAGTCCTTCTGTTGCTGTTGTAGCTGATAATCTGGTTGATGGTGTTGGCTGCTGTGAGACAAGACTGCCCTCTCTGGAAGTTAAAGGTGGTACCCCAGAACTGTAGAATTGGACTCGAAGTTCAAGTCATTCGTCTTGCAAATCTCTGGCTTGCTTTACAATCCACCTCTTGTATTTTATAACATCCCTTTCAGAAAAAGGAATGACAGTGGGCAGAATTTGTTTGTACCATGGTCAAGTAGTGTGGCGCAGATGTACTCTTTGAGCTCCATGATGTCATGTTGCAGCCTTGTATTACAAGCCACGTGAAGGACTAAGGTCTCAACCAAGACATGTTCTTCTGTGTTTTTATTCACACCTGCAGGGTCGAACCTTTCAGACACATTTTTTACCTGGTTTGTATATGATGCAACAACAGGATACCTAGGCCCATTGTACTGTCTCCCTTGATAACTTCCCATGTGCAAACCTCAAAAGGGAGTAGCATCTGTGTCAGGTATTTGACTAGGCCCAATTTGTCTGCATTCATGTTCATAGCTTTCCCAACTGCATCCCCTCTTCTTGAATGACATATTCATTGATGTGTTTGTACTGCTCAAACAACAAATATAATTCTAAGACCTCTGGGTAGTAGTCATCCATAGACCTTGCTGTTAAATTCCTCCAATACGTTTACAGCTGTATGTGATTTTTCCATGGCCACTGTTGCATGCCACGCACTGCTCCTAAAACCTTCTTCAAGGACACTACCTGAAGACATTGTTTGCTTTACCCCCGCAAATGAGATTAAGTGTGCAGTGGTGCACATGTAATCAGTCACCTGACAACTGTTCCACATGTCTGTCATCAGGTGAATGTGCAAACAACACATTGCTGCAAAGCTTGTCCAACCAATTGCAGTACATTATGATACAGTGCTGGAGCAGCAACTCTGGCAAAATAGGTCCTACCTGGTACCTTCCATTTTGGGCAGATAGTTCCCATAAATTCTAAGAAGTTTCCTCCTTCCACAAAAAGAGAGAGAGGAGGTCCAGCGATAACATTTTTGCCAACTTCCCATTGTACAAACATACTGTTGGGTGATTTCGCTCAAAGGGCACCTCCTGCCTAAACATGCATTTAATAGTAGCCTGGATTTTCCTCTTTTCTTGGGACACTGACAAAAGCGTCCTTTGAGAAGTACATGCTAGTGGTAGACTTAATGTGCATTGTGGTGAGGCAGTTACTGTATGTAGTGGTGTTTCCATCTCACTCTGAGTCTTCTTGTGCCATTGTGAAGTCACTGTGGTGGGTGAATCTGCTGGTGCACTGCTGGGGACAGGGCTGCTTTGTATGAGGATTTCACCCTCTCCTTCTTCTTCCTCATCATCATCACCTTCCACCGTGAGTGGACTTTCAGCTGATTCTCCCCTGCTCTCCTCACCACCACAACCACGTTCAGCAATTTTTTTAAGATTCTCCTCTCACTTCATTGTGTCGTGCTTTTTCATATGGGTCGTTTGGCCTCCAGTACCATAATGTGTGGCAAATGGTGCATACTCTTTGCTAACAGTAATAAAGTCCCAAACTGGGGAGGAGTACGTTTTTTTACTGTGCCACTGCCAATGCTTGAAGAAGAACGTGTCGTTGATTGTCTCTCTGCTTCTCCTGAGGTAGGGTTTGGTGCAGTTGCAGCTGGGGCTTTGCAAATATGGGAGCTGGTGGAGGTGTTACCTGTGACACATTCCTAGAATGTCAGACTCCTCTGTCTCACCTTCCACCATGACTACCTCGTCCTCATCATCCACCTCATCATCCCCTTCCATAAGTGTAAGTCTTTTCCCTTCCCTCGCCTTTTGTCTCCTGGCCTCTGCCAGGGTTCACTCCTGGTCTCTATTATCATCATAAGAAGTGGTGCTTGGAGAAAATGGTGCAGTAGTACCCTTCCATTTGCCTAATGTTGGAGCAGAACAGGAGGTTGAACCTCTTCTTTTAGTTCTCCACTATAGCTGACTGCAGCTGCTGTCCATTCTGTTTCCAGAAACAATTGTGTACTACTTTGCAATAGGGACAAATCCAATTCAACATCACTACTCGTTGGCGTTGACATGATTGCACTGGCTGCCTCATTGACAGACACAGTCCTGGGTGTGTGGGGAGAAGTGGTGCTCGTCGGATCTAGGGAGAAGCCTCTACACCTATCAAGAGCCTGCGTGGTCAGAGGGTTTCATTTTGATTCCGGCTTCGCGGACATTTCCCGTTTGATCCCTGCTGAGCGGTTCACCTTTCCTCCTAAAGACTACCGGAGAATTGCAAATAGTAAGAAGGGGTGTGGGCTCGCCTCCATTCTGTATTGACTCCTATCATTTTTGTTTTGCTTATTATTAGTATCGCGGAACACTGGGAAGACGTTACCTTTGTTTTCAAGACATGCACTATTTCAGTGGTTTGTTTAACTGTGCGTGAACCCGTAACTTCAGACCCTAGTCTCCAATGCAGTAATTGGCAGACGTGTTCTAAAAAATGTCTCCATACGTTTTGGGGTATAGCTGTACCTTTGACTTTGAACCGATTCCTGATTCTGTGTGCCGATTGTTTGCCACTTATTCAGGACTCATTGAGTTACGGATTCCATTTTCCTTTGGCATTCCCAGAAATTGCTCGTTCTTTAGAGACCTTGGTGGTAGACAGCATCGGCCTTCGCGGTTGGGAGTTCTGGTGAGTTGGGGGTGTGGAGCTGGGCAGGAGGGTTGACCTAGTGGTGAGTGGTATTTATGGTCATGTCCTTGTCTCCCTGTTCTGTAGTATTCCAAGTCCCACAACGACCTTGCTGTACACCCGAGCAGACCTTGCTGGAAGTACAGAACGTTCCGCTCCCTTCTTTCCTTGTCCTCTCCCCTTTTCCGCTGGGCACAGGTTCAAGCAGTGAATTCCTTCATTGCAGGGAATTGTGTCAAAGGGAGTTGGGGGGAATATCAGCTGCCAGCGTCTCTGCTGGTCATCTGTTTCAGGTTAGTGGTGTTTGTTTGTTCTTGCGCCGCTTACAATCACGACAGATTGTCAAGCCCAAGAATAACGCCCGGACCAGACGATGGATACGGATGGGGTATTAACCTCACTGTTAGATGGCTTTTCAGCACTTCAGCATGAGGTCCCTACATCACGCTTGGAAAATCAAGCATTACACAGAGAAATGGCCACCTTACGGAAGGAGGTGGCCGACCTCACACATAAAAATCCTACAGGGAAGCATTATATTAAACCAGCCCCGTTGCCTCCTCCCTTATCCCAGACCACTCCTTCTACTACACAGGTGGGTGTTTTTTTTTGTAGCACCACCTGCCACTTCCTCCTCCCTGGATACCATACCCAGTGTCCAGATTATTCAAAACACAGGCATACCTTTGGCCCCCCCTGAAAGGTTTTACGGAGACCCCAAAAAATTCAAGACATTTTTAAATCAATGCCGTCTCCATTTTTTGTGTAAACCCACGGTTTTCCAAGATGAAGCTGCTAAAACGGCCTTTATGATGTCCTATATGGGCGGGAACGCAGCCAGCTAGACCATCCCTTTATCGGAGAGGAATGACCCTGTCTTGCACCATTTTCCCAACTTTTGCTTGGAATTGAGGAAACTGTTTGACAGAAAATCCCACATGATGACACTTGATCGTGAATTACTAACCTTGAGACAAGGGTCACAAGACCTGTTGTCTTACATCACCAATTTCAATCGCTTGATAGTGGAGACAGATTGGCCTGCCGAAAAAAGGATCTCCTTATTCTATCAGGGACTACGAGGGGAGCTGAAAGATGTGCTCACTCAAGTGGTCCAATTACCTTCTACCTGTGAAGAGCTCATAGACTTAACGCTTCAGCTGGACCATCGATTGCTGGAAAGAAGAGGGGATCGAAACAAAAGGGAAAATAGGTTCTTCTATCCTAGAGTGCGAACAGGAATGGAAGCACCTCCTAAAACGCCAGAAGGGCTTGAACCGATGCAGATTGGAGGCATACGGGGGACCTCTTACCATGGAGGAGAAGGAAAAGAGGCGAAGGCTTAAGCTCTGTTTATATTGCGGTAAAGGGGGTCACTTCATTAAGGAATGCAGAGCCTGAAATTACGTTCCATGGAAATCCCCCTTCCCTCGCTTACAAGCCACCATGACAACCGAAGAACTGTCGGAAAACTAGCGGTTCCGAATCAGAAGGAGATCTCTGATTTGGAACACCCCTGTAAATTGGTCTCCCCTGTTCTCGCTAACACTCTTCATCCTGCAGTCGCTCACATGAACATCGGTGTATCTCTCTGGGTCACGTCACGAGATAACATACAGGTCGACGCCCTCTTGGACTCAGGGGCCACAGGGAATTACATCGACCAGGAATTTGCCAGGCGAATGGGTATTCCTTGTGATAAGAAGGAGAAGCCTGAAACCGTAAAGGCAGTGGATGGGTCAGTCCTTTCTTCAGGACCTGTAGTGTACCACACACGTTCATTATTGATGGAGTATGGTAAGGAACATCATGAATATATTCAATTCGACCTCATCGATGCGCCCCAGTTCCGTCTCATCTTGGGGATGCCGTGGCTTACCTTGCATGATCCCTTGGTAAGCTGGACTTCCCGCACTGTTAACATGAACTCGGAATATTGCAGAGAACATTGTCACAACAAAATGGTCTTGTCAGTGATAATGGAACCTTCGCCCGCTACGTACCTAGCAAATGCGTGCACTTCCGACCATTACTGCTGCGCCACAGTCTTACCCACAGAGTACCATGAATATCAGGTACTGTTCAGCAAACAAAAGGCCACCCAGCTACCACCCCATAGGGTATATGACTGCCGCATCGACCTGATACCAGGAGCAGACATCCCTTGTAGTAGGGTATATGCATTGACTGAGAGAGAGACACTATACTTGAAGACCTAAATCGAAGATAACTTAGCCTCAGGATTCATCCCACACTCTACTTCCCCGGCATCCTCTCCCCTCTTCTTCATTCCGAAGAAGGACTGTGACGAATTGAGGACATGCATTGACTACAGAGCCATAAACAAAGCAACCATAAAAAATCGCTACCCTCTTCCTTTGATTCCCGTATTGCTGGACCAACTAAAAGGTGCTCGTTACTTCACGAAACTCGATCTACGTGGAGCCTACCATCGTGTGCGAGTGCAGAAAGGCGACGAATGGTGACGCGTTCAGGACCAAATTCGGCCTCTTTGAATACCGGGTGATGCCATTTGGTCTCTGCAACGCCCCCGCCGCCTTCCAGTTCTTCATGGACGAGGTGTTGAGAGGTTGTTTGGAGACATTTTGTGTTGTCTATATCGACGACATCTTGAAATATTCAACAACACTTCCGGAACACATCACCCATGTAAAGACCGTGCTGGGAAAGCTACAACAACACTCTTTGTATGCCAAGTTGGAGAAGTGTCTCTTTCATGTCCCGGAAGTTGCCTTTTTGGGTTACGTTATCAACGCCCAGGTCTTTCAAATGAACATAAGCAAGGTGAATGCAATCATCACATGGAAGACCCCGCAGAATGTCAAGTCAGTGCAAAGCTTCCTTTGCTTTGCCAACTATTATCGTCGATTTATCCAAGACTTTTCGAAAATCATCCATCCCATCACCGCTCTCTTACGAAAGAATACTCCTTTCCAGTGGGGAGATGAGGCCGAGATGTCTTTTCAACTCCTGAAGAAGAGGTTTACTCAGGCTCCCATTCTGAGACACCCGGACCCTCAATTACCTTTCATCCTTGAAACCGATGCCTCCCAGTATGCCCTTGGTGGGATATTATCACAACGCCATCCCACCACCGGGCAGCTACATCCTGTAGCCTACTATTCCAGGAACCTCACTCCCTGTGAGGTTAATTATACCATAACCGACAAAGAGCTCCTGGCCATAAAGAGAGCATGTGAGGAGTGGCGACACTATCTTTTAGGGGCCTTGCACACAGTGGAAATCTATACGGACCACAGGAACTTACTGTTCCTGAAAACGGCTAAGGCCTTGACTCCGCGGCAATTGAGGTGGACCCTCTTCTTTTCTGATTTTGAATTTGTGATCAGATATCGACCTGGATCACGCAATGGAAAAGCTGACGCCCTCTCCCGGCTGGGAGAAGAAGAAGATAAAATCCTACAACCTGAATCACCTCTCATTCTAGCAGAGATGGAACATCCGGGAAAGTCTGTAGCATTGATCGCCTCGCAGGACTTTCTGGAAGATGTGAAAATCGCCTTATCCGACATGGACGTTCAATCCTGGATCCAGGAAGAACCAGAACACCGCTGCGAGAAAGATGATCTGGCCTATCATTTCCATGCATTGTACATACCGCAGTAGGACTTACAGCAACAAGTACTTAGATGGGCTCATGATTCAGTGATGAGTGGGCATATGGGCATCTACAAGACCACTGCTAACGTGGAACGTTCCTTTTGGTGGACAGGACTACATGTTGACGTAAAGGAGTATGTGATGTCCTGTGCGATTTGTGCACAAGGTAAAACAGTTCATACCAAACCATTGGGGTTACTTCACATATTGCCCATTCCTCCTCGGCCATGGCATAACTTGTCTATGGATTTCATAGTGGAGATGCCTCCTTATGCAACTCAGGATGTCATATTGGTGGTGGTCGATCACCTTACGAAAATGGGACATTTCATATCTTTACCTGGCCTACCTTCATCCTCTGAGTTGGCTAAGACATTCCTGCACCATATTGTGAAAGCCCATGGTTTACCGAGCGTTTTGATAACGGATAGAGGAACGCAGTTTACATCACGATTTTGGAAGGCTCTGCGCAATCCTGCAAATCGACGCACGACTCTCCTCCAGCTATCATCCACAAACGGATGGAAAGACTGAACGCCTAAATCAAACACTCGAACAATACCTCCATTGTTTCACCTTACAGAATACCACTGAATGGACTACTCTTTTGTGGTTGGCGGAATTCGCCTACAATAATGCTGTTCATACTACCCTGGGGTGTTCACCTTTTTTTGCCTCTATGGGTTTCATCCGAATATGCTTCCTTTTGAGTGGCCTGCTGAATCCCTGGTTCCTAGCATACACGAACACCATGCACATCTCAAAGCTATCATGATGGATGCACAGTGTAGCTTAGCTTCTGCACAGGCTTCCCAGAAGCACTTTGTTGATAGGAAAAGATCCCCAGAACCCGAGTATAGAGCAGGGGACAAGGTGTGGCTCTCCACTCGTAACCTTCATCTGAAAGGGGTTAGCAAACTTATGCCTAAGTATGTGGGACCTTATGGTATCAGTGAGGTTATCAAGCCTGTCGCGATGAGACTGTCCCTACCCGTGTCATGGAAGATTCAACCAGTATTCCATGTATCCCTGCTGCGGCCCTGTCCGCCGGGCATAAGGTTACAGGATAGGCCTCAAGCAATTGAGGTGGACGGGCAGGACAAATTTGATGTTCAGGCAATATTGGACTCCAGCATGGTGAGAGGCAGAATACAGTGCTTGGTGGACTGGAAAGGGTTTGGTCCGGAAGAACGAACTTGGGAACCCATGGACCATCTCCATTGCCCTGAATTGGTTGTTCGTTTTCATAAGGACCATCCCGGTAGGCCGGGTTACCCGCCGGGACGGCGGTCCTCGAGAGGGGGTACTGTCGTGATCGTCACCAAGAAGAGAAAACGCCATGCATTGGTATCATTCACTTACATGAGAAAAGGCTGGAAGAACTACGTGTCCCAGAAGGCCATGGGGTGCATGAGTGCAGGACAAATGGCGTCTCATATTTAAGCGCCTCCCCTGCCTGGGGAAGGTGCTTGACAATCCGGATAGCGACTCAGCCTTAGTCGGATGGTGTATTTCTCGTCGGATCTAGGGAGAAGCCTCTACGCCGATCAAGAGCCTGCGTGGTCAGAGGGTTTCAATCTGATTCCGGCTTCACGGACGTTTCCCGTTTGATCCCGGCTGAGCGGTTCGCCTTTCCTCCTAAAGACTACCGGAGAATTGCAAGTAGTAAGAAGGAGAGCGGGCTCGCCTCCATTCTGTATTGACTCCTATCATTTTTATTTTGCTTATTATTAGTATCGCGGAACACTGGGAAGACGTTACCTTTGTTTTCAAGACATGCACTATTTCAGTGGTTTGTTTAACTGTGCGTGAACCCGTAACTTCAGACCCTAGTCTCCAATGCAGTAATTGGCAGACGTGTTCTAAAAAACGTCTCCATACCTTTTGGTGTATAGCTGTACCTTTGACTTTGAACTGATTCCTGATTCTGTGTGCCGATTGTTTGCCACTTATTCAGGACTCATTGAGTTACGGATTTCATTTTCCTTTGGCATTCCCAGAAATTGCTCGTTCTTTAGAGACCTTGGTGGTAGACATCATCGGCCTTCGCGGTTGGGAGTTCTGGTGAGTTGGGAGTGTGGAGCTGGGCAGGAGGGTTGACCTAGCGGTGAGTGGTATTTATGGTCGTGTCCTTGTCTCCCTGTTCTGCAGTATTCCAAGTCCCACAACGACCTTGCTGTACACCCGACCAGACCTTGCTGGAAGTACAGAACGTTCCGCTCCCTTCTTTCCTTGTCCTCTCCCCTTTTCTGCTGGGCACAGGTTCAAGCAGTGAATTCCTTCATTGCAGGGAATTGTGTCAAAGGGAGTTGGGGGGAATATCATCTGCCATCGTCTCTGCTGGTCATCTGTTTCAGGTTAGTGGCATTTGTTTGTTCTTGCGCTGCTTACAATCACGACAGTCTGTCACCCTCTGGTTCACCACTGCCACCCTCTGATTCACGACTGCCACCCTCTAGTTCACCACTGCCACCCTCTGGTTCACCACTGCCACCCTCTGGTTCATCGCATCACCCTCTGGTTCACCACTGACACCCTCTGGTTCACCCCTGCCACTCTCAGGTTCAGCATTAGCACTCACCACTGCCACCGTCTGTTTCATCACAGTACCCTCTGGTTCACCCCCCTCTTGTACAGCACTCACAACTGCCACCCTCTGGTTCATCACAGCACCCTCTGGTTCATCACTGCCACCCTCTGGTTCATTACTGCCACCCTCTGGTTCACCAGTGCCACCCTCTGGTTCTTCACTGCCACCCTCTGGTTCATCACAGCACCCTCTGGTTCACCAGTGCCACCCTCTGGTTCATCCCTGCCACCCTCTGGTTCATCCCTGCCACCCTCTGGTTCATCACTACCACCCTCTGGTTCAGCACTGGCACCCTCTGGTTCATCACAGCACCCTCTGGTTCATCACAGCACCTCTGGTTCACCCCTGCCACCCTCTGGTACAGCACTGTCACCCTCTGGTTCACCACTGCCACCCTCTGGTTTACGACTGCCACCCTCTGGTTCATCACAGCACCTCTGGTTCACCCCTGCCACCCTCTGGTACAGCACTAGTCTGTCACCCTCTGGTTCACCACTGCCACCCTCTGGTTCACGACTGCCACCCTCTAGTTCACCACTGCCACCCTCTGGTTCGCCACTGCCACCCTCTGGTTCATCACAGCACCCTCTGGTTCACCACTGTCACCCTCTGGTTCATCACAGCACCCTCTGGTTCACCAGTGACACCCTCTGGTTCATCCCTGCCACCCTCTGGGTCATCCCTGCCACCCTCTGGTTCATCACTACCACCCTCTGGTTCAGCACTGCCACCCTCTGGTTCATCACAGCACCCTCTGGTTCACCCCTGCCACCCTCTGGTTCACCAGTGCAACCCTCTGATTCATCACTACCACCCTCTGGTTCAGCACTGCCACCCTCTGGTTCATCACAGCACCCTCTTGTTCATCACAGCACCTCCGGTTCACCCCTGTCACCCTCTGGTTCATCCCTGCCACCCTCTGGTTCATCCCTGCCACCCTCTGGTTCATCCCTGCCACCCTCTGGTTCAGCACTGCCACCCTCTGGTTCATCACAGCACCCTCAGGTTCATCACAGCACCTCTGGTTCACCCCTGCTACCCTCTGGTACAGCACTGTCACCCTCTGCTTCATCCCTGCCACCCTCTGGTTCATCCCTGCCACCCTCTGTTTCACCAGTGCCACCCTTTGGTTCATCCCTGCCACCCTCTGGTTCATCCCTGCCACCCTCTGGTTCATCACTACCACCCTCTGGTTCAGCACTGCCACCCTCTGGTTCATCACAGCTCCCTCTGGTTCATCACAGCACCTCTGGTTCACCCCATGCCACCCTCAGGTACAGCACTGTCACCCTCTGCTTCATCCCTGCCACCCTCTGGTTCATCCCTGCCACCCTCTGGTTCACCAGTGCCACCCTCTGGTTCATCACTACCACCCTCTGGTTCAGCACTGCCACCCTCTGGTTCATCACAGCACCCTCTGGTTCATCACAGCACCTCTGGTTCATCCCTGCCACCCTCTGGTATAGCACTGTCACCCTCTGGTTCAGCACTGCCACCCTCTGGTTCATCACAGCACCCTCTGGTTCATCACAGCACCTCTGGTTCACCCCTGTCACCCTCTGGTTCATCCCTGCCACAAGCTGGTTCATCCCTGCCACCCTCTAGTTCATCCCTGCCACCCTCTGGTTCATCACTGCCACCTTCTGGTTCAGCAGTGCCACCCTCTGGTTCATCACAGCACCTCTGGTTCACCCCTGCTACCCTCTGGTACAGCACTGTCACCCTCTGCTTCATCCCTGCCACCCTCTGGTTCATCCCTGCCACCCTCTGTTTCACCAGTGCCACCCTTTGGTTCATCCCTGCCACCCTCTAGTTCATCCCTGCCACCCTCTGGTTCATCACTACCACCCTCTGGTTCAGCACTGCCACCTTCTGGTTCATCACAGCACCCTCTGGTTCATCACAGCACCTCTGGTTCACCCCTGCCACCCTCAGGTACAGCACTGTCACCCTCTGCTTCATCCCTGCCACCCTCTGGTTCATCCCTGCCACCCTCTGGTTCACCAGTGCCACCCTCTGGTTCATCACTACCACCCTCTGGTTCAGCACTGCCACCCTCTGGTTCATCGCAGCACCCTCTGGTTCATCACAGCACCTCTGGTTCATCCCTGCCACCCTCTGGTACAGCACTGTCACCCTCTGGTTCATCCCTGCCACCCTCTGGTTCATCCCTGCCACCCTCTGGTTCATCCCTGCCACCCTCTGGTTCACCACTGTAGATTATGGGGGGAAAGCACACCTGCCCAACTGAGATGAATTCATTTGGGGCTGGTTAATGTGTCACTGAATTTGAGCTTCAAGTCTGGCACCTGCTTACTTAGCTCTAAGTGCTTCCTGTTGCAGTTATTTTTTTTACAGGAGCATTGTGCCATACTTGTAACTATTCTCTGACCCTGCTTTGAGGGTCAGAGCAGGGTCAGAGAATAGTTGCAAATAGGCAACTGAACTCTGGAGGGGCTCTCAGGAAGCACTACAGGGAATGGTTACAAATTAGCTTGAACTTTTGCACCTGCTAAGTGCTTTCAGTTTTCCGAAATTCGTTTTTCTGCCATTTCGCGAGATTCGGGGGGCGTGTATTCGTGCGAAATCGAACTTGCAATCCGCAAATTCGTGCGAATTTGCTGATTTCTTTTTTTGGCGTGTTCGCGCGGTTTGCTGCTTATTCGCAGACCGCTTGCAGCGCACCGACCCCAAGGTTGCCCATGCGGTCGTGTATGGGCGTGGCCATCTTGTTTGCGTGATGTGTTTCCGTTTCCGGGCGCTTGTTGCATGCTCGCGACGTATGCGGCGCGCGATTACGTGTTCATGGGCGTTTTTGCGTGCTCGCGGGGAATATATCGTGCGAACTTACCACGCGGTCCGCTACGGGCGCGGCCATCTTGTTTTTCATTCACTACTATGGTTTTGGGCATGCTACCTTTCTATCCATCTCACATCTTCGTAATACTATGTTTTTCGGAACTTTTTTTTGTCTTTTTTTGCTTATTATCTCTCTCTTCAATTTCCTACATCTATATATTTTTTTTTTTTAACTTTTTGTTACTTTATTACCTACTATATTTCTTTCGCTCTCTCTCTTATTTTTTTCACACCTATTCTTCTTTCCTTCTTCTTGTGCCCAGGACCATGGCTAAGGAAGGCGACAAGGGCAAAGGGAAGGGCCCAGCACCCCGTACCCGGCTCCCTTGCGGGTGTTTGAGGGGCAAGGAAGTCCAGGCCAGGGAGATCTTCTCCGCGGTGAAGGTGGCCGCCTTGATGGTGCTTGTGCAAGTCCACCTCCCTAAAACCGTGGCAGCAGGTGGGCAGATTGCTTCCAGTTACGGCCTCCGGGAGCGTCGCCAGCTGTGGGAGAAGGTGTGCCGGCGCATGCATAAGGAGTCTGGGGTCCGGTGCAGCTACCAGCAAGTGACGCACCGGTGGAGTGACATCTTGGACCGGGAGCATGACATGGTCGACCTGCTCGGTGTGGAGATCCCTGGCCTTGGTAAGTAGCTCTTTAATAACTACTTTTTTTCCTTCTGCTCTGTTATAATGCTAATCTATTTTTTTCCTGAAGAGTACGAATGCTGCTGATTCGATTACATTGCAGGTAAATTAATGTGTAAATAGCTTCTGTCATTGCAGGTGCTCGTCTGGTTATTGGCGTTGCTACTATGCTTACTTGTTTGCAACTTTTAAGTCATTTGAGAGCATTACTGCGTAATGCTAGAGACAGTAGACTCAAGTCTAGTCCTTTGTACTCCTGCTGCTGCCACTTTGATGAGATAGTGGTGGATTGATACGTTGAGTTTATTATTTTTTGGATGTATGACATTACAACGCTTGCTTTTACATCGCATGCCTTTACAACGCAAGTATTACAACGCAGTCCATTAAAACGCATAGTGCTTTGGGGTGCTGGATAGTGAATAGTTTAATTTACTATTCCAACTCCAGTCCCCGTGGACACTAGGGAAGGTTATTGGATAGTAAATTAACCTATTCCCTATCCTAGAGCGCCCCCCCAGAGCAATGCGTTGTAATAGTTTGCGTTGTAATGGTTGCGTTGTAAAGGCTCTGCGATGTAAAAGTTGCGTTGTAAAGGTTGTTTACCTTATTTTTTACTTGTTATGGGACATTTGTTAGTGGTCTGCAATCATGATGATGGACTGTGTCTGTCACGCGACGTCTCGTGCTGCTGAGTGATGGCAGTCGTAGTAGAACCTTTTTGTTGTTGATGTAGTTAGTGAATTACATAACTTTCCTATTAGATGGTCTGCGAATCCTGCAATACTGTACTACTATCCTCCGAGTTGACCAGATCAGATGCAATTGATGTTAATTTGTTTCCCCGACATAATTTTAGATTGAGTACAAAGAAATCAAATATTTCCCAAAAAACAATCATCCATGTTGTGTTTCATTATTTCATGATCACCAGGACCTCCCAGGGGCAAGGCAGCGGCGGCGACAGAGACTCCGGTGGCAGAAGGTGGAGAGGCTCAGTCCCTTGCAGGCTCTTCTGCTGGCCCCAGTAAGTTGTTCTATTGTTATATTAATACTTATACTTCCCTAACTTTTACAGCTCCTATTCATTACAAACTGGTTCCTAATAATTCTATGTTTTACAAAATAGTCTTTGATCTTCTTCTAATGTAGACTACTTTCTACATTCTTATCCTGCCTCTACCATCACTCTCTGTGCTACTACTATTTACAATTATGAGTCGGTCTATGTAGGTAGCTCAGCTTGCCTATTCGGCAAACGGTGTGAAACAAAACTCTGGTACAGCAATAGCTCTAGGCACTGAGTGCAGTCCTCTGGGTTGCCCTTGCTGTCTATTCCAGTCTTCTTAATGTAAGTGCTTTGACAATTTCCAACAACAAAATGTCATTGTTTACACCAAGTAAAAGGTAGCAGTTGCCTTTTTGATTTAAGAGGAGCACATCCCATACCGCTAGTGTTTCAGGGACTATTCTGCACACAAAGAAGTATGGACAAGATAAATAGGACATTGTTGATGATAGGTGCAGTTCGACTTTCGACATACCTCTGCCCGAACAGAAGTTGAACCCCCATTCCCCTGACCGACTATCTAGAATGTCTGACCAATGATTTTACGACCCAGAAGAACAGAAGAAGACGACCTCCGAGTCCCGGCCTATCTGAATCACTGAAACATGTGCAGTAGTTCAAACCTTTCCGCTCACTCACTCGTGAACAAAAACCAGACAGTGTTTGTTAGTTTTAAAGTTTTATTTTCAATTGAGAAATGAAAACATTATTTCTTTATTTTTAATAGCGTAGTATTCTTATGGATGAAGATGACGTTAAAGTTTAAACAACATTCCCATGAATGAAATTAGTATGACTCAAACTTAATAATAGTTAACACTAACAGACACAGGAAATTATTAGAATAACTGTGCGTGAGCCCCCACCTTCTTTAAAGTACTTAAAGTACTGCTGGTAGTGACTCAGTAGTAGTTGGTGAATCGTCTGGCAGAAGGGCAATGGAATCTTCTTTCTGTAATGAGAAAAATGGTGCACGTTAAGCAAGCATTCATCAGTTGTCATAAGAAGGAGTGTAGCATTTAATGGAATAAGCATATAAAAGGTTAACACCCTCCCCAAAACCGTTACTTTTTTCAATCCCAGTAATAAAAAATGTGTTATGTAACATTTTATTCCATTACGAGACAAAATAGGGGGTTGTGTATGGCATCTGAAAATATGACATGTTTTTCCTAGACGTCACAACATCTGATGCAGCACAGATGACCACCAATGCCGGGGCCAGCAGTGCGGAGGGGTCCACTCTGGATGCGGCGGCGCCAACAGGAGGAGCTGGGGGGGAAGACTCAGCGGCGGTGGATGGTGGTAAGTTATTATACTCGTTACTTATTGAAATTTTTTTGAGTGGGCTCGTAAAGGAGTGTATGATGTACTGTACAGTAGTACACAGTACACTAGTATAAGTACACTGTACTGTCAAGAACATTTACTAATTTAGAACTACTTTTTGGGCTATCACGGAGAAGACAGTCAACCTTGACTTGTAATAGCATTAGCGGCGGTACTTCTCTGGTAACCAATGGCCCCCTCTATTTCACTTGAACTCAGCTGGCAAATTTTTATTGTGAAGCCAAGTCATATCAGATCAGATGTAGTTTAGGGATGTGAAGAACGAAAATTTAAAGAAGGGTGAAACGAAGGACGAGCGAGTCTTAATATTTATTTATGACTGTAAAGAATGGTTTTGTTGAATGCAATTCAACATAAGAAAGAAGACGGCAGTTTCCAAAATATAATGAAAAGGGTGTTAGTTGGTTGTTGACAAAAATAAATTTTTGTACATTTGAGACATTAAGAAGAATCATAGACGTACTTTGGAAGCCAGGATGTTATCTTCTTTATCCTCCTCATCAATAGCAGAGGTGTATGATGTAGTAGAGCAGACGCTGAGTGGATGAAGTATGGCCAGTGGCAGTGCCACCCCTATAGAAAAGTAAGACAATCCTATCCCCACCTGCATGTACTGCTTTAAGTACTGCGAGTCTGCATCATCATGGCCTGTGTCTGTATTTCTTGGGTTAAAGCTGAGTGAGCTGCCATTATGGCGGCTACCACAAGTTCACGTACCAGTAATTTCGTTTGCAAAACAAGAGAAAAAAAGTAAAAAAGGCCTTTTTTTAGTACTCTCTGACTATGTATGTAGTAGTGAGTCCACCTATGGTGCTGCTAGTGGAATTCCTGAAACTCACAGTGTCACAGGCTTACAAAGACGGCGGAAAGATACATGCCAAAATGTTATACTGTGTTTGCTACTTGCTGGTGTTACTGAGTGTCAACCTTCCGTTGAATTATTTTGACTTTATGTTAAAGACTATTGGCTACAGTATTTTTCTTTCTTTCTACATAGATGCTACTCCCAAAAAGCTCACCCGTAAGGAGATGCCTGTCCGGGCCAAGGCCCATAAGCTGGAGGCTATTTGTGTCGAATATCGGCGGTTGTGGGCTCGGGAGCATGAGGAGACAACATCAACATCTACATCCTCCTCCACTGCCCCCGGGTCCAGCAGCCAGAAGCCTCCAGCCAAAGTGAGCCGTGGCCCGACAGCCTGCCGCCGCACAGCAGCAACAACATCAGCACCCCCCCCCCCCCCAGATCCTGGATCATTCGTGTGCGCCGACTACGCAAAAGAGTGGACTACCTGGAGCGGTTGGCCGAGAAACATCAGCGCCAGCTCCGGGACCTCCGCAAAGAGCAGCGGGACATGAAGCAACAGCTTGCAAAACTATGCCACCGGAGGAAGTGACTGTCCCTTGCCCCTTTTTTAAAGACTGTTGGGGGTGGGAATTGGGTGTTTGGGAAAGGGGACTTTTGGACTTTTGGACATTGGTTGGGGTTAGGTAGGGGGTGAGTTGGGTGAATTTATTTCATTTTTTGACTACCTCAATATATTTCTTAATAATTATTTTTCATACCAAAACATAGTATACGCGTTCATATTATTTTGTGTGGGGGTGGGCGGTGGTTACTGGACGTTTGGTTTCTTCCAACTTACCAGCATGAATGAAACATCTAGTCCTGAAATGTGCCAAAGTGCCAGTAACCGAGTTAGTGAATTCAGTAGCCCTACTATTACTTTACTAGTAGTACTGGCAATCTCTGCTCTCCTCCCAGTCCTAGCCCATTATTCTACCTCTCCAAAATGCTTATCTTACCTGTGATTCGTGTTTGAGAATCGGGGTAGCCCCAGGACTGGCTGCATTGCAAATGGTGATTAAGGTTGGCTGTTGACTTGAATCCTCGACGGATGCAATATCATTGTTGTGCTGGTAGCAGTAGTGGTACACACTTGCAGTATCACCTTATGAAAAAAAGAGGAAATTAAATATTGAGTGGCCTGAGCGTAGCATTAGAAACAGTACAATAGGTACTACGGTACAGAACAGTGCCCTAAATTGTAGCCTAAGCAGTGCCAACGTAAGGTAAGCATTAAGCATTAGATTGTTCACGTCGTGTAGGAGGAGGATGTTCTTATTATCAATCCACGATGGCGCACATGAACTTCTGGTTGCTTTGACCTTATCCTCCCCAGCAAGTGTGTGGAATGTATTCTTGTTGTCAGTCACACCTCAATGAAATACCACACAGCCCGGGGAAGAGGGTTAGGGTTTGAAAATTGGATGGGAATGGGGGTTTTTGGGAAAGTTTGGTAGAGAGGAAAAAAAACACAGCATGGACAGCAAACAACAAATGAAGAGAAACAAATCTTTGGATTTGAAGATATCGATGAACCTTTAAAGGGACATAAAGGAAGTGCACTACTGCATGCCAGAAGTTGTTTAGTAAATGGATGGTTAGCTTACTGAAAAGTAGTACTACTACTTACTGCAACTTACTAGTAACCACGAAGGAACAAGTTGGCAGTACATGGCTGCAGTCATTACGCAATTTCACTTGCCTCTCTGCCCTCAGACAATAAACACTTAGAACATTAAATTAGTGTTAAACATAGCAAAGATGTATCAAATAGCTGGAGGGATGAATTTGAAGCACAGATCAAACAAACGCACAGAGTCACACTCGTAGAAGTAAGTTCAAGTTCACAAGAATATCATTTAAAAGATAAGGAGAATTTTGGATACTGTTACTGTTTTTTGTAGTTGTCCAGTTGAATTTGTGAAGTTGATGCATCCAGCCATTCCTCTTATTCGCGGTACTCCTTCATTCCATCGGATGCTTCGTCGATCAATCTTGGTGACCAGACACACTGGACTCTCCACTGCCTGCCTGATGCGGATTTGCAGATTGCTAATTGTAAGCCTGAGTAGTACATCGATGGGACAGGGTAAAAGCCTGCCTGTAATTGATGATGGAAAAACACAACAGTAAGTGTTAAAGACACCTCGGAGAAAAAAATATATAAGGCACGCTGTGTAGTGCAAAAATTATACTGTCACTTTCAGAGATGACAATCCCCAAAATCTAGAACACTCCACATTACCCTCCCAAAAACGTGCAGAATACTGCTGCTACCTCGCAGAGGCCTAATTTCAAATCGTGCCAAAACGCACTCAGAAAGTATGCCCAAAACCCCCCTTTCCCACCATGGATTATCTTCAAACCACTTGCAATCAAAATTAGACATTCCAACAACTGTTCCAAGACCCCACCCAGTCGTAAAAATCTAGAACTCCCGCCCAAACACATGCAATACAATACTGCTAACCCTAACGAGCCCTAAGTTAAGAATAGTGGCAAACGCTTTCTTTAACTAGGCCAAATCGCCCCTTTCCCACCATGGATTTTCTTCAAACCACTTGCAATCAAAATTAGACATTCCAACAAGTGTTCCAAGACCCCACCCAGTCGTAAAAATCTAGAACCCCCGCCCAAACACATGCAATACAATACTGCTAACCCTAACGAGCCCTAAGTTAAGAATAGTGGCAAACGCTTTCTTTAACCCCTTCCACGCTCATGACGAGCTGGGCTCGTCATGAGGTAGCCTCCTCGCACGCTCATGACGAGCCCAGCTCATCACGTAACATGCGAATCCGCAAAAGTCAGCGCAGAGCGGTAAATCTGCTCAGCGTTGATGCGGTTAACTAGGCCAAATCCCCCCTTTCCCACCATGGATTTTCTTCAAACCACTTGCAACCAAAATTACACATTCCCATGAGTGCTCTAAGACCCCAGAACCCAGTTGCAAAAATCTAGAACACTCTCAAACACATGCAATACTGCTGCCAGTGCTAACCCTTACGAACCCTAAGTTCAAAAAAAGTGGCAAACGCTTTCAGCATGGATTTTCTCCAAACCACTTTTATCCGGTATTAGACTTTCCCAGCAATGCCCCAAGACCCGCCAACCCACCCGCAAAAAAGCAGAACACCCCCAAACAGGCAAAAAGCAAAAATGGAAAATCTCATACTTAGAATCGACCTTCTTTCAATTCTGTCCAAACGCGCTGTGCAGCTAGGCCATAACTCCCATTTTTCACCATGGATTTCCTGAAAAACAAATGCAATCAAAATTAGACCGTGCCAGCAGTGCTCCCAGACCCCAAAACCCACCCCCAAACACCAGGAACCCCCCCAAACAGCACCCCAAAGACAAGCAAGTGAGCAAAAACGCAAAAACTTTTTCAACTCCGATTTTCTCCAAAACACTTTTATCCGGTATTAGACCTTCCCAGCAATGCCTCCAGACACGTCAACCCAGGCGGAAACAAGTAGAAGCCCCCAAACAGCCAAAAAGCAAAACCTTAAAAAGTGAGACTTAGCAAATTTTGGGCCAACCTGGATTTCAGTCCAAATGCGCTGTGCAGCTAGGCCCTAACTCCCCTGTTCCACCATGGATTTCCTGCAAAACAAATGCAATCAACATTAGACTGTGCCAGCAGTGCTCCCAGACCCCCCGACCCAGCACCGCAAATCTAGAACACCTAGAACACCCCCAAATAAACCCAAAAACCTGCAATACTGGTATATTGAAAACATGGCAAATTGCGTTATTCACAAAAACCAAACAGCAATTGGTTTCAACAGAGACAGACAGCCATTGCTGTCCACTGCATGCCATCTTCTCATTATTCATTACCTGTTCTACTTTATGTCCGCATCTTCTTCGGAAAGTGAGGGCCCACAGGGCAGCCTCTCCTGTAAATTTCAGAAGTAGGTCTGTCAACAATCAGCAAGCATGTAGTCAGTCAGTTATTTCAGTCCCACTTGAGAGGACTCGTCTACGAAGACAAAGTTTGTTTTTTCTCCATAATCCATCCATCTGCCTTGAGGGAAATGGATAGGGGGAGTCTGGAGGAGGAAGATAGAGGAGCATGATTGAGTTGTGAACTTGTGAACATCTGAATGCAGACTGCGGCACCTTCAAATCGATAAGGAAAATAAGATGAAGACAGTGCTGATGATGGACTTATTGTGATTAGGTGATTAGAGTTTTGTTGTGGTAAAAGTAGCAAAACAAAGAAAGACACACAGGAATAAAAGTGAATAAGTACGGAAATAAAGGAAGTAATTTTCAGTCCTCGGTGTCAGGGAAGCAGAGCTCGTCCTCCAAGTCTACGAATTGAGACGGGAGTAGGTCTGGTGACCGAGAAGAACTTCCGTCGTCGTCACCTAAGTCGGTGTCCTCTTCTTCCTGCGTGCATTCACGTATTTTGTAATCGGGTGTTATGAAGTGCTGATTCATCTTGATTATTGTTAACCTCTCCACATTTTTGGGCAAAAGGCGGGTCCTTTTTGAAGTAACAATGGCACCAGCAGCACTGAAAATACGTTCAGAAGACACGCTTGTGAGTGGGCAAGACAAATAATTTAGAGCAAGGTTGGTGATCAGTCGCCATTTTGAGCTTTTTGTATACCAATATCCCAATGGGTTCTCATTATGACAGACCTCTGTTGGGTCATCCAGATAGGCCTGCACCACTGACTCAAGGTTCTCCAGGGTTGATCCACTTTGTGTACCATCTGCGACCTTTTCATCAGTGGACCGAGCTAACCCTTGCTGAGTTAGCCAATCCCCTTCCGACAATATTTGTTTGCGGCCTGGTGCAGGTGAGGATGATGATATGGTTGCTGGTGTCGTTAACGGCTGTGAGGGAAAGTGATTCCCTTCGGTCACGGATTGAGAAGTGGCACTTGACGCCGGATGGCCTGCTGATTCAGTTGTACTTGTGCTGCCTCCTTGAAGGTTCTGCCGCTCTCTTTCGAACCGAGTGGCTGACACAGCTAGCCAATGTTTGTACTTTGAAACATCTGCTTCAGAAAAAGGAATGAAAGTATTGGTGGGCAGTGCCTTTTTGTACCGTGGATCAAGAAGAGTGACACAAATGTAATGTTGTTCTTTATGTATCTTTTTAAGCCTTTGATTGTCAAGTAGGCGCCATAATAACTTCTCCGACAAACCATATGCTTCTCGCTTTTCACCATCATCTCGGAACGTTGAAGACACCTCCTTCAGTTGGTGCTCTAGCATGCGCAACAATGGGATAGCTTTGCTCAAAGAACAGTCCTCCCTGCTGACTTCACGCGTGAAGAGCTCAAAAGGACGAAGCATGTCTGTCAGGCTTGCAATTAGCTTCCATTCCTCCAACTCTAGCATCAAGTCTTTGTGAGGAGAACCCAGTTTAAAGACAAACTGATGTATTACCTCCCACTGCTCAGACAGACGCTCAAGCATGTAAAAGGTTGAGTTCCAACGTGTTGCCACCTCCTGGATTAGTCCTTTGACTGGCTGTTTACGTTCCAATTGAAGGCTCCTCAGCTGCTTCCGGGCCTTAAAAGAATGGTTGAAATGTGAGCAGATTTTTCGGCAGGTGGTCAGTACTTTGACGACTGGCTCTTCTGTTTTCAAGAAGGCTTGCACCACGATGTTAATACTGTGCGCCAAACACAGCACTCTGAAATAGCCACCGTTGTCCATGGCCTTAACTATATTACTGCCATTATCCGTGGAAACATAACCAACTGTGCGGTTTCTTGGATGCAGCCATTCATTGACCTTCCTGTTAAACTCCTCCAAAAGTTTAGGTGCAGTGTGAGATTTCTCCATGGCAAACATGCCTACTGTTGCATGTTTGTGAGTAGCTTGAAAAACTTCCTCCGTGTCAACATCTTTGTGTTTTAACTGTTTCTCGACCCCTGCAAAAGAGACCCAGTGTGCAGTGATGCACATGTAATCAAGGGCTTGGCAACTGGTCCACATGTCTGTTGTCATGTGGATAGTGTGAACAGCACTCTTCAGGATAGCTGCGCCAATCACCTCCAGCACATCTTGATGTAGTGCTGGAACAGCAACCCTTGCAAAATAGGACCGGCTAGGAACCTTCCATTTAGGGCAGACTGTTGCCACCAATTCACGAAAACCCACCCCTTCCACGAAAGAGAAAGGGAGAAGGTCCAGCGCTAGCATTTTAGCCAGCTTTGCGTTATACAGACGCACAGTTGGGTGGTTGCCTTCAAATGGCGCATCCGACCAAAGCATGCTGCTAATGGTGCGCTGGACCGTTTTACGTGATGATGATGATGATGATGCAGACTTCAAACCAGTTAGGCTCATTGATTTAGTTTTTTGCATTGGTGTCTGTCCCAGACTCTTAGTGTGCCTGATACATGTTGCAGGGGTAGAGGGTGTGGGCGCTACCACTGCAGTGCTGCTGCCAGGGGTACTGGGTGTACCAGAAAAAATGTCTGTCGCTTCTTCACTTCCCCCCTGCACGATCAGCCTCTCGTCATCATCAGATTCAATATCAAGGGATACATTTGGATTTGTTTTGGTTTTCCCTTCCTCGATGTCACTTAGGTGCTTATACCACTGGATAGCGTGGTGTTTTTTGAGATGACCTCTCTGGCCTCCGGTACCATAGTTGGTACCAAGCTTACCCCGACTAACTGATACTTTACAAATCGAACAAACGACCATGTTTTCCGGCTTTTTGCTAACAGTAAAGAAGTCCCAAACTGGGGACTGGAGATGTCTGCTGGTGATGGAGGTGCTACTTTGACTTTCAATGCCAGATGAAGTGGAGGATGGGTGTGGCTGAATTTGTTTCTGATGTTCACTTACAGCACCACTACTTGAGGTAATGGAGGTCGAGCTGGATGGAGGTCCCTGCCAGCCCTGCCTGTATGAGAAAATATGGAATCTGGAGGTCGTGTTGGTGTTGTAGTTAACTGCGTTGGTGGTGGTACCAGTGCCACGCCGACCACATACCGCTCAGCAGCCATTCGGGCTAGGGTTAAAATGTTTGTCTGCTGCATGCACGCTGTGGCTGGAGTGACGTCTGTGATGAGTGGGTCGTCGTCAGACTGTTCATCAGCAGCAGAAGGCACCACTTCTTGTTCATCGTCAGGAACGATAAGTCGAAGCCTTGCGGGAACCTTCCTTTTAGGCTTAGCTACCTTTGTCGGCTCATGGCGTGCCTCACTGTCAGACTGCATTGGTGGGTTCCAATCAAGATCAAGATCATCAGAATGAAGGGGGGTTTGAAGAAGAACTTGTAGTAGTAGCAGCCCTCCTTAACCTTTTTCTTGCTGGGGATCCAGAAGACAATGGATCATCCTCAGGAGAAGTGGCTTCCTCGGATGGTTCTTCCACTTGAATATCAATTTCCTGATGTGCCGCTACTTCTGGAGGAACAAGCGTTGTAGGCAGTTGTGCCGCTCCATGAACCTCTAGTGGTACCTTACCATGCACCTCTACTTGCGCCTCTCCTTGCCCATGTACTTGCGTCTCTCCTTGCCCATGTACTTGCGCCTCTCCTTGCCCATGTACTTGCGCCTCTCCTTGCCCATGTACTTGCGCCTCTCCTTGCCCATGTACTTGCGCTTGTACTAGTTGCACTTGTGGTTGTCGTTGCAGCTGTGATTGTTGGACACTCGCCAGCTGAGTTACATCAGGCGTTGATTGGATGGTACTTTCTTGTGATGAGCCAACTCACTGGTTGAACAACCAAAGTGGCTGCCACAGCAGCACTCATGGTCTTGGACCTAACTTGGCGTGGTGGCACTGACCCCAATGAGGCGGAGGTGCTGCTTCCAGCTTGGTCCCCGGCGGACACCGCTGCTGCTGCAGGCGTAGTTTCTTTTTCCCAAAAAAGGTGACGGTGGGCACACCCATCTCCTTGGTAGGTGGTGCCACTTGCTTCTTCTGCTCCTTCTTACTGGCAGTGGCACTGGCAACTTTCTTCGCTGAGGCGCTACGGCCACCTTTCTTTGGGCGCATCTTCTTCAGATGTCAGAACAGCAGGCCGCAGTTGCACGAGTTGCAGAGTTGTCTTGTCTGTGGCCACACGTGACGTTGTGCTGCACACACCGCTGCAGGACTTCTTCCTGGCATTGGTGGTTCTCTTGTGCACCTAAAAGCCATGGAAGACAGAGGAACATCAGTTACACACCCCAAAAAGTAAAAAAAAACATAAAAATCACCACAATCCCATGCCATCCATGCTCTCAATGATGTTTAAATTCAAGACACCCCACAGAACGACTAGGCCCATGCACCACTGAGTACCCCTGGGCATAATGGGTGAAAGCTAGGCAAAATGGGTGCAGGCCTGAGAACACTGCCTGCCTTAAAAATGGCCCCTTGCCCCCCAGCACATGGCCAGGCCCTGCCTGGCCCCCACCCACATGCCCAATCCCCAACAAAACCCCCCAAAAATCGAAAAACCCCACAGAAAGACTAGGCCCATGCACCACTGAGTACACCTGGGCAAAAGGCCCCAACAACAGCCAAAAAATCGAAAAACACATAAAAATCACCACAATCCAATGCCATCCATGCCCTCCATGATGTTTACATTAAAGAGACCCCACAGAAAGACTAGGCCCATGCACCACTGGGTACCCCTGGGCATAATGGATGAAAGCAAGGCACATTGGATGCAGGCCTATGGCACAAAGCACATTGCCTGGATTCAAAATGGCCCCTTGACCCCCACCACATGGCCAGGCCCTGCCTGTACCAGTCCTCAAAATGGCCCCCACCCACATGGCCATGCCCCATCAACACCCCAAAAAATCGAAAAACACACAAAAATCACCACAATCCAATGCCATCCATGCCCTCGATGATGTTTACATTCAAGACACCCCACAGAAAGACTAGGCCCATGCACCACTGAGTACCCCTGGGCAAAAGGCCCCAACAACAGCCCAAAAATCGAAAAACACATAAAAAACACCACAATCCAATGCCATCCATGCCCTCATGCACCACTCACTACCCCTGGGCCTACTGGCTAGTGAGGCTTTACAGGCACCCCAAAATAAATCAGAGAAACAGTTGTATCATGCACCCATGACTAACCCTGGGCCTACTGGATACTGTGGCTAGCTACCACCACAATATATATTTTGTTAACGTTGTGAAAAAAGTTTTAGAACTGGAGTTGCCTCAACTGCAATGCCCCAAACAAACAACACCAACTTACTTGTAAAATCTCAAGTCCAAAAGTGATCCAAACTACAAAGTCCAAAAAGTCATCAAATACAAATATCCAGCAGGAGCCAAAAAAAGTAATCCTTGCAGCTCCCTAGCCAAATTAAAAGTGACCAGGACATGGACAAAGCACTGGGAGGAGCCTGCTGGACAGGAACAGGAAGTTGGAGATTCTGGGGCACTTCCTTCCTCCCACCATACCTCAAAAAATGGACTCCTGCACCAAAAAGTGCAGCCAAATGTCAATCTGAGGAGTTATTCTGATCAAAATTTTCACATGGTTTATGCTTCCTGCGGTGGATTTCTTGTGCAGAATTGCAATTTTTGCAATTTCGCGAACGCGAGCTGTTCAAATCTCCCGCCGGAAGTCACCTGCGGGCCGTCACGGGCATTTATGACGTACTCGCGTTGTCAAACTCTCGCCGTGCAAGATGGCAAGATGGCAAGCCGCGATGACGTAATTGCGTTTGAAAAACTCTTGCGCGATCACGCAGCAAGATCGAAAATGACACAGCACCCGCAAAACCGTGAGAAAAACAACTCGGCAGGTTCAGAGTCAACGCCGCGCCTGCGATATTGTATTTTTCAAGCGCGACCAAGCAAAATAATTCATAGCTTGCGAATTTGCGGATTATTGGGCAATTTCGCGCGATTCGCGGATAGCGAAATCGTCAAAAATCCGCAAATTCGCCCGCGAAACGGATTTTACGCCCCGCTTAATTTGAGGGAGTAACAGGTCAGGACAAAGACAAGAGCAACCAAGCAGTCAAGAATATAGCAGAAAACATAGCAATGCTGCTGAGCGGTGGGTGCAATGAATGAGATTTATGGGAGGAACTTGACCATTAGCAAGGTTTTAGCTTCCTTTTTAAAAATTGACAGAGAAGGTATTCTTCTGATGAAAGACATCAGCGAGTTTCAGATTCTTGGTGCAGCACCAGAGAAGACACAATTGTAAATTTTTCCTTTCAGAAGCAGGGTGGCTGGAGCACAAAGTCTCTGGCCGACCTGAATTTCTGGGCAAGATATGCAGGGGATTTCACATTGTAGTGTAGTTCCTATTATCCCAATAGGCTCTGCGCATTGGAATAATACCTCCAATAGTATAGACCTAGACCAGACGTTAACTAGGTCTTCTACTGTCGATATTAGACTTAAAGTTTTGGGTTTGCCAGCTAGCTCAGAGTTCACTAGAAACTTTCTCGAATAGACAAGGAGGAGTTGAACCTCCCTGGATAGACAAGAAGGGATTTAGTTTCTGACAACCATAGAACATGACAACTTTGCTCTCCCCTAATCAAGAGTATATCTCTAGAGTCGTGTGAAAACAAAATACAACTTATTTTACTCAGTCAGTACGTGCATTCTTAGTTTCACCAGATTGTAGAGAAAAGGAAGAGACGGGCGTGTTCAATAAAAGATGTTATTTATTGATCAGTCTCTTTTCTCGTACAAGAGAAATGAATCGATATTATTGTAATACTTATGGTTAAGTAAAGTGCATACAATAAAAGCAGAATTATAAAATAATACTGTAAAAACATTGATATGGTTTCTAAGCCATACGTTATTTAAAATGGACAGAATATATACATACACATATACATTTGACTAATAGTACTCAACTGGTGCTTCTAACTACGCCTACCCCAGTGTACCTGACCTAAGCCTAATACGTGGGCGGGGATAGAAAGTAGCAGTTTAAGTTAAGTTTGTTTTGCCAAGTGACTGACTCAAGAATTCTCTGCAAGGGGTTATTCAGCTCCGTACCTGAGATCTAGGATGGTTGAGGGATAGTATCTCTCGTCTGAGGTCTCGATATTCCAAGCTGCCTGCGAGGGCTGCTCGGAAGCGCCGGAGCTGGATTTCTCGACAGGAGAAAGCAGCGTCTCGTTCTCAGCGCGTCAGGAAGGCGGGGCAGCGCCAGTGGGCTTCGCTCTCTGCTGGGCTTCGGCAAGTCTCGCTGCTCCGATCTCGTCACCACCGCGTGTGTTTGCTTAAGGCAATATCGGTAATATTTATACCTGTAAGGTGCCGAGATTGACGTAAGGATGGACATAGATACGTCAATAAGGATGTCATACGAGCTGGTCGTTAGCACATTCTTTTACTGAAGTTCTCGGGGAAATCAAAACAATGGCCGCAGGGTTTTTCCCAGGTTGTCATAGGTTTGATTTGTTTTGAGGACTCCGTATGCCTTATCAGGGGCTGGAGGAATATTGCTTTGCCTAATTAGATGGCAAGCGTTATGACCTAATCAGATAACGCGCTCCTGTGCCGTGGTCTGGCGTAATCAGATAACGGTTTCTGCATCATGGGATGGCTGCTAGTTAACTTGTTAACCAGAATAGGGTCAGGAATAGGGGGATCGATACAGAACCTATAGGAATACATCACACCCACTCCACGCTAACTATGGCCATATTTACGAATCTAGGCATAGTAAAACATACTGTAGAGTATCGTGTATACCTTACCACCCCAAAATACATATAATGCATTTCGAAATTATGTAATGTACGGGAAAAATAAAATAGCCATATGTACTATATGCACTTAAGCAGTAGACTAATGCTAAATTAATCACGCATGTATACATTATTAGTAATCGAATATGAGAATTACACATGAAATGGCTCTTAATACAGAAGAAAAGTTCGAGACCACTTCATCACAGTTCAAGAGAAAAAAAAAATATTTATTTACATACCAGCGGGCAGCTAATGTCTATGAAGTTTCTAAAAACAGAAATTAGTTCTCTAAGAATAGTTCCTACTTTAAGCAGAAGAAAAGTGTCCCGTAAAATTAAAAAAAAAATTTTGGGGCTGCTAAAAAAATTGCTGTCTGTGGACTGGAGGAAAAGTTGATCTTGCTACTTTATTATTAAAGTTGAAGGCCAAATTCAAGGTGTCGGGAACGCCGTGTGCTAGCTTGTTCAAGAGTCATTATTTCTGCTCTGGTGAGAACATCATATCATTGAGACTGCTGAAAAAGCTGTCAACAGCTTCCTGTGAGAGTTCCACTAATTCGGAAAAGGATGTGACCATGCATTCATGTGCATGATTGTCTCCATTGACGTTTTGAGTAGTATTGCTGACAGAAGGTTGTACCTGATCGATGCTGCTTTCATCTTGATCTTCACTACCCCTTAATCGTAGTGGTGAAGTTTCCACGAATGCCGTCATCAGGATTGGCAGCCGTTGAGGGCAGCACAATGCATGAGCCTTTACCGGACCCTACAGTGTTTCTGCATCCATTGGCACATCCGATTGTAGCGTCAGACAGGTGTCCAACACGCATTCTTCTCCGCACAGCATGCACCTTAATACAGGTAAAACACATCATTGCCATATCGGCCGAAATGAAAGAAACCAAGTCATGTTCAGGTCTCTAAGCCGGGTTAGTCCCAGGATTTTTGATATCCGGTCCCGGTATCCAATGGCTCGGATTGTTTCTTCCCTTGCCGCGGGTGTTTTGTCTGTGACATGGTTTGCCATAACGAAATATAAGGACTAAGAATAGGATTCCTGCAATTAGTCCCAAAATGAGGGGAACTCCTCCAAAAATCGAATGGACGAAGTCTGGAAAAATACCCAGTATGGCTTTGAATGGTGTTAATGCCATCGAAAATACTGTCTTAAATACATTTGAGACTCCACTGGTATCAGAAATATTTAAGATTTCATTCAGGATTTCTGCGAAATGTATGGGGGAATTAGTTGATAACAATGAGTGAATCTCTGCAGTCGTCCCTGCGACTAGGAGATCATACGTTTCTTGTGATGACGTGAGCCTGGTCGGCGTCTGAAGAAGCACTGTTTTCATTCTGCTTAAAGTATCAACTTGAATAGAAGTAATTTTCAAGTTAGGCCATGCCCTTGCCTCCCTGTCTGGAAAGGAGCTGGGGAACAATAAGCGTCCACAGCACATGACCTTCGCAGTCGTACTAACGAGATAAGGAACCCCGGGCAGTAGACTACAACATCTGTGATCCACAATTAGAATGTAACTCCCGTTATAGAGTCTTGTAAAGAATGGTTCTATCTCTGTTGCAGGTGCGCCTAGCTGGTGACATGAAAGGTTATTTGAGTTCCCTTCACAGGCTCCATGCAAACTAATTCCATTACACAGAAGTGTACCGCTTAGTGACATTGCACAATTATTGCCATTAAGAAACACTTTCTGGCCTTTATTACTGACACATGCATGTGAATAGGGCAAGTTCCATGTTGTCTTAATGTACCCTTTTCCCAATTTTTCGTACATGCCAGCCTGTATATATTTTTGGCAGTATTGAAACCTGAAAGTAGATATCGGAATATTAATTATCCCATGTATTATCCATTCAATGACAGGTCGTTCTGACATTGTCAATGGTAATCTCTCGAGTTTCTCAATGCTCAGGATTGTATAATCAGCACCCTTCTGTGCCATACTGATCTGTTTATCAGTAAGGTTAAAGATATTGAATAGTGACGTTGTGTTGATTAAACGCCAAGGCACATAGCCTGAACGCAGGTTTTGTAACGTCCAGCCAAGCTGTACAATAGAACGCAATTGAGACTGACCGTGTTGTAACAACAGTAAGTCTTGCGATATTATGTCGATTGCTGATGACACAATGCTGTCCAATGAAAAGATTCTGGAGGACAGAGTCATTAACCCATTGTCCACTACAGAAAGCGATTTTTCCAAATTAATACGGTTAATTTCCCGTATACTTTCTGCTGTCTCAATTTGAGTTATCTTCCAGGCCTCGTTGTAAGCTGCATATATAGAGGCTGCTATGAAGCGTTTTTGACGCTGTTTGCGCGGTCCCATAATGAAATCACGCAAGTCAGCACCATCAGGAAGTAAAGTTAGGTGTTGCTTAATTTCTGTAAGTGTGGAAGTTTTTAGCCATTGAAGGCAGAGTTTGCCCACACTGTAGGTGGTGATTATCCCTGGGTGTTGTCTTTGGGAATATCTAGGGTCTGGCCTGGTCAATGTGAACCCCTGTGTTTTGTTCAGGAATCTGTCTTGACAGTTATTAGTATCTGTGGGCCAGATTAACCATTGTTTCCAATCAGGATTTGTTCTGTTTTGGTTTAGTACATAGTTTACGTCTATCTCTTCATCCGCAGAGTTATTGCTGTTCATTGTTGGTTTTGGAATAGACGGTTTATTTAAGTCTTTGATTTTGGCTAGTCCAAGACAGGTAGTTTGTTGAATACTTTCATTCAAGAATATAATTTGTTCTGGGATCATACAGGCTCTAAACAATGATTCTATACCTTGTACTTGCCATTCTTTTGTACCCCAAACACTTTTTACTTCAACATTTTTGTTCCAATAATCAAAACCAAATGTATTCATTTGTTCACAAAATGAGTCCGAATATATCAATTTCGTGTTTGAAAGCATTGTTTTTGTTCCTGTCTTATTTGACAATTTGAAATAAAATGTTTCAGCATTACTTGTGTTGAACCCTGAAAAGTATGAATATTTGTCATAAAAGGTTCTTGAGCTTCCTTTTGGAGGGGTTGCACAATGTTCCCATTGATTATAATTTAAAACATTTCTAGGTTGTGCAGATTTATGTAGAAAATGGTTACCATAGTGGTTGTAGCAGTACATACTATCATAATTAGATGAACTCTGCAAATAATCATGTTTGGTAAACTTAGCAGACATCACTAGATCAGACATCATGTCATTAATACTTTCAAAGTCCCAATCATCCGCAAATGAGTTTGGTTTTACAAAGTCACTCAACGAGATCTTGATTTGGTGTGGATATTTGAGGATTTCAACCGGACCATAAATTTCATAGTCAGTATTGTCCCATGCTACCCCACCCGGTATAGGATTGGCTGTGAAGTTGACTGAAGAAAGTTCTCTTTTCTTGACGTGTGAAGACGTGTGTGGCTTGAGGATCAAGTTGATTTTCTGGCTTGCTGTGTCCATTTTAGCATATTTTCCCTCAATGAAGTGTCCCAAACATAGTATAATGATGAGCCAAAGTATCAGGATAAATACACCAAAGGACACCCAAAATTCAATCCATGGAGAAATCAGATAGGTTTCTTTCAGCTGTTTCAAAAGTTCCTTAGCTTTATCTTTAAAAGTTTTTGTTGATGGCTGTGTCTTTGATTCACTTAGATCTTCAGAAGAATCATCAAAGGTGATGAAGTAGCCGGATGCCGTTCTGTCTATTGTTCCAATTGCTTCAGGATTACTGTTTCTTGCAGCTTCAGCATATTCATTTGTTACTTCATTGTAGGTTGGTGTGTCTCTACTAAATGTTTTTATTTGGGTTTTCAGAGGTGTGAGTTCCATTGCATTGTTGCATAGTCCTTGTTGTTGTTCTGTAGGCGTTTCGAATGTGATTAGCCTTTTAGTTAGCACCTCTGTACTTGTAGCAAACCTCGGTGTTCTACTACTTATCAGGAGTCCACTTGGCCTACTGTTTGTTATCGGCCACATGATTGTGGTTTTACCAGGTCGATGGATACAACTTGGTTCTCCTTTTTACCAGCAAGTGGCGGTAATACAACTGATCTTGTCCCGTTGATGGACAAGACAGGAACTGCTTTTCTGTAAGAAGGCCCAAATTCCTTCTTTACCGCGATCTTTTCTCTGACTAGATCCCCGATTTTTGGAATCCAGACAGGTCTTGCTGGGACAGGTGGTGGTTCTTCAGTGGTTGTTGGCTGCTGTTTCAACTTTATGTTGCTCAGGTCTTTTCTTGTTTCGTTTAAGTCCTGTAAAATAGCCAAACGATCTTTGATATCAAAGCTTTTTTCTTTCACCACTGAAGTCTGACTGTCAAGATCTAAGACTAGCATCCTAGTCCCAAACAGTAATTCGTACGGACTGAATCCCCTCAGAGAATTTCTTGGCAAGTTGTTTAGACTACGTTGGACACTTATTAGATGTTTGACCCACCCAGCTCCCGAACCTAATACCTTTGCTGTTATAGATTGCTTTATGTCACGTTTTTTTCTTTCAACAATTCCGTTTCCCTCGGGATGAAATGGACAAGAATACCGCAATGCAATGCCCATGCTGGCCATGGCCTCCTTATAAGCTCTAGAGCTAAAAGCAGGACCCTGGTCAGAATGCAGCACGCCAATTGCGTATGTGCCGATAAAGACTCGCAAATCTTTTATAACAGTTCTGGCGTCAGCCGTTCGCTGGGCCACATCCATATGAATCTCGTGCATGAATCCACTGCGACCAAGATATATTTATAGTTACCATCCCTTTGTAAGGGACCACAGTGGTCCAGGTAAACACAGGCTAATGGTTTATCCGAGATTAGAAGGGGCGTCTGTGCTGGTCGTCTCACTGTTGATACTTTCATTTTTTGACATATGTCACATTCTAGAACATAGTTCCTGGTTTGTCTTCTCATTTGTGGCCACCAGTATCTCTGTTTTAATAACGATACTGTGGCTGAGACGCCAGCATGTACAGAAGCAAGTCCTTCGTGTGCCGCTATGATGAGTCCTGACCTATGTTCCATGTTTGGAATTACTCTATCCCCCACTCCAGGGATTCGAGCAAATGGAACATTATTCGCATCAGTTATGTATGAGTACTTTACTGGAAGGCCTTTCGGGAGTGTTTCTATAGCATTTTTTACTGTAGCGCTGACAGCTTGTAATATATCGCTGTCTATTTTTGTTTTTGACCGAGTGATGGCAGCTACGGAAGCCGTTTGCACAGCTGCCTTCGCTGCCTCATCAGCCAATGAATTCCCTGCAACGTGAACGCCATCACGTTGATGACTCAGTGTATGTATCACGTGAGTCTTTGGTAGTTCCTTTTGTAAAAGAACTACTTGTTCCCAAAGCATTTTATGCTTGATTGTGCCTCCTTTTGCATCCTTAAAACCATTCTGAAGCCAGATCTGTAAGTATTCATTGTAAGACTAAACGCAATAATACGAATCACACACTATGAGTGTGGGGAATTCTCGATCGGTATTTTCAAGCGCCATCTTGAATGCTAGTAGTTCTGCTCGCTGAGCTGTACAATCTCCTAGAGATTGTGTTTTAGTGACCGCTGGTTTGAATTTCCCATCGTGCCAGCGACCTTTTACAATCGCACACGCAGCACTGTAAGCTTGTTTACCTCCTACTGTGGGTTGTGCTGACCCGTCTGTATATATTATACAGCCGTAACGTTCTAGAGGCAGAATTTCGGTCGGCGGCGGACATTCGAATTCGTATTGGAGAAACTCTTGTGTTTTTAAGTTAGGATCAAATTCGTATGCCACGTCTGTTGCAGCAAGAGAATTAGCCCACTGTATCCATCTCGGATGGAGCGCTTTAGCATTCGGTATGCTTGCTTTTGTTACAGCCTCTAGGGCTGGTATCGGTGTAACGATTATTATTCGTTTACCTTGTGAAAGGGCTCGTTCTTTTGCTATAGCTGTCTGTGTTGCAGTAAGAATTTTTTCCGTTGGGCTAAATTTCATTTCAGCTTTAGTGTACAAGTGTGATTTGAATGCAATTGGTACCTTTTCTCCCTCATTAGAGGTCAGGTATGTGAATCCGCATCTTCCTGGGATGACTCGAATCACAAGGTTGCGTGTGTTATCACGTGTTTCTAATTTTGTTTTAATTAACATATCTGTTTGTAAGGATCTCAGAATTTCTGTGTGTTTTTGAGTCCAATTTGTTTTTTTTAAATCTGGTTTTATTAGATCATAAAGGGGTTTGACCCTTTCTGCGTAATTTGCAATGTATGTTCTTCCGAAATTTAGGAAGCCTAGAATTGACTGTAGGTTTTTTAGTGTTCTAGGTGCTTGGAGTACGGCACATTTCTCTAGGAAATTGTCAGCCAGGCTTTTGCCTTCACTTGATAATTCATATCCTAAGAACAGGACTGTTAGATGGGCAATTCTAGATTTTTTAAAGTTGAATTTGTAACCCTCTGCTGCGAACCCAAGTATTATGGTGTTCACTCTCTTCAAGTGAGTATCCAAGTCATCATCTGTTAGGTATATGTCATCGACATACGATAATGCTTCGTCATCTTAGGTTTGTAGTAACTCTGTTACCCTCACTGAGAATACTCCTGGGCTGTTCTTGTACCCCTGGGGTAACCAACAGAATTCTTTTTGAGCGCCATTTATTGAGAACGCTGATAAGTATCTGCTCTCTGGTGCTATATTTTGACAAAAGAATCCATTAGAGATGTCTAATGTTGTTTTGTATTTTTTGCGCACTATGTTATTCATTAGTGCGGCACTATGCGAGTTTTGTACTGCAAAAGTTTTGCAACATGAGTTAAGGTGTCTGTAATCCAAAACTAGACGATATGAATTGTCTGGTTTGGAGACAGGAAACAAAGGGTTGTTCATTTGTGAGGTGCAAGTTTCAATCACCCCCTGGTATTCTAGTTGATCTAGAATTTCTTTTACCTGTTTTTTAGCTTCTTGCTTGATTGGATACTGCCTTTGCGCAGTAGGTTGTGATTTTAACTGGATTTTGTGAGGAGGAGAGTCCTCATCTCATCCTACATGACTTTTATATAAAGCAGGAGCTTGAGCTACTGCCCACTTTCTTGCAAGTGTATATTTTTTATGAATTGGAATATGATTTGAGAAGGCAGGCATAATTATTTCTTCGCCATGTGGGCACTCCCTGACGAACTCTGGTGGCCAATCTTTTTCAGCTAGAAGGATGTTATAGCCCTTGGAGAGATTATCCCAAAAAAGGCCCCTTATTTTCCTAGTCTTATCCCCTTCTATACGTAAAGTTATTTCATATATTTTGTGAGGTTTGCTAACTCTGGTGTCTGCAGTTTCCACTTGAATGTATTCATTCGTGTCCACTGTCTCCAGATGATTCATAAGGACTTTGCGTGCTATGCTCACTTCTGCTGCGCTGTCTAGCATTGTCTGAGCCCACTCTCCGTTTTTCAGCTGTGTCCTCAGTATTCTCGGCATTGTTGAATACTTTAATACTGGCTACCTTCTTCTTTGGAAACTGTAATTTTTTATTTGGATGAGCAGGTTCCTTGTCTTTGGACTTGACGTGCCCTTCCCTGGGTTCCGATCGTCCTCTTCTTTCCGATTTCTGCGAGGAAGTCTGAAAAGATTGAGAGGGACGTGTATCAAAATCTTGATATCTATCCGGTTTCTTTATGTTATCCCTATTTCTAAGGTTGTATTTTTTCACAGAGGGCTCCCTTTGGGGAGACTTGGGTCTTGGTCCGGAGATCTTTCTCTCCGCCGTGGAGACCTTCCTCTGGACTGGAATCTCTTTTCTTTTGGATTGGATTGTTTGTTTCCATCCCAGTTCTTCTTTTGACTGTTTTGATTATTTTTAATAAATATTTTTTCAGGACTTTCAATTAGTTGGGGCTTCACTGGTATTCCACCCAAACTATCTCTACCTAGTTCTTCATAGGATTTTTCTATAATTCTGGCAATTTCAGCTGGTTGGTCTGCTATATCTGTCTCTTTTAACCTCTGGCGGATCGCCACATTCGCTGCTTCTCCTTTTATGTTGGCTAGTAATATTGCCGAGACCTGCTTGAAGTCTTTTAGTAATTTCATACCGAGAGTTAAAGCGGGTTCTGGACCGTATTCGTCTTGAATTTGTTTTAGCACATCTGGTATTACTGACATGGATGGAACTCCATGTGTTTTTGTGTAAATGGAAGCAAAGACTGTACCCCAAGTGTCACAGTCCTCCACGTGTGGTGCGATTCCCATTGGAAGACAGATAGTCAGAATCCTGTGTTTATCCACAGGGGTGGTGTCTGGAAACACCGCCTCTATTTGGGTGATTTTTTGTGCTAACCAGAATGGTATTTGTTCCCGTTTAGCTGGTACTTTACCTAGGCAGGACTGTATGTTCTGTGGTGTAATTTTATTTGTGTTCCCCTGATGTGGGGTCAGCTGTGGAATTTTAACTACAGGTTGGATGGTTGAAGTCCGCATTACATATTGGACTAGTTGTCTATATATTTTAATTAATTGTTTTAGTTGTACTAAAACATCTGCTGCAGACATCCTTTCGATGTCTGGATGTGGTGTGTATCCGGCTAGGACCGGCCACGTTGCTCCTGGTCTACCTAGTGGATCGAGCCTGGTGATGTGATTATTATGTTTTAGGGCGCCATTAAACAAGAGCAGGTGCTCTTGGAATTTGAGTGGTACTTCCACTTCCTCGAAAGGAGTGTAGGTATCCGGTGGTTCCTCTATTTTATAATAGTGGAACTCCTTTGTTACAGCATTTGCTGCTGGAAAGTGTATCCATGAATAGAATACCTCTGTCTGCCAATATTCGTGTGCCTCAATTACGAATATGACTGTACCACCTCTTGGTGTCAGTCCATTGTCTATAAGTTTTAACGTTATAGATCTTCTTATGTTGACCGGGATGAGTTTTATATCCGGGTCTGCTTCTTGCATAGTATTATCAGCTTCTATTAGTTCAGCTGCTAATCTAGCTCTCTCTCTTTCATCATCACTTTCTGGCATTTTACTGTCAGGAAGGTTATTCTGTTTGTTTGCAGATCAGGTTCTTTATGGAAACAAAGATTAGATGCACAATATTTTGGAACAGTGTATCCTTCAACGTTGATTGAACCAAGAACCATACATTGGAGTTCCCTCCTGCGAGGTTTGGCGGATTTTACCTCTCACCCACTCCAGACGTCTTTGGAGTATTATGGGAAAAAGGGGTCTGAGTGAAAGAGCACGACTGAGTTACTCTAAAGTCTTGCGTTAGTTTTATCGCCTATCCAAACACGTTGGGCGCCATGTAGTGTAGTTCCTATTATCCCAATAGGCTCTGCGCATTGGAATAATACCTCCAATAGTATAGACCTAGACCAGACGTTAACTAGGGATTCTACTGTCGATATTAGACTTAAAGTTTTGGGTTTGCCAGCTAGCTCAGAGTTCACTAGAAACTTTCTCGAATAGACAAGGAGGAGTTGAACCTCCCTGGATAGACAAGAAGGGATTTCGTTTCTGACAACCATAGAACATGACAACTTTGCTCTCCCCTAATCAAGAGTATATCTCTAGAGTCGTGTGAAAACAAAAGACAACTTATTTTACTCAGTCAGTACGTGCATTCTTAGTTTCACCAGATTGTAGAGAAAAGGAAGAGACGGGCGTGTTCAATAAAAGATGTTATTTATTGATCAGTCTCTTTTCTCGTACAAGAGAAATGAATCGATATTATTGTAATACTTATGGTTAAGTAAAGTGCATACAATAAAAGCAGAATTATAAAATAATACTGTAAAAACATTGATATGGTTTCTAAGCCATACGTTATTTAAAATGGACAGAATATATACATACACATATACATTTGACTAATAGTACTCAACTGGTGCTTCTAACTACGCCTACCCCAGTGTACCTGACCTAAGCCTAATACGTGGGCGGGGATAGAAAGTAGCAGTTTAAGTTAAGTTTGTTTTGCCAAGTGACTGACTCAAGAATTCTCTGCAAGGGGTTATTCAGCTCCGTACCTGAGATCTAGGATGGTTGAGGGATAGTATCTCTCGTCTGAGGTCTCGATATTCCAAGCTGCCTGCGAGGGCTGCTCGGAAGCGCCGGAGCTGGATTTCTCGGCAGGAGAAAGCAGCGTCTCGTTCTCAGCGCGTCAGGAAGGCGGGGCAGCGCCAGTGGGCTTCGCTCTCTGCTGGGCTTCGGCAAGTCTCGCTGCTCCGATCTCGTCACCACCGCGTGTGTTTGCTTAAGGCAATATCGGTAATATTTATACCTGTAAGGTGCCGAGATTGACGTAAGGATGGACATAGATACGTCAATAAGGATGTCATACGAGCTGGTCGTTAGCACATTCTTTTACTGAAGTTCTCGGGGAAATCAAAACAATGGCTGCAGGGTTTTTCCCAGGTTGTCATAGGTTTGATTTGTTTTGAGGACTCCGTATGCCTTATCAGGGGCTGGAGGAATATTGCTTTGCCTAATTAGATGGCAAGCGTTATGACCTAATCAGATAACGCGCTCCTGTGCCGTGGTCTGGCGTAATCAGATAACGGTTTCTGCATCATGGGATGGCTGCTAGTTAACTTGTTAACCAGAATAGGGTCAGGAATAGGGGGATCGATACAGAACCTATAGGAATACATCACAACATGTAGAGCTTTGTGCGTGATACATGCCAGTTTGAGTTGGATTCTGGTTTGAAGAGGAAGCCAGTTCATCGCCCTCAGGTGCGGTGATTTGTGGTCGAATTTTTTAGAGCCTATGAGGAGTCTAGCAGCGGTGTGGAGGCAAGCTTTTAGGAGGTCCGTGGAGATCTTGGGTAGGCCAGATAGGGTGAGCATCCGTATTCAGTTCTGGAGATAACTAATGACTGTACTGCCATTTTTAGATCTTAAGCATCAAGGAAAGGTTTTAGTTTCCTCAAGTAGCTCAGGTGAAACCTGGCAGTTTTGGCCATCGAGATGATGTGGTCTCGCATATTCAGGTTGCTGTCCGGGATTATACTGAGAGATTTGGCAGATTCCACTATGGTTGGTGTGCAGTTCACTGCAGTGATCGCCTTATTTCATTTCAGAATGTAAGTGGTATTTTAGGGGGGAGATTAGAAGGAGCTCCACGTTTGTGCATTTAGTTTGAGTTAGTTGCTGATGAGCCATTGAACAGTCAGCTTTAGAGTCTCATTCAAAGAGTTGATCTCCTCTAGTGATGACATTTTGATGTAAATCTGAGTGTCGTCGGCATACATGTGAAAGGAGATGATGGCGGTATGTACTATTTCAGCTAACGGTTCGAGGTAGAGATGGGAGAGGGTTGGGGAAAGAGTTGAGACTTGGGGGACTTCGATTGTATTTGGGGAAGGAGCAGATAGATTACTGTTGACTAAGAATCTCTGGGAGCGGTTCCGGAGGAAGGATCCAAGCCATTTGAGAACGGTATCCCCTATTCCCATCCTGTGTTCAAGGCGTTCAAGTAGTTTCTTGTGGTTGACTGTGTCCAATGCCGAGGATAAATCCAGTAGGATTAAGAGACATGTTTTGGCTTGGTCAAAGGCTTGAAGAGCGTTGTCTACGGTATGGAGAATAGTAGTCTCCGGTTGTGCCCAGGCCAGAATCCAGATTGGAATTCTTCTAACAGGTTGAAATTAGTAATGTGTTGGCTCAGTTGAAGTTGCACATCTTTCTCCAGAACTTTTGCTAGCAGTGGAATATGGGATATTGGTCTGAAACTGGCTGGAATAGCAGGATTCAAAGTGGTTTTTTTAAGATGGGGATGACTTAACCAGTTTTTAGAGAATCAGGTATGGAGCGTTGTAGAAGGGAAGCGGTGATTATTGCAGTTCAAATGGGAATGATAAATGGGGAGGTCACGGCCAATCAGTTGGAGGGAAGTGGGTCATTAAAGTGGTTATTCGATTTTAAAGAGTGGGAGAAGATTGCCTGGTATATGATGTCCACTAATTAAAGTGGGCCCCTTGCACCAGTCCAAACAACCCTTATGATGTATGAGATCAAACATAACCTTTAGAAAGCTATCCTAGTGGTAGCTGTGGAGAGCAGCCTTCAGGCTTAATTTTGAAGGAATCTACAGCAGCTTGTTTTACCAGAATATCACCTCCTGAATTATTTAAATGAAAGGAGAACCACACAGTAGTTAACAAAAAAAAATGTATTTAGTGATATAACACTCTCTACTATCCTCTACAGAAGGATAGAACACAAAGCACACAATACAAGATCAATAGAACAGTTGTAAGTAGCACAAAACACAGTAGGCTCCAGGGGGAGACCAACCCATATACTAAAATAGTGGTATACCAATCACGACTTGAGTCAAGACAAGGTCTGGAGCACGTAGAATCGCTGGGACCCCAAGAAACCACCCAAGGTGAGTAGATAGGGACTCCTCAGAGGACAGGTTCAGTGTGCTAACACGACCGCTGACTCTGTACGATTCTATGAGCAAGTTGCGGTTTCAATTTTAAAGTTTAGGGACCCTTCGAGCAAACCCTTTGGAACATAAGAGGCTGGCCAGCCACCCCACCCGTGGATAGCATAGTACCTGAGTTACCTATCCACATTGGAGTGGTGTCAGAAACCGCTATCATTCTCAAAGGAGGGCTGAGAAGAAGTACTGCTGCTGTGAAGGTAAAAGGGTCCAGTGGAATCCAAGCCTGGGTTCTGGAAGGGAGGAACCTGAAAGCAGAGGGGACAGAGTCTGGGTCACTTCAGAGTGACCAGGGGCTCGGTAGAAGAATGCCCAACGATGTTGGGTGCTTCAGGTGCAAATAAAGGAAACGTGACTCCGCAGCTGTGAGTACCTGGAGACATCGATGATGACCAAGAGCCAGATGCAAGCTGTCCCACAAAGGATGTCGTGTGCTGAGGGGTCGATGTCTGGCTGGAGCACAAACAAGCCTTGGCAAAAGCAACCCATGCAAGAAGGTCAAGCAGGTTATGGTGTGGCCCAGCAAGGTCCAGGGGACTCACCAAGCGATAGGGAATCTGGAGCAACCCGGAATGTCCAACAGAAATCAAGATGACCCTCAGGAGGACCCACAGGTCGAATGACTAGGAGTCGCAAGGTGACCTAAAGCAAGATTGCAAAGTACCAGCCCACGCAGCACTCGGTGTGAGGAGGCCAGAGTTCTTTGGTGCAAATACTGCTCAGGTGCAGGACTACACGGAGTCAAATGCACAAGATCGGGAATTGCCAACAAGCATATGCAACTGCAAATGGACACAGTGCCCAGGGGTTCTGGTTATGCAGTCCCCACAAGGGATACTGGCCTCAAACTTGCTGGGAGGGCTGATCAACCTCAGGGACCTTTGTAACTCACCTCCTGTGTTGCTGAAAACTTCGGAGTCCGTAGGACTATGAAGTTTTCAGAGAGGGTTCGACAGATTTAGGGGACCCTCCTAGGAGAGGGACAGGACAGAGGGGAGGTTGCTTCCATGTCCTTTGTCCAGTTTCGCACCAGAGCAGGAGTCAATGGTTCCCAGAACTGGTTTGAGCTGGACTATGCACAGGGACACCAAATGTGTCCCAGGTGCAGACTTTCAGGCACTCCCAGAGTGCACCCACCCAACCCCAATACACTAAATCCTGTCTGGGAGGTGGTCACGCCTCCCTGTGACAGGATGCCTATTGTGCTGCCTTCCTCTGCTCTAGCTTGGCTCAGCAGCAGGAGGGAAGAAATGTGTCTTCGGTCGGCAGCATCCATTTTGTGCTGTCCTGGTCGAGAAGCCTGGCACCAAATAAACCATGACCCCATGAAGCTCGCTTCAGAAGGATAGAATCATACCTACCCCACTGGCCGGTGTGGAGGTATGATTCCAAGGTGTTTGATACCAAACACAATATGTTCTATGCAGCCATTTACCTATATGTCCAGCTGAGTCACAGGCAACCCGGGAGAATGGTCTCCGAAGGCTGTAGAGAAGCTCTGCTCATGCAGGGGCACCCTCACACCTAATCACCCAGCACCCTGCCTTCAGGATTAATAAGGCCTGCTATAGGGGTGACTTATGAGTTTTAAGTGTAATGACCAATAGATATAGTGAGCCTATATCTAAAGTAAGTGGCCAAAGCACCAGCTTACACAGGTTGCAGTAGCAGACTTGTAGTTCCTTTTTGCATGGCCTCTCATGGGTGGCATAATACATGCTTCAGTCCATGGGAGGCCTCTGGGGTACCTATGCCCTGGGTATAGGGGTACCATGTACTAGGACTTATAAGGGTACCCCAGTATCCAATCTGGAGTGTAACAAATTACAAGCATGTCAATTAAAAGGAGAAAGCAGATAGATTGGGGTCCTGATTAGCAGGATCCCAGTCAGACTAGTCAAAAACAGTGCAACATCGAGCAAAAAGTGGGGGTAACCATAAGAAGCAGATCCTTCTTTCCTATAGAATTTTTGAGATGGAATGGTCATCATATAACTTGAAGTTGGACCAGTGTGCTTGGTTTTTGGGTGTTGCCTGGTGGAGATGAGAAGTGAGATGGGCCCTGGCAGGAGGAAGATGGATGACGGTGGTGGAGTTAAGTTTGTTTCCGAGGGCGTTCATTTTGGCTGTAAAGAAGAAGAACTCCTCACAGGTTAGTAGGGATTGTTTAGTTTCTTTGGAGGTTTTGGCCAGTTTGTTTCATTGCTGTTTGACCATTTCAAAGAGCTTAAAAGGTCTGTTCTTAGCTTTTTCCAGTTCCATTCTAAAGTACTCTTTTTTGGATTTGAGGATGTATGCATTTCTAGTTTGTTGTAGAAGTTTTAGTTGGGAGGCTGAGGGACTCCAGTTTCTTTCTGTTAGACGGAGGGTCCTCCTTTCATTGTTCAGTGATCCATTGTACCAGGGGTTTTTGTCTTTGATTTGGGATATTTTTAGCTTTAGCGGGGCAAGATCATTAATTGTGTCAGACAGACAAGTTGTAATGCTCTGTAAGGTCGTTGACCTTTGATAGATTTGGAGGGGGTGGAGGTCATTCTCGAGATGTGCAGCCAGCTTCACGAGGTCTAGGCCCTTTGTGTCCCTGAGCCAGAGTTTCGATTTCACAAGTTGCGTTGACCTTGCTTGTCGATGCCAGGCATTAGGAAGGTAATAGAGTAGTGGTCTGATCAGTCACATGGATGTATAGAGGTAAGCCTGACCGGCGTTGCTTTAGCAATAATCCAATCCAGCGTGTAACCTTTCGTGTGAGTTGGTAATGTGCAGGCTTGAGTAAGTGATTGGTCATCAAGGAAGTCTTTGAGGACGTTGACCAGAGGGTCATTGAGGTCATTCCAGTGCAGATTAAAGTCACAGAGGAAAAAGTAGCTAGATTGGGGGAAACCTTAGCTGTAATGATTTCCTTAAGTTGGTCGATGAATGTGTAATTCTTGCCTTAGCGGTGGTAGAAGATATGCAGTTTGAACATCTGGGTAGCGTTGTTACATATGGAGAGTGCAAGATATTTGCAAGAATCGGTAGGGTCGGCGTGAAGTTCTGTAACGAGGAGGTCTGAGTGTTATATGCACGTAATGTCCCCCCCTTTTTAGGTCTCACCTAGTGTTGCAGCACACATGCGCTCTTCGCTCTGCAAGGGCTATTGTGATTGAGTAGATTTGAGAAGGGGACTTGAAGCCCTGCCCCTCATTTTCATTGACTGGCATCATCGTTTATGTCAAACGGTGGCCTCCTATTGAAATGGAGGCTTTTTTGTTCACACTCTGTCTCCTTTCGTCTGGCCCATCCGGACTGGATTGTCTGCTTGCCGGCTGTCGTGGCTGCATTTCTTATCTATAGGGGGCATGTATGTTTATGAGTTACGCGTGTCATAGCCCGGCCTCAGCTGCCTCGGGGCACTGCTGCAGTTCCCGCTGTGTTTGTTTTTTTGTTTTGTGCTGCATTGAAGCTTGTGTCCGTGCAGTCTCCCAGCTTTCCATTGGGGGCGCTCCCATACCTCCCCCACAGCACCCACACTTCCCGCGGACCTGGCCTGTGTCCCTCCCTCCCCAGGCTTGCTGCCCCCATGCCACGCGCCTCATGCTGACTCACCCCGGGAAATGTGTATCATCGGCATCACTGACCAGGTAGGACGCGCTCAGTGCCCGTGGGAGAAATACGCGAGGTCGGTGATACACCGTGACCTACTGCTTCTTTAAGAATAGCCGCCTCCCCACACAGCACTCGCGTCCCGTCTCGAGATTACTGTGTGGGGCAGCGGGTATTTTTAAAGTGAAAGCGCGCATGTCTTTTTTTTATTTCTTTGCTCCCCGTCTGTTAAGCCGGCAACGGCAGCCGCTTGTTGACTCTAGTGAAAGGCGCACTTTGCCTGCTTTGTAGTACTAAGAAGTGTACGTTTCTTCAGTTTACACCAAGCTCCCTGTGGAGCTTCTGCCTCTTGCTCTGGTGTTGTTTTTGTGCTCAGACTGTTCCCCACCCCTTCTGACCTCTCTGAGAGCCAGTGCCCCTTTTGACCCACGCCCTGCCGCCCACCCCGCCCCCCCCTCTTCTCCCGGTTCACACCTTGCTGCTTTCACACTTAACGTCACCACCAGCTCGCATTTCCAGAGTTGGCCTCAGGGCTCCCTATCACCGCCCCGAGATGAGGAGGAGGAAGAAGAGAGGAGACAAAGGAAGCCTTGGTGGGGGCGGGGAGACGGATACGGTGGGAAGTGAGAGTGAAGAAAGAGGAGGAAGAGCGAGAGAGAAGTAAGAGAGAGAACCAGTGGGGAAAGAGAGACCAAGAAGTAGGGAGAGATGAAGGAAGAAGAGAGAGCAAGTGGGAGGGAGGGAATGGGGGACAGAGAGGAGGAAAGACAGGGGAGAGGAATAGCACAGAGGCAATAGGACTCCAAAGGGAACAAAGACACTGCAAATGAGGGGACAGTGCAGGGAGGACGGGAAAGATGGACAGAGTGCCAGGTGCTGGGAAGTGCAGCAAAATGCAATGGAGAGAGTGCCACGAATAGAGACAGAGAGATGTGGGTTAGTGGCCAGCTCCCGAACTAAGAACCCTGCGGGCTGCGCCCAGTGTTGACACATGGAAAAACAATTGTCTAATTATGATTAAAACCTTTATTTCCCTGTATCTAAGGCTGTATTCATATGTATCTCTTGTACCTTAGACTGTATTCTTATCTAGACTAAATGTTTCCAGCCCCATATATCTGTTTTGCGGACCGCATCTTGCTATCCCCTTGTTTTTGTTTCCCGGTTAGTGGGTTTAGTCCCAAGATACCTCGGTGAAGGAGCCTCGTCGTCATCACAGGTTAATGTAATCTGACCTCTGCGTGATCTCGCAAAGCCTGCTCATCCGTGTGCAGTGTCCAATGTCTGGGATCCAGCTCCCTGCTGCTATGAGCTCAAGAACACCTGTGTGCTTTCAGCAGAACATAAACAGAGAGCACACTGCTTGGAGGGGACAGAAGGGAGAGAGCGCTCCATGCACCCTGCATGGAGGGCAGAGAAGTGAGAGAGAGCACCATGGAGGGCAGAGAGTGCACCCTGCAGGACAGAGAAGGGAGAGAGAGCACCATGGAGGGGAGAGAGAGCACCATGCATCCTGGAGAGCAGAGATGGGAGAGACAGCACCATGCACCCTGGAAGGCAGAGAAGGGAGAGAGAGCAGCATGCACTCTGCATGGAGGGCATAGCAGTGGGGTAACAAAACTTGAGGGCCCGTAACAAAACTTGAGAGCCCCCACAAAGTTCATAGAGGGGGCATCATGCCTTGGACCCAGTCAGGAGCTTTAAGGACAGGGAACCCACCACCCATGCCCCCCACACCACAGGGGCTATAATTACACCACTGACTGCACTCCAAGGATTTAAGTTGTTTGTGGGAAAGTTGATGGTGTGATTATGTATTATAAGGACTAATATACTTCCTGGAGTACATAATAAGTCACTCCGGAGCTCCATAACATTATAAATAACTTGACCTATATCCTTGTTCCTCTGTATGGTCATGGAACTCCTCAGTGAGATGTAATATCCGTATAAGGTGCGGCAGGGGGTACTTTATCCCATTAAGTACTCCCACCAGTTTAACTGTGCCCTAAAGTGTTTCCCCCCTACAATTCACTTCTAATGATTCAACAGATAGTACCACCAGTGGTATTCTAGACAATGTGTAGAATAAAAAATGCATAGAGAAAATAGTGCAGATGCATGTAAAAGTCCACGCAGGCGTGGGTCATTGATGATTGGGTAATACAATTAAAATACTTGTAATTGAATTACCTCTTCATGGATTGAAATATTTTACGTCCCCACACAACACCTCCCCTTAAATAATCCATTTGTGTAAAGCGTGACTATATCACCCCCTTAATGGGTTTCAAGGCTCTGGGGGCGGTCAGGGAGATTAAGTGAGCTATTTCCCAGAGTCACATAATGCTGAGCTAGCCACCGCGCCCCGGTATTGAACCGTTAAGCCCATTCTCCGGAGTCAGCTGCTCTGCCCGCTGTGCTACACCTCTCTCCCTTTGGTTTATTACATGTGCGGAGGACACCATTCCTAAATTTAACTATTTTATAAAAGCATTTGCAATGCAATAGATCTCGCCATTCCAATGCAATAGGTCTCGCATTTGCACAAGTTTGAGTTATTGCCATTGTATATGACATTGCATTTTATTTATGTGTTGATTTTAAAAACATAAATAAAAGGCATTGTTATTTACAATGCCAATAGATTAAACTCTTGCAAATGCTTGTTTTATTTGCCTGTCAAGCCTTACGATGTTATAGGTTGGAGTGACCGATAGATCTATGTAAGGTGAAGATGACTCGTTGAGCCATGATTTGATTAGGAGAGCTGCATCAGTTTTTTGGCTCAGGATGAGTGCGGCGATATCGAAGGCATGCTTCGCTGCTGATCGGCTGTTAAGTAGGAGGCCAGAGAGTGGAGGATCGGGATGTGTTGTTAGTTAGGAAGGATAAGGGCACTTGCACTAAGTTGTTGCTGTTTACTCCTCTGTTACGGAGAGTTTATGGCCTATCAGTGTTGATTAAGACCATATGAATTAAGTATTCATGTTTCTTGTCTGGCAGCCTGGGGGCATCAGGGGAGATCTTATAAGATAAGAGAAGAGCTAGAGTTTTGTCCTCTGGGAGGTAGTTAGGATGCTTGTGATGGTGAAGGTGTCTATTGGCCAGCGGCATGGGTTAGAGGAAGGGCTTGGTGAGTAGGGGTAGAACTGAGTTATGGGAGAGCTTGATATTCGAGATAGAGTATTCAGTGAGGTGAAGGAAGTGCTTCAATTCAAGAATGGAGTTTTGGATTCTCTGAACTATGTTGGCTGCTCTGAGGTTCAGAGTTTCCAGGTCCATTAGTGAAGGTTGTACTTGCGGAAAGGAGACCAGTGGGTCAAGACTAGTTATTCTGGTATGGACAGGTGACCTTGTATTGGAGCTCGACCACCCTGAGTCTAGGTTTCTGAGAGGAGGGATGTCTGAAGGGCTAGGCGTGCTCAGCAGGTTGGACAAAGGGCTATTGGGGCGAGTGTCCAGTGAGCTGTGAGTGACTTGTGTGTTGATCACTAAGAGTGTAGGAGAGGAGTGAGGATGGGAAGAGGGGGTGCAGCAACATTACCTTATTGTGAGATTATGGTGGATGGGGGGGAGTGGAGGGAAGTTCTCTAACAGAACTGGGGGAGATGCAGCCCTTAGATTTGCTTTGAGTGGGGAACACATTGGGGAGAGTTGTGCTAGTCCAACCTTTAGGATAGAGTGAAGGTGTGCATGGGGGAGTAGCTGCAGCTTTGGTAAACATACATGGGAGGCTCTCGCCCTTGGCCGTAGAGCTGTATTGAGAGGGGCTAGGACAAGAGGCAGGCGACCAGTCTGGGGCGAGAGATGACCTCACTCCGGGCGAGGCAAATTCAAAAACTTAACTAGGCCTCTACTAAAACATATTAATCAAATGTATTTAGAGCAGGTTGAATACCAATAGGTGCTACATCAAACAAGAGTGTGTCATCTCAATTTTATCAGTCTCTTGTTACAGTTTAGGGGGAAAACATTGTACTGGTTCAAAAGCTTTGGTGCATCAGAGATAACAATAGCAAATAATACAGAGGCTAAAATATAGCCTTGTCTGAGCTCATTTCCTGTTAATGTATTTAGTGACATCTCTGCCCACCCCCAAGTTGTGCAGGTAAACCCCCCATCACTTGCTACATGAATTTAGAAATGCCCATCGGCATCCCAGTGCCTAGTGCAGTCTTCAAAGAGGGTAAGTGACAAATGCATCTTCTCCATTGCACCAGAACTAGCCTCTTCACTTCCACATGTTCTTCATCTCATTCAATGTCTTGAACATTTAAACATCAGAATCCCCACATTGTAAAAACAACCATATTTGAAAGCCCTCCTGTGATACCTGTGTTATAAAAACCTCCAGCATAGTTACTTCTTGTTTCTTGTGCCCTCCCCCCACCCCCAACATGCAAAACCTAGCTGGGTGGGTCAGTGGCAGTTTGTTTCACTACCTAAAAGACTAGTGGTCCAAAATAATTCCAACTACAAAAACTGCACCATGTTCTGATTGGAGTTTTCTCTTTACTAAGCATGGGCGTAAAATCCGTTACGCTCGCGGATTTTTCGTATTTTCGGGGAATCCGCAATCCGCGAACTCTCGCGGATGCGGCGAGAATACGCTAAATCCGCGCGAAGCGGATTTTTTGTTTGTGTTCGCACTGCTCGCGCTGCTCGCGGTCCGCGGCGCGGGCAGGAACAATCTCGCACTAGCGAAAGTACAAAAATTACTTAGTAAAGGAAGTGGCCCAGTCTCCAACTTCCTGTTCCTGTCCAGCAAGCTCCTCCCATAGGGGTGGGGTGAAGGAAGTGCCCCAGTCTCCAACTTCCTGTTCCTGTCCAGCAAGCTCCTCCATTTCCTGGCCACTTTTCGATCATTCTTGACTGGGAAGGATTACTTTTTGTGGTTGCTGCTGGATATTTGGATTTGAGGCTTTTTGGATTAATTTTGGATTCGAATTTTGATTTCACAAAGAAGTAAGTTGATGTTGTTTGTTTGTGGTGATTTTTGTGTGTGTTTTTTTTTTCGACTTTTTGGGGGGAAAATCTGCAAGTTCGCGAGCTGAGGATGTTTTTGCTTGTGTTCGCACTGCTCGTGTCCCGCGCAGCAACAATCTCGCACTCGCGAAATTGTAAAAATTACAATTCTGCTGCACATGAATTGAAAACCACCAGGCTTATTTATGGGTGCATGGATGATACAACTGTTTTGTTAAAATTATTTTTGTTAACATGATTCTGTGCTCTGATGTCATCCATTATGCCCAGGGGGGCCCAGAATCGGTCTGTTCGCGGATTTTGTGGGTTTTTGCCACGTTCGCGCCGTGAAGCAACAATCTCGCACTCGCGAAATTGTAAAAAATGCAATTTTGCACCGGAAAACCACCAGCAGGCAGCATAAGCCTTCTGAAAATGGATGGATGGCATTGGATTGTGGTGATTTGATTTGTGTTGTGTGTTTTCACTTTTTGGAGTAGGGGTTGGGTGCTGGCTATGTTGGTGGTGGCCATTTTGAGGCATGGTCCTGGCCATGTGGATGGGGGGGTCAAGCGGCCATTTTGAAGGCAGGCAGTGAGCTATGAGACATAGGCCTACACCCATTGTGCCTTGCTTTCACCCATGGTGCCCAGGCGGAGTCAGGGGTACATGAAAGCACAACCCTCTGGGTGTGTGCTCTCTTGGATCATTGTTAAATTCCTGTTTCCCAAAAATGTAGCAAATCCTAATTATGAAAATTCCATATTGTGTGGTGTGCACGTGTGTATTCATAAATGCCTACTTGCTAACTGTTTATTCAAGCGCTAGATATGCAACATTTATATTTACTGATGTTCCTCTGTCTTCATTTGCGTTTAGGTGCACAAAACTACGCATCATCGTTGAGCATCAGTGCCAGGAAGAAGTGCTGCTGCGGCCTGTTGTTAAGACATCTGAAGAAGATGGCTCCAAAAAGAGGTGCCCGTAGGTCCTCTTCCAAGAAAGATGTCTCTACTAAGGAGAAGAAGAAGCAAGTGGCACCACTTACCAAGGCGACTGGTTGCTCAACCAAGACATTTTTTGGGCAACAACAACCAAAAAAACAAAGGCCCACCATGAGTGCTGCACAGGTAGCCTGTTTAGTTGTTGAATCACCAACGACCAGTGATGTTGGATCATCGCAAGAAAGTAGCAGCACGCCATCAACACAGGTTTTAACTCATCTCACAAGTACTATTCAACAACCAAAGCCGCAACAACAACTGCATGGGCTACTAGTACAAGCAGAAGTACATGCGCAAGGAGCTGTCCGAGAAGGAGCTGTCCGAGAAGGAGCTGTCCGAGAAGGAGAAGGCCGAGAAGGAGAAGGCCGAGAAGGAGAAGGCCGAGAAGGAGAAGGCCGAGAAGGAGAAGGCCGAGAAAGAGAAGACCGAGAAGGAGAAGGCCGAGAAGGAGAAGGCCGAGAAGGAGAAGGCCGAGAAGGAGAAGGCCGAGAAGGAGAAGGCCGAGAAGGAGAAGGCCGAGAAGGAGAAGGCCGAGAAGGAGAAGGCCGAGAAGGAGAAGGCCGAGAAGGAGAGGTCCATGGAGACTTGCAAGTAGAGGTCAGTGAAGATGGCCATGGAGCGGTGCAAGTTCCCACAATGGTTGTTCTTCCAGAAGTAGGGGCACAGGAGGAAATTGACTTTGGAGCCGGGGTATCATGTCAGGAAGACGAAGCCACTCCTCCTGATGATTCATTTTCTCCCAGCTCCCCAGCAAGGAAAAGATCAAGGAGGATGTGTAGAAGTTCCTCTTCAAGCCCCGCTCCATCAGACGATGATCTGGATCTGGATTGGCAACCATCTCCGATGTCTGAGAGGGAGGCACACCATGAGCTGCGAAAGGTATCAAATGTTAAAAGGAAGGGCCCCGGAAAGCTTATACTTATGGATCCGAACGTCGGACTTGATGAAGTGGTGCATTCTGATGTTGTTGAAGAGGATGACAGCAATGACCTAGTCATCACACATGTCAGTCCAGCCACACCGGCCATGCAGCAGACAGACATTTACACCCTATCCCGACGTCATGCTGAGCGTGACCCTGGCGACGTGCCACTGGTAGCACCACCAACGCAGTCAAGTAGTACCACAAGTTCAACAAAACCTACAGCTCCCATATTTTCTCCCCGGAGGGGGACTCCATCCCGCTCGACTCCCTCAAGTAAGGTTGCTGCAATAATTGCACAACCCAGTAGATGTCTGCAAGGCTCATCCACCACTGCTTCATCTGGCATTGGCACCAGTATCACCTCGTGCGGCAAAACCAGAAGTTTCCAGTCCCCAGTTTGGAACTTTTTTAGTGTCCACGAAAAATATGATAACATAGCCGTTTGTTGCATTTGTAAGACTAGAGTTAGCCGTGGTAAGACTGGTACCAACTATGGAACCGGAGGCCAGATAGGTCATCTTGAAAGAAAGCACGCTGTCGAATGGTTTCCGCACCTAGCAAAAGTCAAGGGAAAGCGATCCCAAAGGGCAAGTGGCCAAAATATACCCATAGTAGGTGTTTCATCTGAAGATGATGGGGAGGTAGAAGAAGCGTCAGACATGTGTCCGGTTGCACCCAGTACCCCTTGCAGCATCACACCCTCCGTAACACATAGCAGGCACACTGAGAGTCTGGGAGACACACCAATGCGGAAAATGTCAACACTGATCAGAAGTGGGTCGAAGAAGGCATCCGCATCATCCCGTAAATTTGTCCAGCGCACCATTTCAGGCATGTTCTCCTCAGATGCGCAATTTCAACGCAACCACCCAACTGTACGCCTCTATAACACTAAGCTGGCAAAAATGCTAGCGGTGGACCTTCTCCCTTTTTCGTTTGTCGAATGTGTGGGTTTCCTTGAACTCGTGGCAACATTGGCCCCTAAATGGAAGGTTCCTAGCCGGTACTATTTTGCCAGGGTTGCTGTTCCAGCACTACACAAAGAGGTGCTTGAGTTGGTGGGGGCAGCTTTGCAGAAGAGTGCTGTTCACACTATACACCTGACAACAGACATGTGGACCAGTTGCGCAGCCACTGATTACATGTGCATCACTGCACACTGGGTCTCTTTTTCAGGGGTTATTAAACAGATAAATGCAGGTGGTGATTTGGTCGAGATTTTTAAGGGTGCTCGTAAACATGCAACATTAGCCATGTTTGGCATGGAGAAAAGTCATACTGCAGTCAACATTTTGGCTGACTTTAACAAAAAGGTCTTGAAATGGCTGCGCCCAAGAAATTGCAAGGTTGGTTATGTTTCTACAGATAATGGCAGGAATGTAGTTAAGGCCATGGAGGACGGTTTCTATATCAGAGTGCCGTGTTTGGCGCACTGTATCAACCTTGTTGTGCAAAATTTTTTGAAAAAAGAACTTGCAGTCGACAAAACACTGACCATCTGCAGAAGAATATGCACACATTTCAACCATTCTTTTAAGGCCCGGAAGGAGCTGAGGCGCAAGCAAAATGAACGTAGAATGCCAGTGAAAGCACTTATCCAGGAGGTAGCAACACGTTGGAACTCAACCTTCTACATGCTTGAGCGTCTGCATGAGCTGTTTCCAGTAGTCAATGAGTATTTCTACAACCTGGGTGGTGATACGACAGGAATGATGCTAGCGGTGGAGCAATGGCAGCTAGTTAAAAGCCTGACAGACATGCTTCGGCCTTTTGAGGTCTTCACGCGTGACGTGAGCAGGGAGGACTGTTCTTTGAGCAAAGCTATCCCACTGTTGCTGAAGCTCGAGCACCAAGTCAAGGTGGTGTCTTCACAATTAAAGGACGTTGGAAAGAACGAAGCACATGAGTTGGCGCAGAGATTATTACAACGCCTAGTTAGCAATGAACGGCTTGTAAATATCAAGAAACAACAGCACTACATTTGTGCTACTATTCTGGATCCACGTTACAAAAAGCCATTGTTTGGCAAAGTAATAATTCCTTTTGAAACATCGGATGTTACAGAGTACAAAGGTTGGCTAGCTCAGTCAGCCATTCGTTTTGAAATAGAACGGAAGGAAACTGTAGGAGAAGACAGTACTACTAGTCAATCAGCAGGCGATCAGGCGTCCCAAAAAAGCACTTCACCATCTGTGCCTGTGGCAGAAGTGAGTGACTTTCCCTCTGAGCCGTTAACCACACCAGCAACCGTATCATCTGCACCAGGCACATGCGATATGTCTGAAGCGAGTTGGCTAACTCAGCTAGGGTTTCCTGGTCCTAGAAAGGACACAGAAGTGCAAAGTACAGGAATCCGGGAGGACATTCTTTCAATGGTGCAGGCCTATCTGGATGACTCAACAGAGGTCAATATTACTGAGGACCCATTGGCGTATTGGCATGGGAAAAGAAAAATATGGCGAGAGCTCACCAACCTGGCTATCAATTACTTGTCTTGCCCACTCGCAAGCGTGTCTTCAGAACGTGTTTTTAGTTCTGCTGGTGGCATTGTGACTTCCAAAAGGTCCCGCCTCTTGCCCGCAAATGTGGAGCGGCTCACCTTGATAAAGATGAACCAGCACTTCATACCACCAGATTACAGAGTACGAGAATGCACGCAGGAAGAAGAGGACACCGCCCTACCCGAGGAAAGTTCTCCTCAGTTACCAGAAGTAACCCCGACTGATGAGTTAGCAGAGTATGAGGACGAGTTCTGCTTCCCTGACAGCGAGTTCTGAAAATGACTCAATCAATCATTCATTAATTGTAAATAGTCCTCCTTATTCACTTTTATTCCTGTATGTCTGTCTTTCTTTAGCAAGTGCTTCATCACATTCCCAACAAAACTGTAATCACCCAATCAAACAACAAGCACATCAGCAGAACTGTCTTGATTTTGATGCAGCAGCATTCCACCGGTTCACAACAGTTAGTTGACAAGAACTCAGTCCTGGTCGTCTATCCTGAGTCCTCCTCCTCCAGACTCACCCTATCCATTACCCATAATGCTGATGCCTGGATTCTGCACAATGAAGAAATGAAGAAATGAAGGAGCCAGCCCTCAAACACAAATTACAGGTAAGATAAGCTTTTGGATGGGAGGTAGTATAATGGAGTATTCGGAGAGGCGAGAGAGTGACAGTGGTACTAGCAGCAAAGTCCTAGGGCTCTTGAATTAACAAAGTCTGTGACAGGCATTTACTTAGGAAAAAATGTGGCCTATTGCACGTGAACGTGTAGGCGTTCTATTGCTCGCTTGCCTGTCTCAGGGGTGCTGTCTCTGGGGTTTCTAGGTTTTAGGGTTGTGTCAGCACCGCTACCACATTTCTAATGTTGATTGCTTTTGATTTGCAGAAAATCCACGCCGGGAAACTCCAGTTGTGGCCCTGCTGCAGAACGCGTTAGGACTCTGTGAATTCCAGGTGGAGCCAGCCCTCAAACACAAATTACAGGTAAGATAAGCTTTTGGATGGGAGGTAGTATAATGGAGTATTCGGAGAGGCGAGAGAGTGACAGTGGTACTAGCAGCAAAGTCCTAGGGCTCTTGAATTAACAAAGTCTGTGACAGGCATTTACTTAGGAAAAAATGTGGCCTATTGCACGTGAACCAACACGATGACAGTGTTCTGTTAAATGAAATTACTGCAAAACCACCACCCACCCAGCTCAAAAGTAGTAAAAAAACAGGTATGCTCAGATAAAGTTTGAAAAAGTATATTTATATCCCTAACAAAATAATCTCCCGCAAGACCCTCCCTAACCCCAACAAATAGTCCTCAAAAGTCCCCAAAAAACCCAACTCCCAATTCCCACCCCCCAACAGTCTCAAAAAAAGGGGCAAGGGACACTCTATGGATGCAAGCTGGTAAGTTTGGCCTCCAGGGCATCATGCTTTAGGGCCAGGGCATCATATTTTTCCTGGAGGATGGCTTGCTCTAGGCGGAGGCCCTCCACCACATTTTGAAATTTGTGCCATTTCTGGACCTCCGCCTCTAGGTCTGACACTCTGCGGAGTGCACGGCGCAAGCGTCCTTTGACAGTGCTGCGAGGTGCAGCTTTTGCTGCGCGGCGGTGGCGTCTTCCGGCACGGCTCCGGTTCGCTGGAGCACTGTGCTTACCGGCAGAACGTGGGGTAACAGAGGAGGATGTAGACGATGTTAAGTTGGATGCACTGGAGTGCGTGTCATCCCCCTCGAGGTCCACCAGTCGCCGATACTCCGCAACAGTTGCTTCCAGCCTCCGTTGCCGGGCCAGTACAGCCAGCATACTCCTCGTTGGTTTGGAGGTTTTAGTATTGCCAACTATATGAAGAAAGAAAGACATAATCTGTAAGCAATGCTCTTTAGGAATATGATTAACACAAAATGATTCAGCAGGAAGTTGTGTCACAGTACAACTAGCAACTAGCCAGGGCAGTACAAAACTATTCAGGCCAGTATCATGGGCGTCCGCAGGGAGGGGCGCTTGAATCACCATTTCCCTTCCCACAACTCTCTTGTATCCTTGGTTTGGTGCTCTTTCATATGAAAGAGATCTGGCAGAAGTGAGTGATTTTTCCTCTGAGCCGTTAACCACACCAGCAACCGTATCATCTGCACCAGGCCCAGGCGATATGTCTGTTTCCCTCCCTCTCTCTCTCTCTCTCTCTCTCTCTCTCTCTCTCTCTCTCTGTCTCACTCTTTCTGTCTCCCTTTGTCTCCCTCTACCTCGCTGTCTCTCTCTCTCTGTCTCCCTCCCTCACCCTCCCTCTGGCTCCCTCCCTCTCTATCTCTCCTTCTGTCTTCCTCTCTCTCTGTCTCTGCCTCTATCTGTCTTTCGGTCCCAGCCTGCTGTAATTACCATATTGTAATTTGTCACTGGGCCACCACTGGATACACATCATATCCTATCTAAGAGTCAGATAGTACCATGATCCAGCTTACCTGTACTCGCCACCGCCACTGTCTCCTGCCTCACAGTCTGTACTTGTTCTTGGTGCGACTCCTCCCCAGATTGACCCTCGGACTCCGAGTCAATGATGACAACATCCGAGCTGGCCCCGCCACCAGATGTTCCACCTACAAAATAGATTTAAGAATGTTAGATTACACCACTCCACTAGTATTTGGACTATGAATGAAAAAATGTGAAAACAACTGAAAAAGTAATTGACTGTCTACTGTAGTCTAAAGTAAATGTCCCTCCTTCCAGGGAAAGCTGTTGTCTTGCTTAATTTTTTTGTCACAATTGTTGAATGCTTGCTTAATTTTTTAACACACATTATTTTTCTCTGAACAGACAGAAACTGGACTTCTAATGACAAGAGAGGAACATCAACTTGAAACCAGGTGAAAGCTCGGCTCGACCACAAGAAATGTGTACCATTCCAGAACTCATCAAATCAGCACCAAGCACTTTTCCATTTCCAACTAACTTTATTTTAATATATGTGTTTACTTAAACTTTTAATAAAGCTTTTAAACTTGAATTGACTCTGTAGTTTTTCCTCTAGAGAGTCCGGACTAGAGTGACTGAGCGAAAAGTTTTGCAATTTTTGGAAGGAGGAATCTGTGCTGCTGACACTACCAGGTTTATTTATACAGTGTGCCAAACACGCCCCTCTGAAATATTATTACTCTGGTCTTTGGTGTCCATAGTTCGGTTTGTGGAGAATTGTCCCTGCAACAGTAGGAATATTGATTTTGCTCCTATCTAAACACTATTTCAAAACAATTAAATTAGGAATGCTTGGACAACAATAGGTCCTCTATATTTAAAAGAAAACTTACTGGGGCCAGCAAAGGAGCACTCGCCGCCCTGGCCTGCATCCTCCTCCTTTGGAGCCACTGCTGCAGCAGATTTGCCCCTGGGCGGACCTAACGTACAACATGAAAGAAATAACAGAAAACATTGATGATTGCTGCTTGCCGATGTCCTTGTCAACCAAATCAAACATTTAGAAAGAACAAGAACCTACTATTTCATCCAAAAAGAGGGCTACAAAGGAAGGACTGCACCTGAGCCTCTACTCTAGGGGCAGATTTACAAGCCCCTTGCAGCTCTTCTGCTCCATTCTTGCGTCAATTTTGTGACGCAGCGCCACAAGAGAGGCGCCATGGTGTGGCGTATATTAACACCCACCCCCCACTCCCCCCCTGCGTGGGAACGCACCCATTGAGGCGCAGGCCCAGGCATTCACGTGGCGCATCTCCTTAGATGCATCACGTTGTGCATGACTCGCAGGGATGCGCCACGTTTACGTCGCTGTGCATCAGGTAAGGCAGTGTAAACGTGGAACAAGGGGCTTGTAAATCTGCCCCTTTGTGTCTAGCATTACGCAGTTCTGTAACATACACTCATACTCAGCCCAATTAAATGAACACAAAATAGATAACAAATAAGCAGTGGCACCGGCACAGAGAAGGAGAACAATGCACATGAAATGCACAGAAGATTTTGAAATATTAATGAAAAAATTGCTACTACTACTCACCAAGACCGGGGACCTCCACTCCCAGCACGTCTAGCAGGTCACGCTCTCGGTCAAGGATGTCGGTCCAGCGGTGGGTGACCTGATTGTAGGTGCGCTGGACCCCCGTGATCTTAAAAAGGGCCCGGCACACCTGCGCCCACCGCTTCCGTCGCTCCTGGCCGTTGGTGTAACCAGCAGCAATCCTGCCGCCTGCCGCGATGGTCCTGGGGAGACGGCGCTGCACGTAAAAAACAAGTGCGCCCACCTCCTCAGGGCTGAAAATCTCCCGAGGCACCACCATTTCCGCCCTCAATCGACCACACGGGAGCCGGGCACGGGCTGCGGTGCCCGTCTTGGGCAGCTTCACAGCTGTCTTGACCATGTTCTTGTTCTGGGCAGGTGTGAGCAGTAAAGAAGAGACAAAATGAAAAAAAATAAGAGTAGGGAAGAAGGAAAGTAAAAGTTTAAAAAAGTAGTTCAAAAGTAAACAAAAATAGCCTAAAACACAAAAATATAGATCTAGAAAAATACAGGGATAGAAAATAAGTTAAATAGATCAAAAAAATAGTAAAACAAGCAAAGGATGGCAGAGATATAGAGAGGATAGAAACACCATACCCAGACACATAGGAATGAATGAAAAACAAGATGGCGGCCCGATCACGCGCGAGTAAGTAAGTTCGCACGCGATTTCTCTCGCGAACTCGTGCGAACTTGTATTCGCAAGGCGCGAGTCGGGCGAGATTACACTTAGCGGGCGGAAACGGAAATACGTCACGCAAACAAAATGGCGGCGCCCATACTCAACCTTGAGGTAACTCGCACGAGTTCGCGGCTTCCACGGGCGAGTTCGCACTACGACGCGCCCCGCGAATAGGGCGAAATTACCGAAAAACGAGTTTTGCAAAAGCAAAACGAACGAGCAGGTGCAAAAGTTCGAGCTATTCATTTGTAACCATTTACCTGTAGTGCTTCCTGAAGGGGCCCTCCAGAATCCGGTTGCCAACTTGCAACTATTGTGTGACCCTGCTCTATCAGTCACAGAATAGTTACAAGTATGCCATTGCATCCTGTTAAAAAAAATTATTTACTTTGCATTTGCAACAAAAAGGAAAGGGAGCAGACAAGCAGGTGCCAGCCTTCATTAATGTCAGTTGGGGCAGGGCAGGTGTTGTTGTTTGCAAAACTTAAGGGACTTAGCAGGTGTTTGTTCACTCAGTGGTCAATCAGAGGGTGTTGTGATGACACTGAGGGTGGCATGGGTGTGCCAGCCAGAGGGTGGCATGGGTGAACCAGAGTGCCAGTGTTGACAGAGGATGGCAGTGCTTTGCTTTGCCCCAATAATGTACACTGGTGAACTAGAGGGTGATGTGATGACACAGAGGGTGACATGGGTGAGCCAGAGGGTGGCATGGGTGACCAAAGAGAGTGCCAGTGGTGACAGAGAGTGGCAGTGATGAAGAAAGCTTAGCAAACAGACTGGGCACGTACAAACAACAAGTTCGCTAAACTGGCGACCCGACAAGTAAGTTCGCAATTTGCGAAATAGTACAAAACCCTCGCGAACTTGCAGAAACCCGTGCGAACACACACACCCCCAAAAAATCCGCTAATCCGCGAGAATTCGCGGATTTCGCGTATTTTCGCAATCCGCGAATACGCAAATCCGCAAATTCGCGGATCGCGAATCCGCAAAATCCGCCCATGCTTACTCTTTACCAATCCAAGTCCAAAGATCTCCAACCATAATATGTCAGTTTTCACCCAAATATCACTAAATACAATTTTGGCATCATTTCCTTTTCCACACTTTTGATGCAAACATCAATAATCATGATGTGCCTGCATGTTCTGTTTTCTGCTGTTTGAGGTCCCAGTTTGTCATCTTACTTTTTTCACATTTACTTCCTCTTCCTTTTAGTGATAGTCTTTTCTTTTGCTCTTCCAGTTCTCTTAATGTATCTCTAACAGAGTGTTTGACACCTGTGGAGGCTGGCTGAACACGTTTCCACATATTATTATATTGGGGGTGATGGCCATTGTGGTGTCAGGTATCGTGAACCACGTGTTATGGTGCCTACTTATCGACTCTGAAAGCAGCTCTTTTCAACTATTCCTGAGGCGAGCTGACCAGACTGAAAGGAAATTCCGTATTGCAAACAGTTCTTTAGATAAACATCTAGCAGCTTCAATGGTCGGAACAGAACAGCAATCAGTTCTTACAAATCAAATCTGTAAGCTCTTAGAATCGAAAAGACACACACTATGGGGGGTGGGTAGGGATGCAAGTGTGAAGCACTTCTGCTTTAGTTCCTGGGGGCCGATATTGCAGCACTACTGCAAAGTCACCCTCCATCCTTCCAGCCTCCTGGGGAAGGGGGGCAGCAGACTGGGAGGGTGGTGCAGTCCAAAGGACTGCCATTTTAAAATAGTTTGGGCTGCCTCTGTGAAGCCCAAAAATAGCCCAAGGGTATTTAGGGAACATAATTTGGGCTCCCTGCCACCATTTTAGGTTTGGTGACATGGTGGTTGACGGCAGGGAGAGTGAGAAAAGTTTTTCCCGCCCTCCCGTCTCTTTAATTCGGCTGTGGGTTGGTTGAGCAGTTGTGCAGGGCAAAGTTGTAATCTGTTGCTTGGAACAGGTGCTTGGCGGGGGCAAGTAAAGTTTGCCAGGAGTTGGCAGAAGTTGGTTGGGGTTGACAGTTAGTGAACCATGTGCAAGGAAATGGTAGGCATGTAGTTCAAGATACAGTTCAGGTCGTTTGGTTATTTACATTTTCATACTTGCAGTCAAGGTAAGGCAAATCTATCTTTGAAACCTAAGTTGAGGGGGTATTACGTCCACTGAACGGTCGCACTCCATCCGATGACCCTCCAAAACCTGCATTTGAATCCGGAAACAGACAAAGCATCATTGACTATATGGCAGGTAACATCGACGTATGGCACTTGGTAGCCGACATGAAAGTGCTTGAAAGAACAGAAAGCCACCAGGACCCTCTACTTCTGACTATAGCGCACCTGCACTCATGCTTTTCTGATCGTTAAAAAAACGTAGATAAGCAAACCATAGCTCTGAGACCAAATGGAAAGAACATTTTCGGTTCCATTGAAGCATGTGACCCGACGGTATCCACTTCCAGAGCTAAATGGACGGCCCTGCATGCTTTGATTACCAAGGCTCAATCACAAAAATTGAAAAAACACGACAGCTGTCCAGCAGCAGTAAGAAGCATTTCAATGAAACTCGAAAGCAGTATAAACGGCTAATAAAATATACAAAGAAAAAACAAACGCAGAAACTTTGGCGAGCTTTACACGATCCAATAACATCTACTGTACTGGGTCTGTGCCGTGGGCACGGGTTTTCATCTTGGCCATGTTTAGGGGCAGCACTCCAGCAGCGACCCTTTCATAGCACCGACCTGCCTCTCTGCCCCTTTATCCATTTGGAAGGAGCATATTCAACAACGTTTAGTTTGGTTCAGTGTGATTTGCACAGTAGGGCTAAATAAAATAAGCTCGACTTCTGCAGAAAAAAATCATAGAAGTCCCTCAGTGAGTTGATACATTCACATTTACTTATCAAAATATGGTGCAAATTAAAATATTTCCTAAAACGCACATAATGAAGTCATACGTGTATTTCTGTATTTCCATTACAGCAGTAGCCGTCGTCATGGCAATGGACGTACAGCCCTTTCTTGTTCTGCCATTTCTCATTATTCCTCAGCCTCACATCCCTTTCCAGCCATGTTTTTAAATAATACCACATTTCAAAGCCCTTTTACAAAAAACGATGTCCTGGGTTTTAAGGGATTTCACATATGGGGGAACCACAGGTGTTTTATATTGCAAGGTAATTTAAAGGTCTCGAGGGGGGAACTTGCACTTCAAACATTTTAGGGGCTAACTAGAGTAGATTAAACTTTATACACTGGTTCAGCCTACAGACACGTAAATATATTTGAAATGCCTTACACCGTTTTTATTGCAATGATCTGTTTGCAGACCATAAGGATATATGAGACTGTAAGGAACCTGAAGTAGGGCATATTTGATGCTGCCTGAAAGGCATTGCCAACAGCATTCAATCTGGCTCACCCAGCGATGTCTGTCCTCCTGCTCGCTTTAAAGGAGTACTGGAGACCACAATAATAGATCAGATTAGTCTTATTGTGTCGCTCTCCTTCCAAGAATGTCAGGTACTAGACGCGTGGAAGACTGCTCAGGTAATCCCTCTAAAAAAAAAAAAACAACATTCACATCACCCAGTTTCAGAACCTCCGCCCCATCTCCCTTCTCCCTTTCTGCGCCAAAATCGTGGAGAAGGTGGTGAATAAGCAGCTCATGAGCTACTTGGAAGAACATTCTCTCCTGCATCCCACTCAATCGGGCTTTAGAGCGGGTCACTCTACAGAATCAGCCCTACTTTTTTCCACTGAAGGTTTGAGGAGCATAGTGGATGAGGGAGAGACAGCAGCGTTGGTTTTATTAGATCTTAGTGCAGCTTTTGACACCGTGCTGCACTCAACGCTGCTGTCTCGGCTGGCGGACATCGGAGTGAAGGGACGGGCCCTGGCTTGGGTAGAGTCTTTCTTGACTAACAGGAGCTTTCAAATGCACTGCCCCCCCTTTAAATCCTCTCGCAGAAATGTAGGCCATGGGGTTCCACAGGGCTCGAGCCTGAGCCCTACTTTGTTTAACATTTATATGGCACCCCTGGCCTGCATAGTTGAAAGTTTTGGGGTGGGCATTGTCAGCTACGCCGACGACACACAACTGCTGCTCAAACTCACGCCAGAGTGTAGAGAAGATGCCATCAACTTCTCGAGCTGCCTTACATCGGTAGCAGCTTGGATGGACCACAACTGTCTTCGCCTTAATGGCGATAAAACCGAGCTGCTGGTAGTAGGGAAATCAGCTTCAGCATGGTCACACATGTGGTGGCCTAAGGAACTGGGCAGCCCCCTTGCCCGGTGGAATCGGTGCGCAATTTGGGCATTACTTTAGATTCTGATCTCTCCTATAAAACCCATGTGAACAAAGTTACAACTAAGTGCTTCAGTATACTGAAGGTTCTCCGTAAGATTCTGGACCTCTTACCTATCGACTCGAGAAAGACCATTGTCCACGCCTTGGTAACCCCCCACTTTGACTTCGGAAATGCTTTGCTTCTAGGGTTGAGCCAAAAAGGATTACACCAACTTCAATGTGCGCAGAATGCCGCAGCTCGCCTAGTACTTAAACTTCCCCGCAAAGCATCAGGTAAATCTGCTTTATCCAAACTCCATTGGCTACCGATAAGAGAGCGCATCAAATTTAAGTCCCTTTGTTTCGCTTATCGTATAGCTCAAGGCAAAGGCCCAGCCTATCTTCAAAATCTACTGACGATACACCGCCCCACCAGAGACCTTAGATCAGCCGGTAGGATGATCTTTAAACTTCCGAAAATTACCAAAGCCAGGATGGGCGGACGCTCGTTCAGATTTCTAGCGGCTAAATGTTGGAACGAGCTCCCGCCTGGCCTCCGGATGGAGCCCTCCGAGAGTATGTTCCGAAGAAAGCTTAAAACTTTTCTCTTACCTCAGGCCTAACCCATGTGCCTCTTCCGCTACTCTTATGTTTCCCTCTGCCTCGTCCTCTTAGCTCTTTGTGCAATGTTCAGCGCTGGGACACACTGTTTTGGGTAACCAGGCGCTTAATAAATGGTTTTAATAATAATAATAATAAGGTGCTGCATTTAGATATCAATACAACTGATGGATTCAAAGCAAACAATGATTGCTAAATGCTACTGCAGCCATAAAGTTTAGGGACTGTATCCCTGGACAGAGAATAGAACTTAGATATACAGTGAGTCAAATCAGTGTCTCGCACTTACAGAGATAGCTGACGTCATCTGTATGCACACTGCTCACAAAGTGATCAACTTATTGCGGTAATTCACCTCTTGGACATTTTGAAGAAGCTCTCTGGAAACTGAGCAGGCACAACTCTTAAATGAAATTCACAAAGAGTACTGGAAGTCGGTAATTCCCTGATGACTCTATATGTGCGAAATATAATCCCGTTTCTCGACATCTGTCTGCAATTTAAAAAACATGCAATGAAAATTCAGATTCTGGAAGTTGAATGATTTGATTACGTTAAAGTTACTCTATCACATTTCAAGACCAAGGAGAGAAAAAGTGGAATGATGGTTTTTGGGAGAGATATTGACAGCAATTAGATTACAACTGGAATTGTCATTTGTGCGAATATTTGTGAGTATTCACGTCCATTTATGCCTGACACTACCTGAAAAAGATTAAGACAGAATTGGTAACTTTGCCTTGCAAGTTTCCATTAAATGCATGAGGACTCAAAGAAGGCCTATTCAACTCAATAGCCTTCTTGAAGGAATATGGTGAGAAGGGCAATGCATTATATTTAAAACCTGAAGTGTAAAGACCTTTTTTATTGAGTTGACGCTGCTCTGTAACCTCTAAAGCAATGAAGGCATTAACAGACTTATTAGTGAATATGAGAAATGGACTGGCCTCACATTCATTTTAAAAGAAAATGCGACAGCGCTGTTAGCAAATAAAGCTAAGTAAAGCAGTACGTCGATGAAAGAGATTGTGAGAACGGTTGCAAATGGGTTCCCGATTTTTGAACCTTTACTGTGGGTGAGTCTCACTACTCGAATCTCAATCATGGGGATTGCATGATAATTGGACTGTGCGTGTTTACCACCAGTGTGCGCCTTTTAATATAAGGCTGCGGGAATGCAGCTATGGTAAAACCACTGGACTGGTCAGACGTGAAAACGTATGCACACTTGTGTTTAAGGGTGCAGGCTGCACATAAGAGACTACAACTGTGCGCAGGCTGATAGCAGCACAGAGGTAACCTCTCTGTAGTAGTCCTAAACTGCAAAATCAACTTGTCAAATATACCTTTTGACAGGACTATAACTTCCTATTAAACATTAATATATCACCCATATGTAGGCTGTATTGCCCACAAAATCATGGTGCATGATATGTAAAAGCGGAACTTGTAGTAATTAATGTTGAACATGATCTTATAGTGAAATATCCCCAAAACGATTTTCACTGTAGCAAGGCTGGCTGCTTCCATAGGGAATCATTGGGCTACATTGTTACGTTTATTAAATGCAAATTTGGATTGGTAGCAGCTAAAGAAATGCTTTTCCACTCATTTTAAATGTAATTGGAAAATCCCCTTTAGTGGTAAAGTTGGATTTTGAATTATTATTTTGGAAATGCCTCCTTAAAATATGTTGGATCTTTCTATGAGTGGCCAGCTGCCTGGGCCGGTGGTGGCTCTCCCACTGGGCAATGGATAATGGGATTAGAAAGAAGACAAGGATACAAAGGGGCATTTACGTAGAGGTGAGTGGGTCTTCCTGACAGGATGTTTGGGGAGGAGCTGTCCCCTGGCCTGATTACACTTTAAAGGAATCTACTTCCAACACACACACTGGAACCTGACATTAGGCCTACCCTTATCTTTATTTCCCCAGCCAGACTGGAGCCAAACCCAGAGGAAAGAGAGGAAGGACTAGAACCAGTTTTAGAGTTAGACAAAGTTGTGTCATCCACCCACAGGCTGGCACTGGACATGAAAGTGACATCGACAAAACCCGGAAGGAGAGAAAAACAGTGGAGTAGACCGGGACGGTAATGGCGGCAACACCATGGACAGGTGGAAGGACAAGCCACCGGACGCCCTGAAGGACTAAGGACTCTGTGTGCAGTTGCTACACAGGGCTAGATGGGTCTTCCCAGGGCCAGAGGTGCTGGCCCCATGGCACCTCCTGATGACCAGTTGGGGGATGACCTGGACTTCTATGCTCTAGCAAGAGGCAAGGAGAACCAGCAGGCAAACAAAGGAGAACGCCGGTGCAGGGAAGCAGTACACCTAGCTCCCCACAGAGTGTGCCCGCCCTTTTTCAGTCCAGGAGAATGGTGAAACTGCTCCAGGTAGATATAGGTAGCCAACAGGAGCAAAATGACCTCAAGATCATTGAAATGGATTAATCAGGGCCTGAATTATGCAACTTTAAGACATTTGACCTTTGGCCAACGGAGCACGTGGGGTTGTGTTTTTGGGAATCATGACCCAGTAGGGGTCAAATGTATGCCTGATCAAAATTCTAATTATGCCAGAGTGCTTTGGGTAATTTCGGTAATTATGCATCACACTTGTGATGCAGAATCACTGAAATTGCGTGATTACTCCAGCTTGAGTAATTAAGTGTAATTTGTGAAAAACATCTTACGACAGGAGCACAGGGTCAACAAACTAAGAGGAAGCAAGCTGCTGTCAACTACATCTGTTTGTGTCCTGTAGAATTTAGTGCTATTTTAATAAAATAAAATGCATACACTGGCCCATTTTGGAAAGAAGGGTGCTGAATTTCCCTTCTCACATAATTACACATAATTGCATGGATTTTGTGGTAATTATGAGTAATTACACTAGTGAGAATTCCGCCAGTTACATTCACCCGTTGTCAAATGTGATTTTAGCACGTCATCAAAAATAATTCCTTCTGCCTGAGGTATATATTGGTAACTTAACTTTTAAATTTAGTACTGTATGTTAATAAATACACTTTTTTTTTTAACAGCACTGACTGGACAATCATTTATTGTGTGTTATTATTGTGTGCCTGCAGACAATGATCACTCTGGGATGATCGAGCAAGCCTCTGAGTGTATGACTCATATGTGTACATAAACATCGCAAAATTAACTTAACGCAACTTTCAACATCGCAGTCTATTGCGGGAAAATGACGCCTTGTTAACTAAGTATTCACAACACTGCGGTACCATGCAATAGTCTCAAGATAACGCGTCAAATGACAACGTTAAAACCAACGCTACGGCAAAAAAATGCGAAACACGAACGCAAAAAAAACAGCAATGAGGCCAATAGCGATACAAAAATCTGCGAAAATCAGCTAACGGTCTGCAATTCACACACGTCAGGTCGGAAAAATCACCATAAAAGTAGAAAAAAACAGACACACAAATGCCAAACAACAGTGAAGCACAATGGATGTTGCCAGAGCAAGTACAGAGGACAACCAGAACCCCACAAGCCCCCGGAGGACCAGCCAGGGACCTCGGGGTCAGGGAAGGCCAAGGAGGGGAAGAGTAGGAAGAAGCGGTTCAGTCCGCAGGAAAACAGGATCCTGATAACGGAGGTGGTAGAACACCATCAACAACTGTTCGTCACCTTCGCTGTGTCATTGGCAACAAAAAATGGACTATGGCAGTCCATCTCGGACAAGGTGAATGCAGTTGTAGTGCTGAAGAGGACAATGGAAGAGGTCAAGAGGTGCTGGAATGATGTCAAGCGCAAAACCAAGCTGAAACTCGCCAATAACGGGAAGGCAGCAATGCAGACTGGAGGTGGCAGTCCTGCGTCACAGGAAGAGCTGTACGAGATGGAGGAAATGGTGTCCACAGTCATCAGTGGGGAGACGGTGGCAGGAGTTGGGGGACCGGACGCTGCTTAACATGACTGGACACAACAGCACCAGGGTGAGTAATGACAAGGGACTGGGGGGATAGGGGGAGATGGGCATAATGGCACACATGTACAATTGAGCTGAGCACATCTGCAGACAAACCATGATTCAGCCTTCAACTCCCACCCAAGTATGCAACATCTCAGCACTGCATAAGCACAGAACTCAAAGGAACATCGCATGAAATAGGGAAGGTGCAGCAAAATCACAGCTGCAGGGGCGACTCCCCCGAAATGCAGCACACACACATAACATGCAGAGCACATCAACACTGACAACAAGGTGGTACAAACCGCAACACTTCCACAACAGAACACAGGACACAACTGCTGCCGCTTTTGCGTAGACACTGGCCAATCACATTTGGCATTGCAGAGAAATGTGAGTGGATAATGTACAAGTACAAATACACATCCGTTATGTCATCGAAATGTCTACTGACCCCATCAACTAGGCAGCTCCTCCCAAACAGCCAAAATGTACACAGTCATGCAGTCTGCATGAAAACATGTACAATGCGACAACATACATGTGAACACAATGTTAAACTGCATCTCCCCTTCACATTGCAGAGTGAGCATCAAAACCTCCGTCAGAGCAGCCCGACCCTCTCTTCTCTGATGATGTAGAGACCCACCACAGCTTCGACTCCGACGCCCTCCAACAGCTCGTGGAGAGCCTCCGCAGTCCACCTCCAGGAGAAGGGCAGCCCAGCTGCTACAAGGAGACCCCACCCCCCTGCACAGACCATACAGCAGGCAGCACCCACCACAATGGCTGCCTCCTAGGACCCCCACAAAGAACACATGGCCTTGCAACGCTGTGTGTTGGGGTGCCAGGAGCAGCTGGCTGAACAGGTGCGGGTGGGGTTTGACCGCATGGCAGCCAAACTAGATGCAATACGTGGGTGTCTAAGTCCCATCAGGGACCACTCACAGTCCCTAACAGACACCCACAGTCCACTCCATGCTCTCCAATGGACCATGGCTACCATCGCTGGAGCCCTGACTCAGGGAATAGAACAACTGGCCAGTCAGAGTGGCTCTAGTGATGTCACACTGAAGTTGGGAAACATGCAGAAGTTAATGGAGACCATGGAGCAGACGCAGGTGGAAAGAGTGGCTACCACGGCTGCACACCAGCGAGTGGTAGCTGGGTTCCACCATGACCTCAAAACCATCCTCATGACATTGCTGCCACAAGGCCTGGCGCTGATGCATGCTGCGGCTACTACCACACCATCACCTCCGGCCCCTGAAGTGTCTTTGCCACACAGTGCTGGAGAAAGGCCAGCACCACCCACACGTGAGGCACATAAAACAGCAGTGGACGAAGATGCGGATGATTCTGCCTTAGTGGTAAGAAGGACGCAGAAACATTCTTCTTTGCCAAATGTCCTGTTTCAGCTTGGTTCTGACCTCTGCATCATTACCTTCCATTGTCCCCCGATGCACTGCAACACTCACCTTGGACCTTGTCATGGACTGCCATATTCTGTTTGGTCACCAATGACACAGCTATCAAACTGCGGACTGTACTCTTCCTCTTCCTGTGGACTTGTCATTCCCTGAAGGACTCTGGCTGGCCCTCCACGGACCAACATTGTAATGTGGGGTTTGCATGGCTCTGTACTGCTCCAGATGCAACCCTCCACTGAACGTGCACTAAACATTCCTAATCACACAGATGTGCCATGTCTATGGTCTTTCAAGTGTGGAAGTATGGATGAATGTAGGCTAATTGAAATCCGTTTACGTCCATGTGGCTCATGTTGTTGAACTTGGGTCACAGTGTGACCATTGCCGAATGCGGTCCAGGTGGCGCCGACAATACAACCGAGATACACGCATTTGTTACTTCCTTGTCCAGCCCAGTACAGAACTACGCCCAGAGCCCCAGGATCATTGTTCACTCCCACACGCTGGACTGACATACGCCTGGCCTGCCCACTCCGTTTACGCTCACAGGGGGGACAACAATGCTACATGTCCCAGGTCTTCCCTGTAGTGATCTTCTGGTCACAGGTCTAGTTGTCAGCATGCCACTGGCACACCCTCATGGCTGGTGTACACCCACACCACACCCATCCAGCACAGGCGTCACAGGACATGTGACCCTGCCAATAAAAAGGGCCAGACGCACGTGCTCGACGCCATTGCCACTCTCTATCTGGGTGTATCCGTGTGCTTATTATTTATGCATGAGGGCCTAGGGGGCTGTGACTTCAGATTCCCCTGGCCCGGAGGTGACATGCTGTCCGCACCATGATACTCAATCATACAGGGTCCATGATTTACGGGGCACAGACTTGGTGGCACCAGATACACTGCGGCCGGCACAGGCACATCGCCATGCAACGGTGACTTTCGGTGCACTGAGGTAGGGGCACCTTAAGTGCTGAGTGGGTGTGAAGGCTGCAATGATGCCCCTGGCGGTTGGACTGCTAAAGATTTGTGTGCCCTGCTGGACCGCAGTGTATGCCAGAGCCAGCATGCGACGTGGGCCTACCGCCACATGGCATCGCCTCCCGGACCACAGAGTTAGTGGAACCTAAAGGGCTGAGTGGGTGTGCAGCCTGCAATGATGCCCTGTGCACTGATATGTTCTCGGTCATTGCGATATCAAGACCCAGAATAAAATGTGAGACCTGGTGGCTTGCGGATTCTCCGGGTTTGGGGCCTGCATGGCACGTGGTGGGACCTCATTTTGACACGCCGGTGGCAGCAGGTGAGCAGTGAGGCCTGGGTGCGCAGGGGCAGGCATGCACCGCTGGGCGGCGGGAGGGGCTGGGGTGCAGCTGGCTGAGTGCACAGGGGCGGGCATGCACCGCTGGGCAGCGGGAGCAGCTGGAGTGCAGCTTCCTGGGTGCGCAGGGGGGGCATGCACTGCTGGGTGGCTGGGGCTGGGGTGCAGCTGTCTGGGTGCGCAGGCGCACACAGGTGATGTTGCCATGAGCTATTGTATGTACTTTGCCATTCTTGTATCTGGACTCTGTTTTCAGAATAGGGATCTGTTTAAGATGAGGGACCTGGTGAACTGCACTACATACCGGCACTTGGTTGGAGACACAGCGGTGGCAGCAGGTGAGCAGTGAGGCCTGGGTGCGCAGTGGCGGCACTCTCTCGCCCTGTCCCTCTCTTCTTTTCTCTATGTCTCTCTCTCCCTCCCTTACCATCTTCCTCTCTCTCCCTCTCTTTCCGTCTTCCTCGCTCTCCCTCTCTTTCTGTCTTCCTCTATCTCCCTCTCTTTCCGTCTACCTCTCTCTCCCTCTCTTTCTGTCATCCTCTCTCTCTCCCTCTCTTTCTCTCTCTTTGTATCTCTCTCTCTCTCCTTCACTCTCTCTCTGTCCTTTGATGACTGCATGACACACCTTCTCATCTGGATCTTTGTCTTGCAGGCTATGTCCTATAGATTGTCCCGAGGAGAGCCGCCATGGGTCGTCATTGATTTTATTTTGAATATATTTTTTCTGGTACTTCGAAGGTGAATGTGTGATGCACCTTTTTGTGACAACACATGTATGTTACATGTGATTGTGAAAGCAAATAGAAAGATTCCCTTTGGACTAAACAGTTTCAAGTCACTCCACTCAGTATCAATACTGTCACTCTCTATTGAATTTCATACTTGGAACACCTCCAAAAGGAATATAGCGAAACAATAATTAAAAAAAATACATTTAATAAAAATACAAGATAAAAAAATCACAGTGTCAGACCGTTAGGTTAAATACATAATAATAACATGTCAAAATCACTAAATTCCTTCTAGTCATAAACGATAGACAAATTCTTCAATGCATACATCCTACATGAAACAACACATAGTTATGGCAAGACTCAAACACTATTTGGAAGGATCATAGATAAGGCAAATCAACTGTGCCTTTGCAAAGTTAATTCGAGAAGATTGTAAACAGGGCAAGGGGCAATAAGATCTGGCCTCTGTATTTCTGTCCCAATTTGAATTTAACAAAGATTTATGCTTCAACGCATTTCGGTGGGGCCAAATCAATAATGACACCTTCTTCAGGACTTGAATAAATGATATTCCTTCCTTTTATTTCTTAGGTTCAATACGTATATCTAACAAAACACAAATATTTCACAATTAAAAAACAATAAAAGCAAAGATTTCATATAGCAATACTTCTATTGTGCAAATCGCTATGCCTAAACATTCTATCATGATGTTTTAGAACCATCTTTTACATATTTAATTAAATAACATCACCTAGTAACATATCAACAGGTACTTTTATATGAAAAACAGCAGTTACATGATAGTTCCATATATTTCCTATAAATGTGTTCCTATTCCCTCTTACTCATGGCATCACTTCACCATACCACGCACAACTTAAAGCTACCACCCTTTATTGTTGATTATTGAATGTTTGTTAACAACAGTTTAAAATTAGTCGTGTAGACAAAGCAAGAGTGTTTGCATTAGTGGACAGGTGGATGTGGCGCTCATGCGTGTATGACTGAAGAGTGAATCTGTAAAAACAAATGTATCACGTGAAAACAGGTCAGACGACATTCATTGTGTCTGTATGTTCTATTCCAAGTGCGCCCTGATCAAGGAAGCCTGTATTGGCACTTGTCCGAAACGCGCGTCGGCGCTTTTTTGTGTGTGGTGATAGATATGTATGTGAATGTTTGTGTATGTATCTGATGGTACAATAGGTGTGCTTGAGTGGATGAGTGAATGGACTTTGTGCCTTTTTGAATTATTACTGTGTGTCCTAGTTTTTATACTGTACCTTTGTATATGATTATGAAATGTTTTTCAGATGTTACTACACTGTTTAAATGAAATTATTTTTCTATTAAAACGATTTATACATATATATATAAAAACTAAAACTAAAAATCTTTTGAACAAATCTTTCCCTTTTGTGGTTGTGTGGGCTACCTGAAAGTGAAAATAGAAACTTGTTCTCCTGGTACTTAGGGAACCCCCTTTTCATGTTTTTCTCGTTAGTATTCTCGCCCTGGCGGGTTGTTCCCCTCCTTGACATTTTACCTTAGATTCAGGGCCCCTCTTCTGTTTTTCAATTGGTTTCCCGGCACTTTTGCCGTGAGGGTTAGATAGGTCCCTCCCGTAGGCCTTGAGTGAAGCAAGAATTGTATACAAGTGGACCTCATTGGTGGTCCTGGTATATTTGAGTTGTTTGTTCTGTATTTGTTTAACTTTTTCCTTTTCTTCTTCAGTCTTTATTCCACTGTTAGTTTTCCTTACTGTGAATTTCCAAGATCACCTAATTAACTTTTTTTGTGATTTCTTTTTCCTTTTCTTTTCTTTTTATTATTTTTTACAGTTTATATCCCTATTTTTTGGCCCCTAGTCATGGATGCCATTAAAACTTTCGGGTTTAGTGAGGAGGATTTCACCAGGCTACTTGGACCTACTACCTCATCCGAACAACCTTTTTCTCTTAATAAAGGCACAAATGATGAATGGCTCAAACTCCTTAATTTAAAAAAGAAATCAAAAAGGACCGAGTCCCACGCAGACTTCATGATTCAATACCTTAAAGCCGGGGTCATACCTAATGGGCTTCGCATCAGAAATATTCCAGGTCTCTTCGTTGAACTGCGTCTTTTCCTAGTAAGATGGTCACTTATTGCCAATCGATGTTCCAGAGATCTTATGCTACTTATCATCGAGACAGCAAGAGAGGTAGTAGCAGAGCTGCTCAAAGAAAGTGCAGCAATGGAGGAATCACTCCTTAAAAATGATGCCGTTGACGATGCCAAACGCAAACTAGAGGAAGTGAATTTAGAACTAGACTCCTTCAATGAATACATCGTTAAAAGAAAGGCGGATAAGCTTAAAAAGGACATTAGATATTTTTCGGAAGAAAGAGTATATCCTTACCTACATGCCCAATATTACACCAATCGGGATTCTTACCAACAAAATGACCGTCAGTATTGGTCAAATAGGCAAGTACGGACCTTCTCGAATACGTCTGAATCAGACAACGAAGGTGGCTCTACTTCCAATGAAAATTTTCCAGACAGACGGAATAACTTTGATGGCCCTCAAAGATCCAATCGTTTTTTAGGGAATCGCCGAGGGACGAATCGGGTCCGATTCAGACAACCAGAGAAGGGACATTTTCAGAACACTGGTTACCAACAGACGGAGAACCAGCAACGTTATCTGGAGACAAGACAAAATCGCTACTGGAGAAATTAGAGACATTTATTGATCAGTCTCTGATCCCCATTTTTAATTTGTCAAAAAAAAACTCCAAAAAAGTACAATTGATGTCCTATCTCGTGGACTATCTTTTGTCCCAAGTGCTCCCTTCAATGCCTTCGAACTTAACAAAGACATACAAGCTTTCTTTCGGAAAGTTCGCCTCAAGAAGTTTTTCTTGGGAAGAGAATTTGAAGGTGAAAAAAATATCTCCGGTTTTCGACCTACTTCTGTTTTTACGCCCACTATAGAGCAAGTTGGCCAAGAAGTGGGAGTATTTGAGAAAAGTGTCTGCTCTAAAATTGCTAAACTCACTAAGTTCGTCCCAAAACCACCTTATAATCTCAACTATGATGAGTACCAGGCCCTTAAACTACTATCGGCTGATCGCTCCCTCACGGTCAAACCGAGTGATAAAGGGGGTGGCATCACAGTCCTTGACAGTGAGGATTACAAAGAACAGATTCTTCTGATGTTGAACAATCCAGAACACTACCTTAAAGTTCCCAACTATCCCTCTAGAAGAATAATGACTGAGATTTTCGATGTCACTCGCAGTGCCTTGCAGCGTGGATCCATTTGGGAACAGGAATTTGATTTCTTCAACAAATCATTCTTTAAAATACCAGTCCATTATGGACTTCCTAAAATGTACAAAAGCCTTTCTTGTCCACCTTTTAGGCCCATCGTTTCTACGATTGGATCTCTCACAGAGCCTCTCTCCAAATTTGTGGACGCCTGTCTTTCTCCCATTGTGTGTTGCCTTCCTGCATTTGTTCGGGATACAGGACATTTAGGGCCAGATGTAGGTCGGTCGGTAACGGCCGAAAATCGTATTTTCGGACGTTACCGACCGGTAAATCAGAATTGGTATGTAGGGCCCTGAATTTTACAGATTCGGTAAATTTACCGATCGGTAAATTTACAGAATCTGTAAAATACCGAATCGGTATTTTTACCGATTTGATAATGATGAGATGTAGGTGGGACTCTTAAGAGTCCCACAAGCCTTACAGAATCGGTATTTTACCATCAATTCTATTTGATGGTAAAATACCGATTCCGGTGTGCATGCACATGTGTGCATGCACACCTGTGCCATATGACAGGCAGACCTGCCCTTAGGGCAGGTATGCCTGCCACATGGCACCCGAACATGTTTTGGGGGTGCTAGAGGGTGTCAAAGTGACACCCCCTGCACCCTTGTGGAACTCGGTATTAACCGATTCGGTAAATACCGAATCGGTAATGCCCATTCTTTCCTATGGGCTTCAAAGCCCATAGGAATGAATGGCCATTACCGGTCGGTATTTACCGAATCGGTACACACAGATTTTTACCGATTAGGTAAAAAAAACATCTGGATGGACCTACATGTCCACCCTTCATATTTACCGATTCTTAATTACCGAATCGGTAAAATTCGGTAATTAAAAATCGGTAAATGATTCCTACCTACATCTGGCCCTAGATCACTAAAATCGAAGGTTTAGAATTTAACATCGATTCTGACTTCCTTGTCTCAATGGATATTGAGGCACTTTATTCTAATATCCCTCAAGAGGGCGCCCTTAAAGCTGTCAAAAAAATACTACAAGACTCTGAATGTCCTACAGAGAAATTGTTTGTTCTAGAATGCCTCGCTATTGTACTCAAGGAAAATTACTTTGAGTTCGATAAAACCATCTATAAACAAGTGCTTGGCATAAGCATGGGGGCGGCACGTGCACCTAATGTGGCGAATTCATACATGGGAGTGTTTGAAGAGAAATTCATCCACAACGAAGTGGCTCCGTTTTTTGAAAATGTTACAAACTATAATCGTTTTATAGACGATATTTTCTTCATTTGGCGGGGCCCCCGAGAACAATTAGAGGAATTTATCCTTTGGATAAATCTCTGTGATTCCCATCTCAAATTTAGTGCCAACATCAGTTCTTCCAAAATCGAATTTCTAGACGTTTGGATCCAGGCTAACAATGGCCATATAGAGGTTTCCCTTTATACCAAGCCTACAGCCCGGAATACCCTTTTGATGTACGATAGTTTCCACCCTCGTACACAAAGGAACAGCATTCCTTTTAGCCAGTTCTTACAGCTTCGCCGGAACTGTACCGACCCTAGGGATTTCGAAGCCCACGCAACTGCCATGAGGAAAAAATTCCTTGATAGGGGATACCCTAACAGACTCATTAGGGACTCCTATAAAAGAGCAAAATACTTTGACCGTGAAGCTCTTTTGAAACCTAAAGCTAAGAAAGAAGATGATAGGTTAGTGCTAGTCACGACCCATTCCAATTTTAATGACAAACTACGATACATTATCAATTCACAGTGGCACATCCTCAATATGGACAAAAATATGGGGAAATTCGAGAAGCCTATTTTTGCTTTCCGTCGCAATAGGAATCTCAGAAACGTCCTAGTGAGAGCCTCTCTACCTGATATGCCTATGGCCAGCCAACGAAGCATCAAAGGGACCAATCCAATTACGGGGAGCCACAGATGTGGCGGATGCCATGCTTGCGATAATGTTATGACTGTACCCGAATTCAACTGGGGCAAGAAAAGAATTATCTTGAAAGAAATGACTAATTGCCGGACAAGCAATGTCATTTACCTCATCACATGCCCTTGTTCTAGGGGATACGTAGGAGAAACAGGAAGGGAATTTAGAACGAGGCTGTCAGAACACAAATCATGCATCAGAAACCTACCCCCTGGAGCCCCCTTAGTTGCCCATTGGAAAGCCCTGAACCATACCTTGGAAGACCTGAAGTGGCTGATTCTTGAAAAAATACACCATCCCAAGGATGGTAACACTGACGCCATAAGAGCCAAAAGAGAAGTCTTCTGGATGTTTTACCTTGAGACGGCTGTCTCAGGTTTGAACGATTCTATTCCGTGGGAAAACGCTATCCACTGAATCTCCTGGATGTTATTTTCGGGTAGTGCTTTACCCTCCTTTCTGTAATTTTCGGCGCTTTCTTCCCTGTATTCCTTAATCCTTGCTGTGGTCCTCAATCGTGCCTTTCTTTCTCGTAGTATTTTTGCCCTTTCTTTAAACATTTTTTAAACATTTTTTGTTACATGTTGCTGGTAATTCTAGTTATGTTGCCCCTCGTGTTATTCGTTATATTTGAAAATCAGTTTATGTTTGAGTTCCACTATATGTCGTATCGTTGTATGCGGTCCAAACCTGCTAGTCCAGCCTCTATTTCTGTTACTGATCTTCCATCTTTACACGGAGTCCGTTTTCTATTTCTCTGCGCGCTCAGGTGCTGTCAATCTCCCGCTCTAAAAGACATGTGGAACACACATCAAAACACAGTATGCACAAACAAGGACGAAACACTTCCTTATCTCAGTAGCCAGCAAGGGATGGACTCAGTATCTTATCAATAATAAAATCGCAATGACGGGGTCGAGGCTCCGTTCGAGAGCGGATACCTTCCATTAAAAGAATATAGCACTGTGGAGAAAAGAAGGGAGGGTTCCTCTTACCTATCCGTCGGTACTCCTGGGCCGGCGTCCTGGCCGTCTGGGGAGGTAGCGAGCAACCGAGGATAGGCTGTTTATAAGCCGCGCTGCCATTGGTCGCGCGGTCACGTGGAGCCCTTCACTAACCCGTGCGATTAGTTGAGAGTGGAAGAGGCCCGCGATTTGATTGGCTGTGTAGGCTAAGAACCAAATCAAGTCGTTGGTTGATCTGTCGTTTGGAGTCATAGCAACGGAAACAACACACGACGAATGCGAGTGTAAACAGACCACAAGCACAGCGCTAGCGAAGTTCCGTGGGGGTAACACGGGGCTAGGGAAAAGAAAACAAAGCGTTTCTGTAATATTACTGCTGGACATGCTGCATGGCTGTAAATTAATAAGGCCAAAAGGGGGCAGCGGTGAATACGCCTCGGTGGCTTGAGACTGTAAACGGGCAGCTGACCACCGTAACGCCCGATTAAATAAAATTGTGAAAATTCACTTGAGTCGTCACCAACTGACTCTATTGGTACAATGTACTGAGTATTCCAAGAGAACAGTTAGGACGTTTGGAAGGGAGTAAAGTCCCTATACTGGTCAAGATGGACAAATGCAGTGGGGTCAACGTGGACAAATTCAATGGGGTGACGCCACAGAACCCCGTGAGTTACCTTCCTCAAAGGGTGGAAAGTGAACACAAGAGCCTAATCTAAGTGATCTCAAATCTCAAATAAGAACTGGCTCTCGGAACACCCTCTTATAAACGGAAAGGGGAGTGTCCAGGCTGAGGACAAGGTGCATAGAAACCCTTTTGCGCTGACTAACAATGGTTCATAGAACGGACCACGGAATATCATCGTTCAATCCGTCTTTGTGAGTCCCCAATTTCAGTACCCATCTTTGTTCTTTCGTCAGCAAGTATTTGGTCACATCAGCTATGTGTTTGGGGATGAAGGGTTGCTCCAAAACAGTCCATTTAAATTCCGTGGCTAGATGCTTTGCCTCCAGAAAGTGGGCAGTTAACTTAGTGGCTTGTCTGGCACACCTGATGGTGCTCTTGTGCTCAGATATCCGTATGCGGACCTTGCGTGTTGTCATGCCCACATACTTATAGCCGCAGGGGCAGGTGATGAGGTAGACCACATGGTCACTATTGCAATTGGTAAATTTCATTTGTTTCCATGGTCTAGCAGTGCCAATATCAATTTCCAATGATCTCGTTGTCTGCGCGCAGACCTGGCAATTACCACTGGGATGATGTCCCTGAACAGGAGGAAGATTCCATAGTGACCCTACCGCCCTTGGTGGATCTTCACGTGGCCTGGTGTGTACTAGTCTGTCTTTCAGATTTGGACCCCTCTTGAATGAAACCAAGGGGCGTGAAAGCGTTAAGTGTCCAGAGTTCAGTATTGGCCAATGTTTCTTGACAACACTTTGAATCTTGTTGGAGAGACTACCAAAAGTATGGACAAAAGTGAGATGGTCCAAATCCGGCTTAGGAGGTCTGGGTTCAAACAGTGCTTCGCGATTGTTGTTCATCGCCCTTTTCATGGACCTTTTAACAAGTTTAGGTGGATATTTTCGTGCCACTAGTTGCATGCTCAGATCATTGGAATGTTTTTTAAAAGCTGTTTTCGTGGAGCAATTCCTTTGAACCCGTAAAAACTGGCTGAAGGGTAAACTCTCTTTTAATGCTTTCGGATGGTTGCTGTCAAATAGCAGCAGGGAGTTCCTAGCAGTGGGCTTCCTATAGAGCTCTGATTGTAGGCCCTCGGGACCAGATACAATTAGTAAATCGAGAAAAGCCAGCCGTTGGTGTCCGATCTCAATAGTGAACTTAAGGTAGTTGTTTCTGCTGTTCAACCAACCCAGGAATTCCAGGCATCTATCGCTTGTCCCTCTCCACACTACGAAAATGTCATCGATATACCTTTTCCAGGTCTTCAGGTTATCGATAAAAGGGTTTCCATTATTCAGTACATGATTTTGCTCGAACCAGTGGACGTAAAGGTTCGCCAGACTGGGGGCGTAAACGCTCCCCATGCTGGTACCCGATGTTTGTAGGTACACTTGTTCTTCGAACTGAAAAAAGTTTTGTTTCATGGCCAGTGTGGCACAAGCCATTATAAACTGGACGGGAGTAATGCTATGTAATTCCCTGGACTCCAGCAATTGGTGCACAACGTCCAGTGTCTCATCCCGAGGGATGGAGGTGTAGAGTGCCTCTACATCAAATGAGACTAGGAGGTCCCTCTCTGAGTCAAATTCGATGTTGGGTAACAATCTGAGCAAATCAGTAGTGTCCTGGAGATAAGTGGGCATTTCCTGCACCATCGGTCTCAAAAAATGATCCACAAAGGTGGAAAGGGGTTCTAGGGCTGACCCTATCCCCGAGATGATGGGGCGTCCTGGAGGCGGTCGTTGCTCTTTATGGACCTTGGGTAAGGTATAAAAGTAAGGCATCTTAGGATGTTCCGTGCAAAGATACAGGGCTTCAGCTGGTGTGATCCATCCCTCTACAGATGCTTCTTCAACCATAGTTTTGATGTTCAGTTTCAAGTCATCTCTAGGGTCGTGACCCAAAGAGGTGTAGGCATTGCCCGTGTTAAGTTGTCTGAGGCACTCAGCTCGATAAACCTCAGTGTCCAAAATCACAATCGAGCCGCCCTTGTCGGCTGGCTTTATTGTCAAGTCCTTGTTATCAGTAAGAGATTTTAGTGCTAGATGGTATGATTTAGGCAAATTATGGAAAATCTTATGTCTTGTACTGAAGAGGTCATCCATTTCCTTCTCAAGTGCCTGTTCATAGGCTAGGACCTGGGGAGACATGAGATGAGTCGGTGGGGTGAAGGTAGACTTACATTTCAGTCCTGTGTTCACATCCTCCTCATTCTGCGTGGAGGCTTCTTTATTAGCAAAAAAGAAGTGCAATCTAATCTTCCTGAGAAATCTAGCCACCTCCAAACGGGTCTCAAACTCATCATTATGATGGGTTGGCACAAACCCCAATCCCTTATTCAAGGCCTCGTCCTCTGTCGCAGTTAGGATGTGTTTACTAAGGTTCATGACGATACTGGGGCGGCACTGCTCTGCCCCACCTCTTTGTTCTTGGACGAGTTGCTCCTCAGAGTCCTCACTTCTGTCGTTGTTGGTGGGGGGCTGAAGTGGACCTGGGGCTGCGTATTCCCTCTCCTTCTGCCCCGAGATCTGCCCCGGCCAAACCCTAAAAAAGGCTGCCCGTTAAAGTCGTTTGTTGGAAAATTCCCGGGGAAGTTGGTCATATGTGGTCCCATAGGTTGCTGAAAAGGACCCGGTTGCTGTGGAGGTAAAAAGGGGGGCATTCCACCGAACTGCCACGGGTTGGGTTGCCACCATTGTTGTTGCTGATGTCCCCTCCAGTTGTTTTTGAAATTTCGTTTGCCTTGACCACGACCTCGTGTGTTTGAGTGATCGCTGCCAGTGTCGCTCCCTGAGGAATTGTCACCTGAACTGGATGTACTATAAGAGGACCCCTTCCTATGGCCAGTGGTGCCCAAAACCGGGGGGGTGTAGGTATCGCTCGAGTAGGGATATATTTTCTCAAATTTAAATTTATCCAGATCTTTCCTGAATTTGTCCATCTTAACCGACAAGGTGTGCTCCCTGAAATCTCTGTTATTTTTGTTGGAGTCGTCTAAGTTCTTACTAAAGACTTTAGAACTTATGGTAGTCTTGATTTTAGACTCAAGGATTTGAATTTCTATAAGCAAGGTGTCAGCTATGCGTTTAGAAGTTTGAATGATTAAAATCAACCAATCCCTGGTACATCTCCAGGCAATAAGGGCCCAGTTTTTTAAAAACTCCCTATCGCTTAGAAACAACCTCGGTGTGTTTGTCACTATCAGTCCCGTTGGGGCGCAATCACTGCGCAAATATTGCGCCATGATGGTGCCATGTAGGGCTGTCCTAGTTTGTGATTTCTTTAAACCTAGCAGTTTGCCCCACTCATCCTCACTTACGCTGACGACCGAGGTCAAAGACTCAGTCAGGTCTGGGTGTTCCGCAAGTGCTGCCAGGAGGTCTAGATCTGAGAACGATAAACCATGATTTTCGGCCATGATAAAGAGAAGTGTGACGTCCAAAGTGCAAAAAAAGTGTTCTAGAGTTACGGCGAGAGTTCTAAACACAATTCAGTGATGAACTATTGCTACGAACTTGACTGTTCGTAGAACACAGGTCCACAGTTGGAAAACTGCACTAAAATAACAAAAACACTACGGTAGGGGGGGACCTAAGGGGAGTTTAAAGACCAAGCTCTGAGTACAATCCCCAAGAACCTATAAACAACAAAAGTACCAGAGGGTCTCAAAGAATGTGCCCAAAAGTAACAACAGGTCAACCACAACCAGGGAACCACAGTGATACGCCACAGAAGTTCTCAGCAGAGTGTGAGAAATACCCATCAGTCACCATACGGATCCGCCCTTCATCATTTGGGATTTTATCCGTACCACCCGTCTGAGAAAATCGGTGCCACACACAGAGGTCAACCCGGTGGTAAGGGGGTTCCTCAGTGGATAATGGCAGTGACAGTGTGGTATGCCACTCGATGTTAATGAGCGGCCAGAAACATGGGACTGGGGTGTGCAGTGTTGAAAAGAGTGAAAGAGTGAGGAAAACCAAAGAAGGAGTGCGTTAAAATTGGTTTGAAAAAAGGCACTTGACAAAATTTATTCGGTGTGTGCCTGACATACCAATGTTAAAAATCAATGTAACCCAAGGCTGTCTAATTATGTGGACAACCTGAGGTGGGAATGGTCAACTAGTTTCTGCAATTAAGGGACTATTGTGTCTTTGCATTCATCAGGACCAACAATGAAGTTGAACTACTGCACCAAGTGAAATACATAAAGTGAAGGGACGCACCGGGAAAACAGAAAAGTGAACATTGTCACCTGAATGCTCCGGGTGCCCTTACAGTCTGTGTTGATCACTATGGAAAAAGAAAAAGGTTAGGTATAACTGTCGTTACCTTATGGGCTGGCAAGAGAGTCCATCAATGTGGATCTAACATAACATCACATTCAGATTGTGGGGATACGGGTATTTAAAGCACATATGGCCCGATTTTGAAACATTCAGAAAGAAATGTCATAAGCCAAACGTTTCTCAGTCCTTACCTCGATCTGTAAGGTGGACTGGCCTCACCCCACCTGGCAGCGGCTCAGGGGAAGATGAAGCACCGCTCTAAAAGACATGTGGAACACACATCAAAACACAGTATGCACAAACAAGGACGAAACACTTCCTTATCTCAGTAGCCAGCAAGGGATGGACTCAGTATCTGTCAATCTCGGCACCTGCGCGCACTATTTATTCCGTTCACCAACCGACCCTCTTTATCGGCGAATCTTGCCGCCGCATGGAGAAGGAGTCACACCGCCTTTGTCATCGTGTCCGGACTAGGCTTGTCTTCCCGTCATCCAAGGTAATTTGGGCCCTTGTCCTTTTTTATGATTTAACACCCTGATATTCCCTTCTCGTGTCCTGACCTTCCGCTTGTTCTTCTCTAGGCTCACCGCCGCTCATCTCGCTAAAACTGTGACCCGAGTCCGTCCACTTTGGTGTTTCTTCCCCGATCTCAGAGGGATGACGCCGACCGTTTTTTAAAGGTACTCCTGGGCTGTTTCTTTGTTTTTTTGTCCACACCATTCCTACTTATTTCAGCCAGTAATCCTACGCAATATATTGTTTTAGGTTAGCCTAATATTGTATCCTGACCTACCACCTGAAATTTTGGCCTCCTGGAGCCTGGTCTTCAGACACAATCGGAACATTTAAGAGGTAGACCCCTCCCTTTTTTTCTTTGACTGCCCCCTCCACAAGCATGTATGCTGCGTGCTTTGCCACCTTCTTTATCCTGATTATTAGTTGTCTATTGTTAATACCCGCCCCCCTATCTCCGTATCTATGCCTAGTGCCGAGTATCGGTTGGTATAGACTTTGTATTCCGCTCAAACTCTTTGCATTTATCACTCTCAGAGCATCGAGTAGACAGCTATGGATTGAACTTATACTTTGTTTTCCCTTTGCATACCAAGCGTGCCGCCACTGCCTGCACCCCTTGTCTTAATATCGTGCGGGCCCGGTCCCTCTCTTCCTACATCTTTAAGTACTGAAGACTCGGATATTCTGGCAATGCAGCCTTTTTTGCATTGGTTCATTAAAATTGTTTCCATGCTTGTTTCCTTTAGCCTATTCTTTAGACTCATGACTGCTTCATTCCCTACTTGACCTGCATTGGGCACTCCAGCTCCCTCCCTGAGCTCTCTCCGGATCCTCAACAAGCCTTCCAAATTTTTATGTTCCGGATTCTGACTGTCTATCAAGTTTATTCGTGTACTGGATTCCCATCTTTGGCGATGCGGCTTCTCTCCTGCTTATCATCTGAAATCTTACAGTGGTCCCGTTCTTGAGGGCCCTTTGGTAGGCTGCTTTCCTCTTATTAATTGTTTGAACACATCTTTTTTACTTTTTCCTTGTCTTGGTCATGTGGTGGCAATTCTATGCACTCTGTGGTTTCCTTTCTTCATTTAAATATATTGTGTCTTTCTGACACACTGTGTCCATAGTCTTTGATACATCACATAAACAATCTTGTTGTCTGTTCATGTGCTGCGAATTCTGGGATATAAGGATGTTCTAACTTACTGGTATGTGTGGATGAGGTTGTTTAAATTTTTGTTTTTTGTTTTTCTTGCTTACTCACATCAAGGCCTCTCGTTTTATTGAAGTTCATATTGTAGTGTTTCCTTATACTTATAATTTTTTTTTTGCCCACAGAATATCCACCCTTGCTGCTACTAGGACCGCTTCCCAGGACCTTGTGTCAGACGACATTCATTGTGTCTGTATGTTCTATTCCAAGTGCGCCCTGATGAAGGAAGCCTTTATTGGCACTTGTCTGAAACGCGCGTCGGCGCTTTTTTGTGTGTGGTGATAGATATGTATGTGAATGTTTGTGTATGTATCTGATGGTACAATAGGTGTGCTTGAGTGGATGAGTGAATGGACTTTGTGCCTTTTTGAATTATTACTGTGTGTCCTAGTTTTTATACTGTACCTTTGTATATGATTATGAAATGTTTTTCAGATGTTACTACACTGTTTAAATGAAATTATTTTTCTATTAAAACGATTTATACATATATATGTAAAAAATAAAACTAAAAATCTTTTGAACAAATCTTTCCCTTTTGTGGTTGTGTGGGCTACCTGAGAGTGAAAATAGAAACTTGTTCTCCTGGTACTTAGGGAACCCCCTTTTCATGTTTTTCTCGTTAGTATTCTCGCCCTGGCGGGTTGTTCCCCTCCTTGACATTTTACCTTAGATTCAGGGCCCCTCTTCTGTTTTTCAACAGGGGAAACAAACCCAAAGTAACAACCCCTGTACTGGTGTAGGAAACTTATACCAAGCAATAGAAAATAAAGTCCTGTGCACACGTATCAAAGGAATATAGGTTCTAGTGTCAGAACCGCATTGCAACGATAATGTTCACATGGATAAATGATGGTCAGACTCATGGTGTTGCCAATGATAAAGATTTATCAATCAATCTTGATCAGTACAAACAATAATTGCCAGCCGACACATGTTACGTCACACCGTGTACTCGATGTGACTCATCAGGGCTGTAAAACAATTGTAGTAGGGAGTCGCAACCCCGGAGTGTAGGTCCGGAGGGTTGTCAAATGGCAGGAAAAGACGGCTGATGCCGTTTAGGTTGAGGGTGTGGAGTGAAAGGACAGGTGAGTCCCAGCTCCGATTGAGAGGCCTGTATGGATGGTGGATGACCGCACGGATGCGTGCACGGGTCTGTTCAGATGCTCAGGATAAAGTTTCCTGTTAGATATTTGTATTCTGGTGCAGATTCAATGTGTGTGCTCCCTCAGAACCAGGCCAGTGGTTTCTTTGAATTCTTCCTGATTGTCATAGTCTCAGTTTTCTCCAAACTAATACTTAGGCCATTGGCTTCAGAGTATTCCTGTGCAGCAGTAAGAAGATGCTGTAGACCCACCTGCGTCTGACTGATTAGGACTTAGTCGACTGCGTAGTGTAGGCATGGCAGTGCTAGAGCCCCTAATCTTGGGTCGTGTGAGTTGTTGGCATTTAATATCGGGACAGGATCTGCTAGGAACAATTTCAACAAGGTTGGCGCCAATACACACCCTTGTTTGAGCCCCTTCGTAGTTGTTATACGTCTTGACAGGTATAATCCATCACCCAACTTTATTTGGATCCATGTGTCTATGTGCAGGTTAATTATCAAGTTCAGCAGTGACTGTGATACGCCCCATTTTGCCAGTTTTGCCCACAGTCTGTTTCAATTTACATGGTCAAACACGGCTCTGTAGTCGATAAAGCAAAGATGTAATGGCATTTTATATTTCTGCCTCATAGATCAGCAATGCCATAGTCATGATGTTTGTCATTGGTCCAACAGATTTTGAATGGACAGTCCAATTTAGGGGAATAATTGATCTTCCTTTGGCCCAGGTTTGGAGCTCTTGTAGGAGTATTCCTGCAAAAAAATGTGCCTCGTTGTCCAAGAGAGCTAATAAGCGGTAATTTTTTGGCAGGGATTTGTCTCCTGATTTAAAGATTGGGGAAATAATCGAGGCCCTCCAGTAGGGTGGCAGTAAGCCGGACTGCCTTATTTCAGTGAAGAGAGGACTAGGTGCTTTGACCCAGCGATCTGTATTTTGCTTGTATAGGACCAGCTGGATACACTTGGGGCAGGGCCCCTTCTCTCCTGCCCTTCCTATTTGCCGTTAAATTTCTTCGATGTAGTCACTTGTATGTATGGCACCTGGCGTATTACCCTCTGATACTTGGGGTACAAGAACACTCCCTTCCTCCTGTTAGATTTCAAGGGGTGGTCCTCCTGGAATTACTATGATCCTTGATCTCGTAGCCAATGAACTGTGATCTTGATGAAAATGATCTCCAAGTTAATTTGCCCAAACTTCTTCTGATATGTTAGATGATGTTCCCTCGAGCGAGTAAGTTGTTTTATTGTTTCCCAGAATCTTCCTCCAAGGCTCTCTTGGCCACCCATATTTCTCTTTTTAGCTTGGCTTTCAATGACGAAATAGGGCTGAATACATTATGTTAGATGGGTTATGTTGAAGGTACTTCAGAGTGCGGTACATTGTATTTTGTATGAGCCTTATCTGGATTTTATGTGCTTTTGAAATATTGTTCACGCTGCTGTGATTGAGGTGTGCTCTTGGTTTGATCGGGGGGGCAAAGGTCTCTGCCATTGTGGTTGTAAAGTTGATCAATTTCTCTATTTCGTTCCTCCCTACCCGTGTTTCAAAAAGGAGTGTTGCAGTTTTCAGAAAGCTCCCCCTGATGCTTGTACAAATTAGATTTTTCTGTAGTTAATTGTGAAGCTCAGTGCTTGTAGGGTCTGTGACTGCTCGAACTTGTGCATGTTCTTTCGTAGTGTGATTTGCTGTGGGCGATGATCACTGTCCACTTTGTCACCCATATGAAATTAAACAATTTAATTAAACAAAGCAAGAGAGACAAAAGTATAATCTGATATTGAATTTACGGTTGAAGAATAGTGAGTAAATGTAGGAGGGTTGTCGTCCACAGTTCTGCCACTGACTGCTCTTACGTCCTTTAAAAGACACTGCCCAGCAATGGAATGTTCCAGACCAAGTTTTGAGAAGACACTTCATTGGCTGCCAAGGAACCTAATAGATGTAAATTGAGGTCCCCGGTGAGGATCATGTCTGTTGTGTTTCTCTTGCTTATGCATGCCTCCAAGAAGTCTATCAGTTGTTTTGCTGCCTTGGTTTTTCTTTTTGGATGTTATAAGAATTTATCATTACAATATCTTTGTATCTGTTCCCCAATGACGTGGTTGGTACAGATATTTTTATTGCAATAGTTTCTGATGATGTCGGGCCGACTGTGCATGCTGAGGTAATACTTGAATTGAACACATTGATTATGAGGCCTCCTTTCAAATGCCCGTATCTTGCCCCCCTAACGGCTGGGGTAAAGACGTGCAGGTATCCTTGCAAGTGTGGTTGGTCAATCAGCCAAGTTTCCTGCAGTGCGATGATGAGGAATGACCTTTGATAGTTGATGAAGTCCGGATCTGACATCTTACTGGACAGTCCTTTGATGGTCCAAGAGCAAATCTGCAGTAGACTGATTATGCCTGTTTGGGGGGGGTTGATGGTTGCTTTGTTAATTATTCCTTGTTTGATTGTTGATTGTCCTTGAGAGCCATCTCAGGTACTCATGCAGATCCACTGGATGTACAGATCCCAGACGACTTCTGTTTGTTTCCTGAAAATGCTTCTTTGTGGTTGGAGAGTGCTCTCTTGCTCCTTTTAATACTGATCTTGCGATATGTTTTAGGACCACCAGTGTGCTATCCATTTGCTCCCAAGTCAGTGGAACAGGATAACCAGGTTTGATAACGGGGATGATGTTTATCCCCCAGCTCTTGAATACAGGGCTTTCTGAGAGTACCTTTTGTGCGACAGACGACTTTCTCTATGTGGTCTTTGTGCTCCCTGGGGGGTGCCTCAGGGCTCATCCTTGAGCCCTACCCTTTTAACATTTACCTCAGTCCTCTCCCCCTGATCATAGAAGAATTTGGTATCTCCATCGTGTCATACGTGGATGATACACAATTAGCGTTCTCGATCACAGACTCCCTGAATTCTGACCTCCGACAGCTCGTCCCCTGCCTGGAGAAAATTGAGTCTTGGATGGCAGATTGTAAGCTAAATGGGGACAAAACTGAGTTGATGATTCTGGGCAACAACTTCAATCCCCACATGGATATCCCATGGCTGGTTAGCTGGGGACCACCTCCCTCATTCAAACCGGCCATAAAAAACCTCAGCATGTGGAAAGACAAAAATCTCACAATGGAGATACAGGCTAAAAAACTATCCAGTACTTGCTTTGGGACACTATGTCTGCTTAGAAAGATCATGCCTCTACTCCCTGAAAATGGCAAGAAAATAGTGGTCCAGGTCCCAGTAGTCTCGAGGCTGGACTACGGCAACTCCCTCTTCCTGGGTTCACCGAAATATGTAGTTAACCGTCTGCAAGTCGTTCAAAACGATGCAGCATGGCTACTACTAAACATTCCCAGACGTCAGTCAATCAGACCTAGACTAAAGGAACTACACTGGCTCCCTGTTCAAGCCAGAATTAAATTTAAATCATTCAACCTGGCTGATCGTGCCATGCACTGAAGGGGGCCGGTACTCATTCAAAATCTGGTCACCCACTACATTCCCCTACGACAACTGAGGTCCAGCTCAAAGTTCCTCATGAAGAACACCATAACAAAAAGAGCCAGATGGGGGGGAAGGTCCTTTTCATATCTAATACCTAAGCTCTGGAACAGCCTAGATCCTGACATCCGATCTATCAAAGAAGAAACTCAGTTCAGAAAAAAACTTAAGACCTGGCTTTTCCCACCAAACCAGTCTTCCTCTCTCGCTGTACTGTTTCTTAGCGCTGAGATGGCCAAGGGTAGTCACGCGCTCTATAGATCCCATAAACATACACATAAACATAAACACTTCCCCCGTGGATCTTTGCAGTGAATGAATTCTGAGTCTAAATCTGTGGTAGTTAAGTCTGTCAGAGTTGGTATGTGTGACATCAGGCGAAGTATGTTTCCTTGATTTAAGGTATTGTGTGGGCCTCTTGAATTATATTCTGGTATGAAAATGAGGATCTTTCCACCAGTTGGATTGCCAGCCGGGGGGGCCGGGTGGGCCGGGTGCATGTTTAGAATTGAGAGGTGGTTATTATAACCTGGTATGTCTAGTATTATCGGCAGCCCAGAGACACCCATGCACCCTCCTCTGTGGTTTCTATTCACATTGGGTTTGATGTTGATCGATTGGTCCTATTTTTCAGTTGGGGGAGACCTAAGACTGGGCTGGCTTAGCTTTGATGGAATCGGGTCTTCCAGTCTCTCTTCCATGCTTGATGATGTGACAAGGTCAATTGAGAGTTTGGTGCCAATGTGCCATGTAGCTCCCTAGGGTCTGAGGTGTGCTGCTTGGTAGATGTGGCTGTGGAGGCCTGGGGGGCCTTAACTGCTTGGTGGTCTGATGGTGCTGTTGTTGAAGTAATTGGTAAGAAAGGGCAATGAGTTTGTTTCAACCAGTGTTCTGTTGGAGGATTGGCCTGAGGGTTCTGCATCTTGTTGGAAGTAATTGTTAGTGGAAGAGGTGTGTCTTAGCGGCCAGGGTACATGACTCCGGGCCACAGGGTTCACGGTTCGATCCCGGCTCCGGTGGCAGGTTAGTCCAGCACCATGTGACTCTGGGCAATAGCTTTCTTAATCTTCCCAACGACACCTCCGTCGGAGGTAGCTGTGCGCTTTACAAATGGTGGCATTCACATTTACGTTGTTGTTTGGATTTTTGTCTTTATCCCCAGCCTGCCTTAGTTTCCACAGCATCCTTGGAGTGATGGTGTGTTACTTGCAGCTTTGCTTTACCGCCTTTTCTGCGGGCATGTGGTATTTGTTCCTCACATCCGCTGCAGATGTGGTTTGTTGTTTAGTGTGTTCTGGTGTCTCAAGTGGTGTCAGCCTAAATAGGCGAGAGATGTCTTCCTGATTTAGGTTGGGCTTTTTGTTTCGGCCTTTCCTCCTTTGCGTTCGTCTTTGTTTTACATTTGTTTTTGTTCCCTGAGAGTCAGGTTCTGGCTGGTTCCTGCGTCATTGCTTTATTACATCTGTCTTTAGTGAGTTCAGGCTTTAATGCTGTTTTAGGAGGGGGACATTTTTGTACTCGGCTCTTTGAATGATATGTTCTCATGCTTTCTTGTGTCACTGAAAGTGGCTGCTCCTCTAGCTGAGACGTGGTCTCTGGGATTCACTTTTGAGTTGCTTGTACAGGTTGCTTAGCATTGAGGGGAGGGAGGCTAATTTGTTGATGATTGGGCTGCACCCGCAGTTTGATTTGTTGTCTTGATGATTTCCCTGTGTGTTTTGAAGAAACGTGTTTAGGGCTCCTAGCTTCCCGTAGATTGCTACCACAAAAACGACCAGGGTGTTCAATAAGATTAACTGAGTGCCCATTTTGTCTGATTGGTAATGGATGGCTTTCAACAGTACCTGCACTGTTTTGACCAAGCTTGCTCAGGCACTTTCAGAGTTACATTTTTGCACCTCCTCTGTTATACTTCTGGGTCTTGTCCCTAATGTTGGCTCTTCCATCTCCTGGTTCCCTCTTGCTTCCTGGTGCTCCTGTACTTTGGAGTTTTGACGAGAATCGCTCGTCGGCTTTGCTGGTGAGTCGTGTGTGAAGGTTGCCAGCATTCCTTCCATTTCTTTGTGTCGAGATTTGAGAGCTGTTTAGGGTCTCTAGGCTCATGTCTTGATGCTTGTTCTGATCTGGTTGGCATTGGTGGTGTGTGGAGTTCTGTGTTGGGACCGCTTGGTGTTAGGATGGATTTGAACTTTGCTTCATTAGAGAAAGGTCGGGTTTGCTTGTGCGTCTGTGAGCTTCCCTGCTCTGTTATTATTAAGTCCTTGTTTGTGATGTACTTACTCCTCATGCTGCTGCTGTGGGGTACCCTTCTGTTTCCCCACCACCGACCTCCTCAGGGGGAGAATACCTCGCCAGTTCCGGTCCTTGTTTTCAAGTTGCTATTACTTCTGCCATGACCAGATAAACAGGGTGCTGGGGATTTTGCAACAAGGGTGTGGCTAGATGCTGTGGGCTCGATCCTGAAAATGTTGCAGTAAGTTGATTAGCCTCAGGTACAAGTTGGATTTCTGGGTCAGGTCTGGTGTTTGACCAGGGATCTGATCTGTGTTTGCTGCTGCCATCGCCCTACAGTTGGAGTGGTTTGAGCGGTGTTTGAAGACCCTGGACTACCGTTGTACTTCAGAGAAGAGTGTCTCCTGCATCTTTCGGAAACCGTCATTTGGTGTAGATCTTTGGCTGTGTGAATGTGGGACATCTCTTAGAGCAGTTTGACTCAGGGTCCGGTCTGATTTTGGGATGAGGTTCTGTCATTATGCCCTGAGGCAACCGGGATGTCCTTTTGAGCTTGTTTGCTTTTGTTCTGAGCCAGGGTCCTCCTCTTACCCAGCCATATCATATCGTTTGGACTTTCCCGTGTTCCTTGGTTCCTCGGTCCCCTGGCCCCTGCACCTCCTGTGCAGATCTCTGCTTACGGTGCGGATTGGTTTTCGGCCTAATATGGTGCGTGAAAGCTTGCTAGGGGAGATAGTGACGAGGTGGGTGACTAACTCTTAGCCCCCTGCTTATCTTCCCTGTCTTTCCGTGCTTTTCCAGACTTCCTTTTCCCCTTTTGCCTAGTCTACCAGTCCCAAACCTCGGGCCCCCTCAGGCCCTATTTCTCTATTAGGTACCGACTAGTGGCTGTTGAAACAGTGGCTGATGCGTCGGTCAATCCCCTTGGATAGAAGTCGGGGCAGCAGCTGTTGAAACAGGTTATAGCGGGTTATTGCGGGTTATGGCAGGTTAGAGCAGCAGACAGGGGCTTGTCGTCTAGAGTTTGTAGTTTGGCTTGAGATTAGGCCCAGCTCCCCTGGCTCTTCTGGCTCACGCTCATGCGGGCACCAGCGCTGAAAATAAGCCTCCTGGTGAAGTCACTAGTAATGCATCTGAACAGGCTTGGGCTGTGGTTCTTGCCGAGACCCTCCAACTCCTTTGGCCCCTCGGCCAATATTTGTCAGCCCTTGTTGCCCAAAGGCAATGGGCGGGACTCTCAGCGGGATTGGCAGTTGCCCAGCAGTCTGGTTAGATGGGGAAGTTGGGGTGGGGAGCGGTGCTCAGCTCTGGGGCATGGAAGGCAAAACGGTGTAGATGGGGGTAGAGCTGCCCTGCTCTCTGCGCAGCCCAAGCTTCCTGCCCCCTCTGCAGTTCTCACTATCCGCACTACACCCACTATTGGTGTAACTAATATTGCTTCTGCCAGTGCCCAAGCTTATTGCTGCTCCAATTTGACACTGGTCTGAGGGGTCTGAAACCTGGGAGGCCAGGCGAGCGGTGTACTCTAAGTTGGGCCACTTCCCCGGATCTGCCCGGACTCATGCTCAGCAGCTGCCTGCTAGTAACTGCTGCGCTTGCCACCCTCCAAGCCTCTAAGCCAGCCTTACTGCCCGGTCACATGATCATGGGCTGGTTATGGTGGCTGCAGTGTTTCCAGTGGGTTCACTGTCCGGTTGTGAGGGGAAAATCTTTCGTAGGACCCACCCTTGGTGGTGGCGGGTTCAGCGGATCAGCAGATGTCAGCAGAGAGCAGTGGCAGCTGCAGCCTCTTTTCCTCGCTGCCTTGCTTCCGCGCTGTGCATCGTCACTGTGCTGCGCCTGTGCAACTTCCAAAACCCAGAGTGGAGCTCACCACAAAGTCATAAATGACCTCTAGTATGCCGGAGATAGTAGTCAACTCACAAGCGTAACAGCCTACTCATATAAACACTTTGACTCACTTTCACCTACCTTCACTCACTTTAATTCAGACTTTCTCACACTCATTTTCACTCACAGTAACTCTTAATCTCATTCACTATCATTAATCTCACTTGCTTAGTCTCACTTAGTCTCACTTATTCTTACATACAGTAAAACTCACTTTCACATATTCCCACTCATTCACCCATCACTCACTCTTTCACTCATACACATGCATGCAACCTCTCACACTCTCTCTCACTCATTTATGCTCATTTGCATTCACTTACTATCATGCTTAATTCTCACTGAGTCACTCACAATCATTTGCATTCACTCTTACTCATTGTCACACTCAGGGGCATATTCTCAAGGCGATATCACTACGTTAGCAGCACTTTTCTGCCGCTAAAGCAGCGACATTTTTATCGCCATATTCTCAAGCTGTCACTGACAGCTGTTTGTGATAGCTTTCAGGCGATAGCAGCCGCCAATAACATCGCCAACGATGTTAGCGACAACTATTGCTAATCATATGCAATGTAGGCATTCCAGTGTTAAAATCCACACTAACCCCACTTCGTGATACCGATATTCTCATCTATCGCCCGGACCAGCAATGCGATAAAAAAACACACATTAAGGCCCATTAGCTGCTGGAACTTAGGACCAAAAAAAATAACGTCTTAAAAAGGGTGATAAATAGCAGTATATAAGGGAGAGTAGCCAAGAGCCTCATCTGAAGACTCACTGATGCCATGGAGGTACTAATCATGCATCTTGGCGCACCAAGAAGGTCTCAACAAACACCACCACTGCCACCTCCCCCAGGACCACCACAGGAGCTGAGCAGAATAAGGCAGCGGGTCCATCGCTAACCCCTCACAGACCTAACGCCAGGGGTTGTCATTGACCACTACAGGCTCAAAAGGACATCCATCCGTAGCATCCTGACCCCCATAGCCCACTGGCTGATGGCACCAACACAGCGGATAACCAACATCCCTCCGCAAACAAAGCTGCTGGCTGTCCTGCACATATTGGCATCTGGTACCTTCCAACCAACAACTGCCAGAGTCGGAGGAGTTTCACAGCCAGCCCTATTAATGTTCCTCACAACTGTCTTGGATGCCATCATCAGCCTGATACCCCAGCACCTTCACTTCCCCACCACTGTTCAGGAACAGCTGGAGACCAAGCAAGTGTTCTAAGCCATAGATGGCGTCCCACATTTGTTGGGGACAACTAACGGCACACATGTCCTACTTGTACCTCCTGCTGACACTGCACACATATAGCGCAACAGACAGCACACACATTCCATCAATGTGCAGGCAATAGTGGACCACCGGGGCCTGTTCATCAATGTCCTAGCCAAGTTCCCGGACAGTATGCATGATTCATACATTTTCCGCCAGTCCATCATCAACCAGCGCTTTCAGGATGGCACATATGGTAATGCACTGCTCGTTGGTAAGTACTAACTGAACACACCACACACCTCAAATCCACAATCATGGAACTCACAACTGTGAGAATGCACACGTTCCAAGCCCACATAGAACATGCCAATCAACATGCCCACCTACCAGACACAACAACACTGGTAACTGGGTCCAGCCATGTAGACAAACCATCCCCAAACCCATAGCCCCTCTGCCACACAATTACAAATGTGGGGAGGGATGGGACCAATTATGTGCGATGGAGGGACTCAACCTACGAAGAAAGAATGTACCTGAGGCCGAGCGTGGCGGTGGTGTGCTGGACAATCTTGAGTGTGCAGAGCACAGACATGTCCATGTGGGGCATATAGTGCGTTTCCGTTGTCCAGCCTGATGACAATGACAGCATTGGTGACTGACCTACCTGATGGGGGTGGGACCAATTGAAGATAGGATGGAGGATGCAGAGTCTGTTGAAGCTACTGCAGGCCACTGTGTAGACCTGTGTGTACATGGAGAGGGAGGAGTTGAGTACGATGCCTAGGTACCTAGAGATGTTGGGGGAGCAGCTGAAGGCGGAGGCCCACAAGGTGTAGCCAGATGCTGATGGGGTCGTCACGAGGATGAGGATTCATGTCTCCTCTTGGTTGAGCACCCCCCAGGTGTTGAACATTCATGTTGCAACTTGCAGCAATCCTCCATGGACTCCCAGTCTGGTGTGTGTGGGCACCTTGTTGAGGGAGAGTATGAGCTAGGTGTCCTTGTAGGTGGTGATGTCCAATTGGTTCATTCATGTAGTTCCAGTTCTACACCTGGCATTTGCAGGTGCATCTGTCATCTTGGATGTTGCTGGTGAGCGAGGTGGCATTCATAGAATGCTGTATGTTGGAGTTGCATATTGGGGCAAGTGTGCATGTGCAGTTGAAGATACATGTGTGGAAATTCTGGACAGCGCTGTTGGTGTTGGCTGCAGTGGTGTGGGTGTCGCAGTTGATGGTGGAGTGTACAAGATCCTGAGTGACTCTGCTCCTGTAACTCTGTTTGGCACCGGCTGTGGTATTGGGTGTCATGGGGTTTCACGATGAGGAACCGCACGCTGTGCTGGTCAGTGGTCACACCATGGGCATTAAGTGGTGTTGATGAAGTGGACGCAGCTTCCACATGTAAAGATTGGGTGAAAGGGGGGCCCTGACTTGTGGCTCAGTGTTGAGAAGAGTTGGCTCCGTTCAATGTTAGCAAGCATCTGCCAGAGGGTAATGGATTTGGAGTTGTTGAGGTATGTGAGGTGGAGGCTCCGCTCATGAATGAGTACATAGTCCATGGAGTAGATGACGTGGCGTGTGCTGATGTTGATGGTGATTGCAAAACAATTTCCGGCCCTCTGTGGGCCCTGCAGGTGAGGGTGCCGCTGACTGTTGCTTTGTAAAAGACACACAATTGATGGACAGAATGCAGAACAAATCAAAACATTCACCCTTATTCAAGAGATCTGGGTTAAATTCATCATTCTTATGCTCACCATGCCACACCAGTTTAGACCTGGCCATATGCAAATCAGTCTTGACCCTATGCTTCATGCGTACAGTAAGGCCCGAACTGCAAATCCTGGTGCTCCCTGGACCGGAAAAAAGCATCCTAAGACCGGTTTCGGGGTTTCATCCCTCTTCAGTCAGGATAGCTTGATTCCAGTGGCACAGTGAGCCCAGGATCCACGTCGGGGCATACCTGGCGCACTTAGGGCGAGAAAGCAAAAGACACATGTTGGACTTGGCCCTTTTAGCAGGTTCAGCCCTGAACTTTTTGCCTTTTAATATGACCTGATACTAGTAGTTTGTGGCCTGCCCTCCCATCGGAATGCATGGGGGATATGTGTGTCCATGGTAACTCCTGGTATGAAAGGAGTCCAGGGACGAGTTTGGTATGTGCAAACTCATGAGGATAAATGCTGCGCGATGGTGTGCACAGATTTATTGTGACTAGTGGAGAGGTGCCACTTTTAGAAGTTGGCATTTCTGTGTGTAGTGTGTATGCCTGCCTGATGTGAATTGCCTGTCTGGCTTGTGATTGACAGGTGCTGGATGATGTGAGTGGCTCCAGGAGCCAGGATGGGTCTGCCCAGTGGTGAATAGGGAGATCTGCATGTAGATGGGAGGGAGGAGTTGCACCTGGGACCTGAATAGGGCTGTGCCTTCCCTCCACAATGCTGGCTCCACCTCCTGTGGTGCATCTGATATCCCTGGCCTGTCCTGTGAATATAAGAGGGGAGCTGAGCAAAACAGTGCTCCTGAACCAGTTGTATCTTGTTCTCCCCTTACCCTACAGTTAGAGACAAAGGAAAATGCTGAATAAAAGCAGGGTCTGTGACCCCATGATGTTGTTCTCTTTTTGAATCCTGACAGAGGGGGGCTTGCTGCTGGTGGGGCCCAGGAGGGACCGCCATGGGGGCTGCCTCCTGTGTGCTGGCCTCTGGGCCCTACAATGCCCCCTTGATGCCTCCAGGACTGCTGGGACCTATTGCTCTTTATTTTTGCTTTTGCCAAGGCTTGCTGCAGCCTTCCAGTGCCTGAGGAGCGCTTTATACTGCTTTTAAACTTGCCCAGCTGAAGGAGAGCGTGGGCTTTGCAGCACCGAGCTGACTCTCACCTGGAGGGAATCCCCAGCATAGGGATTCCCCCAAAATTGCTGGGACTTTGCGGGAGCCCACCCCGCTTATATCATTATTTTTAAAAGCAGGAGTCCACCCTGCTTTGTGCTCCCATTCGGTGGGATCCTACCCCTCATTGCACCAGATGGACTGTTATATCTACCTGTGGGTGCCCACCCCGCAATCTATGCAGAGAAAATCTCCGCCGCGGCACTGAGAAGGAGAATGCTGTCGAAACAGAAGTCAGGCAGCACTGTGCCTGGCGACAAGCGGGACTTCCGGTCTCTCGGAGGAAGTCCCGCGCATGCTGCTGCCGCCTGGAAAAGCCGCCCGTGAGGAGAAGCTGGCGCCTGCCTGTGCGGGGCTCCCAGGGCTGAGGGAGAGCCCCGCGGGCACCAGCGCGTCCAGAGGGTGGCGGCCGGAGTCCAGGAAACCCCCGGGTCCCAGGAGGGGGCCCTGGTGAAGAAGTGCAGCCTGTGTCCTGCTGAGGGGGCTAGAGGCACATTGCTGGTGCCTGCCCCTGCCACATCTACGATGAGGAGCCTTCCCCCGCCAAGAGCCGGTAAGTTGAGACGGCTGGGGGGGAGGCCACACGGATGCACACAGGGCGAATTTGATGAGCGGGCCCGCAGTTGTGGGTGGCTCCGACGGTGGGGCATCCTTTGTTTTTAGATCCCGCGTGGCTCTAACCATGGGCTGACTGGATGGAAGGGGCCTCAGTGGGGGTCCCCAGGCACAGTGGTGCCTGTTCTTTATAATTGCTTCACAGTGGCGACGCACTTGCAGGCCACTGTAACGTCATTGGTGTGACAGTGACAGTGCGCTCCAACGGGGCATATTTGTTTGCTGGGCCAGAGGGGCCCGTGGTTGCCCCAGTCGTGACATGTTTATTTTCAGAGCCAGATGGCTCCAATGTTTGGCACATTAATTTCAAGGGCCAGTGAGAGCCCATGCCTCATTTGATTTTTTACAGTTGCGCAGCAATTAGTGTCAGCGGCACCGTTTAGGCGCACAGATCTTTTGGGGTCTTGCGAAGTCAGGAGTGAGATGCACTCCTTTGCCCCACACTTTCATAGCTGCCAGGCAAGTAGTGGGCAGCTGGTAGGTTTGCACAGTGGCGCACCCTTGACTTTCGCTGCCTAGGCAGCAGCCCTGACTCTTTGGACATAGGGCATTTGAGCCCTTTTTGAGATGGCCAGTTGGCCAGGGAGATTGTTAGAATTGTAGGGCATCAGGCCCTAATGTGATGTGGTGCTAGGAAATGTAATGTGTGTAGTGAGAGGGGAGAGGTGTGGCGACGCGGCCAGGGCGACTGACTCTGGAATATGGGGATCATGGTTCGATCCCCGGCTCCGGCGGCAGGTTAGCCCAGCACCATGTGACTCTGGGGAATAGCTTGCTTAATCTTCCCGACGGCCCCCAGCTCCTAAAGACCCTTACGGGTGATTGTTCGCGCTTTACAAATGTGGATTATTATAGGGCACAAGACCCTAATGTGATGTGGTGCTAGGAAATGTAATGTGTGCAGCATGTTTTACTCACCCTTTTTTATACCTCTATATGTGGTTTATGATTGTGTTGCATTTTATGGTTTATGCTAGTGAGATTATGTTTCACTGTGGGATTTATGCCCCTAATGTGAGTTATGCTTAGGAGGTTAGGGCCTAATGTATTTTAGACTTGTGTGATACTGTGTATAATGTAGTTTATGTCACAGACTGATGCTAAGTACAGTGATTACCAGTGTTTACTGGTAATCACTGTACTTAGCATCGTTTATGATCTGTTTTACTTTTACCAAGTTTGCTCTGTGAGGGTTCTGACCGTGGTTCATGTGGCCCTGTCCGCCAACCAGATATCCCAGGTCTAACAACACACAATTGATGAATGGAATGCAGAACAAATCAAAACATTCACTCCCAGTCAAGAGATCTGGGTTAAATCCATCATTCTTTTGCTCAGCATGCCATACCAGTTTAGACTTGGCCATATGCAAATTAGTATTGACCCTGTATCTCATGGGAACAGTCCTACCCGAACTGCCAAGCCAGGTCCTCCCTGGACTGGAAACAAGCATCCTAGAACCGGTTTTGGGGTTTCACCCCTCATCAGCCAGGATGGGTTTATTCCAGTGGCACAGTGAGCTCAGAACCCACGTCTCGGCATACCTGGCGCACTTAGGGTGAGAAAGCAGTTCAGGCTGGACTGTTCCAATGAGGCACAGGGTCAAGACTGATTTGCATATTACCAGGTGTAAACTGGGGTGGCATGGTGGGCAAATGAATGATGGATTTAACCCAGATCTCTTGACTAGGGGTGAATGTTTTGATTTGTTCTGCATTCCGTCCATCAAATGTGTCTTTTGCTTTCTCGACTGTTGCTTTGTGGCAGCTCTGGCTCGGAAAGTGCAAGTGTTGTGCATTGGGGAAGGTCTAGTGGCAGCGGGAGCAGCTGCACAGAACGTGAGGCATGTCTGGTGTGGCCCATTGACATTTAAATGTTCTCCTGGCATTGACTGTGAGGAGTGCAGGTGAGTGGTAGCGCAAGATGTTAGTAGAGCTAGGGACCCTGCTGATGTAGGTGTCAGGCTTGCAGACATGTGCAGACAGGCCTGACATAAGTGCGCTGTCAGAGTGCTAGTGATGCAACCGCGCAGCGCACACAAGTAAATAGGCTCGGGGAGGGAGGAGCAGCTGTGAGGCAATGTAACTCACATTGATGCTGGTCATTTTGTCAGAAGCTACACATGCCAAACGTTAATCCCAAAGTAGCACCAATCACACACCACAAAACTATTAACACTGCCCACACAGCATGCATAAGTACTAATGGACACATATCTCCGTTACATGTTACAGGTGATCAAGTATATTATGCACTCACCCTATGTATGATGACACCCCTCTGAGGCACCAACACCCAGGCCCAGAGGCAGTATAATTTGTAACCCTGGGCGGTGTACTACGCTCCGCTCGCGGAGTTTGCGAAGTTGCGGCAACTTCGCGCTTCGCAGTGAATGCAAAGTTGTCGAATACTTCGCAATCTACAGCGAAGCTTAGCTGTTATCTTCCTCGCGCGCTCAATATCGTTCTGGCGTGCGCGGTAACGACTTACCGTGGTTCTGCGTTCGCCTTCCTGATTTTCTCTCCCGGTCGCGTGCGCCACGAGGTTTGGAATCCAGACGCACAATCCCGCGAGACTGTGCGAACGCGATGACGTCAATCGGACGCGCGATCTTCCTTCCGGTGCAATGTTGGTAAGATCGCGCTTTCGAACACGCAGAAACTACAATCTGGCACAGAATAACTCTCGAGCATGATAAAACCTTCACGAAAATTATCATTTTGCTCAGAAAAAACCCTCAGATTGTGATTTGGCTGTAGTCTTTTGTGCAAGTAGTCCTCTTTTTTTTCTACTATTTTTTTCACGAGGAAGGAAGTGCCCCTGAGTCTCCAACTTCCTGTTCCTGTCCAGCAGGCTCCTCCCAGTGCTTTGTCCATGTGCTGTTCACTTTCATTTGGATTTGGAGCTGGAAGGATCACTTTTTGTGTATGTCTGCTGCATCATATCTTTGGATTGGATTTATTGAGGAGTTTTGGATTTGACATTTTATTTTAAAAGTAAGTTGGAGTATTGGTGTACATGTTTATTTGATTTGGGCTTTTTTTACCTACAGTTTTCTGAGCTTTTCAATCCTTGTTAAAAATTATTGTTGAGGGAGGCCTGTACTTTACTGAGGGGTCAAGTTGTATTTCTTAGAAATTTCATCCAGTAGGCCCAGAGGTACCCATGGGCCCAACCATGTTTCTGTGGTGTCTGTTGAATTTCGAGTTTTTAAACATCATGGACGTCATTGGATTCAATTGCAAACTGTGTTTTTTGGAGTGGAATTTCAGTTTTTCGGTGTGTTTAATTAAATATTGGCTTTTCAGCCAATAGGTAACCCAAGGAGTTCATATAGTTAGTGCAGGCCTGCTTGAGTTCATTGTATGTACTTTCTGTGGTTGGCCTGGCCATGTGGTGGCGAACATTTTGTGGGACCAGACACTGTGCTTTTGCGATAGGCCTCCAAGCTTGTGGCCTACTCTGCCAGTAGGCCCAGAGGTACTACTCAAGTCATCATGGGTGCATGAAAGTGTATGGCATGGATGGCTTTGGATTGATTTGCAAAATGTGGTTTTTGGGGTCATTTATGGAGGGCGCCGCGCGGTAGTGAGCTGTGACCTTTGCCCCTGCCTGCAGGGCCGGTCGCTCCACACACCGCGCAGCTCCCCCCGTGAGTGCCGGGACCCCTGACCCCTCCGCTGCTGTCTCGCACAGCTGTGTGCCTGGATTGCTGTTCTGCCGGTTCTTTGTCGGTCTGTGTACTTTTTTCCTTAGCCTGTGCCCCTGCTTTTGTATTTGTTGTGCCTCCTGTGCCCCTGTATTTGCGCCTTCCTAGTGTCCTTTTCCCGCCGCTTCTCCCCTTCCCCGCTCCCCGCCGCTGCTCCCCTGCGGCCCGGCCCCTTCTCTCTTTTTTAACCCGCCCATTGGCCTCCCCGCTCCCGCCTCCCAGCTGCTCCTCCCTCCCACTTCACCATTTATGGAGGGCGCCGCGCAGGAGCGCAGCGGACGTGCGCAGCATGAGGGCCGATTGTGCGCCGCAGGCGCGCCAATGGCAAGCCCGTCTGCGCCCATCCGCGCCTGGCCCGCGCCCAGCGCCAGAACCCCTGGTCCCCGCAGAGGTCAGCCCACCCGCCGGACGTACGACGCCGCCACCCTCAATGCACTCAACACCGGCCGGATCCACGGCTGCTACCGAGCAACCCCGAGACGCACCCACGGACCCTTCACCTGCCAATCCTGCAACTTCTCCTGCATCCGGACCCGCGCCGCGCCCGCCAAGCTGAGCACCAGCAGCAACCACCTGAAGTGCATCCTGCTCAACACCCACTCCATTCACAGACACGCCGTGGAACTCTGGAACCTGCTCGATACCACATCTCCAGACGTCGCCTTCCTCACGGAAACCTGGATGAACGCCTCCTCAGCGCCTGACATCGCCATCACCATCCCGGATGGATACAAGATCACCCGGAGAGACTGCGTCAACCAGACAGGAGGAGGCATCGCCATCGTCCACAAGAACACCATCCGCATCACGACCAACTCCGACGACACCCTCACAGCCGGCGAACACCTGCACTTCCAGATACACACCGAACCTAAGACCACACTCAGAGGCACCCTCATCTACAGACCTCCGGGACCTCTCACACAATTCAGCGAAGACACTGCAGACTTCATCAGCCCACAAGCCCTCTCCTCCGCTGACTACATCCTCCTAGGGGACCTCAACTTCCACCTGGAGAACAACAATGACAGCAACACCACCACCCTGCTGGACAACCTCACCAACCTCGGACTCAAGCAAGTGATGAACCCCCCCACCCACTACGCCGGCCACACGCTTGACCCAGTCTTCTCCTCCAGCAAGTTCATCTCCTTCAGCCACTCCACCGGACTCCACTGGACAGACCACAACTGCATCCACTTCAGCTTCAGAAGGACCCTGCAGGAGCTGGAAAAAGATCACCACCCACCAGCTCACCACAGACCTGAACCAGAATCCCCCCGCCAGCTCAACGGACCCCAACCAAGCAGCCAACAACCTCACACAGTGGATCATCAACTGCGCTGATGACCTCGCACCCCTGAAAAACCATCCCAGCAGGCCCGGTAGCAAGAAAGCTTCCAGGTTCAACAACGCTCTCAAGAACTCCAAGAAGAACTGCCGCACTCTCGAGAAAGCCTGGCGCAAAGACCCTACTACAGACAACATGACTGCCCTCAAGCACGCCACCCGCAAACATCACCAACTGATCCACACCACCAAGAAGACAGCATTCAAGGAACGACTAGACAACAACTCACACAACAGCAAGGAACTCTTCAGCATCGTCAAAGAGCTCTCCAACCCCGGCGTCGAAACCAACGACATCGCCCCCTCGCAAGAACTCTGCGACTCACTCGCCTCATTCTTCCACAGCAAGATCGCCGACATACACAACAGCTTCGACGCACAGACCACGCACCCAACCACCGAACCAACGGCCCCCACCACCACCCTCCGCGCCTGGACCCCGGTCAGCACCAAAGACACCATCCACACGATGAACACCATTCACTCCAGATCACCAACCGACCCATGCCCCCACCACATCTTCAACAAGGCCGACACCATCACCGCACCCCAACTCAGGGACATCATCAACTGCTCCTTCAACACCGCCACCTACCCGGAGAGCTGGAAGCATGCCGAACTCAGCGCCCTCCTGAAGAAACCATCAGCAGACCCCACCGATCTCAAGAACTACCGCCCCATCTCGCTCCTCCCCAAAGTCATCGAGAAGACCTTCAAGAGACAGCTTGCCGCCTTCCTCGAGTCGAACGGATCCCTCGACTGCTCGCAGTCCGGCTTCCGAGCCAACCACAGCACCGAGACCGCCCTCATCACAGCCACTGACAACATCCGAGCCCTGCTTGACAACGGGGAAACAGTGGCCCTCATCCTCCTGGACCTCTCAGCAGCGTTCAGCACTTTCTGCAACCGCACCCTAGTGCAGCGCCTCAGCAACATCGGAATCCAAGAGAAGGCACTAGAATGGATCATCTCGTTCCTCACAGGAAGAACCCAGAGAGTCCGCCTCCCCCCGTTCAGATCCGAGGCCACCAAAGTCATCTGCCGCGTACCACAAGGATCATCACTCAGCCCCACCCTCTTCAACGTCTACATGAGCCCCCTCGCGGCCATCGCACACCAACACAACCTCAACATCATCTCCTACGCCGATGACACCCAGCTGATCCTCTCCCTCACCAACGACCCAGCCACCGCCAGAACCATCCTACACGAAGGAATGAAAGACGTAGCCGAGTGGATGATGAACAGCCGCCTGAAACTGAACTCAGACAAGACGGAAGTCCTCATCCTTGGATCATCACCCTCTGCCTGGGACAACTCCTGGTGGCCCCTGGCCCTGGGCAACGCATCCAAACCGACGGACCACGCACGCAACCTGGGATTCATCCTGGACTCCTCCCTCCCGATGACCAGGCAAGTCAACGCCGTCTCTTTATCATGTTTCAACATCCTACGCATGCTCCGAAAGATCTTCCGATGGATCCCCACCGAAACCAGAAAGATGGTCACCCAGGCACTCGTCACCAGCCGACTGGACTACGGAAACACCCTCTACACCAGAACCACAGCCAAACTACAGAAAAGACTCCAACGCATCCAGAACGCCTCAGCACGACTCATCCTGGACATCCCCCGCCACAGCCACATCTCTGGACACCTGAAAGCCCTTCACTGGCTCCCCGTCAACAAGAGAATCACGTTCCGACTTCTCACCCACGCACACAAGGTGCTACATGACCTGGGCCCCAGGTACCTCAACGACCGCCTGACCTTCTACACTCCCACCCGCCAGCTACGATCGACCAGCCACGCCCTCGCCGCCATTCCACGCATCCGAAGAGCCACCATGGGAGGAAGATCCTTCTCCTACCTGGCAGCCAAGACGTGGAACTCCCTACCCATCCACCTCCGTTAGACCCAAGACCACCTCTCCTTCAGGAAGCAACTCAAGACCTGGCTGTTCGAGCAGTAGCAGACCCCCTCCCCCAAAGCGCCTAGAGACCCTCCGGGTGAGTAGCGCGCTATACAAATTTCTTGATTGATTGATTGATTGGGGTGGAATTTCAGGTTTTGGTTGTGTGTTAAATATTAGGGCTTTTTCTGCCAGTATGTAACCCTAGGAATTCAGCTTGCGTAGTTTTGGTAACTTTGCACAGTGCGACAACGCGACCTTACAGTTTTTGTCTTCTTCGCGCGCTCAATCTGCGTGCTCGGGCACGCGATAATGACTTTTTGTACAGTTCGCGCTTCCGAACCCGCCTAATTTGCAATCTCGCGAGCAATATGTCTTGAGTTGCATAAAACTTTCTCGAAAATGATGATTTTGTTCATTTGGCTAAAAAACTCCTCAGGTTGTCATTTGGTTGTAGTTTTTGGAGCATGGAGTCATTTTTCTGTTTTCATTTTTTTTTAAAAAGAGGAAGGAAGTTCCCCGGAGACCTCAACTTCCTGTTCCTGTCCTTTGTATGTACTTTGTTGTTTGAGGGTAGGCTGACCATGTGGGTGACGAACATTTTGTGAAGCCAAGCTTTGTGCTTTTGCCAAAGGCATTACGCTGTGATGTGTCACAGGCATCCTCCTTTATCTGCCCATATAGGGATATAGGCCTGCTTGAGCTCATTGTTTTCTGGGCTTTACCCATGTGCCTGTGATGAGTGACCATGTGGCTGGGGGCCGTGGTGCTGGTAGTAGTAGTGTGCTGTTTTGTTTTTGCCACATAGGCCTTTGTGTCTTTCCATTGTTCCTGTTGGCTTACTGTTTCCATCCCCATTGCTATCTGCTGCAGGTCACTGATGTTGCATCCATCCGACATGATGCACACATTAAGGATCAACAAGTTCCACTTCTACTAAATTTGTATTTTAGTTCTTTGCTATTCTTACTCTTACTGAGTGTACTAACACTACTAGTAATTAAAATTAAAGCACAACAAATTCCACATTTGACTGATGTTCTTCTGCCTTCTTTGCTTGTAGGTGCACAAAAGACTGAGGAGGCGGTGTCTGTCATCATTTATCGCCCGTTTTACTGCCAGACAGACGTCCTTCTGTTGTACGTGACGTGTGATGTGACCTGACCAGACATTTCTGCAGCTTGTGCAACTGAGTGCTGCTGACATCTGAAGAAGATGGGCCCAAAGAAAGCAGGTAGCAGGTCCTCCAAGACCAAGAAAGTTGCTGAGAAGAAGAAGGAAGAACAGAAGAAGGAAGTGACACTTAAGTCTGGTGTTGACCCCAAAACCTTTTTTGGGAAACCAAAAAGTATGCCTGCAGCAGCGGTGTCCTGGGAGCAAGCTGGGGGCAGCACCTCTGCATCAGTGGACCAAACCCACCAACCCAGGCACAAGCAGATGACTTTGGAAGAGGTAGCCAACCTAATGGTGGAAAGCAGTGATGCTGAGCCTGACCTAAACTTATCGCTATCTCAAAGTAGTACACAATCAATGCATGAGGGAAAACAGCAGATAAGTGGTGAACAACAATAATAACCGCAACCACCGCCCGCAATAGTAGTTGTTGTTCCTCCCGAAGTAGGGGCAGTTCAGGAAATTGAGTGTCATGCAGAGCAAAAATAAGAGGAAGCCACTCATGCAGGAGATCTGTTGTCTTCCAAATCCCCACCAAGGAAAAGGAGGGTTAGTCCATCGAGTTCTTCACCAAGCATCCCTTCTGATGATCTAGATCTCACTTGGAGCCACAACAACCTGAGCATGAGTGGGAGACACATCCCAAGACCAGGCTAGGGAAAAGGAAGGTTCCAGAAAGCCTTACACTTATGGAGGTCGATGTAGAACAGCAGGATAATGATGATGATGAGTCTTACCCAGTCAGCACAAGCATCACTCACGGCTCCGAGGTTATGGAGACCAACATTTTTACCCTATGCAGAATGGCTGCGACTAGTAGGGATGTAGCACGCATACCTCCAACACAGGCAACACCAACACGACCTCCAGCTTCCATATTTACATTAGCAAAGGGCCGGCAGCGTCCTACATCCAGCACAAGCACCACCTCAGCAGAAGTAGGTAGTGGTACTACTGCGCAGCCACATAGTCAAATTCAACACACACCCTCCAGTTCATCCGGCATTGGAAGTGGCACCTCTAGCAGGTGACAAAAGTTAAGCTCCCCAGTGTGGGACTTCTTTACGGTTAGAGTAAAGGAGGAGAACATTGCTATATGCTCCATGTGTCATTCCTCCGTTAGTCGTGGTAAGCTTGGTACAAACTATGGTACTGGAGGCCAAATGACCCATTTGAAAAAACGCCACGCAATCAAGTGGGAGGACCACCTTCGTAGCATAAAAACTGGAACCATTGATGTTGGTGGGGGGAAACTAGTACAAGGTCCACTTACGGTCGAACAGGAAGAAGAAGAGGTTAGACATTCTATCTAGTAGTGGTATACAAAGTAGCCCTGTACCCAGCACTGCAGTGGTACAGCCCACATCCTCCGCATCAGCAACATCTCAGTGGCACAAGAGTAAGAGTCAGCCAGAGACACCAAGGAGTACTGCGATGCAAAGTGCTGCGTCGAGCCGAACAGAAAGAAATACCAGGCAGCATACCATTCTTAGCATGTTTGCTAGGCAGGAGGGAAAGTACGAACGCAACCACCCAATAGCACGTTTGTACAATGCTAAGCTGGCTAAAATGTTAGCACTGGACCTTCTCCCTTTTTCTTTTGTTAAAGGGGTGGGTTTTCTGGAATTTGTGACAAGCGTCTTCCCAAAATGGAAGGTTCCCAGCCGCTACTATTTTGCCAGAGTTGCTGTTCCAGCACTACATCACGACGTACTGGAATTGCTTGGCAAAGCCTTACATCAGAGTGCTGTTCATAGTATCCACCTGACAACAGACATGTGGACCAGTTGCCAAGCCACTGATTACATGTGCATCACTGCACACTAGATCTCTTTTTCAGGTCTTAGAGAAAAGCTATCTGCAGGCGTTGACACTGTTGAGATTTTTAATGAGACACGCAGACATGCAACTGTAGCCATGTTTGCTATGGAGAAATCTCATACTGCTGCAAACATTTTGGCCGAGTTTAACAGCAAGGTCTTTGAATGGCTCGACCACGAGGGCATAACATTGGTTTTGTTGCCACGGACAATGGCAGTAATGTAGTTAAGGCCATGAAAGATGGTGGCTATTTCAGGGTCCCGTGTTTGGCACACTGCATCAACATTGTTGTTCAAGACTTTCTGAAAACTGAAAGCAAAGTCAGCAACTTACTGACCACCTGCAGAGGAATATGCACACATTTCAACCATTCTTTCAAAGCCTGGAAGCAGCTAAGGGTCATTCAACGTGAGCATAAAATGCCAGTCAAAGCACTCATCCAGGAGGTGCCAACACATTGGAACTCAACTTATTACATGCTTGATCGTCTGTTTGAGCAGTATATACCACTTAATGCTTATGTCATGACAAGAAGATTAAGGGATCCTACTGTGAAAGCCATGACCGTTGAGATGTGGCAATGTAACCTCATTAAATGCCTGACAGAGATGCTACTTCCTTTTGTGGTATTCACACGTGCAGTCAGCAGGGAGGACTGTACTGTGGGCCAAGCTATCCCATTGTTGTACATGCTAGAGCAACAGCTGAAGGAGGTGTCTAAAACATACGAAGGTGTGGAAGACAAAGTAGACGCATGTTATTTGGAGAACGCCTTAGCTGTCCGCTTATCTGATAATACAAGGATTCAAAATAAGATTGTGTCACATCGACATTACATTACTGCCACAATTTTGGATCCATGGTACAAATTATTTCTGAACAGTAATGCAGTAATTCCTTTTTCAGAAGGGGATGTTGCCAAGTACAAAACTTTAATAGCTGAGGAAGCCACTGATTTAGAAAATGAAAGGCTCTCAATTAGAGGGCCAATTACAGTGCCAGCCCAGTATCGTCACCAACACTACCAATAACATCAACAACAGCACCAACAGGATCTGATTCATCAGACACAGCAAAGAAATAGCTGCTTGGTTACTAGAGAAAGGGATGGGTAAGTCCGTTGCTGGTGCAAAGTCAAAAGAGGCCTAGCAAATTGGAGCACCCCTGAACATTGAGCGGATGGTCTAGGCCTATCTGGATGACACAATAGAGGTCTTCATGGAGCAAAGCCCATTGGCGTATTGGTATGGGAAAAGAAGCCAATGGCCAGTGCTCAGCAGGCTGGCGATACAGTATCTGGCTTGCCCTGTCACCAGTGTCTCTTCTGAGCGTGTTTTCAGTGCTGCTGGTGCCATTGTAACTGTGAAAAGGACCAGTCTCTCGCCCAAAAGCATGGAGAGGTTAACCATAATCAAAATGAATCAGCACTTCATACCACTTCATTCAACCTCAGCCTTCATCCAAGTTGGACAAACCGTGTGGCAAGACGATCGAAAGGACACCAGAACCCGAGCAGTAGATCCTACCCTTCTATCTTCACATATACATAACTTGGATGAAGACTGAGGTTGAATATAGGCAAGCAGTCCATTGACGCACCACATGTTTTCACATCTCTGATAAAGAAACATCTGTTTTCACTACTGCCTTGACAAAAAGAGGAAGGGAAAATGTGGATACCTCCATTTAAATCGGTGACACTACGTGGGAGGATATATATCCCCCAAGTGATTGTACCAAGCTTGAGAAGCGCCCTGGAGCCCTAAGGAGCCCCGCTTTCTTTTTCTGAATATTTCTTGATTGGAGGAATATTCCTTTCGTGTTGATAGGAATATCGGTCGTTTGTTTAACTGAAAGAGAACAGTTTATATACCTTGTCCTGAAGAAGGTGGCTTATAATCACAAAAGGGCCATCGAAACGCGTCAACGTACTACATGGTGTTACATCCAGGAATCCAATAGGGTGGCGAATAGACAAGATCATTTGTAGACACCCATAATATATGATTATAATGAATTCTATATGGAGTAACCAATTGATTATGTGCTTATGATTATACACTGTCTTGTTCTCTGATAGTTGTTTTTTTTATATATTGTCAACACATAGGTGTTTTTTAATTTTTAAACTGTATTTGTACAAAATTGTTTTTTGATGATGTTTTAACTACTGTGTAAATTACATTAAGTGTATTAAATTTGTTTACTTTTGCATATCAGTTGTTTTTGAGTATTGTTATACATAACTGACTACAGTGGGCCCTGGTTGATTCACTCCGGTGTTGCTTTTGGCGACACTCGAGCTCCTGTGCATGAATGTAGTTGAGTGAAGATCAATCGTTGATCTCAGCTTAGTGCAAAATTAGTCCCAGGAGAAATTTCCTTTTTTGCTTACCTTTGGTACCCCTTTTCTTGGGTGTGGGGTCGCTCCCATTCTCTCTTTTGACTTTCTCTGAGGGCATACAGCCAAGGCAAATTTCATATAATACTACTTCCCTGTACTGTCTAATTGTGTAGTAGTAGTTAAGTACTACTCATTAACCATCAAGTTATCTTCATCATGCATGCATTTCCTTTTTTTCCCTTTATAGATTTATTGGAAAGTGGATCATCGTCATCTTCAAATATTGTTTTGTTTTTGTTGTCTCCATGCGTGCTGTTTTTCTTTGTCAAACCTTTCCCCCAACCCCCCTTCCCATCCATTCATCAAACCCTAACCCTCTTCCCCCAGGCTGTGTGATTTTATACTGAGGTGTGATGTGACTACATTAAATCTACACCAACAATTGATCACACGCTTGCTGGGGCAGATGTGGTGAAAGCAACACTAATTAAATGTCAACGAGGCAGGGCAAGGATCTTCTTCTGCTTGCCCACCCATGCTCAGTCAATGTACAAGCCAGTTCATTTTCCAAAGAGACCCATCGAATACATCATAATTAATTGCCGGCATTGATTGGATTTACAGCATTAAAGTTTACGAATTAGGATTGTGTTAAGTCACTCCTTCAACACAACTACAGTTTAACTTCTTTGCTTCTTGTACTAGGCTGTCCCCGTCACCATTGTTTTCTTTTAGTTTAGCAGTTGCAATATTGTTTGTTTGGCAGTCTTTTTATGTACTGTACTTTTCTACTACTCCCACAGTCTCTCTCAGGCAAGTGACTGTCTCTTTTTTTTTTGCAAATGCTAGTGCCAGTGTCTACTACTACCCAACCATGGCATCTTCTCCATTCTCTTGGTAAACCATGCAGCCATTGCCGTGCCGAACTTAATCCTCATCAATCACAGGTAAGATAAGTTTGCTGGGAGGTATAATGGACTAGGAGGAGCGACTGGTAGTACTAGTAGGACAAATATAACTCAGTGAGGGGTACCGCATCTATCTGTTTGCATGTTGCAAAACTGCCAGATTATTTAAATCAAACACTGGCTGCTGCCCTGCATCTGCAAATAAACCTTGTGACGTACATAAATTCATGAAACAGTAACCCCCCCACAAAACATTAACATTGTATGTGTAAGTATAAATAAATAAATTTATTTTCATAACAAAAATAGACTATCCCACACCTCACCCACACCTCTTCCTAACCCTAACCAATGTCCAAGTCCAACCAATGTCCAAAAAATAAGAAACCCCAACACCGAATTCCCACACACCAACAAAAGTACTAAAAAAGGGGCAAATTAACAGGGTCCATTTACAATCGGCGGGGTTTCAGGTGTTTGTCCACAAGGATTTTTACGTGCTCCTCTAATTGGTCCTCCAGCTGTGCCATCCGGAGGAGAAGTTGCAGGCGAAATGCATGGCACTTAAATTTGCATCCATGTGGGGGGGCAGTAGATGTTAAAAAATGGTGGCGGTGGACAGCTGCCTGACCACGGAGCCGTACTCCTGCAGGCGGGGCCCGGTTGGGGCCCGGGTTATTGGAACAGGCAGCAGCTGCTGCCGCCGCCTCCTCCTCCTCCTCCTCTGCCTGAGCCACCAGCCGGCTGTATTCCTCACAGATGGCCTGCAGTTTCCGTTGCCAGGCCCTGGCTGCCAACTCCTTCCGTGTTGGGTTTTGGGAAGGAGGAGCTATAAAGAAAGAAACAGAATTGTAACCAAAACTCTTAGCAAAACTGTAACACAAAATTAATTCAACACATAGCAAGCGCAGTACATAACATTTGTGGTAAGTATATATCCTCCTGCTTCCCCGGCCTTTAACATTTTTGGGAGTTTTTTTCCGGCATTATACTTGCCCTAGTACTATGGATGGACTCCAGTACACAGAAGAACACCAGTCTTTTTCTTATCTCTAGTTTATATAAATGACATAACCTTGTTGTAGACTGTAGCCGGCAAGCCAGCTCAGTCAGCTAAGCTTACGTCCAAGACCAACATGCGAGTCAATGCGCAGACGCCTGTTACTTTTATTTACTAAGCTGCAGGTGGGGAAGCTCATATATTTTTCGATTACGGGTGGCACTGGCCATACTCTCTCTGTTACATGAAGGGCAATTGCTCAATTTCACTTTCACTGTGCCCTGGGACTACAAAAAGGCAGATTAATAATAATATAATATACTTCTGATCCATTGATCATTACATATATGGAACGACATATCAGTCCAGTAGCGGTCAGAGGTGGGAGTGCTGGCGGGCGGTGACGTGGGGAGGGGCAGGGTGGAGCAAACTATGGATTGCGGACAATTACTGGTAAGTAAACATATACATAAATAAAACAAATTGTGTTGAGCGCACTGCATTCAGACGCCATAGTTTACCACCCCCTACCCTGCCCCTCTCACTCCACACATCACCACCCGCCAGCACTCCCACCACGTACTTTGTTCATTGATTGTGTAACCAACAGATAGGACACCCTATACAGGCTGGCTGAGCTGACACAATTGAAAAAAATTAACATAGGTAGGAAGTGGTCCTTGGAGTCAGAGGAAGGCGCTTGATAATATATATAATAAATGATGTGTTTGCAAACTACTTAGTCATCAACTGTATTCTGAAATTAAATCCTACTTTTATATAATATATAATGACCCTCTGCTTTGCTACTCTGGCGCAGTTTCTTTTTCATTCTCTTCAAAGTAAGACTCGTCTGCATCCAGTGACTGTCTCCACCTATGATGAATACATCCAGGGGGCATCCTTCCATCCATTAGAAGTAAATGTCTATCATTATTTTGTTATATGTATCGCTTAACAAACCTTAGCTGATTTCACTTTCACCAACAACCACCCATGCATCCACTCCTTCCTTCCTTGCCTTGGCTTTGGGTTTGACACAAACAGCGCTGATGTTTCTTGCTATCCACTATCCACCCACATTGTGTCGCCCACCCAGGCAGGCATCTTCTTTCACCTCCCACCCATCCTTCAACAACTCATGCATCTGTTTCCTATCAGCCACATGCATGCTGCTTCCAAAGTATCCTTCTCTGCTAGTAGTATTACATCTCTTTCGTCCGTCCTCCTTCCACCCTAGTTCTTTCCTTTTTTGTTCAACACATCCAACAAGGTCATCTGATCTGACTTTTAGTCTTCTCCATAACTTTCACAGCTGAGTTGGAGTCGGATAGAAGAGGCCTTTGTTTACTCAACTCATGCTGGTAATGCTATTGCTAATGCATTGGTAATGCTAAGTAAAGGGTGTCTTCTTCAACCGTTGTATATTGTTCAGGACAACTTCAAGTTCATACTTACTTAATAAGTCTCACAGTACAGTGAGTGGAGTGTTCCCCTTCCAGCTAGTAATGCCAATAAGTAATGAATATAACTCACCACCGCCCACCGCTGCTGTTTCCTCCCCCACTGGTGCTCCTGCAGGTGCCGCATCTCCTGCCCCCTCTTGAATGGCAGCATTGGCATCACCGCTGGCCCCTCAGGCACTAGTGGTTTGCACTGGTAGTGCACCTATAAAAAAAAGTACACCTTTTTAGATGCCTGTACACCTCCCCCTATTTTCCTCGTTTTCACCAGGAAGGAAGATTAAAAAAACAGTTAAAGTACAACATAAATCATCACTAGTACAAATTGCGTACTACAGTAGAGTCAGTAGACAGACATTAGTAGTATTATTATATGGTCCCTAGGGTCATCTCTTCTCTACTCCTACTCTAGTCTTTGGAAAGTTAGCCTGATCCATGTAACCATTTTAAATTCATGTCTACTCTTTTGCGCATGTTAACTCACAGCTTGTTGTGCAGTAAAACGCCTTTGAAGCCACATGAGTGTTGCATACAAGTGAAGAGGTTGAAAAACAAGCCATTTTTCTATGGAGTTCGGTTAGTCCCTATTGCTTAGCCATAATGTTACACTTTTTGGCATGACTGCAAAAAGCTTGCATAATTGTATTATACTGTCTAACCGGCCCCATTTTTCTCATAATAGGCAGAAGATTCCCTTCTACGAACCAGAGATTTGCAGAGCTTACAAAAGATGCATGTCACCAGTATACGTTCAACGGTGAGGGGTCTCCCAGAATTCACACAGATCTTTATCATGCACTAGTTGTACAAATGTTTAGTGTTTTAATCTTCTTTATTTTGCATTTTGGAGCTGGATGTAATTTCATATAACAACTTATAAAGCTTGTTAATATTATTTGAAATAAATAAACCTTTTGAACTTACACATTGACTCTGTGGTATATTTGGTGTGGTGTTGTGGACCTACACGAGTGAGTGAGCGAAAGGGTCTTATGTTCTGGGTTATGTAATAAAATCATTGGGTATCTTTGTGTGGGGGTTCGGGACATAATGACTAATGAGACACTATAGCTAGGGAATTGTGGGTTCTAAGTTTTGACTGAGGTGTAAGTAAGGTCCAACCTCCCATCACCAACATCCTATTTTCTTGTGCATAGTTCTGTATGTGGCTGTGCAGAATACCCACAACAGTAGTAGTATGTACTACTATCCTAACAAAAAATACTAGACAAACATCTGTTTGCGCCTTTTGTTGGTGGGAATTGTCAAAGCCTAGAGATTAAAGAGGACAACATAAAGGATAGGAGTGGACCCATTGGCTACAGCTATTGTTCTATCACAGCTTTATTCAAAAGAAAACCTTAACTAAAGAGTGGCCAACAGAGCAAGCTTAGCTACAGACAGTCTAATTGTAGTAGTACAGAGAGTCATAGCAGAGGCAGTTTGAAGGAACTGAAAGGCAGGGATAACCAAAATTTGGAAAACAGATCATGAAGATCAAAGCTTTTGTTAAAAATTTAATTAGGAAGCGTAATTAATAGTTTGGAAAACATAAGGTGCGTTTAAAGTTAGGGAAATATAATTGGTAATTATATAAGCACTGTAGGACTTACTGGGGCCAGCAGCAGGATCCTCGGTAGAGGAACGCTCCTCTGGTGGCTGTCCCGCCGACTCGGACCCCGTCTTCTTGCCCCTGGGTGCTGATCATGTAAGAAATAATAAAGAAAGAGAGAAACATTAAACATTGAGTGCTGTATAACAAATAAATCATTAAAAAAACGCTCAAACATTTTAGGAAACAACAATTGCAATAAAATTGGCCTATCTAGATGACTACTGGCTTACAGGATTCACGGACCGTCTACTTATATGAACACTAATAAAATGTTCCATAATCATTCTGATTGCAGAATACTAACGCGAAGCCAGTACCACCTGACCTACACCACCTATTCCAGATGGGACAATTGTTCAGTAAGTCTGCATTTCCATTATATTTTTGCCAGCCAAAATGTATAGATGAGATAGAGGACACATGCATAAATTTGTGCATACACCAAATTGTTGGTTGGTTGCGTCGTATGTTGTTCTGCTACTGACTGACAATGCTATTGCTAAGCCTACCACTCACTAAACAAACTACAAAAAGGTTCTATGGAGGACTGGGGTAAGAAGCATTCAGTGACAGAGGAGGCATCACGCAGACCATAAAATAAATATGAACTAATACTAAGTAAACCTATCATCCATCCACCACTATTTCACTGAAGGACAATGGAAGGACTAGACTCTAGCAATAGCATTAACTAACTTCAGTTCTCTAAAGTAAACTCTAACATCATTAATTAGCCCAAGATAGCGCAAAGTTACAAACAAGTAAAAGAAGTGCCGAGCAGCACCTGTGTCATATAATCACAGAAGATTTTGAAACGGAATTGACCTGCAATGTAAATAAGCGCACCAGTAATCGTGTTATTCGTCCAAGAATTATACACAATACTTATACTACTATATATTACAAGCTACTCACCAAGCCCCACGACCTCGACACCTAGCAGGTCCAACAGGTCCTGCTCCCGGTCCAGGATGTCTGACCACCGGTGGGCCAGCTGGTTGTGTGTGCGCCGGATCCCCGAGCAGTGAAACACTGCCAGGCTCACCTTCACCCACCGGCGGTGACGCTCCTGGGTAAGGTACCCAGAGCCGGGCCTGCCGCCTGCTGCCAAGGTCAAGGGGAGGTGGTGCTGGATGAAGAAAACTAGGACGGCCACCTCCGCCTCTCCAAAAAGTTGTCGGGCCTGCACCCCTGCAGGGTGCATTCTGCCGTAAGGCAGCCGGCTCTTGGGCACAGGCGCCTTGCCCTTGGAGCCGGTACTGCTGCCCTTGGCCATAGTTCTGGGGTGGAGACAGAAAAGAAAAAAATAAAGTTAGGGGGCAGAAGTAGGAGTTTGAAGAAAGAAGTAAAATAAAACAGTAAAAAGTAACAAAAACACAGTGAAAGTAGAAATAAATCACAAAATATAAACTTAGGGGCAGAGAAATAGAGATGATAAATAAAAAAAAGTGAGAAAAACAGTGAAAATAAGTAAAGATTGCAAGGATTAAAGGTGGATAGAAAACTAGGCCCAGAACCAAAGCATAGAGTGAAAAACAAGATGGGTAAGTTCACGCGATATTTCTCGTGAACACGCACTTGTCATCGCGAACAAGTAGATAGCGTTCCCGAACATGACATGCACAACGCGAACACGTTCAACGCAACCCGGAACAGGAAATAAGGCAATGCGAGTGGGCGGGACAATTGAAAAACAAGATGGCCGCGCCATAGCTGGCCACATGGGTAAGTTCGTGAGCTACAGTCCCCCGAGCACGCAGACAGCGCCCCGAACACGCACAATAAGCTCCCGAACAAGAAAAATGCATCGCGAACGGGTCAGACAAGCAACTACGCACGCTTGCGAAGCTACGCAAAGCTCGCGTAGTGCGAGAACGTCTTCGCGTAGCACGACTATGCGTACTACGCCCAGGCCTAATAATTTGGCCCATGGACGCACCAGAGGCATTGTGGAGCGCACATTTAACGTGCTAATGTCACGTTTCCAGCGCCTTGACATCACAGGTGGAAGAATGTTGTACTGCCCAGAAATAGTGTGCAAGATTATCATAGCATGTTGTGTATTGCACAATATATGTATACGCACCATTGTCCCATGGATCCAAGTGCCAGATGCACCGGATGATGCTCAAGATGATGAGGCAGGTGGTGCACACCCCACGGCTTCTGCAGCAGGAACAGCAGGCAGGAACAGAATCATAAACAATTTCTTCACTTGAGCACATCACTTTGTGACTGTCCTTAGCAAAACTATATCAGTTCTAAATGACCACAAACACAGTATATGTAAATTAAAAACGCTACCCACATGCCCTGTGTGCATGTTTCTCCTCCGCATGAATACATCGCTCTAACAAGTGTAAGTGTAACATTAAGTGGTAACAACATCACACTTGCAAACTGATGGTGGATGCCACCTCTGAACAGAGATGCTGTTTAGGGCGACTTTTGTCCTAAACTAAACATGTTAGGGTGTCTAATTTTTTTATGAAATTCTACTGTTCAGCATGTCATATGTTGATACAAATTACATATAGGGTGTCAATAGTGGTAAACTATGAATATCAGGTTGTCATATGGGTTCAAACAATAAAATGTGGGTGTCATTTTTGGTCACTTAGGAAAATGTGGGTGTCATTTGGAGTCAATTATGAAAATGTGGGTGTCATTTGGGGTCAATTATGAAAATGTGGTTGTCATTTGGGGTCAATTATGAAAATGTGGGTGTCATTTGGGGTCCAATATGAAATTAAGGGTGTCATTTGGGGTTAAATATAAAATTTATGGTGTAATTTGGGGTAAAATTCAGCTTCTCATGGTGTTCTCTGGGACACGAAATGAAATTTCATCTAAGACTGTTCATCTTTGTAAGAACTTTTCCTTAGCTTGAAAAACTGCCCCCAAATCCGAAAATGCAATGTATTTTTCATACTAGCAATGGAAAATACATCGCTAAACACATTGAACTATACGAAATGTTACCCCAAAGGCTATCTGCGTGCATATTTTAATCACTAAATGAAAAAACGGGCCGCAAACACACAGGTAGAGTGTTGCTGTGTCGTGTGTCCTGTCGATAGTGTCCCTGTGAAGCGTGGTGTACTCGTTTTTAAGTGTTTTATAGTCTCTTGTCCTCAATCTTGTCGGGTGTTTGTCTTGGGGTAGTTAACTTACGTTGTAGTTGTTGATTCTGTTATATTGGGTTTTGATTTGTGGCAGTGCGTTTAGGTGTGTGCAGGGAAATGGTGGGTGTGGGAGGGAGAGCGGGATGTCCGGTAGGGCATTGGGGGGCTTCTTTTGGCTGATAATTTTTTCCTGCCACGGATGGTGGAGATGGGAGGCCATATCCTCTCCGGATATGACGTGAAGGTGTAGAAGGTCAGGCGGAAGCGTGTGATGGCACAGATGATGCGTGTGTTTGGGGTGGTCAGGACTGTGCACCAGTGGAAGCACCACTGGCAGGATTGCCTGGCCCGTGAGGGTGACCTGCTGGACCACCTTGGAGTCATCGTTGGCCTGCAGTGTGGTAAGTTTAAACTTAAAATTTGATTATCAACACTGCAATGTAAAGACAGAATTTATGTGTGGGATACACTGGTGTCCAAGTGCAAAAATGAGGCAGAGTGAGGCAGGAGACGTAATGAGTTCATGCATAACGTTGTCACCTCAGAAACACAACCCTGCATCATATTGCCAAGCATAGGGTGCAGGTTGGTGTTATTTACTGTGCTTGCCAACACTTAGCACTGGTGTGCCAAGGCTGGCACCATTGTGCAATACCATGTGCAGGACAAAGATTGTTTGTGCACAGGATAGGTGGTTGTACATGAACAATCCAAGGCATTGTTCCAGGGACCGGGGTGCTGCACAAAAGGAAGTGTAAAAAATCTGTGCACATGAATATTGATATGTTTGCCACGCTTCCGTTGTACATAGGCTACGTATGACAATGTTTGAAACATGTCCAATAGATCAAAGGTAAAAGGACATCACCTGAGTGTCATACATCACCAACACCTGTGAAAAAGACCTGTGCGATCTGCAGCTATGCAATTGTACCCAGAGCATGTATAAGGTCATGTTGAGTGTAGAAATGGGGCCTTGGGAATGTGTCACACAACAAGAATGTGCAAGTTTGCTAGCATTGTCGTCTTCTTTTGCCCGACTCAGCATTCACAGGTTTTGTGTGAATGGCAGGCAATGTAGACCCAATCATTTAGTGAACATGTCACGCAACTGTACAGTTACGGAGCATTGTCTGTATTGGTGATGAAATGTAAGATGAATATGACACGTGTAATTTCACGTCTGATGCTAATACATATTGGGTTTTATGTCTCACAGCTGGATGGCCTCTCATCATGCAGGGGGACATCGACAAGTTCAAGGACCCACACGCCACTGGTGAGTTTGGACATCATATATTGGCATAGTGCGTGTCATGAATGGATGGCTAAAACAAGCGATGGGGTAGTATGCTGTATGGGTGTGTATCACATGTACCTTGCCTACAGTGTGATGATGTTTTGTTGAAGTCATAAGCGTGTCAGTAATACACATGTGAATTAGGTCTATGGGTTGTGTCACTACAGCACATGAATGTGGATGACAGAGCACACTGATAGGATAGGAGAAATGTAAGTGGGGTAGCTGATGAGTAACAGCAGACATGGAATGCATATACATCCTTGACTGAGATGACTGTGCAAGTGTGGCCGATCATGCACATGGAGGCTGTGGTTTTCAGGCCGCGCGTGCTCAGACACAGGTTTACCCCTCTGGGCAGCAACGAGTCACCTATTGTGAAGTAGTGGTTGAGAGAGGCCATGTCCAAGTCCTTGTTCAGCCACCTGACGTGTTACCATGCGTGCTGGATGATGCAGTACAGATGAAAGTGTGAGTTTGGGCTGTCCCAGTATTGCTCCTGTGCTGTAGGATAACCTTCATACACATTAACAAGCCCTCCTGCACACACACACCCTTGCACTCTTGTACAAGAGTGCCTGTGTTTGCATAGGATGCACTGCACACAGTCGCTGGGGGATACGCAGGGCTGCAAATGAGTATCGTATATATGATGCTGCACTGTGTTGCAGGAATGGGTGAGGGTGGTGCTACACAAGGAGGGAGAATGCCTCCCTCCTCAGATTCCTTGTATATGTCAACCTCAGTCAGGGTATGTCATAGCACCATTATTTTACACTGACAGTCTCATTTGGTTGTGACTGTATATATCCCATGCCATGCACTGGCATGTCAGTCTCCCCAGCATGTAGTCACTGATCCTGGATTCAAGATTTTGCTGTGCAGGTCACTCTCTGAATGCACATGGTTACGCCAGAGTGTAGGCTCCCATTTTTGAGTAATCATGTATGCCAGATTTGTATGGAGAACATTAACGTAGTCAAAAGGGCTCACACATTCCCATTGTTCATATTTACCAGTCAACATGACGCCAGAGGAGACCCACACCCTCCAGGTGAGGAAGGACCGGTACCTCCACATTAAGAAGGTCACAAAAGGGTACTGCAACATGGAAAAGAGGTACCAGGAAGACAAGGAAGCTGGCACTTGACAGTCGGTGCCCGAAGTAGCCACACGTGGGAGAAAAAGTGCCTACAGGCCATCCCAGGACCCTTTGACATCAGTGGTGAGTCCCAGCATGGACAGGCAGTGTCCCATCCCCCTACAACCTCACACACACAGGAAACAATACCACCTGCACCTGCCGATCAGGTTGTGACTTTCACTTTGCTGGACAGGAGGACTCTGATGGACAACAACGTGATGCTGACAGATCGTAGGAGGGAGATGTGCGAGCAGACCAGGCTCATGGAGGACTTGAGGAAAGCCCTGGGACTCCCATGAGGCCTGCCCTTGTAGAGACCCATCCCCCTCTTCTCCATTCTCCCATTGTTTTATATAGTATTTTAGGTATTGTTAGGTAAGTATTTTAAGTGTTATGTAGAGTAGTTTTAGTGTAGGCATAGGTAGTGTTAGATTTTAAGGTAGTTTTAGAATACTACTCTTAGTTAGTTTTTGGGGATGTTTCCTTTTCCTTTAGGTGGGGGTTGATGTCTTGGTTGTTTAAAAAAAATACAAAAAAATATATCTTTGTGTAGGTTAAGTGTGTAGTTAGTTTGTGTATGGCTTAGATGTCTTTGTCCTGTCTCATGATGTGCCTTAAGGGTGGGAGGGGGGTTGATGTCTTAGATATGTTGTTGTGTGTTTAGGATTAGTTAGGGTAGAGAGTTCAGGTACTTTTTCACTTTATTCTAGCTAGTTTAGATTAGTAGTAGTTTAGATTATAGGTATTTTTTAACAGAAACATTTTGTAATTTTGTAATAAATGATTACTATTTTTCATTTTGGCTTGCACTTCTGTCAGGTGTGATGTGGTGGAGTGTGGCTTCTCACCTTGTATGCATCTCATATCATCACTGGGCACTCCGTTGAATGTGTAAGTGTGGTCATGGCATGTTACTTAGCAGAATGGATTGTGTCAGGATACCTTAGATGTGAACACCGTAAACTTGCATAGATAATAGGGTGGCAAGTAGGATTTACAGCCTAGTCTAGGGGCAGTCATTTGTGAAGTTATACATCTTAAGTGTGACTCATAGAGTTGGACAACACATTGTTGCTTATTTACAACACTACGTAGGGACATTGCATTGAGAGGATATTGTAGTAGCTACTGTTTACCATCATGGAGATGGATGGATGCGCCGGGTACCACAGACTGCATCATAGCCCTGCATCTTACATGCTCCTTGCGCTGAGTCCATCTATATTGCACAGCCCTTGGCACACTTGCTGCGTCGTGCAAGTGTGTCAGATTCTTTTGAATTATATGTTCCTGTGCATGGAGACTGAACCTCTGTGCCATGCAAGTTGTCGTCTTTCTGTGGGTCCATTGGGAACTGCATATGGCAGAACAGTAGGCCTGATTCACATGAGTCATCTGAGAGTAAGTCATGAGTTTACGTTTTCCAGTATTCACAACAGGTTTTTAGAAGTAGTAAAGTTAGATGTACTGACTCACTTCTCCTAAATGCCTTTTGAGAATCACTGAAGTTGGAAAGTTATGTATTTGTCAGCTTTAACTTTTTTGGGCATGCACACAGTTCTGCTGCACACAAAAGATGAAATGTTGCATTGCTCCCTCTTGTGCCAGCTTCATGGCAACTTCTCCCAGCTGTTACCTTTTGACATTGGCTCATAGTGATGCCACCCTTGAAATGGTATAACAAAAACACGATTGCCAGTACTGATGTCCACTATGTTAATTATTTAGTCAATCACAAGTGACACTCATAGTGACTGAAAATAAAACAAAATACAAAATTGTTTTGTAAAAAATTTAATTTTGTCAAAACTTTGGAAATTCATTACATGAATCAATAATCAATATAATCAATATAACAACATTAAAAAGACCACATACAAGATTCAAAACATATAAAACATTACTCTTGACTCATGTATGATACTACAATGAACATAACATTTCACAAAAAAACAACGGTCAATTAATACATGTGCAAGCTCGGGATCCCTATTTAATAGAGTGCAACTGGAAAAAAAGTTTGTAGAATAAGAAGCAGAAAAAAGAAAAGAAAACCAGAACAGGAGGTTGGAAAAGTGTTTTTTAGAACCCTAACTCTTGAGATTTCAAGAATAACACAACCCCATCCAGGGCACTGGCCAAACTGAAGTGTATTCAGGCATCCCTGATGCTAAAATCCATCAATTTACAGGCTCTTTTTTAATGAATAAATGGAAAAAAGAAAAAAGGTTTAGCCTGATACTACCTTCTCCACTTGACTAGTTTGGACAGGTTTAGCAGGTCAACGCATTTCGAACCCCATAAAAGACTTTGGACGGGTTCTCCTCAGGACGTGGAACCAGGCGAGCTTGTGAGGGCTGCTTTGCACCACAGTGTTCATGCCCCTTTTAATTAGGCTGATGATTGTGCCATGTTCCAAGAAAGCAGGACGAGGTTTCCTTTGAGGGCGCTCTTATTTGTGTTCGAGTGGCACTTTTTCAAACATATTCAAACTTGTGACTGTGTCACCGGCATGCATGTGCTCAATTTAAAGTTGGGTGGCCATACAATCTTAAGTCCAATTTCCAAGAGCCGTTGCTCCGCCTGGCACTGGCGGAGTTAGCGATGCAGCAAATGCAAGGTAATTAGTTGTATTTATTTATTTTTTTACCTAACTCCAGCCCGTCGTGTGTCCAACTCCACTACCCCCATCCTGCCCCACCCCCACCCTGCATCACTGCCCTTTACCACCGCCCCACAGGACTTACGCTGAGAGCCGTCACTGTGTACACAGGACTGCATCTCAAGGACATGCAGGCGGACACATTTACTGGAGATGTGGCAGGATGTCTCCATGGCTCCCTTGACTCAACAGCACACATTTACAAATCGTCTGCACAGGGACCCATCTCTCTGATACTTAACATGTGGATACACTGTGTGTGTGACTTATCATGTGCATGAGTGGGCATGCCACCACCAATGTCAGCAGACATGCAGCATTGTGCCTGTGCGTCTGCATTGTGTGCAAGACTGTGTATGTGCAGTTGTGTCACCCTTGATGCACATGCACATTCTTGCACACAACTCCGAATGACAGGCACATGAATCTGTGTGGGATTGAGGCAAGGGGGCCATTTTGAGATCCTGCCTCATCTGCAATCAATGTGGGCCTTTGCTCTTTCACTTAGCCCATTGACGTATTAGGAATCCCCAATCTCCTTCTCAGGGGTCTTACCAATAAGTAGTCCATTCAAAAGCAGCAAAGAAATCAACAGAGAATCTGAAATATGAAAAGACATCTTTATTACAATTAATTGTGAGGCTACGTCGTCCAGTCACACCTACAGCGACTGAATGAGATAGCCTCCTGAATGGTCTGAGCACAGACCCTTTATACAAATTATTATGCCCTAGGCACACATTTGAAGTACATTCCCAGAACGTGCACACAGATGCAAAACCCACTTTCAAGATAAGTCCAGGCCATAAACAATGTCCACATAATGAATACATTCTTTAGCTGACAAGGCCGGCTAACCCCAAAACAGTAAGATCACAGCCCATGTCATAAATAGCTCGTGGAGGCAGGAGCAGGAACAGATGGAAGTAAGATAGGGCAGGGTGTGTGTGCGATGAAAAGGTTTATGGCATGATGCTATCTTGCTCGGCCACTGGGAGATGAACTGACCAAACAGGTTCAGCCTGGGGCAATGGTTCCAACATGCCCAGGTCAGGAAAAAGTCAATCAAGGTGTACGTGGCCTTTGGAACCGAATTTAGCTGTATTATAGCCTATGTAAAGGGCAACACACAAAATGGCTGCTGTACACAAAATGGAAGCCATGGGTTCAGAAACGAAAATGACGATTTCGAGGTGAAATTGTTACTGGAATATAACGAAAATGCTTGTACATAATGTACTAGCCATTCTCGGTCTTTTGATATAAAAATCGTCATGCTACGACAAAGTTTATTACACGAGTCCAGAATTTTCAGTACCACAGACGCACCTTTTGCCCTTACATAGGCAATAACCTATACTCACGCTAGTCTGAGTCCAGATCTATATTTTATAAAAATCCTCAAGATGTTACTGAAGCATAATCCTATTACCTAGCGACTCTCTCAGGACAGGTCTCCCTACACACGCAGTAGCACAAAGGCCATATATGGCAGGACAAAAATAGGGAATGCCTCTATCTGTAGTATGTGGTACAAGACCACACGCCCAACAATCAGTGATGTTCAACTACTAACTGGTGTTGATGCAGAAACTGTAGAAAAGGAATTATCAGTAAACTCTGATCTCCTAACTATCCGTGTTCGGGTAAAATCTGGACAGGATGCAAAGAAGTGGAAGTAGGAAGAGACATAGGTTTGGGAGGTGGGTACAGATGTCAATTGGGCAGAAAAAAACAATCCCACCCATAAAAGACAATGCCATGTTTAAAAAACACTAGAAAACACGTCATTAAGAACATATAGACAAAGTAGTGACCACTATTACAAATGAATCACAATTTTCCACAACCCTAAGCAAAAAGTAAATCCTAAAATTATCTTGTACATTTTAGATCTTCCTATGCATTTCTGTAATTCATTATATGTTCAAGTGAAAGAGTGGTGACCCTCATTAATGCTCTGAGGTGAAAAGGGATACTCTTTCACAGAAAATGGACTTTATTCTGCTTTTACTAAACAGAATACTATTTTAAAATAATGCCAGCAAAGCAGCAAAAATTAGTTTCCAAACTCCAATTCTATACCAGCTCATAGAAAATACCCAGAGTCCGTCAAAGCCTCTCCTGGTAGGCTTCTATTGTCCATCAAATCCGCTTCCGGTGTCTTCTTCGCGTTGGGCCTCTCGATTTCAGGCCTCTTCATGAGAAAAAGTACTGCTTAGTTGGAGTGCCCTCCTGGCAAACACTCATAGCTCATTCACAAAGTCTCAATGTCTCAAGGCAGTGCACCAGTGTCTCTTCTTTGTGGCAGACACCACAAATGATGTGCTCTTCAATGATCATGGGCACAAAACATCTCGTGCAGATCCAAGCACTACTGAGAAACAACATTTCAAGATCAGCAGCACTTCCAGACTCCAACACTCATCATTCAGTGTCAGAGGACGCTCAAGCTGCTCTCTCATGGGCACCAGAATGTAGTGCCTTTTTCCAAACGTGGATCCTTGGGTGCACTGCCTTTCCACTGGAGCAAAGGGAAAAGAGGTGTGTGTGTGGCCAAAACTCGGGCCAAGGGCTCAAGGGACTGTACACTGTCAGAGGTTACCAGTACATAACAGGTACAAAGCTCAAACAAACAGAACATTCTGTGGCAAACAAGGAGCCAGCTCCTCTTTTCCTCTGCAACGCTTTCCGATGAAGCAAATGCCTTGCTTGGGAGGTACCATTGACGGCACGTTGATGATCGCTGTTCAGCCTCGCGACTTTCTGGTTGCAGAAATTGTAGAGCCAAGAAATCTGTCATTCATCTGTAGTAGTCACTGATGGGGAGTGGGCTTAGTCTCGATCACAGGTCTGCAGGGTATCACTCTTCCTTTGACTCTGGAAGATCCCGCAGAACCTAGTGATATAGGAAATGTAACACAATTGTTAGTTTCCTTGAAATCAAGCACAAAAACAGTTCATGGGTTTTAACAAGGGGACTGCAAGCAGGTGGCCTGCAATCTGCAAGGGAGTGGCCACACGCCATGGGACAATGTTGGTCTAGAATACACTGTCATTTTCAAAAAGCAATTCAAACATAAAGGCAGTAGGCAAAACGGTGTCTCTAGGCTTTTCAATTGGGTTTCCGTGTGAGAGCATATCCTTCATCATCTAAGGGTAAATAACTACATGAAAATTCTATCTAAATGGATGTTTTTACATATGGTGGCATTGTCTAATGGTGCAAATACATATTTTCCTCAATGATTAAGTGCTCCTAAATTCCTTATCTAGAACATCTCAAATAGAGAAATGACATAATACAGATTATCAAGGACATGAAGAAAAGTCCCTTTAAAAATGTGCATTAAGTGCACTATGCAATACAAAGGCTAATGATCAAATGTGCAGACAAAGGACAAACACTAGAAAGTCCTGGTATTTGCATGATTAGAACACATCTGATCCCACCAAAAATTAAAGCAGCAGGAACACAAGAGAACCGAAAAATTAAAAACAGACATTGAAAATTTGTCGTGTTCAAAAGGTAAACTTAAGATATCTCCTATTGAGATGGAAAACGTGTTTTACTATAACATTGGGTCAGTTAACCAGCCTGTCACTACCCCGATAGTCAGTCTGGAATAAAAAAACATTTTACATAACATGGGGTCCCTAATACATCACTTCAATCTAGAAGTGTGCACATAAACAATACACCCCTAATAATAAATGGGCTGACTGGTGAAAGGAATATGAAAAAGGGAACTAGGACAGAACTAAAATCCCCAATAACTAAGCATGATGCGACATCGGTCAGGGGAGAAACAACAAAAGAAAAATCTATAGGAAGAACAAAAATTCTTGAGTGATAGTCAAGTTTGTGACATAATACCAAAAGCATGGACACAAAAAGTCACAATAGTGCAGAAATTCGGACTCTACCACTGGCCCCTACACCATATACGGTAATGTCAGTTAATGGTCCAGTTGCTTCTGCAGGGAAAAAAATGAAAGGTTTAGGTCACCTTCAACAAGAGCCACAAATCTATAATTTCACCCTTAGGTCCAATCAAGGATACATAAATCTAGAACTACCTGGTCCATGAGGGAGAGGGTAGTATCATGACTCCTGTATATCTCTTTTATTTTCCTTCAATACTATTATGGCCAAATTTTGACATACACTGGTGAGGTGTTGTCTATTCTTGTCACAGCATGCAAACATCATGTCTGTGAAATTTAGTATCAACACAAATTTTACCTAACTATTGTAAAGTGACACATATCGTCATACATGCCTCCTTACAACACAGGCAAACTTGTAATAATTTCTTAAGCAGCAACATAAAACACAACCAACATATACCAAGCCATCAAATATACATGCAGTATAGCAAGCACAAAAAGGCATGGACAAATTACAATAGCACATGTAAAGAAGCAGTGACGCATGTATTCATGCAGCCCAAAACCCAGAAATGCAGGCCTGCTTAATTTGTCAGGTTTAGAATCAAAATCAAAATTGCACCAAAATTATACTTTCATTTAGTCTCAAAAATTACACTTTCACTTACTCCCACCCTTTGACAGGAGATCACCAGCACTGGAGATTGAACTGTCAAAATAAAACTTACAGTGTCGCTTCTGACACACTGGACCAGCAGGAAAGATTCATAAAGGGGAAAGTGCAAAATCATGAAAAAAAAACCACACGAACATTTCCTTGCAAAGAAGTCATAATAAAAACCCATCTCTTTTCAACATACTGCTGACTGCACATAACATACAAAAATACCAACTGTAATTAACCATCTTCCGAAAACATACTAATTCCAACTTCCCAAAAGCAGAACTCATTCACAGACACTCTACATCCCCTGCGCCAGCAGGCCCTGCGGCCAGAGAGGCCCTCAGCAGAACATCTGTTTTCACTTACTCCTAAACCCCCACCTCACTGACCTTCAGGTCAAACTCTGCCTGGCGCACTCCGCGCACTCCTTGTAAATGACTTCTTTTAGTGGCTAAAATTCATTTATGCTTAGATTATTAAAACATTCACTGTGAAGAATTTGCTGAGCACAACAACACAACATACCATCTTAAAAACAACTGCCTGTTACCACCCTATGCAATGATACTCATTTTAGCAATCCTAAAGATGACCGACCAAATGGGCCCTGCCAAAGTTAGAACCTTCAATCCTGATATTTAAAACAAACTTTTGTACTGGCCCATTAACCCATTGAATCATAAGAAGGCACAACCTGCAAATATATATATCAAAAACCTAAATGTATGCATTTACTTAAGCCTGAGACACTGTAAAAAGTACTGTGAATGAAAGCAAAATGCAGTTTAAACAGTGTTTTTACTCAAAATCGACTTTCAAACTTTGGGCATTAAAAAACGAATATCCTACAATTTTCTTGCATAACATGCATTACTAGAATGTCTATTACATAACCCATGAGTCAGGCATTTGAAAATAATAACGTATACTTTATAAAAATGAGCTTGCTAGCGCCTATGCCAAGGGGAAATGATACACACGAATGCTTGTCATGTTAGTGATGCAACATAACTTAAATCAAATTTTAATGCTAGGAGGTCATAGTATGAGTGTTAAGCTTTATAAATATTAAAAAACGATTTTAAAAAACACTTATTTTTTTCAGATAATTTTTTCATAATTAATAATTTGTCTTTCAAAGAAACCAATTATTTTTAATGAGAATTCCACATATAAAGGTAAGCTGCATCCCTTGCCTATCATTTTAGACGAATTCATTTATGCGCCGAAGCACAAAAGCCTAACTTTAAACATGACATTTTCCTGCGTCACATTTCTGCGCCACATTTTAAAAGGCCATCAGTATTTAGCATAAGAACCAAAAATATACTTTTAAAAATTGCTTAAAGAGAAGAAAACCGCATTTGGATGTCTTCCAGTGATACACAAAGTGATGAACCTTATTTTGTAACCCTCTAAAACACTAATGTAAAATTAAAAAGATCCAACTGTGCTAAATAAACGTTCCAATGCAATTTATGGCCCTCGAAAAACAACATCTGCTGCCTTAAGGCAGGAAAGGCTGAAAACCTGAAAGAAATGCTGAAACCTGAGCACGCTTTTAGTTTTACTGAAAACAGACATTTTAAGTTTTAAAAATGCACGTGCAAAAAGATGCATTTAAATCTGGCAAGGAAAAATGTACTTTAGCTGAAGTGTTTGCCTTTAAGAAACGCTACAAATTCGTTTTGCTACCAAAGGCACAATTATTTTTGAGGCCCTTCATATTCCTAGTGAATGTGAATTAACTTATCTAATTTAAGCCTTTAACATTTTGCACATATGCGTTTTGCTTAATGTATAAATTAAATAGCAACATATAGCGATTTTAGCATGTCGCATGGTAAACTGCTGCATGTTCATGTAAGTTCCACCTAATATTAATTAATCCAACATTTCACTCAACAAACTGAAAAACATCAAGAAACTCACAATACACATATTGAGCTTATTTCAAACAGAAACAGAAAGTGTTCAAAACATTCAGGATGCAAGACAGCGCTGTAGGCATTTCGTTTCATAAATTCGCGCCAACACTATTCACAACAGAAGTTACAGTAACGGCAAAAACCACATTTAAACACACATGGAACCCACAGGTCAATACATAGGACTGAAACAGAGGACAGCTACAAAGATTGTACCCAAACCAAATCATTTTGTAAATACTAAATGTAAGTCATATTTACAAGAACCGCTTCTCAATACTGGCAGAACACCAAAATTCGTTCTGCATCTCCATTCATAAAATTACACAGAACAAAGGATCCTTACATGTATTATGACATATTTTAATTCCCTGGGGATACAAAGTCTCCAAGGAAGAAATATGTTTTTAAATCTAAACCTATTTAGATATTTTAGCCGGCTAATCCTAAGCGCATACAAAGTTGGCCAACACAAAGCTCCAAATTTGCTAAGATCAGGCATCTTATAGCTCACCAATCTAGCTTCCAAACTTCAAGGGGGCTATCTCTATCGATACACTCGTAAATTTACAAGACCCTTGGTTTTTGAAAATTGCAATGTTCAAATAAACTTAAGGACCAAATACCAAAAAACTAAGGACTGGGAGCGACCCACTTATACTTCAACTAAAGCAGATGGAGAAAAGTCTCTACATTACCTGCCTACACAAATTGCAATTCGCATATCCAAACCTATACAAACCTATCAAAGCTATACCAAACAAATAGTTGTCCAAATTCTAACTGCCAAGTTCAAACTGCAAAAAAAAACTTAAGCCAAAATGGGTTCCTCAGTCGTGAGTGACATCTTTTGGAGAGTTTAAGTCAGAAAAATCTAAAATATACTGGGCCGCAAAGACAGAGAATCCCCCAGAACCTCTGTGCACAGTACCTCTTTTAGTAGATTTCTGTCTTGCCTTCCCCAGTAGATTTCCGTCCTCTGACAAAGTACTCCTCCAGATAATCACTGCTGGACGAGGCCCCACGTGGGGCGCCATTTGACGTATTAGGAATCCCCAATCTCCTTCTCAGGGGTCTTACCAATAAGTAGTCCATTCAAAAGCAGCAAAGAAATCAACAGAGAATCTGAAATATGAAAAGACATCTTTCTTACAATTAATTGTGAGGCTACGTCGCCCAGTCACACCTAAAGCGACTGAATGAGATAGCCTCCTGAATGGTCTGAGCACAGACCCTTTATACAAATTATTATGCCCTAGGCACACATTTGAAGTACATTCCCAGAACGTGCACACAGATGCAAAACCCACTTTCAAGATAAGTCCAGGCCATAAACAATGTCCACATAATGAATACATTCTTTAGCTGACAAGGCCGGCTAACCCCAAAACAGTAAGATCACAGCCCATGTCATAAATAGCTCGTGGAGGCAGGAGCAGGAACAGATGGAAGTAAGATAGGGCAGGGTGTGTGTGCGATGAAAAGGTTTATGGCATGATGCTATCTTGCTCGGCCACTGGGAGAGGAACTGACCAAACAGGTTCAGCCTGGGGCAATGGTTCCAACATGCCCAGGTCAGGAAAAAGTCAATCAAGGTGTACGTGGCCTTTGGAACCGAACTTAGCTGTATTATAGCCTATGTAAAGGGCAACACACAAAATGGCTGCTGTACACAAAATGGAAGCCAAGGGTTCAGAAACGAAAATGACGATTTCGAGGTGAAATTGTTACTGGAATATAACGAAAATGCTTGTACATAATGTACTAGCCATTCTCGGTCTTTTGATATAAAAATCGTCATGCTACGACAAAGTTTATTACACGAGTCCAGAATTTTTAGTACCACACCATATCTTGTGGTCTGGTATGATACATGGACTATATTTGTTTGACTTTTCTGTGCACATTTCCAGGTCTGTGTGCACACCAATATGTGCCTTGCAGTGTATTGGTTGAGTAGGATGATATGTGTCTATGCCACCAGGGCCAAGGGGATTTGGGACATGATCTACAGTCATTGTGGTTGTGCAATGCAATATATTTTATTGTGTATGAGTGCCTTTGGGCCCATCTCCCCCGTCCCCCAGTCCCTGGTTGGTACTCACCCTGTTGCTGTTGTGTCTGGTCGGGTTAAGCAGTATCCTGTCCCCGAACTCTGACCACCGTCTCCTCACAGGACACCTGTCCCTCCAAAGGATCCAGCTCCTCCTGTGGCGCTGGACTCCCACCTCCAGTGCATTGCTGCTTTCAGGTTGGTTGCAAGTTTCTGCTTGTTCTTGTTGCTCTTAGCATCATGCCAGCACTTCTTACAGTCATCCACTGTCCTCCTCACCTCTCCAACAACATTCACCTTGGCCATGATGAACTGCCATATTGCGTTTTTGGTTGCCAATGACACAGTGGAGCTGACAAAAAGTTGTTGTTGTTGTTCTGTTCCCTCCGCAAAGAGGACATAGTATTCCTGCTGACTGAACTGCGTCTCCCTCTTCCCCTTCTCCTTGCCCTTCCCCTGGGTCTCTGGCTGGTCCTCCTGTGTGTTTGTGGGGTTGTTGTTGGCCTCTGTGCTGGGTCCTGGCTCCTCCATGGTTCGTCTCAAATGTTTTTTCTTGTTTGGGCTGCATAGCGGGCTTTTTATAGTGGTTTTTCACACCTAATGTGAAAAAAGGTGCACTGACGCTATTAGCGTGGCGTTACTGGTCGCTAATTGGCCCATCAACACTTTTTTCACGTTATCTGGACACATTTTATTGCCCTGACGCTAATCTTATTGCCAGACATTTGACCCGGTAGGGGAAACTATTGCCTGTTAGCGGCATGCTGTGAAAACGCCGCTATCACAGCGATAATTTCCCGCGGTACACAGCGATAGGAAAACGCAATCTAACTGAGGTTAGCGATAGTTTTCGCCATTTGTTGTGAATACCCCCTCACTCTCTTACTCTAAGTTTCCCTTATTCTCACTCTATCTCATTCTTACTTACAGTATACTATCACTCGCTGTAACTTATTCTCACTCATCCTTCTGTCACTCATGCACACATATGCGCAGGCTCACACATAAACATGCTTACAGTTGCACACATTTTAGATGGATTTTTTTACTTACCTTCGGCTGCCTGCATTGATCTGCTTCAGCTTCCATTGCTGGATAGACCCCCAACTAGGACCACAGCTTCCTCCTCCCTTTAGAATTGGCACAGTAAATTGAAAATTGTAGTCTGCTTAGTTTGACGTAGGCTCCAGTTTCAGTTTCTTGCTTTTTCGCCTTACCGCTCTCGCATCTTGTGGCAGACTAGGTAGGGTTCAGTGTGGTTCAATGTGGAAAAAGGTGGTAGGATGCACACCAATGTACTCAAAATGTAATCAAGCTTGCCTGTTTGAGAACTATAGCAGCGTGCAAGCTTTCTTCGCGCTCCGCCCAATCAGTGCTGTGCATATAGAACGAAAAAGCGAAGGAACCATCTTTTGATCCCTGTTCAAGCTGCACAACCAGTTCATCACTAAATGAATCCAATTACTCTTTAATCCTCACTGCTTGCACGTAATGTTTCTTCTTGTTTTCCTTTTAAATGGCATCAATTTATTTTACCCATTTCGACTGTTACACGAAGTTCTCCATAAAAACACAGGAACAAGGGCCCACATGCATCAAGCATTTTTGTAGTCGCAAACGGTGCGATTCCTTAAAATCGGCCGTTTGCGAATGCAAAAGTGCTTTTTGGGATGCATGAAGCAATTTTAGAATTCGTAACATTTTTGCGAGTTCTAAAATTGCGGGTGCTTTTAAGAAGTCGCAGATGTGCGATTTCTTAAAAGCAATGCATCATTACTTTTCAAAGTGTAAATTCGCAATTAGGGTGCCAAATTTACCGAGTGGTTGAACCACTCGGTAAATTTGGAAAAAGTGTTTAAAATGCTGAAAATGTTTTTTTTTCAACATTCATGTTTCACACACACATGTCCTTAGGACATGTGTGTGTGAAACATGATGCGAAAAATAATTTCAGGGGTGCATGGGGGAGTCCTTTGGAACCCCCCTGCACCCATGAAATTTTCAAAGTGCCACTCGCAATTTGCTAATGCCTTCCCATTGACTCCTATGGGCCTTTTGGCCCATAGGAATCAATGGGAATTGCGAAAATTAACTTAAGAATTCGGTATTCATTTGGGATGCGGTAAAAATTGTGAATTTTACCGAATCAAAAATGAATACCGAAAATAATGATGCATAGCATTTTGCACTTCTTAATTTGCGATTCCTTATTTTTCGCAAATTAGGAAGTGCAAAATGTCACAATGATGCATGTGGGCCAAGGTCTATTTCCATATGTCGCGTCTTTATTTAAAAGAAACCAATGCATTTCGGGATACTTCCCTTCATCAGGGGTGTCTACAATGCAAAAACATTTGATTAGAATTTAATCAAATACGTACCACCAACATCATAGTTAACATTCCTGATGGCTTATATAAACTGTATGCATCTATTTTAATTAATTTCGTCAAAGCATCATACATTTGAACCATGACACACTGCATGCACCTTGACCGTAATTAATATGCCCGTTATTCCTCTGTTCGATTTGAAACCATCTCCCACGTAAACAACTTCCTGTTTTCCATGTTGCCTAAATACACATCTGTTCTCTCGAGTTTCTGCAGTTACAAACTTGTTATGCTTATGTATGTGCTTTTTGGTACCCATGCTGACCCGTGCCACGTAATCACTTAAGTTTAACACAACATCGTAACACCACACTTACCGCCACATGTGTAGATCTATCCTCTTTAACGCCCAAATATACCTCATCATTCATAGAGCATATTACATGCCACTCGGCTTTTAAAGTTTCATGCAGTGCCCCCACACATCTCTCTTCTATCAGTAAAAAGCAGCACTGATTAGTGGAACTTTCTCGTTCTTTTAATGCCCCTCCTCTTCAACCAGGTGCTTAATCAAATAACGTTTCTGCAAGTACTAAACTCCGTACAGGACTACTAGCTCCCTGAGTGAAACTCCCTCCCACTACTTAATGAACATGTACTCCATGTACCAGCATGCTTTAAAACACGTGCCTCGAGAGAAATGATTCCATTAAAAAATATTAAATAATATTGTGCAACCCTGTACTCCCACGAACATGGAAGAATGTTTTATACATAATACAAACTTCTGCAACATTTCTAAAATACCGAACAGTTTTCAAACATCAAGGCCATACGGATTATCTGGAGTTCTTAGAGACAATTTTAAAACATTCAACTTGTATGAAATTGATTGCAAAGTCACATTTCAGAGTTCAGTGTGGTGCCTGGCCTTACCCAACCCTGTGTTGAAACTGAAGAGTGTGAGGTGAGAGCATGATTGATGCTAAGTCCTGGGCACTGCAGGTCTTAAGCCTAAAATGCTCATGGCTACCTGTATTAGTGATGCTGCAAAGTGTTGCTAATGAGAAGATTGTAAAGCTCAGCAGGCTCCTGAGGCCGTCCTTAAGGGACCTTGAGGGACCTAATCTGTATGTCCAAGTAATAGTATAAGGCAGATTTACTTCCTCAGGCAGCAGTGAGGGTTGGCATTTTTAAAATTATAACAGTATTGAATAATGGGCTACTATTCATCACTGGTATAATTTTAAAAAGCGGCTAAAGCAAAGAGGGCAGAGTCCCAACTCCCGTAAGCATGAGCCGCCACTGACCAGAACTTTTTTTTTTTATTTGAGTGGGAGTTATCAGTGGTCCCATGGTTCACTGCTTACTCCCAAACAAACATTTTTTAACATTCCCCAAGGGAAAAGATTCCTTAGACTCCTTCCATTTTGTGAATGGGTTACCACCCCAATTTGGGAGTCCGTAACTTTTCAATGATTTAAAACCACAATATCAGTCGAAATCTATTGATGTTGATGGATAGCAATCGCTGTTTGCAAGGAACACCTACAACATGCCATTTAAAATAGCTATTTATTTCATATTTCCAAACCCATTTAAGGAATTTGTAAAAAGTTACTGACTCCAAAAATGGGGTTAGTACATTGCTAAAAGGAGTTTTTCAGTCGCAAATTCCAAATCGGTGCATTCCCCCACATGCATCAACGTTTTTTGCATTCGCAAACGGTGCGATTTGGAAAAATTGGCCGTTTGCGAATGCAAAATCCGTTTTTGGGATGCATCAAACTTTTGTGCATAATTCGCTATTTTTAGCATTTCTAAAAAATGCGAATGCATTTAAGGAATCGCATTTGTGCGATTCCTTAAATGCAATGCATAATTTTTTTAAAAATAGCGAATTTGAAAATTGGAAGTGCAAATTAACACGAGGTTGACCCTCGTGTTAATTTGCGAAAATTGTTAAAAAAGCAAAAAAATGCATTTTTAAAACTTGCATGTTACAGACACACATGTCCATAGGACATGTGTGTGTGAAACATCCACTTAAAAATACATCCCAGGGGTGCAGGGGGGGTCCTTTGGACCCCCCCCTGCACCCATGGAATGCATGAAGATTATGCAAATTCTAATTTGCGAATTCGCAATTCCCATTGATTCCTATGGGCCTTTTGGCCCATAGGAATCAATGGGAAATGCGAATTAGCAAATTAGAATTAGCATAAAATTAGCGATTCGGTAAAAAAATGCGAATTTTACCGAATCGCTAATATTATTAGAAAATATTCATGCATCCCGTTTTGCGAATTCTAAATTGCGATTCGCTATTTTTCGCAATTTAGAATTCGCAAACGTCCGGGATGATGCATGTGGGTGATTGTCACCAAAAAAAAATGCATTGTCATTTAGTCCCTGATCTAGTGCATTCTAGGTAACTACATTTTGAAAATTACAAATACTTTTCCACTTCCCATTGTTGACCATGAATTTTAGTGTCAGATGAATTAAGTATTTTAATAACGGCATATGCCTCTGATTGTAATCTGGTTGCAAAATAATGAAAGCAGGTGATAATGCATATGCAAAAAAATGTTTACTGAAGAAAAGGCCATTCTTCAACTAAAAAAGTAAACTTTAATTTCTAAACACAGTCCTGTTTCCTTTTATGAAAAAACAGACATGCTAGTGAACAATTTAATGTCCACGATAAGAGAAATCCAGCAGTATGAGCTGCATGGCTTTTTGTCTTTCCCCTGTTTAGGAATGACCAGTATGGAGGAATTCAGCATCGAGGAGAGTACCGTGCCCGGCTCCGATATTGAGTTAAAGAGCAGGTCAAGATTGGAGCGAGTGTGGAGCAGAGCGGGATGTCTTGAGGAAGAGGGCCCGGAAACCATCCGGTCCAGGCAACTTAAGGGATTTCTGGAAGCTATTGCGGATATAACCTCAGCAATTCCGATCGTTCTTTCAAGACTGTCAACCTGCTCAGACATCAGACACAGCGTGCATGCCCCTTTGAGGTATACGTCGTTCCTCTCTGGTGCAAGGTTTTGCTTGGTATAAAGTACCTCATAGAAGGTAGATGCTATGGGGCCGTCCCTCACAACTACTGTCTTTGGTCACCAAGGAGTCCACTCCCACTGCCTGTTACTGCACTCTGAGTCTATTGTTCAGCAACCTGCTGCATCTATTTCCCCCAATTTAAAAGGAGGGTCAGAGCCGAAGCAGCACATATTCAGCCTTGTCAATTTCAAGCCCCACAAATTGTACATGTGCCACCAAACCCTTGGAGTACCTGTTCGCTTGTGTATGCGTTCTAGTTCCAGCACTTATTTGTGGAGGTGCTCCCCTTTGTCTCATCAGAATTTATTATCCGCCACAGACACAGCAATCAGTTCCCCACGAATAACTGCTTCCCAGAAAGAAGTGACCGACGTGTCTTCTTCACCACTCCTCATGGGCAGGAGGCACAGAAAATGGGAGGAAGGGCTAAACTAAGGGATACTGCTACGTAGCCTGATCGCAATCACAGCTCTATCGCTGTGTCTACGACTAGGATGTGGAGCTCATTTGTTCCCAAAAAGTGGTCTAAGCATGAGTATGTCTTATGGGCATGTGAGAAAAATGTACAGTCCTGAGGCTGCCGGTGTTGTGCTTGTCAAAGTTCTCTCAGCCCCATCTCCTGTAGCCATTGGGCCCCTTTTCCAAATAGGGCTCCTGTGTGACCAAATCAGTGTCCTGAGCGGTGTAGATAATTGTTGAACACTAAGTTAAGGTCTTCTCCCATGAGCACCAGTCTATCCTGTGTGGACATCACCACTGCCACTGCTCACCTCAGGAAACGCTCTTGACCCTCATTGGGGGTATAGGAAGGCCAGTGCAACAATGTGGTCTCCCACACTCACGGAGTATGCCAGGACATGGTCCTTAATCTCTACTAGCTTAGAGCCCATCTTACCTCGGAACATGTGGGAGACCAGACACTGGTCTGCCCTTATACCCTCCATGTATGAGAGGATGGCCTGTCGCTTGGTTGGGTTGGGTTGTTGAGCCCATTCACATTGATGGTGACAATCTTTAAACATAATCTTTAAACAGTCATGTGGGGATTTAGGAGGAAGGAGCACTCAGTGATGATCCCCAAAAAAAGGCACCTCCCTTTGTCTGACGTACACGCTGCAATCTTTGGCGAGCCCCATGTGTGCTGGAGTCTAGAGTGTAGTGCATACCTTCATGGTGGGAGTAGCCCCCTTTAAGAATATAGCAATAAACATAAAACCAAACATTGCTTCTGAAAACCTGAGGTTCCAATGCAAGCCAGAATGGTCACACTGGGAATTTGGGTTCTGTACTGTGGTCCAAGAATGTCTCCAAGCTACCCTGTCTCCCTCTGCCCTGCCCCAATCCACAACACTGACTGTAATCCGGGGTCTTCCTGGTGCTCATGTTGCCTCTGCTCCGTCTGCATCACCAGACAACATTTCCAGCTCAGCTTGTCACTCCATAGTCATGGTCGCTGGGTTAGGTCGAAGACCCTTAGATGGCCCTTTGCCATCCTGCCATCAGAGGTGTTTCCAAGCCTTCCCCCTTCTGGGCCGGTCCACTGATCTCCTTCTGTGGACCCCTCAATGTTCAGCACACAGCAGGCCTCTCACAGGGACCAGAATTAATGAGGTGTATCCTCCCACCAGAAGATTATGGAGAACGGGTGGCCCCAGGAATAAGAAATGCCTTGGTCTCAGAGATAGGCAGTTACTGGGTGATAATGTTATCTCTTGCAGTATGAGAGTTGACAAATATTGCTAGAACATCAGTGTGTGCCCTCTCTGAATAGTAGGGGGTGCGGTTCCCTGGTCTTACTGCTAATACTTTCTTTAAGTTGGAAGTCATGGAAACAGACCAGTATGTCTCCTGGGTAAGTAAACAAGTGAATGTTTTGTAAAGAGCATGAACGCCAAGGCATCTCAGCGTTGGAGTTGCCTTTACTGATCACACGGGGAAAGAGGAGAGAGCAGGCTTAGACCTTGGATACAAATAGCCATGTATTTAAGGATTTTCTGAACATCTGCCTGTTGGTTTGAGTCCTCAGTGCAAGAGGCAAGGTGTTCTATAGTTTACAGGCCTGGTGGAAGAAGCTTCTAACCCCCACACTTTACTGTCTTGACCCTAGGGATCAGTTCCAAGTATTCCATTGCAGGGGGCTCCTTCCTGCTGATGTGCCTCTCAGTCCCAGAGCCGGGAATGCCAGGGCCACTGCCCGCTGCTCAGCGTAGGCCATGGTCCTTTTCAGGTCACGGCTCCTTGGTCACCATTAGACGTGCCAGACTCCCCGATATAGGGCCGGTCCTCAGGGTTGCAGAGCACCCGCGCAGTGTTTAGTTGCATAACTTCCAAGAGGACCCATTGGCAGCAGGTATGGCTAGAAGCTGTGGTGTCGCCACTTACCAGGGAGTCGTGATGCTGTGCCATTACAGGCGGACCGCGGTCACCGCCATGCTAACTTTCTCCATTCTGCCATCTCGTTTTTCTTTCACAGCCCTGGAGACGGGCCTCTCTGCTGGTATGTAGGTACCCTGGTGCCCTGCTGGCCCTAGGAGTATTGAGGGTACTTTGAGCCTCTTTTGGTGTTGGGTGGAGGGTGGGCGCCAGGCTCAGTCAGTGGGGGTTACGGAGGGATGGGGAGACACATCCTATCCATCCTCCATCTTGGCCATGCCCCTATGCAACACGTGTGAAGTTATTGTCCGCAAACAAATTGTGGGATCTAAATCCAGGTCAATCAGCATTTAAATTAGGTATTTAAAAACGTACCCATCTGTGGCCCACATGCAGATAGAGCAGTCTTGGCAAAACAAAAGCATGCATGGGCAGTTATAAATCCGCACCAACTGGCCTCTCCATCCTCATACCTGGCCTCTACATATTCCAATCACTTGAAGCTAAGATTCATTGCCCTCAGACTGGGTGAGTGGCTTTTTTTAAAGCACTCAGCCCTATGGCCCGTCCCAATGGAAGAAACCAAATGCAGGGGCTGTGGTGAGTTGGATGAGTCCCTTGATCACGTCCTGTTCATTTGCCCCGCCATGTTGGACGAGCATAAAACAAGACTCTGGACTGAGTGGAATAGGCTGGGAGATCAAACCTGTTGGCAGAGCATTATATTAGCACTTAACCCAGAAAACACTGCCCTAAACATCCGATTGACAAAAGTTATCCATTTCGCATATAAAAGGTTTAAGTCCTTAGGTGGCCCCCAGATGGTCCAGTCCAATAAACTATTAGCTGCTACTTGTAATCTCCTGCAATTTCATACAGCAGTTAGATGTAATTGGAGTGTTGCTAGTATTGGAAATTTTAAAATTACATTTGTGTATTTATGTTTTTATTTGTATTCATACCATTTAAGACATCCGTTTTTTATAACATCAATTGGTTTTTATTGCATTGTATATTGTAAAGGTTTTGACCTACTATACGCAATAAAGATTATTATGATGGGTCGGTCAACCTCTTCGATTTTCCCCCAGGCAGTTCATTTACTTGTTCGTTTTCTCCTTTCTTGGATAAAGGAAAGTCATATTACTTGCTGGTTAGCTTCATTACTCCTGGTCCTGTTCTACTTGCCCCATTCCTCACTAAATAAATGATTCCTCCTTGCAAGACAGACAAGAAGAAGAAGAAGAATGCAAGAAGTATGTGCCCCTCCCATAAGGATAGTGCCTATAAAGGCAATACTTACCCAGCATTCCTCTTGAAATCCCTAGTCTCCAAAAAACTGAAGGTTGGGTTGAAGGGAGGGAGGGGCATGGTGAATGGGAAAATGACAACAGGACCAGGAGTAATGAAGATTACCGGTAAGTAATATGACATTACCCCTACGTTTTCCTTGTCCTCATCTCATTTCTCACTAATGAGAAATACTAAAGCCGCCTCAAGCCGGCCTTCAAGCATGGCACACCATCATAGAAGATGATAGAGACCATTACTGATTTCAACACCCAATAGTGATTTATTTAAATAGTAGTGAAAATCAAAACAAAACTGACTACAACACGACCATACCATAATTGGTACTCTCAGACAACACATTCTGCAAATGGTAATGGCGCACAAGGTGTTTGGTGTCCCTCAGGTGGCTGCCTGACAACTTTCAGCAATGGAAACACCATCAATCTCAGCCCAGGAGGCTGATATTCCCCTGGTAGAACACCCCCGCACCCCCTTGGGAGGAGGAGACCCAGACACATTATAATCTTCTTGATTATGCGACTAATGGATAAGAAGCAAGTGTCTTCCCCTTTGTTGGAGAACTCAATGGACGCAAACAGAGAATCAGAACAATGAAAGGTTTTAGATCAATTCACATTAACTCAAAACGCCCTCCTAACATCTAAAAAATGCCACTAAAATGTCCACAATTAATTATTCTTCCTAACCAAGGCAGGCAAAATGATTTCTTGGTCCATGTGAATTGGGAACAGACTTTAGGCAACTGAGAAGGATCCAAATGGAGCACAACTCTATCTTCACAGAAGGAAAGGAAGGGCTCCCTCACTATCAGAGCACCTAACTCCCCAAGAAGTCAGCCAAAGTAATGGCCAGAAAAAAACAACTTTTATGGTCCGGAATTTAAACATCCACAGTCTCCTGAGGCTCAAAAGGATGGGAAACCATATTGAAGTACTGGGTTTTTCAGAACCGGTACTGAACCGGTATCCCAGGGGTGCCAGGGACAACACCCAAAGACTTCGGGTACTTCCTGATTCAGACACAGAAACTCAGAGTCTTCTAGGTGAAGTCAAAGATCAAATTTATTGGCAGCAACCAAGTAACAGACGTCCTAGAAGTACAACACGGTGTATGTTCTTAGGAGACTGCTCAATCTTACAAAGCCAGCCTTCTCTTTTTATACCAAATATTAAGCTTTAGGCAAACATTCTTTAAATTTCAGTTGACCATTCACATGTTTTCACTACAAAGAAAAAGCAGAGTCATGATGAGAAGCCCATATTTCAGTTTGTTCAGCCCACAATAAATTATCCGGCAAGGCTCAGTTTTCTCATCAGATATCAACAGACCCCCAATAAAATCGGGCACCTCCTCCTTGTAAAGCAAGTCATAAAGTAGGAAACAGGGACAGGTGTGTGCGAGATTAGGTGTGGTTTGTGTGCGATGAAAGGTTTATGGCATGTTGTGCCTTGATACTATCTTGTTCGGCCACTGGGAGAGGAACTGACCGAACAGGTTTGGCCTTGGGCAGTGGAGTCAGCTTGCCCAGGTCACAGGGAAGTCAGAAGATGTGTACGTGTCCTTCAGAATCGTGTTTGGCCTTTAGTCATCTGGCCTATGTGAGGGCAACTCACAAAATGGCTGCCGTACACAAAATGGAAGCCGAGGGTTCAGGACGAAAATTACGATTTAAGAGTGAAATTGTCACTCGAACATGACGAAAATGCTTGTGCATAGTGTACTAGCCATTCTCGGTCTTCTGATATCAAATTTGTCATGCTACGATGATTTTTATAACACGAGTCCAGAATTTTCAGTACCACAGACCCTCCTTTTGCCCTTACATAGGCAATAACCTATACTCATACTAATCTGAGTCCAGGTCTATATTCCTAAAGTCATTGAGATGTTGCTGTAGCATCATCCTATTACTTAGCTCGTCCCTTGATACAGGTTTCTTTACACACGATGTAGCACAGAGGCCACATATTGCAGGAGCACACTGTACGCACAGACAGAACAGGAAAAGGATGGCTAAGATCACCCCAACGACCATCAGAATTTTCCATCCCCAGGCGGATATCAGTTCCCAGAACCATCCCATCAACGACCAATCTCCTTTATCCACATGAATAGATTCGGAAATCTTATGCAGTTTGGAGATGGCCTGGTACACAGTTGGAGCGTTGTCTGGAATGAAAACACAGCAACTCGATTGGATCAATTTACATACCCCACCTCGGTCTGCAAGTATGACATCTAACGCGACCCTGTTCTGAAGGGTCATAAGACGATCCGACTGGAGCTCAGCAGTCAAGTTACTAAGGGCACCGGCAGTTTCAATTACGGTGGATTCAACCACCCTTGTCAGTTGCCTTATGTTCCTGCTGTTAACCATAGGTCCCCAGAACGGCAGAAAACCTTTTGCGAAGTCCCCAAATTCTTGTCCTTCAGTATCTTCTTTGCTGAAGACGCCTCTAATTATCCTTGTCTTGTGGTAATCTGCCGCAGCTGTGTAGGTGGGAGGCAACAGGAATGAAACAAAACATGTGCCTGAAAAGTCAGGGGGCAACCATGTATAGGCTCTATCATGGCAGATGAAGTAGGTACCCTTAGCTGCTAGGAATTAAAGGGAAGTCTGCGACGCAAAAACATACGTTTCAGTACAGATACTCTTCCCTAACTGAGCTCTGGGATTCTTGCCATTACCTTGCAGACATAAGTGACCCTGATGGGGTACAATCCAGATCGGGGAAGATCTCTTAGCTTGCTGTTTCTCACTCTGAGTAGTTCCATATCCGGTCACGTTCCATCCTATGTATACTAGAGTCTCATCTCTCGGGATAGTTTCGAAGGAAATATCTTCCTTAATCATGTCTACTATACCCTTAACTAGAGCACTATTCTTAGGATTGTCTGTTACAGAACGTAGGGGTAAACTTCATGTGCGTAGATGAACATCGTTCTGTATGCCCACACAGAACCATTATGGCTGAATGGTAGAACTAGATAAGGGAAACCTTTATCCGTTGTGTGAGGCATAAGACCACACACCCAGTAATTAGTTGTGTTCACTACTAATTGGTGTTGGTGCAAAAGCTGAACGAAGGAGTTATTAATAAACTCTAATCTCCTAGCGGATTCATGTTCAGGAAGAGGTTGAAAAGAATGTGAGGAAACAGTAGGTTGAGGTATGGGTGATGTAGTTGGTGCAAATGTCACTTGTAAAGAAAATAAGACATATCGAGTTAAAAACAACATTGCACCGAATAACATGAGAATGCATAATAATAAAAAACGTTTCTTGGTCATCAATTTACATATTCTGGTTTTAAAGTTCATTGGTTTGGCAGGTCTCTCCATCTCGAAAAACTCCATCCTCTATAATATGCTGTTCGCGATGGTTGGGTGTTCTATGCTAAGGAATGCTTCTGTCAGTCCAGGGCAACTCCCTTAGACCAACCAGAACTGTCGACCTAACGTCTTCAGCTGCACCCCAAAGACTTTGGGCAACCGCGACCCTACAGCGGAACCTGGATGGTGGTTCGAAAAACAAAAATAAAAAAGTTTCTCAGATGGGAGGGCTGCACTTTCAAAAATAGTACTTAGAAAAGACAATTTTATTAGTTCATAATTCTCGGCCTCAGATTATATTTCTTCTTTCCAGGCATTGTCTGATCTTGGAAGAGGAGTTCAGGTTCGGTAGTGTCCAATCGAATTGACGGTGGCACAGCTGCTTGCAAGAGATTGTCACTTTCTTTCTCAGTAATTGTTCCTTTTATACGTGCATCACTAAAAGGCAGAAATCGAGGCACAGTTTCAGTCTCTGAGTCGGCGACGCCCTCCTGGACCCACTGGTCGTACGGCAGAGGCAAATGTACCCTCTTGCAATGTACACCGTGGATCCAGTGCTTCTTTCCTTCCACCCGAACAGCTGATCTTGTTGAAAGAAGGACGAGGTGTGGGCCGGTCCACCGGGGCTGGTCGTTCTATGTTCGCTGAAAGTCTTTCACCAGAACCCAGGATCCAGGATCGATTTGATGACCTGGAGCTTCAGAGACCTGTGGCAGAGTATCGTGAACCTGTTGGTGTAAAACACGCAATTTAGCCGTCAATTCCTACAAATAGTCAAGCAGTACAGGGTGTTCGATTTCACTGAATTTTGTAGGCCTAGGCACTCCCCATATGTTGGCCGGGCGGCCAAATACTATCTCATATGGGCTAAGTCCCACTCGCGAATGCACAGTCATTCTGGTTGATAGGAGTGCCAAAGGCAGAGCGTCAGGCTATTTAAGACCAGAGCTCGCTTGAATTGTGGCCAGTTTAAGTTTCAACGTGCCGTTGTAGCATTCTACTAGTCCAGCTGATTGGGGGTGATTTGCAGCGTGGAATTTCTGTTGGATGCCTAGCCCTTCACATACTTTCTTCATCACTTGACCCACAAATTCACTCCCATTGTCACTCCAGACCATTCTCGGCATTCCAAATCTAGGGAAGAATTCTTTCACACGGGCTTTAGCTGTGGATAAGGCAGTGTTATCTATCAGGCGGTATGCTTCTATCCATCTTGAAAAGGCACAAACAACAACGAGTACGTATTTCAAATTGTTGCACCTTTCCATGTGGATGAAATCTAGCTGCAAAACCTCGAACGGATACGTAGGAGGCGCAAAATGACCAGCTGGAGTTGGGGTTCCCCTACCGGGATTGTATTTCAGACATACCATGCAATTCTTGACCAAATTCTCTGCACACTTAGGAATTCCAGCATTTTGCCGTACCGGAGCCAACAACTTACTAATCCCTTTAACACTGATGTGAGCCATTCCGTGGGCCATCGTAACCACTGCAAGCAAATACGCATCGGGTAGCAACCATCTCTGATGCTCTGACAATTCAACCCAACAACCATTGGCATCCATTTTACCCGTACTTTCTCTCCACACACTCAATTCTTTCTCTGTGGCTTCAGCTTGAATGGACCTCACACTCGCTATCGTATCTTCACACATTCCAACGTCACCAATCCATCTTGCAGGGCCTGCAACATACATTCGACTCATCACATTCCTCGCTGTTTCTTTTGCGACTTCGTCAGCAAATGCATTTCCACGACCAACATCATCCGTCACCTTCTTATGTGCACTGCATTTCACAATCGCAACTTGCAACGGCAAAGTAAGTGACTCAAGGAGCTCATTCACCAACTGACCATGCTGTATCTTAGCTCCATGCGAAGTCAGAAATCCACGTTCTTTCCACAATCGTCCAAAACTGTGAGCCACACCAAATGCATACTGGCTGTCGGTATATATGGTCACTTTCATTCCTTTCGACAACACACACGCTCTCGTAAGTGCAATCAATTCTGCTGCTTGAGCTGAATTATGTGGGATACGTGCAGCTTCAACAATCGTATGCAAAGTCGTGACAGCGTATGCTGCAGTCGTATCACCATTCGGAAGCTTGAAGCATGAACCATCCACCCATAATGTACCGTCACACTTCACAAGAGGAGTATCTTGGAGGTCTATTCTACCTTTCGTCTCTTCTTCTGTTCTAAGAAAACAATCATGTTGTTCTGAAGCATCTAACTGTGCTATAATTGGCAACAACGTAGCTGGGTTAAGCGTGTTGCATCTTTTTATGTGCACATGACTTGCTAACAGTGTCAACTCGTAACCTGAAAACCGAGCACTAGTTAAGTGCTGTGTCTTGGTCCTGTTTAACAACGTGTCTACTGCATGTGGAACCAGCACAATCAATGTATTATTCATCACTAAACCAGCAGACTGTCGAATAGAAACAGCTGCTGCCGCTGTGGCTCTCAAGCAACTCGGCAATGCTTTAGCTACCGGATCCAAAGTTGACGAAAAATACGCGCATGGACGCTGCTTGTCTCCGAACAACTGTGTCAAAACTGATAATGCACAACCCTCTTTCTCATGGACATACAATGTAAAGGGCTTACTGTAATCGGGGGTACCCAACACAGGAGCCAAACATAATGCATTGCGCAATTCGGAAAAACTTTTCTGACACTCTTCTAACCATGGAAGGGGATTCGGTGTATCTTTACAGGTTAATGCCACCAGAGGTTTGGCCATCAATGAAAAATTTGGTATCCATTGTCTGCAATATGATGTAATGCCTAGAAGAGCATGTACTTCTCTCTGTGTTCTTGGCACACTCAATTTCGCTATTGCCTGAATTCTTTCTGGGGTCAGTTTTCTCCCCTCCTTCGATAAGAGATGACCTAAGTAGGTCACTTCTTGTCGACAATATTGTAATTTAGAAAGAGACACTTTGTGATGTAAATCAGACAAATGACGCAACAACAACAATGTGGCTTCTTTACAGATTTCCTCAGTATCTGCAGCCACAAGTAAATCGTCGACATACTGTACAAGGGTGGCGCCATCAGGTAAAACAATCGTATCAAGCTGTGTCTTTAAAGCCTGACTATATATTGATGGGCTTTCACAGTAGCCCTGGGGAGCGCGTTTAAAGCGGAAGCTTCGGCCTCTTAAACTGAAGCCAAAAATATCCCTGCTCTCCTCGGCAATCGGGATGCTGAAGAAAGCATTCTTCAAGTCAATCACCGAGAACCAAGTTGCTGAAGCTGGAATCATAGTCAATAGGGCAGTGATATCAGGAACAACTGGAAATTGTGGCACAACGATCTTATTGACCTCTCTAAGATCAATCACAAACCGGTAAACAGGTGGCTGAGTAGGGTCAGTACGCTTCAAAACAGGCAGAACAGGACTATTGCAAACGTTACATCTTGTCTCTTCAATTACATCTTTTTCAATTCAATCATAAATGATCCCTAGTAATGCTTTTTCACCTTCACTAGAGATTTTGTATTGGGGAATGCGTGGCATTTTAACATTGGCTTTCAATGTCACAACATATGGCGGTATTTCCAAAAGACCCACATCATTAGGACCAGTAGCCCAAAGAATATCGGGAAGAAATGACAATTCTGTCGGCAGTTTGTCCTTCGACAAATACATTGGAGAGATCACTTTCTTACCCAGTGTAAGTTGTACTCCCGAAGGAGAGCAATACAAAGTCGCATACAATCTCTTCAACAAATCCAATCCTAACAAGTTTTCACCGCAACCTGTCATCAGAATAAGGGGTGCTTCGAATTCACAAGGTCCAACAGAAAGGGACATGGGACTAGAAACTGAGTTCCTAACCGGGGCGCCAGAAAAACCTACTGAAACATTCGTTTCGCCAGACAAAGGTGCGCCAGGGAGTTTAGAATGCATAATAGAACTCTTTGTAGCACCAGTATCCAACAGAAAAGGCTCTGACACACCTGATGTAATCACCTCAACATAAGGGCCACTCTGATCTACTGGAACTGAAACAACTCCCTCTCTTTGTCTATGGCTGTCCTAGCAATCATTACCTTCCATATTCTCATCTTCTGCATAGTAGTCATCAGCATAGTACTGAGCTGTCCTACCAGATACATTATCCTGCTGATCAAACCTATTCATTGAATTTTGTGGCGGAAGAGAACGTGCGTTCTGGGGGAAATTTCCACGTACTCTACCTCTAGGCGCTTGTTGAACACCTCGACCTCTTACACCAGAAGCACCATTTGTACGCTGTAACAATATAGGACAACTATACTTGAAATGACCCTCTTCCTTACAATACGAACACTGATTGGGACCTACAGGAACACGTGGTTGAGTAAACTCGACCCTTTGCGAGTTCCTCTGATACTGTTGAGGTTGCTGATAGTTATTCTGACCTCCACCACCACGTGGCAGATATGCTTGCTGTAACAGAACCTTCGTCTTTAACTCTTTAGTTTTCTTCTCTGCTCTATCTTTCTCATCTTTATCTCGATTTTCATAATATTGTGCAGTAGCCAATATCTGTGCTGAAGAGGAAACGGCCCAAGAACTTTCTGAATCTTTTAACTTCTTACACAACTCGGGAAGCAAATTGTGCACAAACTTGTCAACGAACAACCGTTGACCACCTTCTGTACTCATGTCTTGACCACTGTGGTCAACAAACGTTTCTTCAAACCTGGTGAAGAAATCAGACACCGTTTCATCTTTCTTCTGCTTACATGCAGATAATTTATCCCAATTCACACGCATCGCAGGCATTAAAGTTTTCATGTAATTAATGATTCTACCAGGGAGATCTGCTACTAAAGACTCGGGTTTAGCACCACCGACTTGTCGGCCATCTGCAGCAGTAATATTAGCCCATGTGTCACCTAACTCTTGATCATGATCTGCATGACTAATCTTTCCCCATAAAGGCTGTGGAACAACATTCCCAAACAACATATCTATATCGGCTAAATTCATAATACAAGAGCCTGCAGTCTGTGACAACTCCTTATAATTCCCTGCAGGGTTTTTACGGGGATCAGGTAATGTCTGTTTAAGGGCCAAGACTTCAGCTCGCTTCCATGGAACATGTACCCAAACACGCTGGAAATGTCCCTGAACAGGTGGGACAGCGGCTTGGTCCCCATCCCTCCAAACTGGGGGAACTTCTCTCATGGGTATTGTCTCACCTTCTTTTTAACAGAGGAATCAGACTCAAACAACGACTGAGAAATACCCTCGCTCCTAAACGACAACAATGTCACAACTGCTTTCTTAACATCAGAACCCACAATCGTGCCTTTTGCAAACTCGAACCGTACACAACACAACTCAGGTGGATTGGATTCCAAATCATTTTCCTCTAATTCTTCACAAAGAAAAACACACATTTTCTCAAAAACGTATCTTTGTTTTGGTTCTTCCCACTGATGGAAGACATCCATAACAGATTCTAGCTCATATCTCGTCAGGTCGGTAACCCATTTATGTGCCAAATGATCCTATGTTTCCTTCTCCCTAGAATCAGGCAATTGACTACGTAATTGTTTACGTTCTGAGGCAGGCGTTACACTCGTGCTCCAAGGAGAGGATATAGAAGACTAGCAACAGTGTCAGTCATTCTCTGTCGAACAGAAGGAGAAGTCGACAAAACGGGGGAAAAAGCAGATTGAGAAAAAGGCAACGCAGGAACAGTAGTGGAAGAGGTAGCGAGGACAGGTGAAAAGGTTACAGGAGTTAAAGTCTGAGCAGGTAATGAGACAGGTAGCAAAGTCAGTGGCCCTTGAGGAGGCAGGACCACAGGAGTAGGAGCCACCTGAAGAGGAGCTGGTGGTTGTGGAAGAACCTGAGGCACAACAATCGGGGGTTGCACAACTAAAGGTTGCGGAGGTGCTGTGGCACTCTGCGCATAGGGGGGTGGCGAATTCAACAAATAGGACATTAGGGGGTCTTTTTCAAGTTCTTTTGCTGCATCTTGCTGAAGAGGCGGCAAAACTGGATAGCATTTATCGATTACCATTTTACGTTGCCTGTCCAACTGTTCACTCATCGGTTCTTCTTCGTTATCTTTAAACTGCATAGCAGCTTGCATTATCGAGATACCCCTTTCTTTCTTATTTTTCTTCGCTAATTTAGTTTCCTTCTGTTTGGCTTCCTTACGCCATAGGCGGAAAGAGTCAAACATCGCCGGCGGGGCTTTCTTCTTGAAAAGTCTAACCTCAAGGTTATCTAGTATTTCCGTGTCAAAGCTACCATATTGTGGCCATTTTAAAACACCATCTTTTCTGGTGTATTTGATCCATACTTCATTGTATACGATGGGGCCTACTCCATGTTTCACATACAACTCATAGGTCGGAGTTCCAATTGGAGGAACCGGACACGAGTCCTCCAACCGGGAATCCCTATTATTACAACCAAGACAAAACAAATTTCCAAGTCTGCTAAGACCAGGCATCTTCGCTTTCTAGTCTAGCTTCAAACTTCAAAGGATTATCGAATACGATATTCTCGTGAATACACGAGTCCTTCGGCTTTGGTACTTGCAAGTTCCAAATCAAAGATCCCGAAGGGATACCCAAACTAAGAACCAAACTAAGGACTGGGAGACGCTCCACTTATACTTAACTGAGGTATCGATGACGTCACCAGAAGACTCGTCTATCGTTTCGCTCTACCAAACGTCAAGGGTCCAAATCAGGGCGATAGTCAGGGCAGCAGTCCTTCGTAGCCGTCGGGAAGCGGGGAACCTCGCAGCAAAGACTTTCGGACCACGTCGACACTTCGATGAAGTGGCGGCCTTCCTCCAGAATTTTCTCACGAAGCTCCTCACGAACCTCTGGCTTGGACCGGTACCGCTGATATCGCCCAACGTTGGGCACCAACTGAAGTACTGGGTTTTTCGGAACCGGTACTGAAGAGGGTAACCCAGCGGTGCCAGGGACAACACCCAAAGACTTCGGGTACTTCCTGATTCAGACACAGAAACTCAGAGTCTTCTAGGTGAAGTCAAAGATCAAATTTATTGGCTGCAACCAAGTAACAGACGTCCTAGAAGTACAACACGGTGTATGTTCTTAGGAGACTGCTCAATCTTACAAAGCCAGCCTTCTCTTTTTATACCAAATATTAAGCTTTAGGCAAACATTCTTTAAATTTCAGTTGACCATTCACATGTTTTCACTACAAAGAAAAAGCAGAGTCATGATGACAAGCCCATATTTCAGTTTGTTCAGCCCATAATAAATTATCCGGCAAGGCTCAGTTTTCTCATCAGATATCAACGGACCCCCAATAAAATCGGGCACCTCCTCCTTGTAAAGCAAGTCATAAAGTAGGAAACAGGGACAGGTGTGTGCGAGATTAGGTGTGGTTCGTGTGCGATGAAAGGTTTATGGCATGTTGTGCTTTGATACTATCTTGTTCGGCCACTGGGAGATGAACTGACCGAACAGGTTTGGCCTTGGGCAGTGGAGTCAGCTTGCCCAGGTCGCAGGGAAGTCAGAAGAGGTGTATGTGTCCTTCAGAATCGTGTTTGGCCTTTAGTCATCTGGCCTATGTGAGGGCAACTCACAAAATGGCTGCCGTACACAAAATGGAAGCCGAGGGTTCAGGACGAAAATTACGATTTCAGAGTGAAATTGTCACTGGAACATGACGAAAATGCTTGTGCATAGTGTACTAGCCATTCTCGGTCTTCTGATATCAAATTTGTCATGCTACGATGATTTTTATAACACGAGTCCAGAATTTTCAGTACCACATATCCTTCAAGACCAAGTGGGTACAAAGGGCAAACAAAAGTTCTGGAGATGGGAAAACTCTTTATCAGATCCTCAGAATCAGAAAGATGAACCCAAGGGGCTCATAAACACCTTAATGACAGACCACTGAGCCCGCAAGATAGAAAAGATACATTTTCTAAAAACCACCCCAAAACAACTGAAGAATATGATTCAAAGTACTTTCTCAAGGACAAAGGTTCAAGGGTGCACACCAACTCTGAAAACTTCCCCAGTGATGACCATAACATTTTAAGGTGGATGGATTTCAAGACTGCTGAATGGCAATAGCAAAATGCCTAGGAACTCCATTGTTCTGTAATGCCCTCCTCTCAACTGCCACACCGAGAGATAACGTCTCTGGAGCAAGAGAACATGAGACATCCTAAGAGGAGAAGGCAAGACAGGCAGAAACCATGGACATTGAACAGCTCGGGACTTCAGAAGAGGTAACCACGACTGTTGAGGCCAAAATGGGACCACTAATATCTGTTCCATGCACTCACTCATCATCATCATCATCATCATCATCATCATCATCATCATCATCAAACCACTTTATTCGGTTAAATTAAAACCATAACAGTACAGCACAAACATACAAACATATAAGTGCAAAAATACAAAATACAGTGCCAACAATATAATGTAATGTAATCCGGCCACAACAGTCTATGTGCAAAAGGTGCAATACAGTACTGGTCAAACACAGTGCATTTTAGGGCAAAAGTGAAAGTGCATTAAAAAAATTCAATATACACAACATTAAAATTTCGACCGTAATTAAAAAAGTTTAGAAAAGATTAAAAAGCAAGTAATCTAAAACCCCGTTAATTATGGGCTTTCCTCACGGCTATTCCTCAGTCTAGCAGCTGACACAAGGAAACTGGCTATATAAAAAATCTTATTAGGGTCATTTAATAACTGTAAGTACAATAAGGCTGGCTTTACTTGAATAAAACCCTTTCTTTTTAGTATTGGGAATAGGAACCTCTTTCTTATCTCACTATAAAAGTCACAAAACATTATGAGGTGCATTGTATCCTGAACTGAGAAGTTATCGCAAGTACAGGGCCCTAGCTCTTTCAGAGTGCACCACCCCTTAGAGCTTCCTAGAGAGAGGTAAATTAAGTTAAAACGAAAACGTGCTAAAAGCATACGATGAAAAGGCCTAGTAACGATTTTTAGATAGGGTTCCAGCATGGGTGAAGTCTTTAAAAGGTAATGTGCTTTAATCGTTACTTTTATCAACTCCAATTCATCCCGTTATACGGCCCATAAATTTAAAAGCAGTTTTTTCACCCAGCTAGAATCTGTTCTTGTAATTTTCCCAGGGTCTTCAAAAAGGTCCTGTCGGCCAACTGTTGCCAAAGTTTCCTTTACGTAAACAAGCCACCTAATCTTATGTACATAATCCAAAATGAGACAAACCCTGATTAGTCTATGATTGAGAACTTATTCAGGATTAAGCCATAGTGTAAGCCAAAAAATGACTGGAGCCAGCCTAAGTTTATCTGTTATATAGCCCATCCCCAATTCCTGATGAACAGCATAGGTAGGTGTTGACTGGGGGACCGATAATACTCCCCGTAGAAATGTATTCTCCTCTATCTGTAAACCCTCCATGGGTCTATACCCCCAAATCGAAGAACCATATGTTGCGATTGCAATCCATTTTGATTTATAAATGTTCAACATTGCCTCTACAGGTTTGGCCCCCAGCCGTTTTGAGAACTAATTTACGGCTACAATTGCCCTAGCCATACCATTAACCTTAATTTTATGTTGAGCAGCCCATGTACCATTCTCATCGAAAAGAACCCCCAGGTACATAAAAGAGGTTACCCTGGTAAGTTCGGAGCCTTCGCAATAAAAAGGCCTGCAATTTCTTTTACTCTGGCGACCTATACTCATCACATGCGATTTAGCTATGTTTACCCTTAAATCCAATGATTTCATAAAATGTCCAAATCCCTGTAGCAGCTTCTGTAGGCCGACTGATGCGCGCGATATCAAGACAGCATCGCCGGCATACAGAAGCACAGGGCAATGCTCCTGACCAATTTTAGGGACATCTAAACTAGCTACATATAAAAACTTGCCTAAATTATTAATATAAAGGGTAAAAAGTAATGGAGTAAAATGCAACCTTGTCGGACTCCACGACCAGAACTAAAGTGCCTAGTACAGTTACCATCTTGAGCAATCCGTACCCGTGCAGAAAGGTTCTGATGCAGGTCAGCTAAAAAATAAACTAGCCTCTTTTCCATCCCCATCTCTAGGAGAACCTGCCAAAGCTTTGACCTGTTTACCATCCATGCACTCACTCAACATCCTGGCCAAGAGTTTGGGAATCAGAGGCATTGGGGGAAAAGCATAGAGAAGAGACACCAGCCAAGGGATCAATAAGGTATCTACCGTTCAGGCCCCCTAATTAGGAACTCTGGCACAAAAGCGTTGAATCTGAACATTGTGGTGAGTTGCAAACAGATCCAGATCTGGTTTCTTTAACCTGACGCAGTTCTAGAGAAACATTTTTCTGGTAAGGGGCATCTCCTCAGATGAGGGAAACACCCAGTTGAGGAAATCTGCCACCACGTTGTCCAACCCTGATGTGCATCGCCAAAGGGACTCTGGTGACAATCTGCCCAAAGGAGCAACTGAGCTGCAACTAGATTCAGGGACTTTGACCTGAAACACCTGGTTGTTGAGGTATGCAATCGCCACCATATTGTCTATCCGGACAACCAAATTGCAACCATCCAACACCTGCTGGAAACCAAAGAGTGCCTGGGACACCACCATAAGTGTCCACCATAAGTGTCTGCTGTCGTGAAGGGAACCATCTGACCTGAAGTGACTGTCCCTCCAGAGTGCCCCCACCCCAACTAAAAGAACTGGCATCCATTGTCAGAATTTTTGATGGGTCTCATGGGAGAAAGACCCTTTTGGAAAGACAGGAGGGATTTACTCACCACAGAAGCTCTTGCTGAATGACTGAAGTCAGGGGGACCTGTGCATAGAAGTCCCCTGAAGCCACAAGCATGCAGATGATTCCAAAAGGGTCAAAGATGAAACTGGCCCAAGAGACTGTGAATACAGCTGCTGCCATGTGCCCCAGAAGCCTCAACCAATGTCTCACAGAAAGGGACTGGCTGTTGAACATCTGAAGTGTTAGGGACCATAATGTCAGCACCCTGGACTCTGGAAGAAAGACCTTGTTGAAATGGGTCCAGAACCTGCACCTGGCCCCTATGAAGTTTAAGTCCTGTGATGGCACCATTTTGCATTTTTCTACATTAAGATGGAAGCCTCCTGACATAGATGTGACTGGTATGGGCCATGGAGGAGCCCGTCGTCCAGATCCAGGTAGATGCAAATCCCCTGCAGATGGAACAATACAATCAAGAATGCCACCACTTTTGTGAAAACACTGGGGCCATTTTGAGGTAGAACAATAGTACTCAAAATTGAAAATGCTGGTCCTACATACGTAATCATAGGAACCTTTAGTAGAGCAGATGAATCAGCACCTGATGATAAGTGTCTTGGAGATCTAGAGTGCATATGAAATGGTCTTTGATTACTACAGGATTCTCAAAATGCAAGGTTTCCATTTTGAAGGGTTTTGTATGCACAGACTTGTTCAGAGACTTTAGATTTAGGACCATTGAATTCTCCACCAGAAAGACATTTGAGTAGTACCCCTCTCCCTTCTCAGAAGGATGTACCTGCACTATTGCATTCCTCTGCAGAAGAGATTCCACCCCTTGGATCAGAGCCAACTGTTTCTCTTTCTGCTGAGGCAACAGAGTCAATCACCACTGAATCCCTTGGGGAAGTCACAAACTCGATCCTGTAGCCCTATTTGATGGTGTGCAGAAGCCACTTGTCAAAAGTAGATGCCGCCCATGTTCCCAGGAAATTGACAGTCTGCCTCCAACAGCATATTTTGATGGAGTTACCATATAGTTGGGAACCAGGCTTCATGAGGGACTGTGCCTTCTTCTTTTCCCCTCTCTTAGGATTAACCCTGGGCGTAGTTTGCGTAGTAGCGCTACACGCACTACGCAAGCTACCCGTAGCTGCATGAACTGCGTACTGCGGTAAGGAAAATACTGTTCGCACTGATTGCACAGTGCCGGATGCTTGTCCGCACTGTGCAATCATTGCAAACCACATCTTGCACAGTGCAAGCGGTCGTTTTCTGCCGCTCGAGTAGATTTGTACTTGAGCGGCAGCTTTCTCAACGCGGACTGGTAGTTTCTTATCGCGAGCGGTCGCGAACATACGCGGCCACTCGCAATGACAAACCTGACCTCCCCGCGTTGAGAATCTCGCCAGGAGGTTTATTTTCCACGCCCGCGATCGGCAACTTGATGTTGCTGATCGCAAATGAGTAAAAATGTCTTGCTGGGATGTTGAGTTTGCTCGCTCAGGGTCGTAAACTTGACTTTGAGGACGGTGAGCAAGCAAAAAATGCCTGCCACGTGTTTTTACACTGTGCTACGTGCAATTCGCGTAGAGCGTAATTGCGCAAACTATGCACGCTCCGAGAGCATAGCGTAGTCCTACCCTCGCGGTTACTTAGGATAGGACTTTCTTTGAGGTATATGTTTGTTGCTACTGTTGATGACGAGACGGCTGGTGAATAGAAGACCGCTTTTGTACTTCTTGCTTGTCTGATAGAGACTGCTTCAAGGAAGATGAGAGATTCTTTTTCTTGAATAAATTATGAAGCTTTTCCACCAATTCTGAGCCAAACAGCTGAGACCCATGGCAAGGTAACCTCAACATTGAGGACTATAGTGCTGCATCAGTGTGCCAATCCTTCAAAACCAGATTATGTCTTGCATCTCTGCAAACCCCACCAGTCAAAGCTGAGGCCCATACCACATCAAAGACATTATTGGTCATGAATTCAACCTGCCATTCAACTGGGTCTAGCAGAGAGGAATATTCAGAGGAGTTCCTCCACCACACTGAACAATATCTTAATGTCTGAAAGCAAAGACTGGAAAACATAATAGCCATATTTCCCAGCTCCTAATGCCACATGTGAACTACAAAAACCCTTTCTAAGGGCAGATTCCACTTTTTATCAGTCATATTCTTGATAATGGCATCCTCAGTCAAGGAGGTCCTTCCCACCAGGCTGGCAACAAAAGAGTCAATTTTGAATGGGATCAGGCAGATTTACATGCATGTCCTTAAGAGGATTTAAGTTTGCCATGAAACAAGGCAAAATGATGTTATCTGGTTCCTTCCATTCCTTCCTTAGTACCTCAAATATGAAGGGATGCACAGGAAAATCCATCCCTGATGCACTCTGAAATTAGCACAATAACCCAGAATATGAGGTCTCCGGTACCACATTTCCCTGGAAACCCATATTATCTTTCATACGCACCGCAGGGTCCGTCTTCATAATGTCCCTGCCTACCCAGGATACAGAAAAAGAACTAGAGGAATGCTGAGTAAGTATTGCCTTTAAAGGCATCAGCTTTATTGGAGTGGAATGTACTTGTAGTTTTTTTTTAGTTCTTGTTTTTTGTCTTGCATAGTGGAATCACCTCATTAGTGAGAAATGGGACAAGGACTAGGGGGATCTGGGGTAATAACCTTTTCTGTTATTTGTTTTCATTTTATTCTAGAAACTGACACCTGGTAGTTTTATGAATATTTATCATGACCTTTAATTAACTTCAATTGGTTTGCAGCACATGCTTTACCCTTAACCTTTTACTACCTGTCTATGGCATCCACGCTTGTTCCATTAAATTGTTTCTACCGCATCAGTAGTTGCTGCTACCACCATAGCTTCTTTGGTGTTCTGTGTGAGTGCACCTTCTCTATGGGGTTAGCAGTGCCAGATTAAATCCTGTGGATGCCCCTAGGCAGTCGAAATTTTGGGGCCTCTTCGCAAATTATCTCTCAATACATTTTTAATTTTACCAACCACCAATTTTAGTAAACCAATTTTATTAAACAAAACTAAACATTAATAATTATTAATGTTCATAAACAAAAAATAATTGGCAACAATTTAAGAAAATGTGATTGAAATTTTCTTTCAAGATCAAATCAATATTATTTTGATGCGTTGTCGTAGGGCCACTAAAGGGAGCGGGGCCTATAGGCTGGTGCCTACTTTGCCTATTTGGTAATCTGGAACTGGGGTTTAGCCTCATTAGGCTTTTATGTATTTATTTATCAAGGTTGAGTCATGAGAACAGATCACTTCTTCTTTCAAAAGCAGTGTTTATATTGCAAAGTACAATAAAATTAGGTAATCAAAGCATCCATTTTTGATACCACCTTCAAATTGCAAAACAAGTGGTATTACATGCCATACAAAATATTATTTGTTATGTTTGATATTATAATAAAGTCAACCTAATCTCCTCTTTCCCCGGTATTTGTGCTTTCAGCAACTGTCATCTGCGCTGATGCAATCACAGAGCAATCACAAAGCTTGTCACAAATGTTGTGCTGTCCTGATACTGCTTGAGTTGAAAACATTTATCTCTGTAGCCCAGCCATGGAGGACTGCACCAACCTGAGTTTAAATTGGCCACAAGGATTGGAATCTGGCCGAATCTGAAAGTGGGGCAGCAGCACGTAGAATTTATAACAGGCTTGTGCTCTGAGGCCCATTGGAGGGCTTTTAATTAGTAACAGTTCGGAATACACTGTATAATAACTCACCTCAGACGTCAGGTACGTTATTAAATAGTTTATTAGTCTGAGCATATATATTAGCTTCCTGACACTATTCATCTCCAGTCCTAACCGCCTTGTAATCTATTGAGAAACCCCCAACCTTCCAGAGTACAACACCATTCCTAGACTACATCACAATGCCAGCATGTGCATGCACTTCACATGATTACCTTCTCCCCCTTCCTCCTTTGAGAAAAAATGAAAATTAAAAATAAAAAGAAAACATTTTAACAGTGTTCAATCAAACAAACAGGGGTTTTTAAAAGAAATTCAGACGTTCTGCTTAATTGTTTGTCTTGAGAAACATTAGGCTGAATATTTCCACATTCAGTAAAATTTGCTTTCTTGAAAAATGACTTATTTCTTGTGATTATCTTATTTTCATTCTCTAGTGTTAGTGCTGTTCCACAAATCATTGTTATTTCCAAAGGCATTGGGTGAAATCTACTTTGTGATTTCTTTACTTGCTGCTGTCGAACCAGAACCAGATCACCCACTTGATATTCTCGATTCTGATATCTTCCTTTATTTTCCGCATAATATTTCATTTTTCCTTTTGCCTCCCTATCTTTTTTTAGCACTTCACTATGAATTTCTGGCGGATTTGCTGGCAAGTGTGGTAAACGAGTATACCTTGATTGGCCGAACATTAATACTAATGGACATTTTCCAGTAGATGTATGTGGAGTGTTTCTATAATCTCTCAACTCTTGGCATAACGCTTGATTTATCGAAACTTGTGTCAATTTTGATCTTTGCACAGCTTTCTTAATGGTGGCCATCAACCTTTCCACCATTCCATTAGCTTGAGGCCGAATAGGAGTCACTTTCTGATGCACAACCCCCAGATAGTTCATACTAAATGGAGGACCATTGTCAGTTTTCAGTATATTAAGTATTCCCCACATAGAGAAAATGTCATCAAGAACTGGAAGTACCACTGAAGTCGATGTCAAAGACACTATTTTATCAATAGGGAATCGAGAATATTCATCTATTACGGCTAAAAGATAGTGTCCTGAATCCAAAGGACCATAGAAATCTGCAGTGACATTAACCCAAACCGCATCCAGCAGCTCAGACATATGAAGTTCTTGTGTTTCTCTTTCTTGTGATGTACATTGACATATGTGACCTGACTGAATTACTTCTTCCACTTGCTGGTCTAGTCTTGGAAACCACAGTTTTTCTCTTAATAAGTTATTAGTGGCAGATATACCTCTATGGCTTTCATGAGCTAAATCAATAACTCACCGTTGTAGACAGATTGTGACAACTATCTTGTTTCCTTTAAGCAATATTACTGAAGAAGCTACTGATAATTCTGATTTTATGTTTTTAAAGGTCGAAATGTCATTCTTTTTCACACTTAGGTTAAAACGACTTGCAACATTTATCAACCTCCAGTTATTTTCATGTATAATTTTAATTACTTCTTGAATAGTATCACCCAAACATGTGGCTTCAACCAATTCTTTTTCTAAGATAACTCCAGGTATTGCTTATTTTATTAAAAACAGATATGTTCTACTGTCTCTAGTTGTTGTCTTGCCTTTGAATCAGAAGGATGTATAGACAAATAGTTTGCTGGATTATATTCTTTTCCAGATTTATGAATTATTCTAAAGTCATAATCCATTAATCTCATTCCCCATCTTTCTATTCTTGGAGGCATCTTTGTCTTTGAGTTTCCACAGATGGAAGTAAGAGCTTGGTGATCAGTTGTTATTACAAAAGGCTTTCTATATACGAAGTCATGGTAATGTTCGCATGCCCGTACAACCGCCCAACTTTTTTTTTCAGGCTGAGAGTATTTTTGATCAATTTCTGAAAGACTTTTGCTGGCATGAGACACTACATATCTTGGGGTTTATCTTCCAGGCTTATGTTGTACCAAATTAGCACCTAGCCCCACAGGACTGGCATCCACTATCAATTCTGTACATAGATTTGGATCAAAGTACTTTGAATGTGTTGCCAAGTTATTTGTGACTTTATTTTCTTAAATGCTTGTTCACATCTTTCATTCCATTCAAATCTCCGAACCTTTCTTGTCAATTCTTGAAGAGGTGAACTTAAAGTTGCAAAATTGTTAACATACTTCGCACAATAACTGTCCATTCCTGGAAATGATCTCAAGTCTGTTATATCTTTGGGTCTTTCTGTTGCATTTAGGGCAATTATTTTTTTGGGATCAGGCTTCATTCCTTCTCGAGAAAATATATGCCAGTAGAATGTTAATTCAGTTTTATTCAATTCACATTTCTTGAGATTGAGAGTCAAACCAGCTTTAAGGAGTTGTTGACATACACCATCCAAAGCTTGATCATGTTCCTCTTGATTTCTGCCAAAAACTAGGATGTCATCACTATAATTCATGCTGTTTTGTATTGGCCTTATGACATTTTTTATAATTTCTTGAAATATTTCGGCAGCAGAACATATATCAAAATTCAAACGTTTATACCTGAAAAGACTCTGGTGTGTTGAGAATGTTGTATTGTATCTTGATTGATTATCAATCTCTAGTTGATGATATCCCTTACAAGAATCAAGTTGTGAAAAAACAACTGCACCAATAATATTACTAATCATATCATTTAGATGAGGGCCTGTATACCTCTCCCTTTAAATTGCAGTATTTGGAACCCTCATGTCCACACAAATTCTGATATCTTCAGTATGGTTTTTGGGAACGATTACAATGGGAGATACCCACGGCGTCTGGTCCGTTGCTTCTTCAATTATGTCTTCTTCCAGTAACGCTTTAATTTCTTTTTCAACCTTCGCTTGCCTGTGGACTGGAACCCTTCTGTGAGTCTGAGCTACAGGTTTTAGTGTTTCATCTATGTGTAGAGTGGTTGTTTTATCTTTTAGTTTCGTTATACCATCAAATAATTTAGGATATTTTCTGAGAACAGGGTGATCAGTTGCTATATTACAGGTTACTGCTAGTAATCTCATAAACTGAGTAGTTATGTTACTTAGTAGGCATGGTCCTGGAACCTCTCCATGCAAAACATGTATTTCTTCTTTACTACTTATTTTCTGATGTGTTAGAACTTCCTCAAATTTTCCCAGACAAGACACAGGACGCTTGGCTCCCCATTGAAAAACACTTACATTTGATGGTTTAAGGGGAAGCTGTTCAGACATTTTCGCATACTCAATTACACATGTAATATTGCATGTTGCTCCACTATCCAGGACAAAGGGTACTTTTTGAGAACCTACTAACAAATCCACTGAAGTTGTTTTTTTATATCTTCATTTTTTATCATGTTAAGTTGTTGTACTTCATTTTTTTCTTGCATCATTTATAGCCTTTCACTATGCTCAAAATCTTCTTCAGATTCTTCTTCTCTTTCAATTCCTTCCATTTCTCTTATGTGTTTTACGTTTTAATTTCTTATTTTCCGTCATAACTGAATTGTCTTTTTCCACTTTCTTTCTTAGCCCAGTTTTCCTTTTTTTCTTTCTTAAATTTACAGACGCTTGCAAAATGGTTGTATCTCCCACATTCTGTACATTAATGTCCCATAGCTGGACAGAATTTTTGATGAGGAAACTGAAATCCACATCAACAGCATAGTCTTTTCTCTTTGTAACACGTCTCCATTCTCTTTGCATTGTTCACTTTTGATGACATTTGTCTCACTTGCTCTAAGGTCTTTATTTTTCCTTCTTCCATATTCATGGCATGTTTTTCAGCCCGCAATTCTGTTCTTGCCATGTGCACAATTTCTTGTAAATCATATGTTTTCTCGAAAAGTTTCTTTCTGAACTCTTTTTAATTGCAACCATGTATAACGTATTGCTTCTTTATTATTAAATGTATCAAATTCACAAAACTTTACCAATTTGTTAAGTCTGGTGACAAAATCATCCATTGTTTCTTCCTCTTTTTGACATGCCATGTGTAATTAGGAGTGGGTGACAAATTCCATTCCGCTCCCGTAAACTGCGATAATTTAACATTTTCGCATTCCGCGGAGAGCGTGAAAACGCCAAATTTCTGCGATCCACAGCGTACCGGAGATTTTTTTCATGCTCGCACTTTGAAAATACGTTCTCGCGCGTGCGATCGCCTTACCGGGATCCCCGCATTCGCTGACAAGTTTTCCCGATCCAGTCGCGTGCTCCACGAGATGTTGGTAGCCATTTGCGCTATCTCGCGAGCGTTCGCGCCCGCGATCACGTCATTTGTCTCGCGATCATGCACCACGAGTGTATGAGATCTCGAAGACGTCATTCGCCACCGCGAGTGAGATCGTGAGGACGTGAACACATCATATCGAATGCGATAGGGAGCGATAGAACCCGAACACGTCATATCCAACGCGTCAGGGAGCGAGAGAACGCAAACACGTCATTTTTGAAGTAAGGTGAGGCTCGAGAACTCGAACATGTAAAATTTTCAATCTGGAGAAGAATATCATATCTAGCAGCATAAAACCTTCTGTAAATGATGATTTGGATGACAAAAGCTCCTCAGATTGGCATTTGGCTGTCCTTTTTTGTTCAAGGAGTCCTTTTTTTAAATGGGGGAGAGGGAGGAAGCGCAACAGAATCTCCAACTTCCTGTTCCTTTCCAGCAGGCTCCTCCCAGTGCTTTGTCCATCTCCTGCTCATTCTGCCTTTGGATTTTGAGCTGGAAAGATCACTCTTTTTGTCAGCTGCATCCTTATCATTGGAGTTGAGGATTTATTAATTGGATATTTTACAAGTAAGTGGGTGTTGTGTCTGTTTGATTGGGAGCATTGCAGTTGTTGCAACTACAATTTAATTTTGGTACTTATTATTCCTTTTTTTTTCATTGTTGTGGGCAGTAGTAGTCAGTAGGCCCAGAGCTAGTCGTGGGTGGATGCATGATGAAGCTACTGTTCCTTTGGTGTGTTTTGAATGCATTTCATTTTCAAGCATCATTTAGGGCTGGGGTACTTATAGTACGGCCCGCGGGCCGGTGGCGGCCCGACAAGCCTTCCTGGGCGGCCCACGGACATTGCAGACACCTGTAAAAATAAACAGAGGGAGGGAGGGAGACACAGAAGGAGGGAGGGAGACACAGAGGGAGGGAGACAGGGAGGGAGGGAGACACAGAGGGAGTGAGGGAGACAGGGAGGGAGGGAGGCACAGAGGGAGGGAGGGAAACAGAGAGTGGGAGACAGGGAGGGAGACACAGAGGGAGGGAGGGAGACACAGAGGAGGGAGGGAGACACAGAGGGAGGGAGGGAGACAGGGAGGGAGGGAGACACAGAGGGCGGAAGGGAGAGACAGAGGGAGGTAGAAGGGAGACAAAGAGAGGGCAGGAGGGAGACACAGAGGGAGGGAGCGAAACAGAGAGTGGGAGACAGGGAGGGAGACATGGAGGGAGGGAGGGAGACACAGAGGGAGGGAGGGAGAGAGGGAGATAGGGAGGGAGGGAGACACAGAGGGAGAGACAGAGGAAGGGAAAAGGGAGACAGAGAGAGGGCAGGAGGGAGACACAGAGGGAGGGAGGGAAACAGAGAGTGGGAGACAGGGAGGGAGACACAGAGGGAGGGAGGGAGACACAGAGGGAGGGAAGGAGACAGGGAGGGAGGGAGACACAGAGGGAGGGAGGGAGACAGGGAGGGAGGGATGCACAGAGGGAGGGGGAAAGAGAGTGGGAGACAGGTAGGGACACACAGAGGGAGGGAGGGAGACACAGAGGGAGGGAGGGAGACACAGAGGGAGGGAGGGAGAGACAGAGGAAGGGAGAAGGGAGACAGAGAGAGGGCAGGAGGGAGACACAGAGGGAGAGAGGGAAACAGAGAGTGGGAGACAGGGAGGGAGATACAGAGGGAGGGAGGGAGACACAGAGGGAGGGAGGGAGACACAGAGGGAGGGAGACACAGAGGGAGGGAGACAGGGAGGGAGTCACAGAGGGAGGGATGGAGACAGGGAGGGAGGGAGACACAGAGGGAGGGAGGGAAACAGAGAGTGGGAGACAGGGAGGGAGAGACAGAGGGAGGGAGGGAGATACAGAGGGAGGGAGGGAGACACAGAGGGAGCGAGGAAGACAGGGAGGGAGGGAGACACAGAGGGAGGGAGGTAGACCCAGAGGGAGGGAGGGAAACAGAGAGTGGGAGACAGGGAGGGAGACACAGTGAGAGGGAGGGAGACAGAGGGAGGGAGGGAGGGAGACACAGAGGGAGGGAGAAGGGAGACACAGAGAGAGGGCAGGAGGGAGACACAGAGGGAGGGCAGGAGGGAGACACAGAGGGAGGGAGGGAAACAGAGAGTGGGAGACAGGGAGGGAGACACAGAGGGAGGGAGGGAGGGAGGGAGACACAAAGAGAGGGAGGGAGACACAGAGGGAGGGAGGGCGACAGGGAGGGAGGGAGACACAGAGGGAGGGAGGGAAACAGAGAGTGGGAGACAGGGAGGGAGACACAGAGGGAGGGAGGGAGACACAGAGAGAGGGAGAGAGACAGGGAGGGAGGGAGACACAGAGGGAGGGAGGGAGACATAGAGGGAGGGAAACAGAGAGTGGGAGACAGGGAGGGAGACACAGTGGGAGGGAGGCAGACAGAGGGAGGGAGGGAGGGAGACACAGAGGGAGGGAGGAAGACACGGAGGGAGACACAGAGGGAGAGTGGGAGACTAGGAGGGAGACACTGAGGGAGAGTGGGAGACTGGAAGGGAGACACAGAGGGAGAGTGGGAGACAGGGAGGGAGACACAGAGGGAGGGAGGGAGACATGGAGGGAGACACAGAGGGAGGGAGGGAGGGAGACACAGAGGGAGGGAAACAGAGAGTGGGAGACTGGGAGGGAGACACAGAGGGAGAGTGGGAGACTGGAAGGGAAACACAGAGGGAGAGTGGGAGAGTGGGAGACTGGGAGGGAGACACAGAGGGAGAGTGGGAGACAGGGAGGGAGACACAGAGGGAGAGTGGGAGACAGGGAGGGAGGGAGAGGGAGGGAGAGAGAGGGAGGGAGACACCAAGGGAGAGGGAGGGAGAGAGAGAGAGAGAGAGAGAGAGAAGGAGGGAGAGAAGGAGAGAGAGAAAGATGTGTGTATGCTGGGTCTGGTAGCTCAGTGGACGAAGGTGTCTGCTGCAGGGACCTAAGTTTAACCTCATGGTCACAATTTTTGTTTGCTTTAGCCCCGCCCCCTCCCCTTCTGACCCCGCCCCCACCGGTGCGGCCCTCAGCCACAAACCACACTGTAAATTTGGCCCCCGAGAGAAAGTTTGTGAGTACCCATGATTTAGGGCATGGAGGGCATGGATGGCATTGGATTGAGCTGGGAAATGTGTTTTTTAGGTTGGGGTTTCTGTTGTTGAGCCTGGCCATGTGGCTGGTGGCCATTTTGAAGACTAGGCCTACAAGCTTGTCTGGCCTTGTCTGCCAACAGGCCTGCTTTCATCCAGTAGGCTCAGAGCGGGTAGCCACAGGTGCATTCAACAAGTGTTCCTGTGTGGTCTGTTGAATTTAGACATCATTTAGGGCATGGATGGCATTGGATTGAGTTGGGAAATGTGTTTTTGTGGGGGTGGGGATTCTGATGTTAGGTGTCTTAAAGACATGTCTTTGTTGTGTGTGTCTGGTGTGTGTTGGTGTGCAATGCATGCAACCTGCAGACCTTTTTTTTGGCCTGTGAGTTTTTGGATTTTATTGCATTAAAAAGGCAGAGCAGTTTGCTTTAGCATGCATCCTTTGCCTGGCTTTTATAGGCCTTTTGTCAGTTCATGGTGTTTCCCAGGCCGCCTGCTTGTTGCTTGTGATTTGTGAGTGTCCATGTGGCTGGTGGCCTTTTTTTGTGGTGGGAGTTATTAGTGTCCTGCTTTTGCCATGTAGGCCTGCATGGTTTTCCTATTGGCTTACTGCTTCCATCCATCCATCCCCTTTGCCAGCAGCAGCTCCATGAATGATGTAATGCTCAAATAATTTAAGCCAAATAGGGTCCACCCCACTTCCATTACATTTGTATTTTGGTGGTTCTTATTCTCTTTCCAATCCTTCCTGAGAGTGTTGTGTTTACACAGTAGTATAACATAGCCCTTGTTGACAAAGTCTCAGAAATGGCTAAACTATATCTTCTTTTGTTTGTTTGTTTGTACTAGTACAGTAGTAACTGAACCACAACAACAAACGCAAAATTTCACAGATTTTCTTCTCCTGGCTCATTTGCTTTTAGGTGCACAAAAAGCCAGAGGAGGAGGTGTCATCATCATCACCCGTTGTACTGCCAGCCAGACAGAAGTCCTGCTGCGCATCACGTCCACGTGTGACCACAACTTGTGCACCTGCGTCCTGCCCGACATCTGAAGAAGATAGCCCCAAAGAAAGGTACCAGGTCCAGTACCAAGAAAGTTGACGGTGAGAAGAAGGAATAGAAAAAGGAAGTGCGACTAACCACAACTGGTGTGCCAGCCAATGTTTTTTTTGGGACCCAAAAAATTATGCATGCAGCAGCGTTGTCCGGGAAGAGGAGTGTGGCTCACTGATTAGAGCGGCAGACCCCGATGCAGAGATCTGGCCCTGGACCAGGGTTCAATTCCCGACGCGGCAGGGTCCTGAGCCCAAAAATATCCACGGACTCGATAATTCTCGCCTCGGTGCCTATTCTAATCATGGGGTCCAACGCTGCAACTCTAGGCAATAGTTGCTTAATCTCCACTACGGCGGCCCACCCGCTGCGGGATGCCTGGCTTTCACCCTGGGGATACCCAGTAGGGGTTATCTCACAGGGAAAAGCCAGGACGGGTTCCCAAGGCAAGCGCCTTGATGCCTTCGGGTGATACGTGCGCTATATAAGTCGCAATACATACATACATACAACCAAGGAGTGTCGCAGAGGTAGCCAGTCTACTAACGAGCAGCGATGTTGAAATGTCATTATCGCAAAGTAGTACACAATCAACGCAGGCGGAAACTCAGCAGATAAGTGTGCAGCAGCAGCCGCAACAACAACAGCAGCAGCCGCAAGAACAGCAGCAGCCGCAAGAACAGCAGAAGCCGCAAGAACAGCCCGCAATAGTAGTTGTTGCTCCTGAAGTAGGGGCATTTCAGGAAATCGAGCTTCCTGCAGACAAAGTGGAGCAAACCACTGTTTCGGAAGTTCTATTGTTTCCAGACCACCAGCAAGGAAAATGAGGCTTAGTCCATCATCTTCTTCTTCAAGCCCCCCTTCTGATGATCATGAGGCCACCTGGCAGCCACCAGCTCGGTCTGAGAGTGATGAACACCACAAGACAATGCTTCTGAAAAGGGAGGTTCCAGAAAAACTTAGAGTTATGGTGGTAGATGTACAAGAGGGGTATGATGTTGATGAAGACGAGCCAGTCATCACGCACATCACTGCTGCCCCAAAGAGGATAGAGACCAACATTATCACCCTGTCCAGAAAGGCTGCTGCTGAGCAGGATGTAGCACGGATACCAACATAGGTTACACCACCAGCTGCCATATTTTCAAAGGCCCGGCAGGGACCTGCATCCAGCTTAACCATCTCAGTAGGTAGTGGTAGTAGAAGTCACAGTGTAGCTGCACAGGGTCACATTCCAACCCCCCTCCCCCCCAGTTCATCTGGTATTGAAAGTGGCACATCAAACAGCACCAGAAAAATCTTCTCCTCAGTGTGGGACTTCTTTTCAGTTAGCACTAAGGAGGAGAACGTTGCTATATGCTAAATTTTTTCGAGAAGGTGTTCGGCGGGTTAAGCTTGGTACAAGCAATGGTACCTGTGGCCAAACAAGTCATCTCAAAATACACCACACTATCGTGTGGGAAAGCCACCTACTTCACTTACAACAAAGTTTAAAAAATCAACCTATTGATGTTGGGCATGAAGAATCAGGGGACCATATTATTGCGGTGGAAGGTGAAGAAGAGGCAGACCCTGTCCCCAGTAATGTAGTGGTACAGCCCACGCCCATATCCTCCTCAGCAACATCTCAGTGGCACCGCAGTAAGAGCCATACTCAGAGTCAGGCTGAGACACCAAGGCGACCGAGTACTACAATGCAACAAAGTGCGTTGTTGAGCCTAAGTGGGTTAATGAAAACAACAGCTCCACAAAGGAAAGTAATCCAGCCTACCATTGAGAGCATGCTGAGGTTGGAGGGGCAGTTCCAACGCAACCACCCAACGGCACAGTTGTACAATGCGAAGCTGGCTAAAATGTTAGCGCTGGACCTTCTCCCTTTTTCATTTGTGGAAGGCGTGGGTTTCCTTGAATTTGTGTCAGCCATCTGCCCTAAATGGAAGGTTCCCAACCGGTGCTATTTCGCAAGAATTGCTGTTCCGGCACTACATCATGATGTGCTCGAAGTGGTTGGACAAGCTTTGCAGCAGAGTGCTGTTCACAATATCCACCTGACAACAGACATGTGGATCAGTTGCCAAGCCACAGATTACATGTGCATCACTGCACACTGGGTCTCTTTTGTGGGGGTTAGAGATAAGCTATCTGAAGGTGGTGCTGTTGACACAGCTGAGATTTTTACAGCTACTCAGAAACATGCAACTGTAGCCATGTTCGCCATGGAGAAATCTTATACTGCTGTAAACATTTTGGAAGAGTTTCGCAGCAAGGTTTCTGACTGTCTGCACCCAAGAGGGCTTAGTATTGGTGTTGTTTCCACAGATAATGGCAGTAATGTACTTAAGGCCATGGAGCTTGGTTCCTATTTCAGGGTTTGGCGCACCGCATAAACATTATAGTTCAAGACTTTCTGAAAAAAGAACCCATAGTCAGCAACTTACTGACCACGTGCCGAAAAATATGCACTCATTTCAGCCATTCTTTTAAAGTTCGGAAGCAGCTGAGGATCATTCAACGTGACTATAAAATGCCAGTCAAAGCACTCATCCAGGAGGTGGCAACACGTTGGAACTCAACTTATTACATGCTTGATCATATGTTTGAGCAGTACAGGCCACTCAATGAATATGTCATGCGAAGAGGGGATGCTACTGTGAAAGGCATGACCCTTCAGATAGACCAATGGTGCCTAGTTAAATGCCTGACTGACATGCTTTGTCCTTTTGAAGTCTTCACACGTGAAGTCAGCAAGGAGGACTGTACTATGGGCCAAGCTATCCCATTATTGCAAATGCTAGAGCATCAGTTGAAGGCGGTGTCTGAATCATACAAAGGTGTAGACGAAAAAAAAGAAGCCTATGAGTTGGTGGCCCGTCACTTAGCTGACAATACAAGGGTGCAAAATAAGATTTTGTCGCAAGAACATTACACGTCTGCCACAATTCTGGATCCACGAACAAAATTGGCACTGAAGACATGAATTCCTTTTTGAGGGATGGTTGTTGCCCGCTCCAAAACTTGGATAGCTGAGGCAGCGAATAAGTTGGAAGATGAACGGCTGCTAATTAAATTTAAAATCCCGCTAGATCAACTGACAACAAGCACTGCAGCAGGGCATCCGACATCAAGTGCAACTTCGGAGGCTGAGGGCAGTGCGTTTGGCTCAGAACACTCACCATCACTATCGACAACTGCAATAACTGGATCATTCGGCCCAGTAGAATCTTTACAGGATTGGTATTTACATTTAGGCATTGGTAAACGCAGTGCTGATGCACAGAGAAAAGACCCGAAAAAAGTTTAGCACCCCTGAACATTGAGCGGATGGTCCAGGTCTATCTGGACGACCCAACAGAGGTGTACATTGATCAAAACCCATTGCGGTATTGGTATGGGAAAAGAGCCAAATAGCCACTGCTCAGCAGGCTGGCGATAAGCTATCTGGCTTGCCCTCTCGCAGGTGTCTCTTCCGAACATGCTTTCAGTGCTGCTGGTTCCATTGTAACAGTGAGAAGGACCAGTCTCTCCCCAAGAAAATTTAGGGGATAACAATGATCAAAATGAATCAGCACTTCATACCACCGAATTACACAATACATGACTCAAGGGAGGAAGATGAGGACAGCGGCTCAGGTGACGGAAGTAGTGTGTTACATGATGATTACCTGCTTCTGGTTGAACCCTCAGAGTTTGAGGACGAGCTATACTTCCCTGACAATTAGGCTTGAACTTACTGTCTTCCTCCATTATTTTCCTTAATTTGTGTGTCTCTCTTTCCGGTTACAAACTTGAATCACAACAAACCATCACCACCGTCTTCTACTTTTTTTATTTCAATATACGAGTTTCAGCTGTCTGCATTTCACAGTACAGTCCCCCGAATCCAACTCCTCCGCTCCATCCTCCTGAATCTCCCTAAATGCATTGCCCTCAAGACGGATGATGATTGGATGATGCAAAATAGAAGAAAAAATAAAATCTTTCCTAGTCCCTCCAAAAGAAATGGAACATGATGACTACTATAGCTATCCTCCTTTCTGAACCGAGAGAGACTGCCCATTAACTGAAAATGAGATGGAACAGGTAAGGAATGATGCCATGCATTGGACGCAGACTGAGTGATTTTGTTGTTTGTTGTGCATGAAGTTATTTCATTGTGAACTATTTGTAATAATCATCATTCTACACACTAAAAGAAACTCAAGGCAATTTTCCCCTTCTTGCAACTATTTTTCATAAGAAATTTGTATTTGTACTGCTGCTTTTGATTGAATACAGGAAGGGGACTTAATCTGTACACCGCACACTGAGTATGACAACAGCACCGTCCATGCTGATGATGATGTTTGTTGTGCATGAAGTGAAGCCAAAGTGTACTAGTCTTACTGTACACACTGAAAAGTGACTTGAGTCAATAATATTTCTACTCTTGTTGTTTAATAACAAAATTGTACTTCTACTGCAGGCCGATCTTCACAGTCAGTCAATACAAGTATCGGAGATGATTGATGGAATAATAACAAGTCAGGACGTTTGATGAGTGGCATAAAAGGTAAACAAGTCAACAACAACCACAGCAGACCTAAATGTCTGTGTAGAAGTGGAGTCGAGTGTAGCGGTGGTATGACTGCGGTGCATTGATTTAGTCACTTAAATTGTAAAATGCTATGTTGCTGGATATGTGCTTTGTCCAACTCTTTAAAAAGATGTACTCTAAACGGAGGATGTGCTAAGCAACGTGCCGTCACTGTGGGCCTGCTCTGTCCTGTTGTTGTTTTAGGTCAATGCTGGAAACAGACTAGAGTAGAGATGACGCATCATGCCCCCTTGGAAAGTGTTCTTGTTGCACTACACCATAACTTGTGCATTTTTTTCAACTTTGTTTCTCAATATCCCTTTTGTTTTTCCATCTACAATTACAGGCCGGGCCTTACCCTGTGCTATACTTGGGAAAACAATGCACACTTACCTTACCAATAAATCTACATTTGCCAGGCAGGCAGTGGCGACACCCAAGATTGATGGACGAGAGGACCAAGAGGAATGCCGAGATGCAAATCCACATTTTTTACCAGAAAAATACAGTAACAGTATCAACTTTCATCATCTTTTCAATAATTTGATTCACTTTTTTGTCTGCAATCATTACAACAGTGTGTTCTTCTTGTTGTTATTGTTATCATTAGATTTGCTCTCTGTTTATGATTCATCCCTACCAATGTTTAAAATTTTTATTTGCTATCTGTGAAAGTAAGCCCGGAACAACTGAACAAAAACTGTATGTAATCCGGGTCTCCTTATCAATCATCATCATGCATGCATTTCCTTTTTCTCCCTTAACATATTGATATGGATATGGTAGTCTACAGAGTTTGTCGTTTGTTGTTTGTCCATGCGTACTGTTTTTCATTTTCAAACCTCTCCTCAAACCCCCTTTACCATCCATTCAACAAACCCAAACCCTCTTCCCCCAGGTTGTGTGACTTATTGAGGTGTGACTAAATTAAATGTACACCAATAATTTATCACATGCTTGCTGGGGCGAATGTGGCGAAAGCAACAGTACTTCAATTTCAAGGCAGAGCGAGCATCTTCTTCTGCTTGCCTACCCATGAGCAGTCTATTTTAGAGGTGATTTTTATTTACCAAAGGAACATATACATCCGAATTAATTGCCAGCATTGATTGAATTTGTTGTCATCCTCATACAGAGCACTGTTACGCTTGTGTCGAGTGTATTGTAGGCCTAGTCTAGTGACTCAACAACAACTATAGTTTGTAACTCTGTTTAGTAGGCTATCCCCACCACCATTATGTTTTGTTGTAAAATATTTTTGCATATTATTGTTTCGCGGTAAGTTCTGAACTGTACTTCATTCTACTACTCCTCAAACAGTCTGTCTCAGGCGACTGACTGTCTCATTTTCTTTTTTTGCAAATGCTGCTGCCCTGCCAGTGTCTACTACTACTACCACCACCCCAACCATGGCATGTTAGGTAAGGAAACCATCATCACCATGCAGCCATTTCTGTGCCTAAGTTAAACATCAAGCAAAGGAAAGAGAAGTTTGGACGAGGCATAATTAATAATGGACATGTTTTCAATCAATTCACACACCCCATTGAGTCAGTTAAAGAATGCATAGACTAGAAGAGAGAGACTGACCGTACCAGTAGGACAACTCAATCAGTGAGGGGTGCCCCATCTATCTATTTGTGTCTTACAAAGTCAGCCAATTATTTAAATCAAACACTGGCTATGGGCGGCCCTGCACCAGCAAGGAAACAGTGTGATGTAAAACAGTAACCCCACCCACAAAACATTAACAACATTGTATGTAGAGTAGAAATATTGATTTAATAACCCTAACAAAAAAAAATATGTAAAAAAAACCACAAAACCTGACCCACCTCTCTCCCTAATCCCAACCAATGTCCGTAAAGAAAAAGTCCAACCAAGGGCCAGATGTAGGTAATTCTATTTTACCACTTCTTAAATACCGAATTTTACCGATTCGGTATTTAAGAAGTAGTAAAATAGAGGGGGGGGGGGGATGTAGGTAACACAGACTCGGTAAATACCGAATCTTAACGATTCGGTATTTACCGATTCAGTAAATACCAATTCGGTAATGCCCATTGATTCCTATGGGCATTGAAGCCCATAGGAATCAATGGGCATTACCGAATCGGTATTTACAGAATCGGTAAATACCGATTCCAGCAAGGGTGCAGGGGGTGTCACTTTGACACTCTCTAGCACCCCAAAGACGGGCATGTGTGCCATGTGGCACACAGACATGCCCTAAGGGCATGTATGTCTGTCACATGGCTAGGTGTGCATGCACACCTGGATTCGGTATTTTACCACCCAATTGGATTGGGTGGTAAAATACCGAATCTGTAAGGCCTTTGGGACTCAGAAGAGTCCCAACTACATCTGGGATTTACCGAATCGGTAAAAATACCGATTAAGAATTTTACAGAATCGGTAAATTTACCGATTCGGTAAATTTACAGAATCTGTAAAATGATGCCCCTACATCCCAAAAACCCATTTACCGGTCGGTAAATGGCCTCCTACATCTGGCCCTAAATGTCCAATTGACCAAAAACCCAATGCCCAATTCCCACCCACCAAAATAATAAATAAAAAAGGGGCAATAAACAGGATCTCCTATGTTCGGCGGGAATGTCTTTGGAGGACACACACTGCCTCCTCAAGTAGGGCGACGCAGCGCTTTAGAGCAGCAGTTGCAGCCCAAGTGGGGGGGCACCAGTGATGGAAAGGGAATGGCGGCGGCGGGCGGCCGCCAGACGGTGGCGCCTTACCGCTGGAGGGCGGTAGCTGGGGCCCGAGGGAATTGGAGGAGGCTTCAGCTGCTGCCTCCTCCTCCACTTCCAGGACTACCAGCTGACGATATTCCAATTGTATGGCCTCGAGCTTCCGGCGCCGTGCCTTGGCGGTCAACTCCTTCCGATCCGGTTTTCCCGTGGAAGGAGTAGCTGTATATCAAAAAGAAAAAAACAAGACTATTGTAAAATATACTCTTAGAAAAACAGTAAGACAAGTCAATTATACACATAGTGGCATGGTAGCACTATAAAGCACAGTACATAACATTTTTGGTATGTATCTATCCTCCCACTTGCTTGGGCTTTAACATTTGCAGGATTTTTTCAGGCATTCAACCAACCATGCATCTGATTCCTATCAGTCAACTTTGCATGCATGCATCAGACGTATCCTTCTCTCTGTCAGTCATAAATATAAAATCTCGCCCGTCCTTCGTCCTTCCACCCGTCTTTCCCTTTTTAGTTCAATGCCAGGTGATCTGATCTGACTTTTAGTCTTCTCCATAAAACTTTCAAAGCGGAGTTGAAATCAGATAGAAGAGGCCATTTGTCACTCAATACTCCCGCCCCTAACGCCTTTACTAATGCCAATCTTCAAACGTTCACAACAACTTCTTACTTACTGAGTCTCAACAGTACAGTATACATACAATACACCCTTGCAGTGACTGTAATGTCAATAGTTAAGTATTATGAATCTAACCTACCACCGCCCGCCACTGGTGCTGGCTTCATCCGCAACTGCCGAATCCTCGCCAGCTGCGTCGCCTTCGCGCTGGCCCCGGCACTGGTGGTCGGTAGTGCGCCTAGAAAAAACATTACACATTTTTTAGGTGTCATATACACCTACCCCTATTGGTCAGTAGCAAGATTGAAAAATGAGTTAATAGCAATACATACATATACAACATACGTCACTAGTACAAATCAGGTAGTAGTAGAGTTGACACTAGTAGTTATATGGTCCCTAGGGTCATTCTAGTCTTTGCTTAGTTAGCCTGAGCCATGAAACCGTTTTATCTTTGTGTCTTTTATTTTTGCACACATAACGTTATGTTGCAGCTTGTTGTATAAGGCACCTTTGAGCCCACATGACCTCATACTGCTACTGTCTAAGCGCTGCGTACCAGGTCAACCAAAATATTAACAAGCCACATTATGGAGTTCTAGTGTTAGTCCATATTGCTTATCCATAAAAATGCTACACTTTTTGGTACGGCTGAGAAATGCTTGCAATATAGTAACCGCACCATTTTTCTTATTAGAGACAGAAGATTCCCTTCCACGAAACAAAGCTTTGCAGAGCTTATGATGTAACAACTATCAGTACTAGGTTCTTTTTTTTTTACCTCTTTTATTGGACAGTGCAAATCAACATGATAAAAATGTACGGGGATGGGGCATAATTTTGCCCCAAACCGATTGCACAGCCACACCGCGCTAATTCAGCTACATCATATATTTTACACCATTTTTATCCAGTCTCATCCATTTTAAACCATAATTTTTCAAGCTTTTCCTCTTGTTAGTTCTTTTCTGAAATCCACACGAAAGATATTGTGCCATTTTCAAGTTTTCTCTTGTTGAGGCTGTGCCCATCCGGACCTCTTGCCAAAACATGACAGATGCAGAAGTTCGTCAAAAAGCAGCCTTTATTTAAAATACCCAATGCATTTCGGGCAACACGTGCCCTTCGTCAGGCGACACTATAAATGACAATAAAACAAGACAATCCATTACCATCAGAACCATAAATCAGCATGTGACTACATTACCATAAATTACTTGAAACCCATACCACTATACCATCTGAGTTCATCATTAGTTCGGAAAAATAAATGAACCTGTTAAACACACGGTGTAATTAATCCCCCGCTAATCGCGTAGCTAACAAACATTCCTATTAGGCGCTTTCCAGGTGACTCACAACCCTCCATTTCACCAGACACACATATATCCTTAACATTTTATCGCTTCTCCCTGTACCCTTGTGTTGCGATAACATTCATTACTCATCCACCCCCTCTGCCTCTGCATGTTGCATCTCAACTCCTCATGCGAATTAATCCAGTTTCTCCGTGCCTTTAAACAGTCCCCTCGGTTTGTTTTGATACTCAACCCCCCCCCCCCATGCATGCCCATGATTTCCAGTCATACTCACATTCTTAACACTCGGAAAATCCTCTCCGCTATCATCCATCATTCAACACAAAAGAATTCTGGTGATTAAGCGTACCTGCTTCTGACATTCAAACTAGTCCATCACCCTCTCCATTTCAATACGTGTCGGCTGACCCCTAAGTACCACCCTTTTTAAACTGCAACCACCCTTGCTCGAGCCACCTCATTGGCTAAATAGAAAGTTTTTCCCGCCACATAAACGTGAACAAATGCAGCATCATTTTCACCTTGTGGCAACTACATTACCCTTAATGCACTTTGCCAGAACAGTAGCGTGTAATTTATCAATTCCTAATACTACAATGTAAAACAGTTGGTTACATTTATTGATTTCAAAAAAACATGCTGAATGATAAGTATTAATTGGTTTAAAAGTCATTGCTGTTTCACTTCACGCCGCTTCTTTCTCGAACCCAAGTGTTATTCCGTCCGTGTGGATAACTTACATCTTTTAAGATACTCAAATAATCAATTTTCGCCATGCGGGTGCTCCCCCATATGGGCTGTGTATAATGAACAATCAAAGGGAGATTTGGGGTGCACACCTTTTTCTCTTTGTTTGTTTGTGTAAGCTTTATTCGATTTCAAATAAAATCATAAAAGCACAACAAATACATCAATTAAAAAATGTCATTATACATTATTACTACAAATATGATTGAAACCTGTACAAATAATCGCTTACTTAGAAAGTTAAAAATCATAATGAGACATCAATTGTTGTAAACTTAAGATCCAAAATCATCAAACAACAATGTGCTTTGGGGTACCAGGGAGAGAAATGTTTTACCACATAGATTTACGGTACTTTATAACTGTATTTAAAAAACTTGAAACGGCAAGAATCACATGGTCGTCTTCTAACCGTAACATTCTCTGAAAGGCTGGTCTACAATTTCTCAAACCCCATTGATTTAATAGGGATTTTAAAAATTGTTGTCTAGGGTAAATGTACAATTTGCAAAAGAACATTATATGTATGTTGGATTGCACAGCAATATTATCGCATGGACAAACCAGCTTACTAGATGACCAGTTGTTCACATCAGGTAAGGTGACAATGCGAAAAAAAGTCCCTAGACGCAAGCGGGACAAAAGCATATGGTGATACTGACTAGGGACAACAGTCAGGTAAGTTTGCAAGCCTTCATTGGGGGTGATTTCCTGGAAATTTAAAACTGAGTGTTTTTGTTTTTCACGATTCCATCTCCCAGTGTCCAGGTGAATGATTAGCATTTTTTTAAGAACTGATCTTGAAATACCCTCCATAGTACTTGGATTCTCAAAATATTCTGGATGTCCCAGCTCAAAAAATATTGATCTTACATATGATAACCATCTAAAATTAGCAACCCCATCTAAAGCTAAACAATCTGCTATAAGGTCCCTGTTAAAGCTAGCTTCGGGTGTTACCCACACCTTATGCCACAAGATGATTGGAGACATCTTAATGGTATCACTGAGGTATTTGACTCCTGCCTCGATATGCGCCATAAATGTAGAGGTACTTTTAGGTACTCCCAGTAAATAGCATAAGAATTTATTTTCGCAACCCTGCAGAGAGTAGTCATTCTCAAAGCCCCATAGGCCCGCCCCATAGGTAGCTGTTGGAACACACTTAGCCTGGTAAATCTGTAACAGCTCCTTAGTTGGCTTACCGCCAAGTCTAGCCGAAAAAGTGCGCAAAGCGCCTAAGGTGCGGGTGAAAGCCAGCTTTCTTGCTGCAATCGCCGGCTTCCAGCGGCACCTTCTGTCAAACAGAACTCCTAGATAGCTAAAAGTATCAGTTGTAGCTATTTTCTGTTTATCCAGGAATATATTACAAGGGGCTCTGTTAATCTTTCTAGTACATGGCATAGTGAATGTTTTTGATATATTCACTCTGAGACCTCTGTCCTTCATATAACTAGCAAAGTTGGTTACCGCCCTCTGTAAACCGACTTGGGTCTGAGACATTATGGCAGCATCGTCAGCATACAGTAAAATTGGGACTGGTAAGCCTTTCACCGTGGGATAATCATTAGATACGAGTGAAAGGTGTTGGCCGACTGAATTATTATAATAAGTAAAAAGCCGTGGGGCCAGGATACAGCCTTGCCTCACCCCTCTTGAGATTGGGAATTTTTTAGTACATTCCCCCTGATTGCCGTACCTCACTCTAGCCCCTGAGTTGTTATAAAGCTCTTTGATAAAAGTAATTAAGCGAGCATCAATACCCAGTTCACCCAGCGTGGTCCATAGTAATAAATGGTCCACGCAGGCAAAAGCGGAGCTTAAGTCAATAAAAGTTATAAATAATGCTCCGCTTCTGGCTTTGGTCTATTTGGAAATAAGAAGGGATACATTTAGACACTGTTCGGTTGTCCCTATACCTTTCCTAAACCCATACTGCAAGTGTGATACAACTTTATGATCTTCCTCCCACAATTGTAATCTTTTTAAAATGATTCTACCTGCTACTTTCATGAGGCCATCCAATAGGGATATTGGCCTATAGCAGGTAGAGTCGTCCCTACTGCCCTTCCTAAAAATAGGGACCACTATGGCATCCGACCATGTTTCAATGAACCCACTTCGGTTTCCCTGGTTTAAAACATTTGTAAGCAGTGGTGCCCAAAACTCTGGTTCGGCTTTATACACATCTACCGGAGTACAGTCTGGCCCTGCTGCCTTGCCTGATGCGCTTTCCCTTATTGCAGCACGGACTTCTTCTATAGTAAAGGTTAGATCTATTGGAAATGGATGAAGAAAGGGATAATCACATCCACTATTAGCTATAGTTTTATCTGCAGCAGGATCCACCCCTGATGGGAGTATCATATCTTCTTTCCTAGTTTGATTATATAGTTGGCTAAAGTGAGTTAGCCATCTTTCCCCAGTTATGGCGAGATCCATGTGTTACCACTTTCCCTCGGTTGGTATAGTGTTTTTACCAGCCTCCAGAAGTGGGAACTATCTTTCTGTCTAGAGGCCTCCATCAATGAATCCCATGCACATTTTTTTAAGGCCAGTCTTCTTTCTTTGGTGGCCAATTTGTATAGTTTCCTGGCCTCACGTATAATAGAGGGATTTCTTGGTTTCAGGTTCAGGGCTCCTTTTAAGGCTTTCAGCGCTTTTGTACAATTCCCGTTAAACCACCCCTCAGAGTTTGTTAGGTTATTTTTAGGCATACGGACCAACATATTTTTAATATGATGTTGAATGTTGGCAAAGGCTGCCATGGTATTAATGGGCTCCTCAAATTCTTCCAAGCAAACATTGATATCACTAGCACAATGAAGAATCAGCTTCTGTAGGAACGCGCTGGGCACAATTTTTTCCCATTTTACCATGTATCCATTAGTTTTGGATAAATCAATCTTGAATGGATACATGCGGGAAATTCCCATTTTGTCAGAGCGCCCTTTTACATTTAGCCCGATTCTTAGAGGATAGTGGTCACTAAATATGTCTTTGCCGACTTCCCAGGAAGATATAAACCCTGGATTGGCATGAGTTGTAAGTGCAAAGTCAATAACCGAATTACATCCTCTACCAAAGAAGGTTGGCTCAAAAGGGATAGGCGGTGAGCAGGTCTGATTCAGAAAGAAAAAATCAAAATTAAAAACAATACCATTTAAAAGTGACCCCATCTTTGTGTGGGAGAAGTGGATGGGACCCTCCACCCCATAATCTGACAGACCACACAAGTCTGTTTCAATGGACGGGCAGATGGTACAGTTGAAATCCCCAACCCAAATCATCTTTGCCCCCTTTGAGTCTTCAACAAATCGGGTCATATAATACAGCATGTTTGACATGGTAGGCTCCATTTCGCTGTTAGGGATGTTGTTATAGAAATTCACCAATACAATTTTCTCATTAAAGCCCCATTTTAAAAATAGAATTTGAAAATACAAACTAGAGTAAAATTTATGGACCTTAACATCCGCAGTGGTAGAAACATAAACACAGAGCCCACCCTTGTTATGTCCCTGTGTTGACGGCTTGGCCGGGGAGTGAAAGGTCTGATACCCCAGCAAATGAATTTCCTTTAACAGCCATGTTTCTTGGAAGCACAGGATACCATGCCTTTGTATGACTGCTAGCCAGGCTTTGTTTGCGACTTTACTTCCTAGGCCTGCCACGTTCCATGATAGAAGAGAATTAGAATGGGATACCATACTAGTGGGTATATCTCGGCTCCCAGTGATCCCCATGGAATTTCTCAGGGGCTGGGAAGATGTGATGATAGGATCAGATAAGGTCATAACGCTAGAAGTACAACGAGCATGGGGAGTTGGTTGGGAACGATGAGGGACGGGACTAAGTTTCAGAGCAAGTCCTGATGGAATATCCCCCTCCCACGCTTTAACCTGTTGCTCATTCAACGGACTAGTAGGAATATTTTGATCGATGATACATTGTCGCACCCAATGCCCCTCACACGTCTTCTCTCTATTATTGGGCTCAATGAGTCATTCATTCTCATCCATCCCAGAAGGAGGATGGAATAAATTAGTCAATGGTATGTTCCAAACTTCCTTGGGATTATAAGATTGAGGGTAGTCCCATTGATTATAGGAGATGGGATTTTTGTAAATTGGCGGCAGTTGGTTAGACTGCCAAGATGGAAAATGAAGATCGCTATTGATGTCATAGTGATTATAGGCCTTGGTAGTCATTGGAGGCTGTGAACTATAAGGAACATGTGATATGTGCCTAGTGGGTTGGGGATAAATAGGCATTGGTTGGGAGGAAGCAGAAGCACTTCCAATATGATATCTTTGATCCGGCTGCAAGGATATTATAGGTCCAAACAGGCCTTCAGGTTTCCAAGTATTCATGGGATTTTGGGTTTTATTCCTCGTTGGTAGTATATTGGGGGGCGGGGGCTTCATCAAAGATTCCGGATAAAAGTAACTTAAATTGTGCGTGGTAATCCCCCCCTCGCCTTTCCCAGGGAACCAATCGCTGAGATATGTGACCAGTCTGTGATCTTTAAAATTGACTATGATCACATCACCTTCGATGTCCTTAGGTCTGGTGCCCACCCACTTGCATCGCCTCACCGAAACGATATCACAGTTTAGGTGTATCGGGGGTGGCCTATTTCTCCTCAGCCAGTAGATAACCTTATTTTTTAAGTTAGAATGATGTTCTGGGTTACCCACTGGCGGAGGAGGTACACCTGTAAGTACGATGACATAGTTTAGGCATTCAGGGGGTAAATCGACAGTATTTCTTGATCTTGATCTTAATGTGGGGTCAGAAGTTGTGTTACCCAGAGGATTAGTATTATTGGGGCGTCTGTTTTGGGTCCCTGTATTCGGAATAGGCTTATCTTTGATGGTGGTGTTATTAGTTAAACTAGATTTTGTGCTTAGTTTGATATCTGACACGTGTTTACGAGTCCCATCTATGGGTTTTTTAGTTGTTATTGGGGTACCAAGCATTAGCTTAGGTTGGCTAAGATGTTTATTAGACAGTGTTGAAATGTTACTTCCATCAGGTTTATGACAAAGTGTACCCTTCTGCCCTTGGAGAATTTGATCAACTTTCTCCCCCAACCTTATAATCCTTTCTGTGAGAGGTAAAATGCGAGCCTTTATAAGAGAATTAATATCATCTAGTAGCCCTGAATATCTAGGGACAGATATCGATTTAGGGATCGTGTGCCCCGTCGGGTCCACTATCCCTTCCTTTAGAGGAGTCTTGTGCAGGGTATGCAAAGGATTGGTAAATTTCGTAGGAATACCATTTCCACTGTTAAGTGCACCTTTCCTTCTCCTCTTCCTCGGAGGAGCACCAAAGGAACTATTAGGACACTTGTTAATAGCCTTCATAAGTGTATTTTTAGGTGAATTTTTCGGCTTTCCGGCAGGAGTACTGGAATGGAGTTGAATTGGTCCAATTGGGGTAAATATGGGCGAAGGTATATTTATATCGTAAAGTGGGGCTGGATCGTTGAGAGGGGTACTTAAGTCTATTTTCTGACTATCCAGTACTTGGGAGGGGATAGTGTCAGAAATAATTATAGGATCCTTCTGGCCAGGTAACTTATTCTGAAAAATGAGGGGGATATCGTCTACAGAGAAAGAATCGTTATCGTGATCTTTGGATAACTTACATCTGTTAAGATACTCAAATAATCCATTTTTGCCATGCGGGTGCTCCCCCATATCGGCTGTGTATAATGAACAATCAAAGGGAGATTTGGGGTGCACACCTTTTTCTCTTGTTAATCCAGTCTTGTCCGTTATAGTCTAAGAATGCGTGCATATCGGTCAGGAACCCAGCCCAATGCTCCTGGAATAATGACAAGGTAAGGGGATGGGGCATAATTTTGCCCCAAAATGGATTATTTGTTCACGTTTATATGGCGGGAAAAACTTTCTATTTAGCCAATGAGGCGGCTCGAGCAAGGGTGGTTGCAGTTTAAAAAGGGTGGTACTTAGGGGTCAGCCGACACGTATTGAAATGGAGAGGGTGATGGACTAGTTTGAATGTCAGAAGCAGGTACGTTTAATCACCGGAATTCTTTTGTGTTGAATGATGGATGAGAGCGGGGTGGATTTTCCGAGTGTTAAGAATGTGAGTATGACTGGAAATCATGAGCATGCATGAGGGGGTTGAGTATCTAATCGAACCGAGGGGACTGTTTAAAGGCACGGAGAAACTGGATTAATTCGCACGAGGAATTGAGATGCAACATGCAGAGGCAGAGGGGGTGGATGAGTAATGAATGTTATCGCAACACAAGGGTACAGGAAGAAGCGATAAAATGTTAAGGATAGTTGTGTGTCTGGTGAAATGGAGGGTTGTGAGTCACCTGGAAAGCGCCTAATAGGAATGTTTGTTAGCTACGCGATTAGCGGGGGATTATTTACACCGTGTGTTTAACGGGTTCATTTATTTTTCCGAACTAATGATGAACTCAGATGGTATAGTGGTATGGGTTTCAAGTAATTTATGGTAATGTAGTCACATGCTGATTTATGGTTCTGATGGTAATGGATTGTCTTGTTTTATTGTCATTTATAGTGACCCCTGACGAAGGGACCGTGTTGCCCGAAATGCGTTGGGTATTTTAAATAAAGGCTGCTTTTTGACGAACTTCTTCATCTGTCATGTTTTGACAAGAGGTCCGGATGGGCACAGCCTCAACAAGAGAAAACTTGAAAATGGCACAATATCTTTCGTGTGGATTTCAGAAAAGAACTAGCAAGAGGAATAGCTTGAAAAATTATGGTTTAAAATGGATAAGACTTGATAAAAATGGTGTAAAATATATGATGTAGCTGAATTAGCGCGGTGTAGCTGTGCAATCGGTTTGGGGCAAAATTATGCCCCATCCCCTCACCTTGTCATTATTCCAGGAGCCTTGGGCTGGGTTCCTGACCGATATGCACGCATTCTTAGACTACAACGGACAAGACTGGATTAACAAGAGAAAAAGGTGTGCACCCCAAATCTCCCTTTGATTGTATTAACACCATACATTACATCTGTCCGGTTTTCTTATTTCCGCCCCTTGTCCATCTCCCCCCACCCCGAAGCTCAGACCAGTCCTAGATACAAAATATCTTTGGTGTATAAAGTACATTTCAGGTAAATATATAATCAGAGAGCAAAATATTAACATGGTTATATAATACATCAAGAACTGACACAGCTTTTATATACGAATATATTTCTAGGCCGAAATGTTCTATATTTGTAACCATTGTAATATAGGATCCCATATTGCCATCCCCTTTTTGCGTTTACTAAAGCCTTTTCTTTTGTAGATAGCTACTTCCAAACTGCAAGTGGCCAGCAATCTAGATCTGCATTGCTGAAAGGCTGGAGCATTTGCATCGAGCCAAGCTGATGTCACACATAGTCTAAAAACGACAATTGCAACAAATATCAGGTCTCACATACCTTGCGTTCATGGGGGATTAGCTATTCCTAGCATAATCTCCTCAGTGGAGATTATTACCCTTGTGTTAAGTAATTCTGACAAGTAGTCTGAGATATCATTTACAACTTTCCTAAGTACCGGGCAAGAGGCAAACAAATGTATACTATCTGCGTCAGTGGAAGAACATCTCGGACATGTAGTTCCCTTCCCGGTCCCCCATTTAGCTACTTTATTTGGTGTATAGTACAAACAAAAAAAAGTCTTAAAATATTGAGCCTGCAATTTAGTGGACATTAAACTAGATTGATATAAAGTAAAAGAATAGTTAACAGCTTCAGCCGGGACTCCAAGTTTAGTCTGCCACATACTCATATGATTATCCAGATCATCTGGGGACAGCAGATCAATTGTTCATATATAGTCCAAATTTTGCCATTTTTCTTTTAAATAATTCTTTCCATTAACTCAACTGTTTGAAATCCTCATTTCTTCAAGAGATAATCACGAATTTGTAGGTATTTAAAAAAATCATGTTGATCAAGATTATGTTCTGTTTGTATTTCCCCAAAAGATTTTAAAGTTGATTTAAAATAAAAAATGCCTAGTTGCGTTATCCCTTTGTGTATCCATTTCCTCATGCACAAATAGTCAAAAATCTTGGGGATATTACTATTCTTATAAATTGGAGTGTAGTATGATAGTCGTCCTAAGCTGGCTATTTTCCGTATATAGTTCCATGCCTTGTAGATGCCGAGTAGTGACTTGAATCTAACTTTTTTGAAATAGTTATCATCAATGTGGCACCATAACACACCTCTCGATTCTTTACCTAAAATAAGTTCTTGTGGTGATGGCATCTCACCTTCATTATTTCCATTCGTATCAAGTAAGGTAGTACAGTATTTCAATATAGCTGCCCAGTAATATAATTTAAGGGTAGGTGATCCCAATCCACCCCTATCCTTAGGTAGTGTAATTGCTCTGAATGCTCTTCGGGGTTTCTTATATCCCCATAGGAAGCTAGAGAACATGTGGTCTATGTCTTTGAACAGCTGTGGGGGAAATTCCAAGCAAATTGATCTAAAAAAATATAAGAATCTAGGTAGATAGAGCATTTTAATCAGGTTAGATCTGCCCCAGATAGAGAGATGTAGATTATTAAGACAATTCATATCTTTTTTGGTACTTTGCATTAAAGGGGCAATATTATCATTGACAAGATTCTCTATTTTGGCGGTTATACTCACACCGAGGTATATTGCTTTTTCTACAACCCATGGATCTATCATCTTTGTCTTTTTATTAAGAATCATTTGTGTTTTATTTTGATTTAATTTATACCCTGAGATCTGGCCAAACTTATCAGCTTCTTCTTCAATAACACCAATTGCATTCACTGGGTCACTGGTGACTAATGCAATATCATCAGCATACGCTAACCTTTTTGTATCCTGATCTCTGATACGTATCGGTTGAATATCTGGATTGTTTTCTAATCTTCGTATGTATATGGCTATATATAATGCAAATAAAAGGGGTGAACATGGACAGCCCTGTCTTGTCCCTCGTTTAGGTAACTTAATTTCTCTAAAAAAAACTCTTACATAATCACATTAAGCGAGTGCAAACGCAAAGTTGCAAACAAGTAAGAGTAGTAGCGCAGAAGAGCACCTGTGTCATGAGCCTGGTCTACACCAAAAAGATGAATGCGTGTGATTACTCAAACATCCTATGGAATGTTTTGAGTGTGGAATCTGTCCAAGCCACCCTGCTTCAGATAATAGCAGATGTAGCTTTCACCCACCCTGCGGACCAATCGCGCGCCTCTTTACACTGTGGGCTGAAAGGTAAGGATTGTTCCAATACTATGTGTTTGTGATCTGGCTAGATCGTAAGATACAGTTTAAGCTTGAATAAATTGCATGGTCTAGCATTGTTTGGAGATTAGTTTTACGTGGTTTTACATAGATGTAGATAAGAACCCAATTAATATGAATCAAAAGCTACAGTGAATTAAAATGATGTGTGTATTACAGTAGTAGTCATCGGACTTTGGGATTCAACCTCATAGGTAGGTGATAGACCAGTCTGATTCATTAATCTATCATAGCCGCTGAGCACCTCTCATGTACCGAAGCTCTCCTCCTAAGGCACTAAGGAAGGATGATGAAACGTAGCACTTGTATGGCATGTATGGATTGAGATTAGTTCCAATTTGGTATCATTGATGCAATGACAGGGTTTACAACTGACCCCTCCCAAACTGCAGAACAATAAAAAGAATACAAGCAGAATATCACAGTTACTACAGCTGCCGTGCATGACAGTCGAAGGTCGACTTGAAGAAGGCATAGTTTTTAATTACTCTGAGAAATTGATAACAGTGTTTAGTCTTACACTTATTTACCACGGCGACTTCTGCCACAAGCATTGGGAATGCCAGAAAGGTCTGGCTTATTAATGAAAGTGTTGTATGTGTCATTGGTGGGTTTAGGCACTGGTAAGTTATCATTCATGCACTCTATCACTCATCATTTCACTCATGCATCCATTCATTCATCCACTGACTCATTCTTGTATGCACCCTCTGAAACACCACAATAAAATACACACACAAACACAGAAACCCATACAAGATAAGTTAAGAGAATACAAATAGAAAAAAGAATCATGCTGCTGTCTAAATGAAACAGGTATATGCTTGCTATAACAAGCCTAAACATAGGAGTGGGTGTCCATCTTGCAGAGGTATTCTAAATAGTCAATCATTGTTTTACAGTTCCAGTAGCCTTCATATTTATATGCAACGTGTTTGCCATCTTGGAATGGTAAAACTATGATTCACTGTGGACAACGTAATTCCAATATAGCCTTCAGTTTGGAGGAAGTAGCTGAGTGGGATATGGCACTCTGCAGCTAAAATGTGCCGCAAGTAAGTGACCCCTTAGAACTGCTTGGAGAGCTGTCGTATCCCCTTCAGAAATACTAAATAAAAAAGAGGAGAAGCAAATAAACAAAAAGCCAACAATAAATGGAGAAAACTGAAAATTGGACTGACCAATGAATCCTGCCATTGAGGACAACTAATTTCCAGGTTGATTTACACAATTGATCAGAAAATGGCATCATTTACAGACCTAGGGACCAAATGACTGATGTCAACTGAGCCATTACCCCATGCAGTATGATGTCATGGAGTACAACTGAGCGTAAATGACATTCAGACAGGCAAATGGCAGAGCTGAACCAAAGGCCCCCTCTGCAATTATTGAGATACATGTTTATAATGAACGTGTATTTATTATTTAGTTATTTTTTTATTACAAGAGCGTTAGAAATGTGGTCTCTAGTTGGCAGAGGTGTGCACCCTGTCCACGTCGGGACCACCAATCTAGGCCGGGTAACCTGTGCTCACCTTCTGGTAGCTTGGCACAGAGAAGTCAGGCTTATCTAAAGAGGCAATGTGTAAAGTATTTGTACAGCACACACACACACACACACACAGTAACATATTGAAACTCCACAGGGTTAGACAAATAGACTAGATTGTTATGAGTGAATTAAGACCTTAACAACGAAAACCCAATAAGTGGCACGGGAGTTATGAATTTTCAAAGATGAAATTAAAATATAGTGCTTAGAGTCATTAAGCGCCAACTAGGGACATCTGGTCGCTCTGGAACGGGGTAAATCCAAAGTTCAGGCTGACTGCAATGGAGTGCAGGCCAGCTACAGGACTCGTGCAAGACCTGCTTAAAAAGTACCGTGGATAGAGGAAGCGTCGATGTCGAGGATCCAATGCTAGGAGACGAGGTGTCCTCATCGATCTCATGGATTCAGATTATGAGTCAGTTCCTATCTGCGCAGTCAGTGAAGCCTTGTCAACAAACTCCTTTGTGATGCAGGTGATGTGTCATAGTTGAGCCGTGCAGCCAGTTGTCATCAAGCCATGCAGTCCGTTGAAGCAATGTCATCGGGCAGCTGCTGTGTCAGCTTCGAAGGGTGATGTGTCAGTTCCAGTTAGTGCAAAATCGTCGATGTGTGGATTCTGCTGGGTCAGCACAGAAACAAGCACTTCCAAGGGCCCTGGACTGGATTGACTCCACATGGCAAGGCAGGCCTCACAGATGGCAGAGTTCACATGCAGTTGCCCTGAGACTTCAGAACAGGGAGTAAGCCAGCAAGCGCTTGGAGTCACTCTGGGTTCAAGTGAGATGGTACCAGTTCTTTTCCTCAGTAGGGCAGTGGGCAGGAGTAGCAGGCAACAGGCGGCACAGCAGAGCAGAAGAGTAGTTCTTCCAGAGCAGTAGTCCCACAGAGTGGCAGTCCTTGTAGCCGCACAGTAGTCCTACGTCCTGGCAGAGTTCTTCACAGGTCCAGTGGTGTACTGTCTTGGTAGGACCAGAGACCCAATACTATTAACCCACTTATGCCTTTGAAGTGGGGGTGACTTCAAAAAAGGTTCCTTGAAGTGTGCACAGGTCCTTTCTTCACAGCCCTGGCTCCAGACTATCAGTAGGGGGTAATGAATCCTTTGTGTGGGAACAGGACACTGCCTTTTCAGGTGTAAGTGCCAGCTCCGCCTCTCTTGCTGCTCAGGAAGAGCCATCAGAATTCAGATAAGTATGTAGGCACACCTAACTTTCCTATGTTTGTTCCTGTCTAGAGGGAATGCATAAAATTTAGCTGTTACCCACTCAAAACGTGAATTGCAGACAGGCTGTAGGCATGCAGAGAAGAGAAACGTCCACTTTCTTAAAGTGTCATTTCTAAAATAGTAAGATTACATCCATGTTTACAAGTAAAGACGATTTATCATTACCATTTCAAAGAAAATAAAACACGATGCAGCTACTCCTTTCTAATCAGGAATGACAGCCTAAAAGTGTATTAAGGAATTCCAATTGTTGACCTATGAGAGGAGTAAGCCTGACAGTAGTAAAAAATTTAGTTGGCTGGTTGTCACTACCAGGACAAGCAAAACCTAAAAGTTCATGTCTTACCATTTACTTACAAAGCACTGTGTCATAGGGCTACCTAGGGCCTACCTTAGGGGTGATGTATGTGTTAAAAAAGGTCAGTTTAAGGCACGGCAAGTAGTTTTAAATGCCAAGGCGGAATAGCAGTAAACTGCACACACAGGCTCTACAATGGGAGGCCTGAGATAAGTTTGAAAGTCTACTTGGGTGGGTGGCACTATCAGTGCTGTAGGCCCACTAGTAGGCCCTGTGTACTTGGTATAGCACTTTACAAGGGACTTACAAGTAAAGTAAATATGTCAATTGTGTATACACCAATGTTACCATGTTTAGGGGAGAAATACATGTACTTTAGCACTGGCAAGCAGTGGTAAAGTGCTCACAGCCTAAGGCCTACAAAAAGGATTAGCAAACACAGGAGGTAAGCAGGTAAACAATTTGGGGGGAAGATCACACTAAGGATGACAGGTTTAACAAAGAGCTGGCAGACAGCTATGAAGAGATTTTCGCAAGACTTGTTGCAGTGCAAATATTCTCCCCCTAAGGTATGTCAGAGATGGCAACCAGCGCAGAAATCATTCTCTACATAGGACATTTCATGTAAAATAATACCTATCAGTAGGCTTTTAATGCAGAGAAATAACAATACACTGTTAAATGCCTATGGATCTTAACATATGGCTGTCACTGACAATATGTCAGGCCCACTGCATTTATCATAACTTTTTAATATAAACAGATCATACTTATGGCATCAGAACTATTTTTTTGTTAGTAAATTGGGCCTCTAGCTCCTATCATTGGCTTACCCCCATAACTAACTAAAGCCTCCCATACTGTGCTTAAACTTTCCCTCACGACAACCATAGGTCATAAGGTGCTAAAATTACATAATATGCAAAATGACATTTGGCAAAACAAAATTCGATCTTTCCTAAGAGGGCCTAACAAGGATTTTGAAAGGGAAAATCTTCTATACTACAGTAAGTACAAGGGGGTAACCAGCACCAAAACTCTTCCTTACTATAGTAATCTGAGATTCCAAGAAGCAAAATACCTATCTGTGGGCTGTAATGTGGAGTACTAACAGTCTACCCTATGGCTATTAACTATAACATATGTTTTTCACAATCAATATGATAGGCTTACTGCCTTTCTCGTAACTTTGCATTATAAATAATCTTTGATATAATCCTTATCATTGGCTTGTCACCATAACCAACTCACACCTACTGTGTTGGTCATAAGCCTAACCACAAGGTATACCATGATAAAACTACAAATATGTATAAAATGCAGTTGCCAAAACAATATAAAATGTATAGTTGGCAAAGTATAATACTATTTCTCTTAAGAGAGTTAATGAACATTTTCATAGTGTAAATCATCTATACCCCTGGTTCGTCAGAGGGGGGTAGCCAACACCAAAACTCTTGCCTACTAAGGTAATTTGTGGGATTCCATGTAACAAAAAGCCATCTGTAGACTCTAAGTAAGAGTAATAACAATCCACCCATAAACTTCTATTGACTTTAAAAAATACATTTTCACAATCAATATGCCAGGCCTACTAGTACCATTGTAATAACTTTTCAGAATAAACAATTAGACATACAGCTTTTATCAATGGAATTTTACTATAACCAATTCAAGCCTTCTGTACTGAGCTTAAGCTTTCCACCAGGCAACCATCTGGCATGCAGTTATGTAAGAACAAATATATACAAAATTACAGTTTGCCAAGCAAAATACTATATCCCTTAGGACAACCTAACAAGAGTTACTGTAGTGCATATATGCTATCTTCGTGGTATGTTGGGGTGGATTGCCAACATAAAAACCCTTGCCAACTAAAGTAATCTGTGAAATTTCATGTAAAAAATGCCTGTCTACTGGCTTTAGAACAGTGCAATAACAATCTATCCTTAAAAGCCTATTCTCTTACACACATGCTACTCACCAAGCAAACCTTCTAAATCCAAGGTTTGTCACATGGGGCGCCCAAACCATTACCTTCTATGATAATCAGTGAAATTCTATATAATAAAAAACCTATTTGTGTGCTTTAATATAGATAATACCTACTGTACACCTACCCACACTAAAATGTCTATTTACTTCAACTTATGCTTTTTAAAATAAATACGTTAAGCCTAATATATTTCTCATATCATTTCGTATATTTTTTTTTCTCCAGAGTATAGTGCAAACTTGACCTTTACATGAGCACCAGTTGCGTTACAGATGGACACATTATTTTTTTCTTAGGCACAGGGAGATTAACTGATTTGTCCAGAATCACAGGATGTTGAGCGTTCCAGCCAACCCGGTTCCCCAGTGTCGAGGTTGACCACTCTAGCCATAAGGCTACAGATCAGGTTTATAACCATGATCATTTGGTTGCCAATATAACCAAATCAGTCCTCCTGTATATTGTATAGGCGTTACCGTATGTCGAAAACAGCAAAACAAACAGCTTTAGTGAAAGCACATAAATTTAGCCCAATCAAATCCTGAGCTCAGGGGAATCATGTGTGGGTGGACACTAAGTCTCTCTCTTAGTAGGACTATGAACGCTATCTTTGTGTTGATCACAAACCGAAAGGCGACAGTTCCACTGTCAAGCCAGAGCTAAAAACTGCCAGGAAAAAACGTATCCTCTAAGATTTCCAAACCGTTGTTCAAAGAGGGCCTGAATGCGGAGCGTAGACAACTAAGAGCCGCAGAGTGTCTTTGGAAATTGGCTCCTTCCAATGATAACCTTGAGAAAGTTTAGGAACTCTTACAATATGAAGATTCTAAAGGCAAAAGCAGATTTTCTCAGAATTCAGTTGAACCAAGCTAGCAACCGGCCAAAAAAACTCTTTGAAATCGTCAAGCAGCAATCATGCAATACAACTAACTCTAGGGAATTATTAAACGACCTGGCCACACCTACATGTGACGTACCCGCCAATTACTTCCATGAAAAGACTAAGACCATCGAGTTTGACATTCAATCCTAGTTGGCGCTCACGCAAACTACGGCCCAAGATTCTAACCGTGGTGATTTATTCAAAGTACATTTTAATAATCTAGTGGAAGTCACAAAAAACAATGCCTCATGGCATACCTTCTCACCAACTTCTCAACAAATTATCAACAACACTCTTCAAGCAATCAACCCCTCCAATCATTTATCTCACCCCTACAGCCTTCCCTGTTCAAAATTTTAAAACCCTCTATCCTACCACTATGGGCTAAAATTGTAAACGCCTCCCTGAGTCAAGGTCTCATTCGGGACTGCCTGAAAATAGGGCAGGTCACACCTATACTAAAAAAAGGTGCCGCCACTCCATCCGATCTAAACAGCTACCGACCTATAACCAACATCCCTACTTTGGCGAAACTATTGGAGAAATGTGTACAAATTCAATTATGCAATCATATTGAGAATTGTAACCCCTTTGACAGTCAACAATCGGGCTTGACAGCAATGAATCCTGCCTATTGATTCTTCTTGATCTGTCCTCTGCCTTTGATACGGTGAAGCATGATAATCTTCTGTCCCTACTCTCCTCCTTCTTGAATAATAGAACTCAAAGAATCAAGATGAAGAACTCACTCTCGCAACCTTCTATTGTCACCCTTGGTGTTCCACAGGGATATGCCCTATCACCTATTCTTTTCAACCTCCTAATGGAGCCTTTGGCAAACGCACTGAAATCAGCAAACATTCTGTATCACCTGTACTCTGGTGATACTCAGCTGTATCTAAAAATCACCTCGCCAGAAGACTTCATTGCCCTCAACACTATTCTACTGAGCACGCAAAGCTGGCTTGCTAACAACCACATTATGCTAAATACCAAAAAACAGAATTCAGTCTCATCTCTCCACCGAGCCACACACCAAAGCTAGACCTATGGCTTAAACACTTAACCTCCTTTGACTATGTCCCCCTTATTATTGTCTCAGCAAAATCCCTAGGAATCACTATAGACAAACACCTGAATATGCAGTCTCACATCTCTATTGCCACCAAGGGAGCTAATCACAAGCTGAGTATATTAAGGAAACTCAAACCCTCCCCCAGGCTGATCTAAAAATGGCAGTACAAGCCCCAGTACTACCAAGACTAGACTACGGTAGCACCACCCTCTGCGGTCTCCCTAAATACAAGCTGGCGCTACTGAGAGAAGCATTGAATGCCGCTGATAGACTGGTATCAGGAACCAAAAGAAATAGTCACATCTCTCCAACCTTGAAAGCCCTGAATTGGCTCCCCTACGAGGCAAGAATACACCTTAAAGTGGCCTGCATGACAAATAAAGCAATCCACAACAATACACCCAGTTACTTGGCTCTAAAGTTGGAAAGGTCTGGAGGCTGAGGACGACTTCCAAGTGCGAGCACCTTCCTTCTGAACCTCAATCCTTCCATAAGAAGAGAACCAGTTGTAGAGCTTTCGCAGGGATTGCACCAAAGATCTGGACTCCTTACCTCCAGTGGTGCGTGGAAACACTTTCTTTACCGCATTAAAAAAAGAAGTAAAAATACTACTAATGAACAAATTCATGCCCTAAGTTTTAAATTCTAGGATGTCACTGATTCATCCTTTTGATCTGAATACCATTGCCTATCTCAGGGGGAATGGATGAGTCTATTTTATGTAAGATTAATATCACAGCCCTTACTGTTCAATAACTGTCTGTATGGTAAAGTTTAGTTGTTGGTGGGTCCCTCTTGGTGTTATCTATATACCTTATACCCATTGTGATTAGATCGTGGTTATAAGGTGTATGTTTGCTACCACAACCACCTATTGTGCAATAACTTTCTATTGTGCTACGTCCTGCTGTTTCACGGTCCTCCCTGTTTGTTATTCTTATATTTTATATTTCTCCTGTACAAACTGACACCTTTTGAATGTATGTATAACACCTCATCCATTTGTTCTTATACTGTAAAGCGCTCCGATACCCTCGGTGGTCACGTTGGCGCTATATAAAACTTTATAAATAAATAAATAAATAACAAATAACAGAAGACTTTTAAACGTAATCTACCTGTAATGTAAGCAGCAGCATTCTAGCTGGTTGGGAAAAAAAAGATATTCGCAATATATAACACAGAGCAGAAGAACAGACACAAAGTAGTAATAATTAAATAGTTACTCACCAAGACCCGGGACCTCCACTCCTAGCAGGTCCAGCAGGTCCTGCTCCCGGTCCAGGATATCGGACCACCGGTGCGTCAATTGGTTCTGGGTGCGCAGGACCCCAGAGCAGCGAAACACTGCCAGGCGTACCTTCCCCCACCGCTGCCGACGCTCCCGGAGCCAGTACCCAGATTCAGGCCTGCCACCTGCTGCCAGGGTTAAGGGGAGGTGGCACTGCACAAAGAAAACCAGTGCAGCCAACTCCACCTCCCCGAATAAGGCCCATGCCTGCACCTCTTGTGGGCGCCGCCTTCCGCAAGGAAGGTGGTCGCGGCTCTGGCTCCTGCATCGAGCCCTTTGCCCTTTCGACATGGTTCTGGGGTAGACGGGGCAGGAAAGAAAAGGTTAAAAAATTTAAAAAGTGAATAAAAGAAATGAAAAGAGCAGGCAATCGAAAAAGAGTGAAAAAGTAGTTAAAACACACAAAAAGTAGACGAAAACCCAAAATATAGAAGCAGGAAAATAGTCTGAGAGATAATAAATAAAAAAGATTAAAAAAAAGTTTCTAGAAACAAAGGATTGAAAAGATAGAGGGAGGATTCAAAAGCAGGCCCCAGAACCAAAGCAATAGAGTGAAAAACAAGATGGCTGCGCCCATTGAGACCGCGTGGGCAAGTTCGCGCAATATTTTTCCCCGAGCACGAAAAAAGCATTGCGAACACGTAAAAGCGCTCCCGAACAGAAAATACGTATCGCGAACGGGCGCGAGCATGCATTGCGCGACTCGGAACAGGAAATGAGCATCGCGAGCAGGCGGGACAAGTGAAAACAAGATGGCTGCGCCCATAGACGACCACATGGGCAAGTTGGCGAGACATTTCCAACCCGATCACGCAGAAAATATTGCGAACTGGCGGGAAAAAAACGTCTGTGTCTTCGCGATATTTCCGCGTGTTTGCAGAGATTTTTTTCATTTTCGCAAAGAGTTGCGTAAGGCGATAACGCAAATCCTGCCCACCCCTAGTTAAAATTATACCTTTCAAAATCTAGATTTCTGTGAGGATCAAATTTATCAATTAATTATTTTATAAGTCCCTTGTAAGTGTTTCGTTCTTGTTGAGGAAATGTAATTATTAGGTCTTCTACTTCATCTCCTACAAGATTGAGCCGTAAATCTTTTGCCTGTTCATCGGTATGATTTTTACACATTACATTTAGAAAGTGTTCAAACCTTCTTGTCCATTTTTCCCATCTTTGAGCAACATTTTGCTGTTCTGAAAGATCAAAGGGCAATGGTCTCCTGAATACAGTACTTGATATTTTTCCGATATCATTTTCTCCATCATGTACCTCAGAATTCATATTTATTTTTAAAGAAATGTGTTTGTGTTCAATATTATTTCTTAATTGTTTATTGTTGTTTTCCAAATGAAACACACAAAATGATGACAAGACTGTGTATCAGTGTTCAATATTGTTTGTTTCCTTGTGATATCTATTTAGTCTTTTCTTGATGAGATACACAAAATAGTGGTTAAAGCTGTGTGTATTAGCGTTTAAATGACACACTTCTCAAACTCTTTTTAAGAAAATAACCTTATGCTCGTGTTTCAGGAATAAAGCTGTGTGCATCAGCGTATTGTTTAAATAATCAACAGCAGCAGAGTCAATTACAATGATCGCAATGCCTGACCTCAAAAATGGCCAACATGTGTGACGTGCATTGCGCATGCGTGAGCATACTCAATTCAATTTTAAGCATGAAAACGAGTGTTGGGAGAACCCCCTCCCTTTTCATTTAAGTTATGGTCCTGGGGGTTTGGGTAGCCAGAGCCATTTTAAGGCTTGGTAAAGGGCTGGGGGCCCCCAGCCCAGAGCCTTCACATGATCAGTGGCCCCCCTCCTTTGTTTTACAAAGTCAGTTCCGAGGGATAAGGGTTGTACACTCCCATCCCTTATATATACCATCCCCCCGGGGACCTAAATGAGCTGGGGAGGGGGACCTACTGGTGCCCCCTCCCCATATATATGGTCCAGTAGTAGGCTGGGAGCCGAAACGCATAGTCCATCCTCTATTGTTTGAAATTGCACTATGGTGTGTAAATAAATACTTTTGGAATTGATTACCTCTGTTGCGGTGAAATCTTTTGCCGCACAAAGGAGTGTGCAGGAGTATGAAGGAATCTTGGACATATATATATATATTATGATATATTATATATATATATATATATATATATATATATATATATATATATATATATATATATATATATATATAATGATATATAATATATATATACATTATATATGTATATATATATTTAAAAATGACCTGCCATTTTCTTTTTTTGTGTCCGATTGATTCTTGCAGGAGTCCAGATATACAAATATTTTTGTACCTTTCATACTGGAAACTACTGAACAGATTTACACATAATCACAAAAGGCACAATCTGCGGACCAGCTTCTCGCCTCCTCCCAAATTTAGGGTAATTCCGTTCATTAGTTTTTGCAGTAGCATTTTTAAGGAAGCCTTTGGAAAATTACCACCCCCTTTTTTCTTGGCCCCGCTTGATGGATCACACAAAAACTTTCCAGTAAGGAGCTAAAGTGAGTTTGCTTTATTTTTTGGAAAGTTTCATGATTATTTGTCAAATGGCACAAATGTTATCAGCAAAACAAACAAGCATTAGAAATGCAATCGGGCTCGGATTTATTTGAGTTTGAGCTAATGGCATTGTAAATGCCAATGTCTTTTTGCCATGTGTTATGGAGTGTGTGCATGTGGTGTGTAGTGGAAGTATGTTGGTTGAATTGTAATTTTACCAATGGTGGCATGCTGTGCTTTATATGAATATGTTTAAAAGTAAAGTGTACCATACTGCGATTGCTTGGTGGAAAAGTGCACTGCCGGCTGGAGGTGTGTGTGCCTGGTGGAAGGGTGCACTGACGGCTGGTGGGTGTGTGCTTGGTAAAAGCGTGCACAGATGGATGATGGTTGTTGGTGTTTGTGCATGGTGAAAGCATTCATTGACGGCTGGGGGTGTGTTGTTGTGTGTGTTGTTTTCTGTGTGCTGGTGAGTGTGTGGTGGTGAGTCTGTGGGGGTGAGCCTGGGGAGTGAGTGTGGTGGTGAGTGTGTTGTGTTGAGTGGTGACAAGTGTGTGGTGTTGAGAGACTGAGGTGTGTGGTTTGTGTGTGCGTTATGTGTGTGTGGTGTATGTGTGTGTGGTGTTTTCTGCACACTCACACACTGCCCCTACACATTCACACACTGCTCACCCGCACACTCCCAATGTCACCCTGCATAGTCACACACTGTTTACCCTGCACACTCATTCTGCACACTCACACAATGTGCACCCTGACACACTGTCTCTGCAGTCACTCTGCACGCACTGCCACTCTGCACGCACTGCCACTCTGCACGCACTGCCACTCTGCACTCACTGCCACTCTGCACTCACTCTGCACTCACTCTGCACTCACTCTGCACTCACTCTGCACTCACTCTGCACTCACTGTCACTCTGCACTCACTGTCACTCTGCACTCACTGTCACTCTGCACTCACTGTCACTCTGCACTCAGTCTGCACTCACTGTCACTCTGCACTCAGTCTGCACTCACTGTCACTCTGCACTCAGTCTGCACTCACTGCCACTCTGCACTCTCAAACTGCACTCTCAAACTGCACTCTCAATCTGCACTCTCAATCTGCACTCTCAAACTGCACTCTCAATCTGCACTCTCCACTCTCAAACCGCACTCTGCACTCTCAAACTGCACTCTGCACTCTCAAACTGCACTCTCAACTCTCATACTGCACTCTCAACTCTCAAACTGCACTCTCAAACTGCACTCTCAAACTGCACTCTCAAACTGCACTCTCAATCTGCACTCTCAATCTGCACTCTCAATCTGCACTCTCAATCTGCACTCTCAACTCTCAATCTGCACTCTCAACTCTCAAACTGCACTCTCAAACTGCACTCTATAACTGCACTCTCAAACTGCACTCTCTAACTGCACTCTCAAACTGCACTCTCAAACTGCACTCTCAAACTGCACTCTCAATCTGCACTCTCAATCTGCACTCTCAAACTGCACTCTCAAACTGCACTCTCAAACTGCACTCTCAAACTGCACTCTCAAACTGCACTCTCAACTCTCAAACTGCACTCACAACTCTCATGCTGCACTCTGAAACTGCACTCTCAACTCTCAAACTGCACTCTCAACTCTCAAACTGCACTCTCAACTCTCAAACTGCACTCTCAACTCTCAAAGTGCACTCTCAACGTGCACTCTCAACTCTCAATCTGCACTCTGCACTCTCAATCTGCACTCTCAAACTGCACTCTCAATCTGCACTCTGCACTCTCAAACTGCACTCAAACTGCACTCTCAAACTGCACTCTCAAACTGCACTCTCAAACTGCACTCTGATTCTGCACTCTGATTCTGCACTCTGATTCTGCACTCTGATTTTGCACTCTCAAACTGCACTCTGCACTCTCAATCTGCACTCTCAAACTACACACGCGCGCGCACACGAACGAAAAATGCCAAACATGGCCGACCAAAATGACATTTAGCCTATCACTTCAAGGCTATTAAAAAGACACCACAGCGAAGACGAATCACCGGCCAGATGACATAACACACTAAGGAATGTGTCTCGCCAAAGCCCTAGAGATACTTTTTTTTCCTCTTTAACATTAGGAGCTCAAAACTCCTCCCACTTCGTGGGCGTAGGCAATCTGCACTCTCAATCTGCACTCTCAACTCTCATACTGCACTCTTAACTCTCAAACTGCACTCTCAAACTGCACTCTCAAACTGCACTCTCAAACTGCACTCTCAAACTGCACTCTCAAACTGCACTCTCAAACTGTACTCTCAATCTGCACTCTCAATCTGCACTCTCAAACTGCACTCTCAATCTGCACTCTCAAACTGCACTCTCAAACTGCACTCTCAATCTGCACTCTCAAACTGCACTCTCAATCTGCACTCTCAAACTGCACTCTCAAACTGCACTCTCAAACTGCACTCTCAATCTGCACTCTCAAACTGCACTCTCAATCTGCACTCTAAATCTGCACTCTCAATCTGCACTCTCAATCTGCACTCTCAATCTGCACTCTCAACTCTCAATCTGCACTCTCAACTCTCAAACTGCACTCTAAAACTGCACTCTATAACTGCACTCTATAACTGCACTCGATAACTGCACTCTCTACCTGCACTCTCTACCTGCACTCTCAAACTGCACTCTCAAACTGCACTCTCAATCTGCACTCTCAAACTGCACTCTCAATCTGCACTCTCAAACTGCACTCTCAATCTGCACTCTCAATCTGCACTCTCAATCTGCACTCTCAATCTGCACTCTCAAACTGCACTCTCAATCTGCACTCTCAATCTGCACTCTCAACTCTCAAACTGCACTCTGCACTCTCAAACTGCACTCTGCACTCTCAATCTACACTCTCAAACTGCACTCTCAATCTGCACTCTCAATCTGCACTCTCAAACTGCACTCTCAAACTGCACTCTCAAACTGCACTCTCAAACTGCACTCTCAACTCTCAAACTGCACTCACAACTCTCATGCTGCACTCTCAACTCTGAAACTGCACTCTCAACTCTCAAACTGCACTCTCAACTCTCAAACTGCACTCTCAACTCTCAAAGTGCACTCTCAACGTGCACTCTCAACTCTCAAACTGCACTCTGCACTCTCAATCTGCACTCTCAAACTGCACTCTCAAACTGCACTCTGCACTCTCAAACTGCACTCAAACTGCACTCTCAAACTGCACTCTCAAACTGCACTCTCAAACTGCACTCTCAATCTGCACTCTCAACTCTCAATCTGCACTCTCAAACTACAGTCTCAACTCTCAAACTGCACTCTGCACTCTCAAACTGCACTCTGATTCTGCACTCTGATTCCCACTTCACGTGCCTTTTCAAAATTCAGCAGCAAGAACTTGTGCACTTGTGTTTGGGATTGGAATTGTGAAAGGCGGGTGGGAGTTCCGTATTGTGTAGGAAAATCTCTTGGGTGTAATCGAATGTCACAAAAACAATAATTTTTCTCGAAAACCAATGCTGCATTAAAAAAAATAGAATGTGAAGCAGTACTGAAAGAAATAGTAATTCAATAGCCTTAATTAAGTTACTATGCACTCAACTGCGTCTTGACAAAAAGTTATGAACAAAGTTTAAAAAACTGTTAACATTTTTTTTTAACGATAGTCGCTGGATCGGATAAAAAAAATAGAAAAACATCAACAGAATGGAAAGGCATGGAAAAAAAGAGGGTCTGGAGGGTTGGTTGTTAGTATTTAATGTCAACAGAAGTCCACACAACGATCTTTCCACTGCACGGCTCTGGTCTGTACATAGCTCATAAGAAAACATTAATATGCAATGAATAAAGGAAGGAAGGAAGCAACATCAGACAGTTAGATGTCACAGAAATTCTTCTGAGAACGTTTTGGAAAAACATTTGCATCTATTCAAGAAGACTCGTGCAATGAGTTTGTGTGTAGAAGGCGCGTGGTTGTTTTTTTGGACCCACTAACAAAATAATACAATTTTCCTGTGATGACTAAAACACGAGTTAGGTGATGCCTAATAAAAGGCATGACATTATTACAAGTTGTAAAATGAATTCTCTTTTCTACAGCCCATGACAGAACGTCATACTCTTGTTCTTGAACTAATGAAGCCCTTTCCCGGCCTGGCATGCAGCAGCTGCGCGCTGAGCGCTGCTGAATGGTGAACGCGCCCGGCCATCTGGATTCCCTTACGGAGGCACCCTGACAGCTCCTAATTATAATTAATGTACTTCTTTGCGCGCACACGAACGAAAAATGCCAAACATGGCCGACCAAAACGACATTTAGCCTATCACTTCAAGGCTATTAAAAAGACACCACAGCGAAGACGAATCACTGGCCAGATGACATAACACACTAAGGAATGTGTGGAATGTGTCTCGCCAAAGCCCTAGAGATGCTTTTTTTTTCTCTTTAACATTAGGAGCTCGAAACTCCTCCCACTTCGTGGGCGGAGGCCGAGCCCTAAAAAACGAGCCTTGTCTATGGAAAGGCAATGCTAACTATAACAACGAAGAACACATCCCCGCCATACTGTGGCTCGAACTGACTGCATCAGCACTGCAGGTCACAAATAATAACTCACTCCATATGCATAAAAGAGTTTTTCAACATGTCTACAAATTCTAAATATTGCTGAGTCAGCTAATCGACGTCCTGCCCGGACACCTGAAGTTTTCAATAGAAATATTTATTCCTGAAAGAATTCACTGTAAGACCTTGACCGTGGTCACAGGCCTGCCCTCTCCCCGACAGCTCCTGCGATCAGCCGCTGCCTCTGGGCCCCCTGCCTTGCGTGTTTGAGCCTGCTGCTATAGGTACTGTTCTTGTCTTTTTTTCGCTGTAATTTGCGCTTTTTTGCTGTAATTTGTGCTGCCTACTTTTCTTTCTGTATCTCTGTGCAACTGTGTTTTCCTGCCTCCATGTGATTTCTCTGCCCATTCCTGATCATGCCCCCTCATGCCGTCCCCTTCCCTCGCTTGCCCCCACTGCACACCCGGCCCCTCCCCTCTCCCCGTGCCCATGCCCGCCTCCCAGCTGAGCGTCACTCCCCTCCCCTGCATAATGCAGAACGCTGTGCGGTCATGCCGCTGGTGCACTGAAGGCGTGCCTAAGGCAAGCCCGTCTGTGCCCGTCCACGACCCAGACGCGACCAGCGCCAGAAACCCTGGCTCTCCCAGGAGCCACCGCTACGATTCTACCACCCTCAACACATTCAACCCCGGAAGACACACTGACTGCGCAAGAGCATCACTGAATACCACCCATGGAGAGTTCGCATGCAGAGCTTGCCAAGGATCCTTCACCATCAACAACAACCCCACCACCACCAAAGGCTTTCCCGATGCACACACAACGAACACCCTGACCTGTGTCCTCCCGAACGTGTGATCCCTACACCGACACGTCATAGAGGTTTGGGACCTGATCGACACCCTCTAGCCCGACGTCGCCTTCTTCACAGAAATCTGGACCAACACCACCTCCGGCCTGACATCGCCACAGTCATCCCTGATGGCTACAAGGTTATGAGAAAAGACCGCCCCCACCGCCCAGGAGGAGGACTTGCCATCGCACACAAGACCCTCCCGGACTCTCTACCTCCAGCACGAGTTACCCCCACTCCGACACGGAACTTCCAGATGCAGACCAGCCCCAGGACCATGCTACATGGCACCCTCATCTACAGACCCAGGCCACAAACACCATCGCCGAGCTCGCCGTACCTCACGCAATCACCTTCACGGACTACATCCTCCTCGGTGACCTGAATTCCCACCTCGACAACCCCAACGACCCCCACTCCATCACCCTCCTCGACAACCTCACCAACCTCAGAGTGAAACAGCTGGTCGACACACCCACACACAGAGCTGGCCACACTCTGGACCCTATCTTCGTCGGAGGAACTAATATTGTGTTCAGCCACACCACCCAGCCGCCCTGGACAGACCCCTACTGCGTCCATTTCACCTGCGACTTCTCCAGCGCACCAAAGCCCCTCCTGCGACCGCCACAAAGAACCTGGAGCAAAGTCACAGAGCAACTCCTCACCACCACCTTCCGCCAAGACCCCCAGCACAATTACCGGCACTAACTCTGCAGCCACAGAACTCCACCACTGGATCGCCCGCTACGCCGACATAAAAATACACCCGCACCCCTCCGACACCCCACCAAGCAATGCTCGCTGAAAGCCTTTTGGTTCACCGCAGAACTACAGGAAGTCAGACGCTCGGGCCGACACCTAATGAAAAACTGGCAAATCCAGAAAAACGTGGAAGTACAAAAACACCCACAGGTCCGCCCTGAAGGAATACCACCAGCGCATCAGGGACACCATATAGACCTTCATGAAGGAAAAAATCCAGGCCAACGCGACCATTGCCAATGAACTGTACAGCGTCATACACCAGCGAAGCCACGGGCGACACACCCTCCCAGCAACTCTGCGATCAGCTCAGCACATACTTCCACCATAAGATCAAGGACCTCTACGACAACTTCAGCGAGCAAACGCAGGACATCACCCCCCCATCGCGGCCCGCTACCATCAAACACATCACCGCAACCATGCATAAAACCCACTCAGGAGCCTCCACGGACCACTGCCCACCACACATATTCCGCAGGCCCGCCGTCATTGCACCCGAACTGGAACCGTCAATGCCTCCTTCTCATCTTGGCATCTTCCCAGATGACTGGAAGCTGGTTAAACGCCTCCTCAAGAAGCCCTGGCCCAACCCCACGGACCTGAGAAACTACCGGCCCATCTCCCTCCTCCCTTTTGCTGCTAAAGTCACTGAGAGACTCGTGAACACTCAGCTGACCACCTTCATCGAAAAGAACTCCATTCTAGTTGCCTCTCAGTCCAGATTCCACAGCAACCACAGCACAGAGGCTGCTCTCCTCGCCGCCACAGATGACATCTGCCTGCATCTCGACCAGGGACACAACATAGCCCTCATCCTCCTTGACCTCTCTGCGGCTTTCGACACTGTCTTCCATCGCACCCTTGCAGCCGAACTTCACGTCGATGGGATACAAGGAGTCGCCGTTAAGTGGATCACATCTTTTCTCACCGGCAGAACCCAGAGGATCAGACTCCTGCCCTTCCTCTCCGAACCCACGGATATCAACTGCGGAGTGGCCCAGGGCTCATCACTAAGCCCCATGATTTTCAACATCTACATGACACCCTCGTTGCCATCGTCAGACAACACGGGCTCAGCATCATATCCTATGCAGACGACACCCAACTCATCCTCTCACTCATGAAGAACCCCGCAGACACCAGACTCTGCTTCGAGGAGGGTATGAAGAATGTGGCAACCTGGATAAATGACAGCTGCCTCAAGCTCCACTCAGAAAAGACCGAGGAGGCCCTCCACCCGAGGGAGCCCACCCACCCCTACAGACCATGCAAGCAATCTCAGCATCATCCTCAACTCTTCCCTCGCCATGAACCGCCAGGTCAACGCTGTTGCTTCCACTAGCTTCAACTGCCTGCGCATCCTCCGGAAGACCTTCAAATGAATCCCCCCCGACTGCAGAACAATTGTCACCCACGTGCTCATAACCAGCAGACTGGACTACGGCAACGCCCTATACACCGGAATCAACAGATCTCTCCTACACAGACTCCAGACCATCCAATATGCCGCCACCAGACTCATTCTCGGAACCCCATGCCAGGAACACATGACCCAACACCTTCGAGACCTCCACTGGCTCCCTGTCAAGAAGAGGGTCACCTTCAAACTCCTCACCCACGTCTACAAAGCCCTCAACAACATCAGACCCAAATACCTGAACGAGAGACTTTCGTTCCATGCACCCAATAGGAACCTCCGCTCCGCCGACCTCTCCCTGGCAGAGGTCCCCCGCATCCTCAGAACCAGAACAGGTGTTGTGAATCTATCGAGGACCCTAATTAGATATCCCCGATTCATGCCCTTATGTCGTTATAACAAAGCATATCCTTATAAAGGCATAGGAACCATGCCCATATCTAGTGATAGCCCATGCAGTCCAAATACGGCAAGGCTACTCCCATAGACTACTAGAAAGCACAACGTGTTCTTTAAACAAACAAAGCCTCCAGCAGCCCGGGAAATCCCCCTGCTTTTGTTTTGATTTGCACAAGAACTCCTGGAGTCCAGAAAGAACTGTTAGTTCTTAGTGACGTCTTATGTCCACCCTTACGTCAAACACGGCACCTTTCAGGTATAAATATACCAACGTTGCCATAAGCAAACACACGGTGGTTTGGAGCAAAGCGGCTATCTACTTGCCCGACGCCCAACTGAAGCGAGAGCCAAAGGAAGCCGACCCTCCCTTGACGCACTGAGAGACGCTGTCTTTTCTCCTGCCGAGAAATTCCAGCTCCGGTGTTTCCAGTCACCCTTGCGGGTTGCTGGGAGATCGAGTTCTGAGAGAGAGATACAAGACCTCCTACATTCTAAAACCAAGGTACGGAGCTGACTAAACCCTTAAGAGATTTCTTGAGTCAGATTCTTGGCCAAAACCAACTTAATTTAAACTGCAACTTACTTACTCCTTCCCACGTATTAGGCTTAGGTCAGGTACACCGGGGTAGGCGTATCTTAGAAGCACCAGTTGAGTACATTAGTCAATGTTTTTATGTATGTATATATTTTATCCGTTTTAAAGTATCATGTGGCTAAGAAACCATATCAATGCTTTTACAGTATTATTTCATAATACTCCTTTTACTGTACGCACTTTACTTCATGATAAGTATTGCAATTGTGGCAATTCATTTCTCTTGCATGAGAAAGAAGACTGCTCAATAAATAACACCTTTTATTGAAAATGCCCGTCTCTCTATTTCTCTGCACTCTGGTGAAACTACGTATGCACGATTGACTGAGTGAAATAACTGTCTATTGTTTTCACACAACTCTAGAGATATACTCTTTATTCTGAGGGAGCAAAGTTGTCATGTCTATGCGGTTGTCAGAAGCTAATCCCTTCTTGTCTAAATCAGGAGAGTTAACTCTTTCCTGAACATTCGAGAAAGTTTCTAGTGACCTCTAAGCTAGCTGGCAAAACTAATTAAGTCTAATATAGTCAGTAGAGACCTAGATGACCTCAGTCCTACGTCTAAACTGCTGTTTATATTATTCCAATGCGCAGAGCCTATTGGGAATATAGGAACTACACTACACAGGAGGGAGAGTTTTCTCCTACATCGCAGCCAAGACCTGGAACAAACTCCCTATCAACATCAGACGCTTGCAAACCCTGCACACCTTCAGGAAGTACCTCAAGACCTGGCTCTTCGACTGATCCGGAGTCTCCGCCAGCGCCTTGAGGCCCTCAACGGTGAGTAGCACGCTATGTAAACCCCAGATTGATTGATTGATTTACTGTTGTGTGCAAAAACTATTACAAAAATTGGAGGAATCATCAGCTCAGCTGAGCTTTAACGAGCTCGAGTCTCTAATTAGACATTCCTTTTCCAAATGATAGTGATTAAAAGGTCATGCAGGATCATATCTGGGGTTACCCTCTTTCTTTAATAGACTTAGGGCAACACGGCACATCTTTGTGGGTGCCCTTTACCCACTCTCTGCAAGGCATCAGTTAAACAAACTTTGTGTGAGGAACGTTACTCCAAGTGAGGCAGGAAATATTATCCTTGTGTGAGAAAATGTTCTCCGTGTGAGGCAGGGAAGACTTGGAGAGTGATGGCGATATCACCTTCAGTGCCATCTGCCATTGCTATATGATTAAGAAAAACATCTTGGTGGAGGCTGGGATAGAATACTCCGTGATTAGCATTGAGCTGTGACAGCTGAATAAAACCCCATTGCAGCAACGACATTAAAAACCAGGCATGTGCAGTGTTCTTAAATAAAGGTAATGTACTTTAGAGTGAGCAATTGAAAGTAATTTGGAAGCGAGAAAAACTGAACAGCACACCCCCGCCCCCTCGTTTATAATGCTGTTGGATTAAATTTGCTCTTGGGTCTATTCCAAGCAATTCTGTAATGTTCCAAGTGTGTTTTTCTTTTCATTGCAGGAGGTGAGTTCTTCCAGGAAACTGTACGCATATCCTGAGATCCCATGGCCTTGGCAGGAGACCCAGTGAAATACCCTGAATCGAAAGACTTCATGAAAGAAGTGACATCAGCTTGGAAAACATCCTTCCCACCAGTGAGGTAGCAGCAGCCGACAATCCTGCCTTTGGTAAACATTATCACACAGCAATTGGCCATTCACACCTAAACACAATACACACGTGAAAAAGTTGAACGGAGGAGTTTGCCAGGTCACGAGTCCATGAAGTGCTGAGAAATATATTAGATTTTACTCAAATATATGTTTTCATGCAATTTCTTTCACATTTACACAGACACGAACACACACTCACGCACTCGATCTCTCACTAATTAAATTTCTTCAGTGCACATACATTGACGCAGTTTACTATCATGGAAAAACACTAAGGGGCAGATTTATGTTTCCTGGCACACCCTTGCAAATCAGCAGGGACGCGCCAGTAAAGATGCATGGCCCAAGTTTACCTTTGCACCACCATAGATGCGCCGCATTTACAATGCAGCGCATCATGGCGCAAGGATAAACATATATGTGTCTCATCTGTTGGCGTAAGGTTGGCGCAGTGCTGGAGTTGTGTCGCAGGCGCAACACAACTCCAGCACTGTTCCAACCTTGCCTATCCTCAACATGGTGCGTCATGCCTTACGCCTGCTTCAAGCAGGTGCAAGGTTTTGACACAGTGGCGTCGGAAAAGTTACTCAGTGAAATCTCGTAGATTTCACTCAGGCACTTTTCCGAGACATTCCTGCGACGGAACGCCCCCCCTGCGCTGGAATGCCCACATAAAACCTGACACAGGTTTTATGTGGCGCAGGATTTTACAACGCGACGCATCTCCCTAGATCCGTCACGTTGTAAATAGAGAGCAATGTGGCGCATGGTTTACTCCACTGCTGTGTCACAGAAGTGACGCAACGGTGGCGCAAGTGTGGCGCGCGGGTTTCGTAAATCTGCCCCTAGGAGGTGTGGCTATATCGACTACCATAATTTCTAGGGTGGTGCTGGATGGATGGGTCAATGTCTCTGGTAATCGTAGACTTTCACCTTGAGTTGCTCCAGCAGAGCAGCACTGCGGTCAATGCAAAATGACCACTTTTAGCCTTTTCTTACATTTTTTACTTCCCCCAAAATATTCCATGACTGGATTTAGAATAGTCATAGTAAATAAGTCTCCTCAATTATTTTGGCCAAGAGGCCCTTTCCCTAAATATAATAGGCCAGGAGATAGAATTGTAAACTTGACTTCAGGGTCTTTCATTCCCACTGCTACTCTGAGGGCGTAGCTCAATTCAAGAAACATCAATGGCAATATCCTCAAATGTTGTTTGCCAGGAATACTGGAGAAGGTACTATTGGCCACATGTACAAAACTTTTTGCAGGTCGCAAACGATATGATTCGCAGAATCTGGCCATTTGTTAAAACAAAAAGTCTTTTTGGCATGTACCAAACCCAATTAGCAATTTGGTTACCTTTTACTGAATCACAATTTGGGTTTGCGATTCGGTATTAGGAAGGGGCGTGTTGAGGGCGTCCCTTCCTAATACCAAATCACACTGTTATGTCTGAGGGCCCCATGCATCAAACCAAATACCGGTCACAAACGGGCATATTCTCAAAATCCGCCCCTTTGCCACCGGTATTTTTGCATGTGGGATGCATCATCCCAAATGCAAAAATCGCAATTTAAGGAATCTCTAAATTGCGATTCCTTAAATTGCAATTGCTTTTAAAGAATCCCAAATTGAGATTCCTTAAATGCAATGCATGAAAGTTAAAAAATTGGCGATTTCGCTAATAGGAGTAGCAAATTACCATGAAGTTGAACTTCATGGAAATTTGCTAAAACTTTGAAAACATGCACTTTTGTGCATTTTGTAAAGGTTCATGTTGCGCACACACATGCCCTTAGGGCAAAAGCATTCACATTTTAACACAAAATTCAATTTGGTGGTAACCCTGTCATAAATGGGAAGGCGTCCCCAAGGAACCCCTTCTTCATTGTGAATGTTTGTAATAGTATTCCAAGAACTACTGCCTGCTCATAAAATGTTTTACTTAAATGCATCCATCATTTGTTTGCGAACCAATTTGAATTACAGCATTGATTTTTGAAATTATATCTTCCTTCTACACATTGTTACAATATCCAATATACCTGTCTTCTCTGTCACTTGTTTTGTGCAAGTTACTTATATACTTTATCTTCTTGATAATAACTTATAGCTTCAGACCGTTAGCCTTACGGAAGTCTGAATTACAGACAAAAGTGCAAGCCGCCAGATGCACTATTTTTGGAACAGAAATATAAGGATTGTTATCAATGTATATGCGAGTCAACATCAATTGGATTGAGCAACCAAAACGACTTAAAGACATTTGTCTAAATCCTTGGGTGGAAGTGTGTGCGTGCTGATCCAGATGCAAAATCATTCAGTGTCTCTGTCCTTCATTTTCTTTGGGTAGTTTAGAGGATTCTTAACATTCAGGGGTTGGGGGCATGGAATTATGAGAGTTTAGACCTGTTTGATGTAATAAGTGTATTATTATTAAATACATATTGAGATATTAGCTGTGAACAAGGCACATCTCACGACTACTCTGCTGATAGTTGCCAAATCATATGAAATTGTTGTTAGTACTGAAAATTACCATTTCAGATAAGTTGTGTTGATTTACCTCTTGATAAATGTTTTAATATTGCCAAGATTGCATGTAGTTCATTTTTCATTTAACTGAATCAGAAAAACATTTGTTGCTGGACAACTCTAGCAGCCTTTGAAAAATGTAATTGTAAAGCTCATAATAAACATCCTTCGAAAGAGCTGTAGCAGCTAATTCATGGGTTACACAGGGGTTACTTGTCCTCAACTTGGGGGTCCTGGGAGCTTGAAAATCATTGCCTCTGATGTCAGGGGGCGTGGACTACTTATGGACACGATTAACTGAGCAGCAAGTGCACCCGTTTAGAGTTTGACTCTCTGCAAAGTGAGGTGAAGACTTAGAGCCTAATCACGAGTTTGCTAATAAATAGGACCGCCAAATGTGCGGTGGAGGTGTGATGGCAGTTGGTGACCGTTGCACCAACAGCCCTACTGCCGTATTACGAGTACAGTGGTTGGCCCTCCATGGCACCGATGCAACCAACAGCGATCCACAATCCCTGGCATTGGCGTGGCGGTCTCGACGTCCCCATAAGCATATTATGAGTTTCCTCCCTGCCAGCGGTCTCATGACGATTCTCACGCCATGAAAATGCTGGTGGTGATGTGCATCAGGGTAAGTGAAGGGGGGCACAACATGCATGCACCCCTGTTCCTACACGGCATGGATTGCACAGTCCATGCCATGCAGGAACATGTATTAGCTGTCCAGCGGCACTGAAATTCTAAGTCTCACGTATGAACCTTTGCACTGCACCACTTCAAGACCGCCACCCTGCCTGCCTGCCAGACCACGAAATGACTCGTATTCTGATGGGCGGGCAGCGGTGAGAGTTGGAGGTATGGGAGCATGAAGTGTATTGGTGGCCCGCTCCCTCAACACCAAACTCATCACATGTCCCTTACTCATAGAGGTGGTGTCGGCTTACAGTCTACATAATAGCTCTCAGTGTAGGAAAGTCCAGTCAGTGCATTGATTTTATAAGAAGAGAAAATACTTTATTACACAGGACACTGGGTACACTAATATGATTCTATAGCTATTGCAATGCTAAACCAGTAAGTGGGGAAAATTAGACAAGTGCAGGCTCACAATGAGAAGTACACAGCTTCTTTCTTCTGGGAGTTACATAGTCAATGGACTAGTATTGGTGCACTTAGGTCAGCGTGACAACCATGGATGGTAGTTATTCATATCCTTTTGGTGTCACAATATTCTTGAACGCAACTCAGTTCAAACAGCCATGGCCATATGATACAGACACATTTTTTCTCATTGCAGTACGTCTCCTGACGCGAACACAGTCACAATTGGTTTAGCTCAATAGAAATCCATAGGTCCATGTCAGCACCACTCGGATCCTTTTTAGGCCAATAAAGATGCTGGGATACATCCTGAGGCCCTTTGCAGGTAACTATGGACAGACATGCTAACAGCAGCATGAAGCTTACCATTGCTTTGTGTAGTGTCTTGAGTTGGCAATATTTTCGCTGAGCCAATCTGCTCTTTAGACAGCTTCTCCACCACATAGCTGCAGATAGACTTCTTGTGGGCAGATTCCTCCTTCAGAGATACCTCTAACTCCCCTCTTTCAGCAGGTGCAAGAGACTCCTTTACCAAGACAGCAATGCATAGCTTCTTCTAGTAGATAGTTAATGATTTCTACAGGTGATGTTGCTTCACCTCTGAGAGGTTGGCTTTCAATGATTCCAGATCTTATTCTATTAACATTCCCCTACACCCTGCTACTCTAGCAGGCTGCTTCTAACTACCATCGTAGGCAGGCAGGTTACAAAGTTAATCCTAGATTAATGTCATTGACTAACACTAATACTGTTCACATAATCCACTGTCATGTGCTACCATCTATCCACGCTATATCCATACAATATCCTGGCATACTGGTTGATGAGCCCAGATTAATTAACCCTGGGTGGGTGGGGGGTCAAATTGCAGGAAAGAGAAATTCGCAGTATAAGGCATCAGCCAATAGTCATTGCATTAAGGAGAGGTTTGAGATACTAATCTCATTTAAAGATGTATTCAATAGCCAAAGTAATCATTACAGAAAGCAGAAGCCAGTCGATTAAGGTAATTAGCTAAATCAGATCATAAGGATCAAACAGCTGACCCGCTTTAAGATAAAGTCTCTCAGCAAACCAGCGTAGCTTTTGTTCTCCAGAAAAACCTACTAAAGACTTGGCTCATCCCCAAATAATAGCATGTTTTTGCATAATGTTTTTAGATTGTAGAAGCACTCAAATCAATAGCACAGCATTACTTAATTGGGATCTACTAATATATTACTTTTGCATAGCAAATTATTTGTTCACAAGCCCTAAGGACAGCGTTTACTTCCAAACCAGTGTGACTGGTTAAACAAATACATGATCTAACTACTGAGGGGAAATACAAATGAAGTGAAGCATTGCACAATGAGTTTCTTTAGCACATTCATAACAATGTACATATCCTTGTAAATGTATACTTTTCATTTTACTGAAAGGAAGGTCGAAAACTGTGATGTAGCAAGTTCAGCACACAGAGACCGTGATTGCATCTGAATTAAAATTATTTTCGGAAAGGGAACACATTAATGTGCTTAACTCGTTCACAGCAAAATAAACGTGCACTTCTTTCTATTAAAGTGGTCTAATGCGGCCTATTCATTCCCACCACCTAGGTTGAGCTAATATTTTACTTCTAAAACTGCACTTCAACACTAGATATAGCAAGCAACAGAACACTAAGGCAGAACTTAAGAGGGTCATAGGCCTCTTGCCCAGTGTAGAGAACAAGGAAAAGGGCATGTCCAGCGACTATGATTAAACATACTCGCTGCCACCACTGTCAAGCTCATGTCAGCTGATAAAGGGACAGTCCCTCTTGATAAGGAAGGAAAGCATAGTGTGAACCACCAGACCACAGGTCTCGGCATGCAAAGATGATGGTTATGTACACTGCTGCCAGAAAATCAAAAGCACAGTAAAGACTTGCATAGAGATACCTTGGGGCAGGAGGTCCCTATTCTCAAAACATTGCTGTGAGCATTCCCTTCTCAACAGGGGCTAACACTTGTCATCCCAAAGAAAATGTTCTCGTTGCCACTGCTGATTTTGGTTCACAAGTCTTTGTTTGGTACATCCACACTGTACTTGAATCAAAGGCTTCTACTTTGTGAACCAGAGAAAATGCTGTGGTCAATTGATTACTGATTGAAGATACCACCTTTTCAGAAAAACAAGAGCAGGACATTGCTCCTTTCTAGTCCAGGCATGTTCCCTTTGGAAAGAGCTACCAGAAGAGACAAAAATCAATCAGCAGTTACTTTCTTTAAAAAGACATGAAAACATATGTGTTAACTAAGGTCAATCTCTATCCTCCTTATTGATATAGTTCATGTTTGCCTATGGGCTTTAGAGCTACAGGAAAACATATTGGTGACTAAAATGTATGTTTCAGACATTTGGTTATGTAAGTAATGGCCGGCACATCTGCTGGCTGATCAAAAGATATAACCAGCTGAATCGACTGAAATCTGCATTAAAAAAATAACCAAGAGCTGGCAATGCCAATTGGTGTCGCTTTTGTAATGCGTTGTCTATGCTGGTACTAACTTTACCAATGCTTGTAGACTAGAGGAGCAAACATTGAGAGAGCGCTATCTTGGCTTGGCATGTTTAATGTTTCCAAAAAGGTAATGACAATACTTGAGGATGTAAGGCTACGATCAACTTGGAATGGTATACCAAGTAGGCCTGGGTGGAAACATAATTCCACCCACTGATTTGGTGAAATTCTAGAACTCCGTGCTACTGGCTTCTGGCGCGTGGTAGACTTATATTTCCGTTGGGGCACACAAGACTTGTTTAGGCGCACAAGATTTGACGGCCGCTAGCAAGCATGCGCAATATTTACCAGCAGCTAGCAAGCGTGCACAAGATTTGCTAGCTGCTAGCACCGCTTCCAGTAACCTTCCAACTCCATTTTCATAACGCTGGTGAATGAGAGCACCCACGGCTGCTTCGCAAGCAGATTCTCTATGCGAGAAGCAGCTAAATTTATTCAAAAAGATATTATTGGGTGAATATTCTACACCAAACAACCGTTTATGTTGTTTTTTTTGGATGAGGAGCTTTTTTTTATTTTACTTTTTTTTTCAACAAGAAGGCAGTGCCCTAGAGACCTCAACTTCCTCTTCATGTCCAGCAGGCTCCCCCCACTGCTTTGTCCATCTCCTTGTCAGTTTTTGTTTGGATTTCGAGGTGGAAGGATCACTGTCTGCAGTTCCTGCTGCACCAGTATTTAGTTGTTCTTTTGTTTGTTTTTAAATTTGATTGTGATTGGTGGCCTGGAGTTTAAGTAGGGGCCTAGTTATTTTTTTGCATGACATTTATTATCTTTCATAAAGGGAAAAGGTTGCTATGTTCAGTACACTTTCTACATGTTTGCTAAATTTGCACTTTTAATTTATTTTACTATGTGTCCCAGTTCGCACATGTGCCATCTAGCCAGTACTAGTCATTGGGTACATGAAACAGTTGTTTCAGTGGTACACATGGTTTAAAATATCATTTAGGTCATGGATAGCATTAGAATAAATACAAAATATAGGTTTTCCTTTTTTGTCTTTTAAGTTCTTTTCTGCAAAAGTGTATTTTGGTGGGGTAATTTTTGATGGTTTGGGAGTATGTCTGTGGTTGTAAACATTTTTTAGCTCACTTAAATATTATTTTTGGCATTGCTGATTTAATGGTAGTGTTTTCTTCATTGTTACCATGCCTCCTTTTTCTGGTCATTGTGTGTGTTTGCCATACACCACCATTTGTGTTTGTTCTCAATGCCATGTGGTCGAGGCCATTTTGTGTAGCCAATCACTGTGTTTTTGCCATAGGCCTGCATGTGTTCTTTGTTGTGGCCATGCCTTTGTGCTTGTTGTTATTTGTTGGCCATGTGGCCAGCAGCCATGTTGTGCAGCCAGCCAGTGTGCTTTTGCCATAGGTCTGCATGTGTTCTTTGTTTCCATGCCTCCTTGCTTGTTGTTTGACCATGTAGACTGTGCCCATTTTGTATAGCAAGCCAGTGTGCTTTTGCCATAGGCCTGTATGTGTTCTTTGTTGCTCACGTCTTCTTGCTTGTTTTTGTTTTTCGACCATGTGGGCAGTGGATATTTTTGTGTAGCTATCCAGTGTGAGTAGGCTATAGCCCTTCATGTGTTCTTTGTTGTGGCAGGCCTCCTTGCTTGTTGTTGTTGTTTGACCGTGTGGCGTGCAGCCATTTTGTGCAGCCAACCAATGTGCTTTTGCCATAGACCTTCATGTGTTCTTTGCTGTGGTCATGCCTCCTGGTTGTTATAGTTAAATTACCATGTGAAGGGTGGTAATTTTGTGCAGCCAGCCAATGTGCTTTTGTCATGGGCCGAATGTGTTCTTTGTTGTCTACGCCTCCTTGCTTGTTCTTATTGTTTGACCATGTGGCCGCTGGCTGTTTTGTATAGCTGCCAGTGTGCTTTTGCCATAGGCCATCATGTGTTCTTTGTTGTGTCCATGTCTTCATACTTGTTGTTATTGGTTGATCATGTGATCAGCGGCCATTTTATGCAGCCAGCAAGTGTGATTTTGCCATAGGCCTGCATGTGTTCTTTGTTGTCCATGCCTCCTTGCTTGTTGTTGTTGTTTGACCATGTGGTCGGTGGCCATTTTGTGTAGCCAGCCTGTGTGCTTTTGCCATAGGTCTACATGTGTTCCTTATTGTCAATGCCTCCTTGCTTGTTGTTGTTGTTTGATCATGTGGGCATTTTGTGTAGTCAGCCAGTGTGCCTTTGCCATATGGCTGCGTGTGTTCTTTGTTTTGGCCATGCCTCTGTGCTTGTTGTTATTAGTTGACGATAGGATAGGATAGGATGTGAATTTGTAGAGCGCGAATTGCTGCCCGGAGGCGTCCAAGCGCTGAGAGTACCATGAACCCGCAAGATGGCCCAGGAAGGGAGGGGAGGAAAAGTGAGTTAGACCGGATGAAATAAAAAGGTTTTCAGCTGTTTACGAAAAGCCGAGAGATTGGGGTTGGCTCTGAGATATATCGGAAGGGCGTTCCAAGCCCTGGCGGTGTTATAGGAAAAAGTCCTGCCTCCGGCTCTAGATCTTTTTATTCTGGGGGCCATTGCAAGGAAAGTCTGACTGGAACGGAGGCTTCTGTTGGGCATATAGTGGGTGATTAGGTCACGAGTAATCCTAGGGCCAGTGTTCCAGAAGGCCTGGTGTGCTATGCACATAGCTTTGAACATATTTTTCGGCGCACCGGCAGCCAATGGAGGGTTACCAGACCGGCCAACACTGATTGTCTGCGGGGGAGGTCAAGCAAGATGCGTGCAGCACAGTTCTGGACTATCTGAAGCCTTCTCAGGGTGAATTCCGGGGCGCTGAGGTATAGCACATTATTAAAGTCAAGGCGTGACTGTATTAAACCCTGTATGGCCACTTGTCTGGCTTCCGTGGGGAGGAGAGGGAGGATTTTTCTTAACATCCTCATGATGCCAAAACAGGTGGCAGAGAGTTTTGTAGCTTGTATGTTGAAGGACAGAGCTCTGTCCAACCAGACTCCAAGACTCTTAATACTGTTTTTTGGAGTTGGAGGGGTACCCAGGCAAGGCGGCCACAGGGAGGCGGGGAGGCTAAGGTCTGGGGGGCCTAGGAGCATCAGCTCAGTTTTGTCCCCATTCAGTTTTAGGGAGGATAGGGACATCCAGGACTTTACCTCCTCTAGGCATTCTCTAAGCCCGCCTGGTGCATGTAGATCGGCTTCCTGCGTCAATGAGACCACCAGCTGCGTGTCGTCCGCATAGGAGATGATCTTGAGCCCATAAGGGGGACGACATCAGCCAGTGGCCTCATGTATAGGTTGAAGAGTGCAGGGCTTAGAGAAGAGCCCTGGGGGACTCCGCATTTCAGGGGTTTACTGGTGGACACAGACTCGCCCTCGAACACACGGAAGGCTCTGTCCTCTAGGAAGGATTTAAACCATGACCAGGCTTTGTCCTTGATCCCGACCTGGGACATACGGTCCAGCAGGGTGTCGTGGCTGACCGTATCAAAAGCCGCGCTGAGATCAAGGAGGATCACTGCCACTGATCCTCCTTGATCCAGGATTTTTCTGGCTTCTTCGGTGACCATGAGGAGAGCGGTCTCGGTCCCGTGTTTCGGTCTAAAACCCGTCTGGGTGGGGTCCAGTAAGTGGTGGTCTTCCAAGAAGTATATCAGTTTTTGATTTATAAATTTCTCTAGGATCTTGCTCACCCATGGGAGCAGGGAGATGGGACGATGGTTACTTAGGTCAGTAGAATCCAAGTTAGGTTTTTTCAATAAAGCTCTGACCATGGCCTGCTTCCATGCGGTCGGGACCGTGGCCGAGGAGATGGAGGCGTTTAGAACCTCCCTTATTATGGGCAGGGTGGTTTGTGAGGCTGCCATTATTATGTTTGGCGGGGCTGGGTCGTCAGGGGAGCCGGTTTTTACCTTACGTGCTAAGGATTCAAGGGTGACGAGATCCAAAGGAGGGAAGTGAGTCAGCGTGGGTAGGTGTTGACTGGGGGGGGAGACTATAGGGTCAAAAGGAGGGACTAAGGGGGTAAGGCTTTTGGGGGGAAAGGCAGAGTAAATAGTGCTTACTTTGTGATGGAAGAATTCGGCAACATTGTTACAGTGGATCATAGACTTGTCCGCCTGCAAACTGGGGGGCGGTTTTGTTAGCTTTTTTATGATTTAGAAAATTTCCTTGGGTTTAGATTTTGCAAGCAGAATTTTCTCGGAGAAGTATGTCGCCTGGGCCGCTTTTACTAAAGTTTTATATTCGCTGATGGTTTCTCGGTAAATAATTTTATTGACTGCAGAGTAGTCCGATCGTCTTTCCGATTGCCTGCAAAGGCGTTTCTTAACCCTAAGAGCCTCTGTGTACCACGGGGCAGTTTTGTGAGAACGCTTGAGCGTAATTTTCTTTTTGGGGAGTGTGACATCTAGAGATTGAGTGATCCAGTTGACATATGCCTGGTTGGCTAGGCCGGGGTCATCAACGATCAGGGGTGGATCATCATCAAATTTGCTAGTCCAGTTGTCAACTGCTAGGTGGGACCAGGTTCGCATGAGTCTCGTTGTGGGTGCGGGCGGAGGGGGTTTAGGCGCAGTCCATCTAAAGGGGACCAAGAAATGGTCCGTCCAAGGCAGGGGGATAGGTGGACTGGTTAGAAGATCAGGGCAGTTGCTGAAAACCGGGTCCAACAAGTGACCCTTCACGTGAGTGGGAGTGATAACACGTTGGGTAAGTTGCAGAGCTGCTAGATCATCTGCTAAGGTTGAGGCTGTATGATCAGAGGATGAGTCAAAATGAAAATTAAAATCGCCTAGCAGGGTGAAGTAGGATGTAGTATTGAGACGTTCAGCCACGCTTAAGGGTAGACTGACGTGGAACTGCTTCGGGGGTCCAGGGGGGCGGTAGATAAGAGTGCCAGAGAAGCATCTGTTAGGTGAGAGTTCGATGTTAAAAGTGAGGCTTTCACAGTCCGGGGTGGTTTCGGGGACAACTCGGCAGTGAAGTTGCTCTTTATAAATAATCGCCAGGCCTCCTCCTCTCCCTTTAGGCCGGTCTTGCAGAGAGATTTGGAAACCTGGTGGAAGAGCATCTGTGACCACTGGGTCACTGTCAGAGGATAGCCAGGTCTCTGTTAAAAACAATATGTCTGGGGTGTATTCCTCTATTAGAAGCGCAATTTCGACCCTATGTTTTGGTAGAGAGCGGCAGTTCAATAAGAACATGCGGAAGTGGCGTAGCGGTTCAGTAGTTATTTTGGGTTTGAGGGGGTGGTGGCATTTGAGACAGACATGCGGCAGGGTGTCAGCTTGATAGCTGTGTCGACTACAAATGCTGGTAGATGGCCTCATACTATGGAGGGTTTCAGCACTGTAGTGTATGGGATCTGAGAACTGGGATGCAGGGGGGTAGGCCCTAGGCCCGGCCTCGGCGCGGACGAGCGCAGACGAGCTTGCCTTGTGCGCGCCTTCGGCGCGCAATCTTCGCGCCCGCTGTGGCCAGCAGCCATTTTGTGCACCCAGCCAGTGTGCTTAGCCTTAGGTCTGTATGTGTTCTTTGTTTCCTTGCCTCCATGCTTGTTGTTGTTGGTTGACCTTGTGGCCGGTGGCTATTTTGTGCAGCCAATCAGTGTATATAAATCAAATCTTTTTCAGTTTTCAAAGCTGTTTTCTAAGGAGATTGATATGAGAGGGCTATGTGTTCTTGCTTTTGTTCCTTATTTTTACTTTGCTCTGATATTTTAATACGCTTGAGGATCATTGTAGATATGCATATATGAACAGCTTTTTATATTCGATGTAGTTTCCATTTTCCCTGCACCTTCTTGCCTCCCAATAGCTTTCTCATAGTCCCCTGGTACACCAGCAATTTTTATTTTTTATTCCTCAATGTTTGTTTGCTTGCTTGATTTGAGGTGCACATGAGACATCATCCACAGTAATGCCAGGCAGAAGGCCGACACAAAGTGACATGACCACAGCATGTGAGTCCACCTCCTCTGCTTACTTCCATATATTTATAGCTAACTGCTAACTGACAGAGCTTGAAGATGGATCCAAAGAAAGTTGCTGCTTAGAAATTGGCCGGTGAGGTGGAGAAGAAGCAGACTGCCATTGCCACAACTGTTGTGCCACCCCTCGCCTTTTTAGGGAAATGCTTCAACAGTACCACCCTAACCTAGGCCCAAGGCTATGTCTCTCAGCCAGGTAGTCACTTCAAATATGGCGAAGAGCAGTGAGTCTGAATTGGATTTCTCTCAGTCATAAACTAGAACCTAATTTTCGCAGGAAACTGAGCAAAGTGGACAACAGGAGCCGCAGCCAGCAATAGATCTTCCTGAAGTAAAAGCAGAACAGGGGGTTGAAGATCCTGCTGAGCAAGATGTACCTCTGCTTGAATCACTGGCTTCCAGAGCTCCAGAAAGAAAATGAAAAGGTACTTCGTCATCTTCTCCAAGCCCTCATTGTGGTGATCTGGACATAAAAATTACCCTGAATGAGTTTGAGACTCTCCACAAGAGACAAGGACAAACAAAAGTTCTTGAAAGCCTTAGAATAATGGAAGGGGATAAGGAGGATGAGACAATCATTGTCACGGAAGGTGTCTCAGAGGACACCAACATTACCCCTCCTATTCATCCTACTCCGAGGGATGTGGCAGTGATTCCACCACCATCACTAGCTTTCATATTTGCAAGGCCCCGCTGAGACGTGCATCCACCGCTACTCAGTGAAAGTATGCACTACAGAGAGGGAATCAACAAACCTCCCACCAGCCTCCAGTTCTTCAGGCATTGGCGGTGGCACACTAAAAAAGTTCTCCTTCCCAGTTGGGAACTTCTTTAAGATTAGGAAGCAGGAGGATAATGAAAGAAAAGACAGACCCTTACAAGAACCCTAGGTGTGGCTGAGACTTTATCACACTATGGTACCAGATGGCAAACGACCCATATGAAAAAACATCACTCAATCAAAGAGCATCTTAAAAATAATGGTGGTGGTGGGGGTGATGAGAGAGGGCAATCAGCTCTGATCATGGTGGGAGGAAATGAGGAAAAAGTGGATGACATCTTTACAGCACCAAGCAGCCCTTCACCCATCACTTTTCCATCATCACCCGCATCAACCACCTCCAAATGGCACAAGACAAGACTCAGATGCCAACACCACCGCATACAGTGATGATTCCCTCAAGACACACATTGAGTCTACCACCTCCTGGTTCAACTTCTGTCCAGAAGTCTCCTGTGTCAATGGCACCACAAATGATAAAAAACAATCCAAGATACTAATAAAGGCATGTTAAGGCAGGAGGGATCCTATCAACATAACCGTCCAGCAACACGTTTGTGCAACTGCAAGCTGGTTGGAACTGTTAGCACTGAACCTCCTCCCTTTTCCTTTTGTGGAAGGAGTGGGACTTTTAGAATTTGTGTCAACCATCTGTCCAAAATGGCATGTTCTCAGCTGGACTTATTATTCTAAAGTTGTTGTTCCAGCACTCCATCACAATGTGCAACAGGTGGTTGGACAAGCTTTGCAGCAGAGTGATGTTCACACTATCCACCTAAAGACAGACATGTAAAGTAGTTGTCAAGCAGCTGAATACATATGTATCACTGCACAATGGATCTCTTTTGTGGTGACAGTCTCACCACTAAAGAAATGTTTATGGGTGTTCGGTGACATGCAACAGTAGCCATCTTAGCAATGAAGAAATCCCATACAGCTGCAAACATCTTAGAAGACTTTAACAGCAGGGTGTTTGAATGGCTGCCACCCAGAGGTCTCAAAATTGGATTTGTAGCCACGGACAATGGCAGTAACATAGTTAAGATGCAATAGAGGGGCGTCCCCCAATTCGCACTCAATAAAGTTTCTTGAATATTCAAAAAGCAGGTGATTGAAAATTACTTTCAATGAATAGTGTTTAACAATCTTGAATTTTATTGACATGAAATTCATTACTCCATGAATTTTAACAGAACAATTAGCCAGGCTATCACCATTGTTGCATCTGCTACAGGACCAGTTAAAAAGGTGTTGCAAAGGTTACCAGGTGTGAACGGTATAGTGCATTGCTTGGTTGATAGCTTAATCCTTCTCTTGGCTGTTAATCCGAGGCCAATTAAACAAAACTAAGGTTAGAGGAAAACTCTCATCATATAACTAAGGCTTAATTAAAGTCCTAAAGGATCTTCAAAACAAAACAAGAACATCTATGGATACAGATATAATATTTGGACATATATTCAGACATTGATTTTTTTAATTTATATATCCATATTGTATATGTTGAAAAAATGATTTAAAGTAAATACTCAAGACTAACATTCTTATACATTACAAAATCATAATTTATGCAGTGAGACCCAAAAATAAATGCCTGTCCAAACTATCACACATACTCTCATTCATACCTCATTCAACACCCACTAAAAATAGAAACATCAGAAGCATAAGATGTGTCTTGGTTCCATGAGGACCTAAAAGTAACAATCAGCTTCTTTGCGACAGCACATGCTGTACTATGTAGCCATTAAAGTTAACATTTTATCTAGTATATTTATTAAAACAATCAAGGCAAAAGCTAGAAATATTGGTTCTCTGGTCTTATCTTCTGAGACTGCGCCAACGTGTGTTTCGATGATGACCACACAATCCTGGTCAAACCTTCTCGCACTTTCATAAGTGGATTTAAAAATAACAGGCTGTGCTAAAAGGCAGCAGTGCAAAGTAAAACACAAAAGACAGATTTCCATTATAAAATAAAACACACCTTCACGCACAACAGGGACTCCCCTCTCCACAAACAAATAAATAAATCACCCCGACCAATGTCCAAAAAAGAAACTAAAGTCCAAAAATGTCCAACTGCCCTTCCCAATTCCCACTCTCTCCAAACAAAACAAAAACCCTTCCCATCAAAGCAAATGTATTAAAAAAAGGGGTTTAGAGGGCATCAATCTGTGTGTTATGGTATGCTAACTCCTGGCGAAGCAGCACAAGCTTTCTTTGGATGAGATGTTGGAAGTGGTCTGTGGATAATGATGATGAAGAGGGAGGGCAGCAGTGGTAGATTCCAACTGCCGCTGGTGCTGTTGATGGTGTGGCCCAGATGGTGGCGCTTGCGGCTGTCTGGAGGTACTTGCGCAGTGGCAGACGCCTCTGCCTCCTTCTCTTCCTCCCCTAGAACCACCAACTGGAGATATTTGGCCTGGATGGCCTCTATTCATTGCCGCAATACGGCTGCTATCTCCTACCGAAATGGGAGACCAGCAGGAGTAACTATATCAAGAAAGAAAAAAATACAAAAAAGACAAATGGTAAATAATGTCCAGTTCAAATATTTGTTTGTATAGTTTCACAGTAGGATAACATTGCCGGTCCCCTAGGGCCATTTGAAATTTTGAAGGGATTAGTCACAGGGACAAGTTTTCCACAGACATGCAGCACATAAAACAGTGACTGTAAGGAATTCAGCTAGAATGCGACCAGATTAAAAATTAATGATGTTTTTCATTTAAAGGACTTCCTGGTTAAAAAAAACTAAACAGACAAGTGTGTCAAAATAAGAATAATTTGCCTTGTAAGGTATCTGGGTATCTATCAGCCTGATTCATGTAGGTAAATTGCACTCGCAAAGGGCCAGATTCTGAGAATCTGGCCCTTTGCGAGTGCGATTTTTGCATTTGGTATTCATGATACCAAATGCAAAAATCGCTATGTTAGAATTCGCATATTTGCGTGGAATGGCATTTAAGGAATCTCTAATAGAGATTCCTCAAATGCTATTCATGACACAAAACAAAATAGCGATGTTGGACTTTTGGGGCCGCTATTTACCGACAGGTCAGACCTGTCGGTAAATAGCAAAAACTCAGAAAAATGCTTTTAAAAGCATTTTTCAAAGTTGCATGTAGCACACACACATGTCCTTTGGACATGTGTGTGCGCAACACCTGTCCAAAAGTGCATTTTAGGGGTGCTACAGGGCGTCCTTTGGACACCCCTGGCACCCTTAAAATCGCTATCTTAGTTGCGAGTAGCAAATTGCTACTCGCAAATCCCCATTCATTCCTATGGGCCTCTTGGCCCATAGGAATGAATGGGGAGTATTTGCGAGTAGCAAATTGCTACTCGCAAATAAAGAACATGTAGGAATCGCTATTTAAGTAGCAATTCCTACATGAATGCCGTTTTGCGTGTCCTCAATAGCGAATCGCTATGATTCGCTATTAGGGACACGCAAAACGGCATGTACATGAATCAGGCTGTATATGTCTAAAGAAATTGCCAATCTGTTCAAATTGAACTATTCCACCACTGTTAGTAAAGTTCGCTGGCTTTTAAATAAGTTGCAGAACTTACCGATATCCAATATTGGGCGTGGGGCCATTATTAAAATGTTAAATCTCCCCCTATTTTTTGTTCTTTTTTCCATCTATATTGTTTTGTGTAAGCAGGCATTTGTTCGCAACATAGATCAATGACTTCGCAAGTTTTTATGGCAGGTGAAAAAATCTAGGACACAGTTACAGACACTGCAGATGTCAGTTATCAATGGAGGGTTAGCACTTCCATGTATTCTGAAGTATTACAAAACAGCTGTTTTTGACTGGCTGAATTGTGCAGTAGGGGGTCCCCTGAGGAGTTGTTTTTACCTGCAGTACATGCTGAATGAACAGGGCTTACTTGTACTGTCCTTTTTGAAAATCCCTAAACTATCCAAGCGCTCGTGGTACAAAACTTCACATATGGTGGTAAGGAGATTTCGACATTTACATGTTGAATACGGTTTTCTGTTGACCCATTCATCTGTACCTTCATCAGAAATTAAAACCATAGGCCTACCACTTCTAAAATTGATTATCAGGAAATGGGAAAAAGTCAGAAACTGGGTTTTGGGTCATTTTCTTTTGGGAGGGGAAATTAAAACATGGGCACAGATATTTGAGGCCAGGTAAAATGTTGCACCAGAGTTATCATTCTCCTACCTTCACATTCATCAGCATCTTTGGACGCACGTTCAAGTAGCCGACACTGCTAAAGATAATATTAGCAGAGCACATTCCAGAAAAAAGCTTGTAGGCATTGGCAATTGGTATCAACTGTTTTACTCATACGTGCATTAGTCTACGGTCACGTTAGCCTTTTCCTCATTGTCATTACTTCTTGAAGGAAGGATGGATTATCCAAGCTGGCAGCTGTACAATCTCATGGCTTATAAAGCCATATATGGAGCTAATTTTAAACATATGGCTTTCTTTTTTTAAATGGACCTTACATTATACCCCACATCACATCAACTTAATGTACTTGTCTGCGTCGGCTTACTGCTTTAGATACGGGCACGTATGTGTGGATTGGGCCCATATAATATTCCTCTGCCGAAAATTATTTACTTTTTGGAGCAAGGTTATGGAGGGGTTAAGTCATAAACTACAAGTTCTAGTTAAACTCGATCTACAAGGGGCACTATTTGGGATCCCTCCCATTTAGTGCTCATTAATATTACATCAACAACAACATTTTTATATATCGGGTCACTAATAGCCAAATCGTTGATCTTGCAGAGTTGGAAATCAGTGCATGTACCATGGTTTGAGCCCTGGGTGGATGAAATGAAACATGTTAAGAAACATGAGGAACTTTATGCTCAAAGGATTGGCACAACCTAATTTGGGCTCTGTTTTAGGGGGGCTCAAATCTAAGGGTGGCAACAAATAAGGTAGTGGTAGCGTAAAGATTTTAGATTTTTGTGTTTGTATTTGTATTCTGTTCGATCTATTATGCATTTGTATTGAAGTGATCTAACTTGTACAAATGTATTTCTATCATTTTGATTATTAAAATACAGATTACAAATAAAAATTCCTTCTCATTAATGAGTAAGGCATTATGCAGCACAATTAATAGTATTCTTGTTCAACATTAATGGAGGCAGGCTAACGTTGGATACTTTGCTACAATCTTCGGTCTGCAGCTGGGGTAACTGTAATGGACAATTTATTACCCTACTTTAATTCCAATGGTCCTGTGCTTCTCCAACTGCCATTCAATTCAACCCTGACTCCAAAGATGCAGGTGAATAATAATAATACTACATCCCACAAGTCACATGTAGAAAGCGACTATCCTGTCTGCTGTAAGTAGACAGTTGAAAAAACAATGCACAGCGGTATAGGGAAAGAAATGGGATAAATATTTAATTCATCACAGAGTACAACCCCCCTAAAAGAAAAAAACAGGCACTTAGTCCCACTTCTTACTCCTTTGCCTCACCCTTCACCACAAATTATTTTCAACAAAGTACTTTGCTTGGCAGTAAGAAAAGTTACTGTACTGCAGAGTGCATTACAAGGATTAGGCTAGGTAGAGGTTTTGCTGTAGAATAGAGGAGTGCCATCATGTGCTAAGCTTTGGCTTAGTCAATCACTGCAGTTGACAAATGACAAAAGGGAAAATTCTGAAAAGGCGTAAATCTGTTATGGAAGCCATGAAATATATATACATAAATCACTTAGCCAGAAAAATGTGGCACATGCCAAGAATGGATATTTACATTTTTTGGTAAGCTGAGATATAACTTAGGAAAGAATAATGGAGTGAAGCACTAGTAGGAGGTGACTGAGTGGGCACTGGGAAACACACCTTTTTTCAGTTTGTAATGCATTGAAAACTTCGTAATGCCACATTAACTGACTCAGACGCACATTGCACAGCCAACACTGCAGTGCAAAATTTAACCATGCTGCAGTTAAGTCACAGGTAGCGAAATGTCATGGGCCGGGAGGTGATGAATGGTGATGGGTGGGATAGCTGCCTCACTTAACAAATACAGTATACTTAATTTGTCAATAAGCAAGCAATGTGATTTACCATTAACTGCCCCTGCCACTACTGGGAAACCCCCTCCAACCGCCTCCTGTGCTGCCTCCATTGCATAGGCTCTGCTGATGCTGCTGGCCCCTGCACTAGTGGTCTGTGAAGCTAGAACCCAACATTTCCCATTTTAGATGCCAAATTTGCCTCCTAAGAAATTCTTATTATTTTTTAACAAAGTACAAGCGCAATACCTCACTACAGTTCATTTAGCGATATCTTCTATTAAACATATCCCCTTGGGTGGTTTGTTGGTTGACAATGTTAGAAAAGCCAGGTAGTCAAACCAACCAAACATGTTTCATAATGAAGAGGCAGTGCAATGATGACACTGAGTCATTAAAGTACAATGAAGGGGTGGAATGTTCAGTGAAGGACATATGATCTTGATTGGCAAATGCAATGGGACCTCATGCTTTCCTGCCATGCTGCATTATTATTGAAACTGCTGGTATACTATACTGAATAAATGTAGGGGTGGGCAGAACTTGAGAAGTTGCCATCCATGGAATTCGGTGAAGCTGCATAATAACTCTGCATGATTCAGCGGAGTTTTACCCACTGTTTAGAGCCGGAGATACACTTCCATTTCACCATGTGTCTTGACGTCCTATGCACTGCAAAGCATCTTTCATGAATAATCTTATAACACCTTAAACATGGGGCCTAAAAACAAGCAGCTTCAACCTTTATCCAAAGGCAAAGTGTTCCAGAAAGGATGTGCTAGCAAAGGAATCAATATAGAATGTGCGTCCACCCATGTAAATACGTGTGTAGGGTATGGCACACTCACACGGGGCACGCAATTGGTCTTCATAGCACTAGGAAAGCAGGTCACCACAGAGGGTAAAGTGCATCTTGTGAATGATCCGGGAGAGGACAGGAGGAGAGCTCATAGGACAGCGCTGACTTCCCCATCCAGCAGCAAATGCCTGTCACTAAGATTAATGAAGAAATAAAGAACCACCCACCAATAGACATTAGTGATGCCCTCCACCATTAACCAAGCAGACTTGCCAGAAGCACTGAGTGGTCTCAGGCTACAGATAGGAAGCGCAGCCGAAAGTAACTGAGCAGGAAACAAGCCCTTACCATGTCGGGTCATTGCCCTCAGGATCGGGGTGATGCTAATGATGGTCCACCTCTCAATAGCTTCAAGGAAAGGTAGGGTTCAGCATCTGTAACACAAAAATAGATACAATCTAATACTCAGTCTTTAAGCATTCCCTCTAACTACAAGGTATATAACAAGCATACACAAAAATGTACCTGTAAAATAAAATACTTTTTGACCTCATGAGCAAGAGTTGTAAAGCAATTTGAACATGACGCTCTAGAAAGCTTTGAGAAGAAAAAGAACCATTAGTATCAACCTGGCTATTACAATAAACACTCTTTTTTCTCTCGCTACTTCCTACCTACCCATGGTTTTGTAAAGGCTGTCGTCACAGGGGAGGTGGCTCAAAGCCCATTCCATTAGTCCGTACACAACCCTCAATTAGCAGGCAAAAGAAACAACAAAACGTGCTCAACGATATGACCGGTTCTTATTTATTACTGTTCATAAGTAAAATGATAGCCTGTAATCCTTGCAACCAATGTAAGTCCTGGTTAATTAACAGGGGAATCCCCAAATTACCACTGCTCCATTACCAGCATGGAAATACGATACCTCATAAAACATGAAACAGTAAATCCCTTTCCCACATGAGCTACTGGATGCAACTCACCAACGGGACAGGCACGCAAAAAGCAAAATGAAATGACTGCTTTATACCGAGCCCTATACGGTATACAGTTGTTAGGAAAAACAAAATGAAAACAAACCAGGGAAATGCCATAAGCACTCTAAAGTCAGCGAGGAAGACTTTTGCAGTGATAATAACACCCTTACCGCTCTGGAACAGAAGTTCTACCTTGCTCGTTCGCCGCCTCGGAACAATGAATAATTGGCAGCGTCTTCCAATCCGGAACGGATTATGAACCTTTCAGGACGATGCTTGAACGCCCATGCATCACTTACGGGTTCACGAGGGCTGATGGGAATTGTAGTTCATTCCCTCTTGGTAGCACGTTTACAGTACTGTTTGTGACACTGTTCAAGAACAGGTTTCCTCTGATGGGGTTTGACGTACCATTACCACAGAGAAGGTGTGCCGAAGGAGTGGGCAGCAGCTCAGGGTCCATCTCCTATATGCCCTCCACCTCCATTAAGGTCAGTTACATGGGGGCATGTTTGGCCTTTATGATCAGTGGCTACCACAGAGAGTTCAGTGAGGCAATCTGCTCCTGATAACTAACCCTGGGCAAAGTACTACGCTACGCTCGCTTAATTTGCGAGGTTTGGGCTACTTCGCGTAGCTGTCATTTTTTGCTTGCTCGCGTCCTCAACGTCAAGTTGGCGACCGCAAGCGAGCAAAATAACATCCCAGTGAGACTTTTTCCTTGTTCGCGATCAGCAACATCAAGTTGCCGATCTCGAACGTGGAAAATAAACCTCCAGGCGAGACTTTCAACGCGGGGAGGTCAGGTTTCTCATTGGGGAGTGGTCGTGTATGCTCATGACCGCTTTGATGAGAAACTACCAGTCCGCGTTGAGAAAGCTGCAGCTGGAGTAGAAATCTACTTGAGCGGCAGAAAACGACCGCTCGCACTCTGCATGATGCAGTTTGCACTGATTACACAGTGCGGACAAGAGTCCGGTACTCTGCAATCAGTGAAAACAGCATTTTGCACAGTGCACTACGCAGTTCGCGTAGGTACGCGTAGCTCGCATAGTGCGAAGTGCACTTCGTGTAGCTATGTGTAGCACTACTACGCGAACTACGCCCAGGGTTACTGATAACCCTTGATCTTCTCTGCCAAATCCTGGGACATACCAACCAAGAAGTGTATTTAGCAATCTGTTGGCTTCCACTGTCTGAAGTCTGAACATAGGTCCAATAAACAAGTAGAGTGCTAACTTGCCATTCTGGTAAATGAGTAGCAGCCACTATACTCCAGGACAAAACCTAAAGTGGTGGCGGGCGGTAAACTCTGCCATGTGGTGGTTGAGAAGTTTTTGCCGAGCTCCACTGTCCAAGAGGAGCACGGAGTGGCAAAACTCTAAGAACACCGCTGGCAGAGTGGAGTTTACCATCAAGCCCTATATAAATGGATGATATCACAACATTAGGGGAGTCCATGGACACTCTCATTTTCACTGTTTGAGCATGACCAAGAAAGCCTTCTCAACAAACATGTGTGGTGAATAATAGCTTACTTGGGCCTGCAATCTTCACAGTACCAAAAGTCTCTTCTCTGAGACTTAGAGTACATCCAGATATAAATAGGGGGAGAGGGAAAGCTTACTATAAAAGCAAAAGAGTACAGACAGGAGGCTAATGCAGGGATAATAAGAATTTAACACATTTTAGATAGAAAAGAAGTTGACAAAATGAGACAATTTAGAAAAATAAACAAGGCAAAAATATTCTAATAGTGGGGAGAGGTAAAAGTTAGGGGAATAATAATAATAGCCTGACTTACTAGGGCCAGCAGAACCATTGACAGTAGTTCTGGTTGTGATGGTGGTTCAACTAGCCGCAGCACTGGTGGTTGCAGTCCGTTCACCCATCAGAGATGCCGCCTTGCCCTTGGGTGCTGATGTAAGAAATAAAAAAGATTAAAAAAATAGATTAGTGGTACAATCTCACAAAAATATTTTGACAGTTAGACACAGGAGCATTGTACTTTTTTAAATCAGATCGCCTATAGCACTAGTGTTGAACTATTACTAATTTCCTAAATCTAAGCCCTATTCCTAATTTTCTAAATCTTAGCTACAATTTGAACTGCTAATGTATTGCTAATGTATTGCAGCCAATGATGTTTGATATCAAATCCCCTCTGATTGCTCAACTCAGTTTCCTTTTTCAATGCATAGATACTCCATATCACTGAGAGATTGGGACTGTATGAGCTACATAAAGAAAGGCACAGAGAACGTAGCTCCCTGATATACTCCTATTGTCTTAGTGGCCAGACAGAGAAGTTTGCACAACTTCTTAAATAATCAGCCTAAGCGAGAGCCAACGAGAACGAGCAGGTAGCAACGAGGACATGGCTAGTTCAAGCTAGATCAGATATTATTTGTAACGTAAATGTAACTTACTTTTAAGTGCTAGCAGCATGCTAATTGGAAAAAAATGATTAGCAATTTTAGAAAACAAAAAAGATTTGCTCACTGAGCCCCACAACCGTGACACTCAGCAGTTCGAGCAGGTTCTTTTGGTGGTCGATCAGGTCCACCCAGCGTTAGCCACTGTGCCGTGCTCTGCACCCTAGTGCTATGGCGCCCACACCGCACACTCTCACCACACAGCAGCCGATGCTCCAGTAGGGCATACCCTCTACCAGTAGGGTAGGTGGCACGGCAAAAAAGCAGATATGGCGCTAGGCTGAAAAAAAAAAGTAAGGCAAAAGAAAACACCAACGCAGAAAGGAAGGACTAAAGGAAGTGGAACACAAGGCAGAAAGGGAAAACATGAAAAGTACAAAAAGTAATGGAAAAACAAATAAATAGACAAAAACATAAAATACACACAGAGAAAAAGCAGGTAAAACAAAATGACCACCCTCATGGGGGCTGTGTGGTGCAGTTCATGCTGATTTTTCAGTGCACAACATGCTTCTGGTCTGAAAAAGCATCACAAAATGGGTGGATGAGCTTTCTTCCATCAGTACGCAAAGTTCTGCTGAATTTTTGGGAATTCTCCTGAGCAAAACTTCAAGGGCCATTTGTATCAACACATTTCCCCATAGACGCAGAATGAGCGAAACCCTTTGATGCATCTGGCCCCAAGAGTTCTGCCTAGGCCTAATAATAAGATATATACAAAATAATATTGTTATACAGGATGGTGGTTATGTAACATCTAGAGTAATGTAAAGTCCATCAGCCACATTTGACAGTTCTTGTAGAAATATGTTGCAAGCAATGGCAAAGCTGCAATATTAGATTGTGGTTTTGTAAACTTCCAAGATGGCCACCACATTGTGTCTAGATGCAGCATACAGCAACGTCTTGGGTCGGTGGGGGGGGAGAGTCGTCAGGATGGTTACCATACTACGATAAACTACTAAAACTGTGCAGCAAGATCACAAAACTGTGCTCAGTTTTGAAAAGACTTGGAGGATCTTCAATAAGGATCACTTTCATTCAGTTTCTGTGAAGCAAAGACCCAGGTTGAGCTAATGAACCATTGGGGCAAGTGTATCTTTACAGTTAAGCACAAAGAGCCCAAGGGAGATTCTAATGTCAATATTTACCAGAGCTGTGCACAGTGGGGCTAGCAACCTTGTGGATCCATACAATGATTGCTTTAGACAACGGTCTGGGGCTCAATCCTTTAAAGGCAGTATTATTAGGGCTATTTGGAAAAGATCCAATTAGATCCTGTTAGATTAGGGCTATTTGGAAAAGATCCAATTAGATCCTGAATCTTTATATAAATTCAATGTCCCCATTGATACTTTAGAGAAAATATTCACTAAACATTTCCTGGTTATACTAGAAATACGACGAAGTGTCAGATAAATCCATGCTTTGAGGTGACATCTAAGACAAATAATGCCATGAACCGAGCTTAGGATATGTCTCAACTACTGGAGGTATATACAAAACATTAAAATCATTGCCTCTACACCAGCTTTGAACCCAAAAAATAAGAAGCGCTAATCGCACAAACTGAAGGTTTCTGGTACTAATGAATGACGTATATACATAATAATGGAGCTGAACTCCAATACATTATTGCAAGTTAATATTTCAGGTAATGGTACTGGTATGAAGGAAATAAAGCAGAGGATGGACTTTACCAGGGTTTTGTGCTAGCCCCCAATATTTTATGCTTTTACCTAGAAAGTTTCATGTTAACGTCAGAGTGCTCTATATGTTTGTATGAACAGGGTCTTACTTAGATGATGGTGCCCTGTTGTCCTTTCTGCCAGGGCAGCCAAGAGATGTACTCAACTGCCTTGGCAGACTCAAGCTCATCATATTTGGAGACATCCTCCAACGTGGTGAGAACACTGGGCCTTAAGGCATTGTAGCTCTGCTGTGCGGATGCCATGTTGAATGTGGTCAGTTGGGTCATGGGTCAAAGTAGTCCAGTGAAGGCTCTGCCCACAGAAACAAGATGGTTCTAAACAGAGCAGGCAGACCAGGAGTTTGGTGGACAGGGCGAAATATGATTGACTTGATAATATCAGGCTAGCACATACACCTGCTTAAATATTATGTAGAATTTCATATTCCATGAAGGACGAAAATTGCTGTTTTGAAAACTGATTAGTCGCCTAGTGTTTGAACTGAGGAGTTATAACTTGCCAAAACAAGAGGGCTGTTTAAACTAAAGGATTCGTTTGTCCCCTTTTCAATAGCAGTGTAAGAGGTTGCGATGTGTGCTTTGGGAGGGCTCTTGCAGATTTGGGTGCTGCACCAGGGGAGGACTGGTCGATAATTTTTTTGTATTTAATTTTGGGATTTTAGGGGTATTTCCTTGGTTCTTGAATTGTGTTTATTTTTCATACTTTGCACGAAGGACAGTGTTTGCGTAGGGCTTTGTAGGTGATTCCTACCATTCTAAGGACTCATCATCTGTCTATCGGAAGCCTTTTTAGTACTTTTAGAACTGGTGAGGCCTGATCTGTCTTTTTCATACTAGAGATTATCATTACTCCTGCTAGATTTGTGGAGGGCATTAATAAGAGAAATTTAATCGATCAGCCTCCATAGGGCTTGGGACTAGATTTATAGGTGTCTGCTAAGTATCAATGGGTGGCAAAAAAAGTTCCACACAGTGATGTCTTTTGGGGCAAAATGTGCTTGTTTTACTTCCTCAAACCTGGGCTTAATGGTGAATCAAAATCTATGTGCCAGTGGCAGAATTTCAATAATGTTGTCACGTGATCATAACTCTGTTGATTCAGGCATATTCTGGCTACTTGTTTTGCACTCTTGGCAATGTAATTCCTTTTTGGATGCTGGAATGCAATGCAATGTGTGTGTTCAAGCAGACGGTCTATGTAATGCTTGTCAAAATTAGCATCAGCGAGCGTCCAGTTCAAAATAACTAGCTCATATAAAGATGTTGTTACATAAAAGTCTCATTTCTGGCACAAGCGCTACTCACGTGCAAGTTTGCTGTCATGCTGGCTACTCATCATAGTTCTATTCACCCGTGGCGAGAATTCATTCCTGCCGAATTCATCTTCATTAAAGAATACTTTGGAAATATTATCAGAGATCTGCCAAAGACCAGCAAGTCAGGATATTATTCTCAGTGACCAATTACCCGAGAAAATGTCAACAGTGATGAAGAGGCAGGTTGTATTAACTTTGACAAAATGTAATTACCTCATCATTGTCTGGCAAGCACCCTTTTTAAAAAAACTAAACTAAACGCTAAACATTCACACATGCTGCAAGGTTAGTGTTGTTTTCGAAGTGCAGAAAGCCAAACACAGGCAAGATGCATAACAACAAGAAACGTGATCATGCAATGAAATGCAGGAACGTGGTTGGAAGAGTAGTGACTCTTTTTGGACGCATGTCATGTGGGTTAAACAATTAATCGTATGGTCTTGATGGCTATTACATTTTAAAAATACAGCTTCCAGTCAATACGATGGCTCTGCTGTCAAATGCACCTTTTGTGAAATCAGTATGCTAACTCAGCCACAGGTTCCAATGCCGTCCCACCTCTTATGCTTCCATAACTAATCATATGAAGTCTTGGTGACTTTGAGGACACCTGAGATTATAGGCATGAGGTGGAAGTTTGCCAATGAATAGTAAGCCCCTAACGTGTAGAATACTTTACAGACTATAAGCTTACCATGAGCTGTATTAGAAATTACACAGGAAGGAGGTCCAGGTCATAAACAGGAAGTACCAAATAATAAGAAAAATATCTTCTCTGCGGTATTCGTTGCATTACAAGAACGTTTGTTCTTCCATATAAGTGGATGAACATTCCCTTACTAGAATGAAAGTTGTGTGCAAAGTTGAGATTGGCCAAACACTTTCATCCATGCAAGGCATGCTATTCTACCAAATCTTGCCAGAAGGGTTTTACAGAGGATGACCAAAATTCTCCTCAGTGTCCTTGCATAACTATTTGGGAGCATGGGTACAGGCACTGGACTTACTCTGCGGAATATTCTGGGCAATAAAAAGATCAATAATTTAAAAGTAATTCAATTACAAGATTAAAGACATTGCAATTAGCACCAAAATCATAAAAGTAGTAGTTTATTGATCATTACTAAACAAAATTCGTTTAGAAGACTCTGGGTAAATAGCTTTAACCATTTTTATAGAAGTCAAGCAAAACCAATTGGATCTTAATGAAAATAGGAAAAATAACCAGCAAAAATGACCCTGACTGAATGATTGTGCGCATGCCTTACCGCGGAAGCGGCTGTGCATTCTCGTGACCATGCCCTCCCCTACCAGCCTGTGCCACCAGTGCTGCCACTTCCGCTGAGCTCCCGATTTTCTCCTTACATTTTCCCAGCCTACTTGACTTGTGAGCCACACCGTTACCCCAGCAGTTTCCTCTAGTTTCCCGCAGTGTCCAGCTTCACCCCAGTTTCAGCCTGAGTGGGTGACGGCTATAAAAAAAGAAACGGGACGGTGAGCCCCTATAGGAGGTTAGTGCTGAGGCAAGAGTAGTTGGGTCGTAGGTTTCCTTATTTGTGTAATCTTTATTCAATTTTCCCACTTCTTGATTGTTGTTGTTACTGGGTTTTGCTTGGGGGTGAGTGCGAAGGGCCGACCAGTGATTCGAACAGGACCAGCAGCCTCTCTGCAGAGCGGTGAGTGCTCAAATGGTGAGAAAATGGCTGGGGCAGCCCTTGCGCATGGGGAAAGTCAGTGGTGGTGGTACCCAATGCGGCATTTAGTGAACCTGCCATTTAATTATGATTCCTCTGTTGCAGCTCTAAATTTATATCAGAATTTTCTTTGCAGCAAGTAAGCAATTACAAAGCTTTAAAGACTGATTCAAATCAACAAACAAGTTGACATTGGTGTCCTCAAGAAACGCAAACTTGGGCAACAGTTAACATTCCCCACTCTCACCCCTATTCACTGGAGTGACAAAACATTTAAAACAGCGATCATGGTCATCAAAAAATTAAGGAACAGGAACATTTTCATGAGACCTCCTCGACCCACATTTAACTATAAAAGTATCTTTGACACTCTTCCCCCTAGGGAGACACTGGCAATTTCTAAAGTGTTCTGCTTGAAGACCTGTCAAACACCCCAGAGCTCCCCATGAATGCTAGCATTCAACAGCCAGAATACTATCTAGGTATGACCAAAATCCTCCTTGTTCTTCAAGGAGAACTGGACTCAATATCAAAACTCCTGGAGAAAACTACTTCACATTCCGATCATATTTTGGACTCCCTATCAGTCATTATCTAACACTAACTAAAAATGTGGATGGGGTGGGCTTCATAAAATATGCTCATCAAGTCTTTCCTTCTCTTGTGGCATCTGCAGTTTGCCTCACCACTGAAAACCACATGACAATGTATAAAGATGTGGCCTATCAGACTGGGATTCCATTGCATACAAAAACTCTTAAAAAGGTGAAAACTGGATGTACTTTATTTGCTCTGTGTGACTGATACTGGTGGTAACTGACTGACTGTACCCTGGGCTCTGCTAACCAGTCCCAGGGCCGGTGTTCCGATTAAAAAGGTATATGGTAATAAGGTATAATTACAATTGACAATGGCAGACCCCTGTGGGTCCATTGAATATAATAAGTCACGTAAATCTCAAATTACTTATAAGTTCCTAGTATATAATAGGGCAGGGAGGTTTAGAGGCACAGTAAATTTCCTGCACTAGATTGTGCAATGCTATGTTGCTAGCTGTCATTTTTAAAGACAGCCCTGCTTTGCAGATTGTCTTTAAAAGTAAATTATATGCTACTTCAACTTTGGAATTAAAGGGACTTTCAAAGTGGTAATCTAACTTATTTGTACATATATAAGTCATCACTAAGGTCTACCGTAGGTGCCCCAGGGGTGGAGTGCCATGTAACTATCAGCAGGGGCATTATAAAAGATGTTGATATGCCCGGTGAGGGAAAAACTGTTAATTTCGTTTTTCCCAATTGTAGAATTTTAGCTCCATAGGCTAACACTGGTACATTGTAATACAGTGTAGCTATTAAGAGGAGTCAGTAAAATAAGATTTCGGGGACTTAAAACATTCTTAATGATAACTCCAACAACTTGCCACTGTTGAATTTATAATAAATAATACAGGAAGAATTTAATAGGACTTTCTTTTCTGTGAACCAAAATACAGCCTTGTAGCAGCCTCTCCTGATTGCTCAGCCTTAACAGGATTAGCCAAACTGCTTTGATGCGATGATAATGTGGGGAATCTGATGTGAGGGCTCTGCAGCTTCAGAGAACTGGCCAAGAAGGGGAGTGGGTACATCAACATGGGATTCATAGAGAGCAGGACAGTAATTAATGCCAACCATGCCTACCGTCTTTTCCTGTACTCCCCAACCAGATGGCAGCCCCTTAAAATGGAATTAGCAGGAGGTCTGGAGGGGGAGTGTTAATGGAAATTAGCCACACCAGTGTGTTGGTTTAGCCAGGTCTTACTCCCATGGAGAGGAATTCTCCATCTTGAATTTTAAAGTGCATTGCTTTGTGGGACAAGAATATGGAGGAAGCTGTCATGCTTTTGGGCGGCACCCTGCACCCCATTGGACAGGGGTGCGCCCCTGATTGTCACCCCATATCATTGAATGAATATATGAAAGCAGCATAGCAACTCATATCCGCTGTCTGAAACTGCAAGGAAAGAAGGACAGCCCTGCTGGAAGTCTGGTCTGCACCCCAATGGATTACACTCTGAAGGACTGCTCCTGCTGCACACTGGTAACTACAGCCCTGAGAAATTTGCCTTGCTTCAAAAAGGATGAAGGAGTGGACTCCCTGAAAGCAACAGGTTATAACAGAGCTTCCCTGCACCATCTCCCTCAAGACGTCCCCAGCCTGGAGTAAGTTCAGTAGGCTTTAAAGATTTGGCCAGGTGCATTATGGGAATTGTAGTTCCAAACTTCCAGGGACCATCCCAGAGCTTCAAGACCCTTGGATTTGTGTTTTGGACACTTTGAACCCTCAGGAGTAAGTTCAGGAAGAAGTTACAGAAGATTGGAGCAACGTTTGGAAAAAGCTCCATAAGTGGACCAACCTGACGCCAAGTGTCAAGACGACTACGTCCAACCGTGACCCGGCCTGGACTTCAGGTTCATCTTGCTAAAAGCTCAAGACTTCCAGCAGTTGACTGGGGGATCCTGCTGAACCAAGCTGGTGAATCTTACCTGACTAAATGCCTTGCTAGCAAGGAGTGTTGTGTGACAGGTGTCCTGACGTTTACCCCCATTAGAGCAGGAGCACCTTGTACCATTTTCAACAGACCAATTAAATAAACATGACATAAAAAAAGGAAATCAGACTAGGTAACAACCTTTTATAGGTCAAGTGCCTGACAAACCTGCAACAAAAAGGAAACACCTATTTAAGCTGAAGAGTTACCCAAAATTATAAAGGACAACTCCCCTTAATTGTATCTAGGTTCTTGAGCACCATCCAAATTATTTCAAAGATATTGTTAGGAATAGGGTTTCTAGTTGGCAGAGGCATGCACCCTGACCATGCAGTGACCACAGTCCTAGTCAGGGTAAGTGAGATGCACACTAAAACACCACCTGTGCTCACCCTCTGGTAGCTTGGCACTGAGTGGTCAGACAAATCTAGAGAGGTAATGTATAAAGTGTTTGTGCAGACTCCTATAGTAACACAGTGAAAACACTAAAAAAGACTCAACATCAGTTTAGAAAAATAGATTATTATATTCAGAATAAAACAAGACCACTATGACAAATATCCAATAAGTACAAATCAAGATACGAATTTATAATGAATGAATGAAAAACAGCGCTCACAAGCAAACAGCGTTTTGGGGTCACTGTAGGTCACTCTGGTCCGGGACAAAGTAAAGAGTTTAGGCCACCCACGATGGAGTGCAGAGCGGTTACAGGACCCATGCAGAATTTGGCTGAGCAAAGTACCTTAATCCTTGTAGGAGAATGAAATGCAGTATTGGTGAGGCGTCAGTTCCATGGATGAAAAGCTGAGTCTGTAACGCGCGGCGTCAGGTTAATCCATGCTGCAAATGATGTTGATCATCTCCACGTGTTGGCGGTGATGCGCTGATCCCTGAAGTGGTGATTGCGAAGTTGCTGTGGTGGTGTTGGATGCAGTACGTCGAGTCCAGACCTCGCAGAGGCGGTGATACGCCAATCTCAATGTTGTGGCAAGTGATGCATCGGAGTGCGATTGGCGCAAAGATGTTGAAGCGCAGGCGCTGGCAGATGTAGCACTTTAGAACCACATTGAAGGGTCGTGGACTGGCAGAGCATGACTCACAGCAACTAAAGTACAGGTGCTGAGATGAAGTTAAAGTATTTGATATCAATGAAACCTCAGCAACAGGAGGCAAGCCAACAAGCCCTTGGAGAAACGTAAGGCCTTACTTAGGATGTAGAGACAGGTATATTGCTCCTCACTTACAGGCAAGAAGCAGCAGACCAACACAGCAAAGCGGCCCAGTACTTATACCCATTTTCGCCTTTGAAATAGGGAGACTTTAAAAAAAGTCCTTGTAGTGCACAAGACCCTGGGCTTCCCTGGCTTAAGACTCACTACAGGGGGTTATGCCATCCGTTGTTTGGGGACAGGACACTGCTCTTTCAAGTGGAAGTGTCAGCTCCTCCCACTCATTGTGCTTAGGCTGACCCATCAACATGCAGATGTTCACTTAGGCACACCTACCCTTCCTTTGTGAGTGGCTGTCTAGATGGAATGCAGGAAGCCAGCTGTCACCTACCCGAGACGTGTATTTCAGAGACAGGCAGAAAGCACCAAATGATTTAAGTAAGAAAATGACAATTTTCTAATAGTGGCCATTTCAGAACTTTAGTCTAAAAACCAACTGCACTAAAAGATGTGTTTTTAAATTGTGAGTCCAGAGACACCAAATTCAGTTGTCCCATTGTGTCCCAATTGGAAGCTACACTCATAAAATGTTACAAGGAAACCCCATTGTTATCCTATGGGAGAGATAGGCCTTGCAGTAGTGAAACACAAATTTAAGAGTATTTCATTATCAGGCCATGTAAAACATAACAGTACATGTCCTACTTTTAAGTACACCGCACCCTGCCCTTTGACTCCCCTGGGCATATTCTAGGGGTGACTATGTGTAATAAAATGGAAGGTTTGGGCCTGGCAAGTAAGTTAACTCAATGCACAGAGGGGGTCCACTGGGAGAAAGAAACCCTACCAGGCACATACTACTCCTTGAGTAATGGAGCACATACAAAGTGCATTTGGTGCACAAATGGGAAAGTTACAGTTGCAAGTTGGATGACTACTTGGGTGAGTAAAATGATGGGATGTGGCGCTTCTAAAGACCTGTACACATTTGTTTATATGTCTCGTAGTAACCTGCAGCGCTATGAGGTAAGGAGATCACCCCACTCACCAAGATGTGAACTAAATCAGCAGTACAAATGATTCTTATTCTTCCAATATTCGCTAATACCAAAATAAATAAATACAGTATTGTAACAAATTTACACAAATTGTTTTGTTCTTGCGTTCTTTTAAGCAGTTCTTAGATCTTTAGCCAACACATGTTTCGACACCTCAGGGAATCAATCTGGCGACTTCATCAGGGCTGTTGACTTGATCAATATTCTCCATGGCACATATTTTAGGGACTTCATTCTCTTCATGAAACCCCTCAAGGCATCCCTCTAGTGCTTCTGAACACTTGATCCTTTCTGCTGCAGACTCCATATTTTTGTACACTTTCTGACACCTATGATATACAGTGCTGATTACCTTATTGTGTATGATCCTTTATTTCTTTATATGAGACCCATTTAATCATGCTGGTCTCTGTTCCTAAGTCTCTGAACCCCCTCACCTTCTCTTTGGGCATTATTACTACAATCCCCATGATTCTAGCCTTTTAATCAGTGTTTTTTAAATACGACGCCATTACTGGCATCTAGTAGTCCTTCTAAGACTACGTTTCACATTGTACTTGACTCTTCAATTAGTAACTGTGCTGACGTGCGTCTCCTTAAAAGATGCTCCTGGCTTCACTTTTTCACTCTCACCTGACATGCCATTCCGGAACTTGCGGGCGACATTCAGGTATGTTGTTCCTATGGCAACTTCTCTCTGTTTACCAACGACCGGGCCTTGCAGAGCATTTGTATTGCACACAGCGTACACAGCCCATATTTTAGTCTTTCTGTGTGCAGCTTGATGTTGCTGCTGTAATCTCTCCTGGAAGACCGTCTTAGTGGCACTTCAGCTCATTTGCGTTATCCTACAGCAGGTGCCTGTCCTCACAGCCCCATTTGTTGCTAATTGTGTATTGGGCTATGTTCTATTTCACTTTGATGTCTAATTTAGAAAGAACAGACAGTTTTAGTTGTAGTGAGGTATTCTGATAGATGGTCTCAAGGACACAATGAGCATAACAATTTGTCAATTACTCTCAGACACATTATTAGCATTTTTCAAAGAGTGGTACAAACTTTATCAAAAGTGGAGGGCATTAAGTTCATGTGCATTATTTCTCTGTTGTGCATAGAAATCTGTCCATAGCTTGTCATTTCTTGCCTGACTTTCGGGCTGGACTGTTCCCATGAGGCACAGGGTCAAGACTGATTTGCATAAAGCTGTGCCTGAACTGGAGTGGCGAAGTGAGCTAAAAAAACTATGATGGATATAATCCAGATCTGTGGCTGTGAGTGAGTGTCTGAAAAGTTTCATTGCTCAATCCATCATCTCCTTGTGTTTGCTTTGTTCGCCCTAAGGAGCCCATTAGGATCGCGGACGGACTTGAGTCCGTCCGCGACCCTTGAGGAGGAGGGAACGTCCGCATGGGCTGCGGCGTTCCCTCCTCTGCAATTAGGGTGTGACCGCAACCCTGGCGGTCACATCCTCTATTTTTAACATTACGGCGGGTGCGGCTTCAAGCTGCGCCCGCCGCAATGGTAAAAAAGCACGCATTGCATTTACATGCAGAAAGCTGCAGGCACCGCACGGTGCCTGCCGCTGTCTGCATGTAAATGCAGGGGGGTACCATAGGTACCCACCATGTGCACCCCCCACCCTCCCTTCACCCTGGGGGCCTGCAACAGGCCCCCGAAGTGCACATCCGTATGCTTTTCCACGGCGGAGAACCCGCCGCGGAAAAGCATATCAGATACGCAATCCTAATATGGCTGGCGGTGTCTGAGAGACACCGCCACCATATAAGAGCTTTTCCGCCGCGGTTGTAAGCCGACCGCGGCGGAAAAGCGGCGGACATAAACCAAGACCCATCAGCCATCCTAATTTGGCGGTGGGTCTTTGGAGGCTCCGCGGCGGTTTTCCCGCATCCTCCGGGCCGGCGGTGGCTTCCGCCGGTCCGGAGGATGCGGGAAAACCGCGATCCTAATGAGCCCCTAAGTTGGCAGGGTATGCCCAGACGTGGATCCCTTGCTCACTTTGCCACTGGATTCAAGCTAGCCTGGCTGATGAAGGCTGTTAGCCCAAAACCAGTCCCAGGATGCTTGTTTCTGGTCCAGGAATGACATGGCTAGGCAGTTCGGGCTGGACTGTTCCCATGAGGCACAGGGTCAAGACTGATTTGCATATAGCCATCAGTGATCTCAATTGAGATGTCATCAGTGATGTCACTGACCATGTCAGGATTGATATAATATGTGACATCATCAGCAGTGCATTGCCGGTGCGTGAGTTATAGTTAGCTGCACTAACTATAACGGGGTAATTGCTATGGTTTTGTACGAGAGATGTCCAACTAACTATAATGTCCCTGAAACCTGTGGTTTTTTCAGGGAATTTCAAAGGATTTTTTAAATGCTTATTTCTAACTATAACGTGCCTGAAACCTATGGTTTTTATCAGTGAATTTCTAAGGTTTTTTAAATGCTTATTTCTAACTATAATGTTCCTTAAACCTATGTTTTTTTCAGTGAATTTCAAAGGTTTTTTAAATATGGAATTACTATTTTGCTATTTGTCATTAGTATTGTTTTTTGCACTGCTGATGACTTCACATATTACATCGCTGATGACATGCTCAGTGACATCACTGATGACATCACTGATACCATCTCAAATTACATCACTGATGACATCACTGATAAAATCATCAACAGACTGTGTGTTTCTAAAAAGTCAAAGAATATTTTATGTTTATATGCTAATGTATATTCAAGAGTGATTTGTTCGTTAGAACCTGTTTATGTGCTAAAGTGTCTGTATGCATGGGCGGGTGGGTGACTGTTTGCATGGATGTGTGACTGAATAAATCTGTGCATGTACGCATTTATGAGCGTATGAGCTAAGGACTGTATTGGTGACTGAATGTATGTATAGCTTTGCTGGTAAATGCAACGATGTGTTACTGATATATGTGTAAGTATTACAAATGTAAATGGCCGTATTTTATAGAATTAAAGTATATAAGTGAGTATATGTGACAGCAAGTGATTGTGACAGTGGGTCCATGGATAAGTATGTGGTTATGTCACTAATTGTTAAACACAGTACATATGTGTATGAATAAGTGTTGTGCAGTGTGTATAACTGTGTAAAACAATGTAAATGGCAATGCAAAGAATTCTTTGGGTTACTCACTATGTTTTAGATTAACTGTTAAGTAGCAGAGTGTAATTATTTATATAGGTTTATGAGTGGATATATTAGTGGCTGTATTGATGAATGGCTGTGTGTATAACACACTGTATGAATTTGTGGGTGGATGTGTATGGAGACCTATAAATCAGTAACCAGCTATGTAGTAACTGCTATTGGAATGACCATGGTTTCCATATTAGTGGTATGAACATTTGAGTGAGTGTATAAAAGGTATTTTTTGGTTGTGAAGAGCTTCATCAGATGATCAGTAAACAGCTATGTAGTAACTGCTATTGGTATGAGCATGGTTTCTATATAGGTGGTTATACTTGTGAGTCGATGTATGAAAGATGTTATTTGGTTTTGAAGAACTGCATCAGATGATCACGTGAATGATGTCATCAGTGATGTCATTTGAGATGTTATCAGTGATGTCATGAGTGATGTCACTGAGCATGTCATGAGTGATGTAATATATGACGTTATCAGTAGGCATTGTGGGGGCGCAAGTTATAATTAGCTCCACTAGCTATAACAGGCAAATGTCTCTGGTTTTATATCAGTGAAATGTCCAATTAACTATAATGCCTCTCAGAAAACTATGTTTCTTTCAGTGAATTTCATAGGTTTTGTAAATGCTAATTTCTTACCACAATGTCCCTGAAACCTATATTGTTTTTAAGTAAATTTTTAAAAGAAGTGCAAGTAGTGAAAAACTAACTGTAACAATAGTCTGTTATAAGTTATAACTTAAAGATGATTAAAACTTACTTATCACGAATTAACATATAAGTGTAGAAAAAGTGTGACGCAGCAGCTATGATACCTGACTGTGAACAACAGCATTCACAGTTTGATTCCCAGCACCAGCGGCATGTTTGCCCACCAATATGTCACTGTGGGCAATACCTTGCTTAATCTTCCTGACGCCTCCAAGTGCCGGGACACCTCTCTGGACGTAGCTGTACGCTTTACAAATGCTGGCATTTTTTTAATTTAAAACCATAGTGATAAGAAATATTAGCACGTATTTTTTTTTCTTCTATTCTGAACGATATTTTTGATATGTCTTCTATTTAGAATTACGGTAATTAATACATGTTTTAGTCACGAGAAAGGAAATAACACGGTTTGCTCTGTAACAGTTTTGAAGCTCTCCAACGTATGTACATATTATGCTGCTTTTATGTGTAAGTATCGAAATCGAAACCTTTACCGCTTCACATTTTGCAACTTTTCCAAGCACAAGTTAAACAGTGAATACGTGAGCACGTGTCAACTGTAAAATGTGACATCTAAATTGGTGGAGCCGCATGTTCCTTCCATTGACTACTCAATAACCTAAAAGTATATAAACCTCAACCGTTGATCGATTAGTTTTGTTTTAGCAAGTTATTTACACGTGACCATTCTGTGATCGAGGTTCCGTTTTCTAGCATCGGATTCTACTTTTGTGACAACAAAACATATTACGGAGTTGTAAGTTGTTTGATTGTAGCATAGTAGATATTTATAATACGTAGCTATTTATGAATATTTAAAGATTTCTATTTAGAAAAAAGTGTTATTGGTTGTTTTTGCCATTTTTATGTAACGTCACCAGCTTGTATTCAGAAGCACCCAGAATAGAGGAAACACGGTTCCTTTTCTGGCTCCTTTGAGGTCATGTACTGTGACTATGTACATCGTAATATTGATAGTGTACTAGACCACAGAGGTGTTGGTGACCCATCAACGCGAAGACTAAAGATTTATATGTAACGTGAGCAGCTTCTGGTTCTTATTCTGTTTCCCCCCTGGGATCATACAGTGTGAGTATGTATATTGTAGTATTCGCGCTATATATGCTCTCAGAGGCGTTATTGACCCATCGGCGCGAAGACGAAAGATTTCGAAGTATCGGAGAAAAGAAGCTTATACATAGTGCGTCATTTAATGTTTTGATGAAGCGTACATTTATATATAATATGACCATATTTGTGTTTAACTGTTTTTTACTTGTTATTGTTGTTGTGACTTGAGATGAGGTAGTGTGGGAGTGTTTGTTGTAGCATTTCTTTTCTACTTCATCTAAAAGTAACTGATGCCCTCTTATATTAACAAGAATATGGGGCAAAACGTTTACAAACTATAGGTGAGAAAATATAGACTGCGGGGAAAAAAGATAGGGTGTGGCCACGCTTAAGGGATATCCTATGAAATGTGTTTTTATTTGTTACCCCTTTGATATATACAGCTACACTTTGCTAAGAAAGTATATTTGTGATTGCTTAATAAAAACAGCTTCAAACCTGGACTGAAATTACTGCAGCGCAACCACACCTACTATTTTGCTGCAAGGAAGTAGCACTCCCCCCGACAGAAGTAAGCACCACACTGTAAGTATATATTATAAGTAAACATTGCTCCCGAGAAGTAGCCTACTCAGAACCTTATTGTAATGAAGACCGCAACAGCGCGCTTTGTTTTTGCAACACTCTCCTCCATATATAATATTTTCTCCAAAGATGTAGCACTTCCCGTCAGAAAAGTAAACACCACATTATAAGTAAATAGTGATTTTGGGAAGTATCCCACCCACAAACTTAATAAAAGGAAAACCACAACACACGCTGTTATTTTCCCGCCGTGATTTGTAGGCCCCATGCAAATTATATAAATGGCCCTTAAAAAATATAAAAAACATTTTTTGCCTTCACAGCCCCTCTCCACCACCATGTGACCACTGTGCAGACTTAATAGTGTTCCTACCATCCACTCTACTACTTTTGTTTCCCCGTACTCCTTTGAAGTGCGTCACAAACTGGCTGACAACAGTGAATAAGGAGCCGTTCCCAGCCAATAAGGAGCAAACTTGTACTGGAAACACTTTAGCTAATAAAATGTCCATGGTGTTCCGTACAGGGGGAGGGAATGGCTGGCAACACTTCTACTTTTAATGCTTCACAGCCAATGAACATTAAGCTTGGAAAGGTCCTGCTTGGAACATGTCAGCCAATCAGATGTCCCTGCTACTCCGCAGAGGGGGAGGGAATGGCTGGCAACACTTCTACTTTCAATGGTTCACTGTCGATCAACATTAAGCTCGTTGTTGGAACACCTCAACGAATTCAACATAAATTTGTTCCGCGCACAGGGACAGAACACGCTCTCCCACATAATATTAAATTTCCTCTAACAAAGTGACACTATCCGTGATAAAAATGAACACTGCATTATAAGTAAATATTGCTGCGCATTATATTAAAGGAAGGCCACAATATGGCGCATTGTTGTTTTCCCGATATAATTTCCACAGCCTATGGAACATTGTCGCAATACCGCGCATTGTTGCTTTGCGGACTTGATTTCCACAGCCTACGCAACATTCACACTACCTGTCTGTGCACCCTACACACTGCTTGCCGCAATATGGCTCATTGTTTTCCTGACGGGATTTCCAGAGCCTACGCAACCTTGCCGTAAAACCACGCACCATTGTTCTGCGGATGTGATTACCAGGGCCTAGGCAACATTCAAACTTCCTGCCTTTGCACCGTACACACAGTGCTCCTACTATACCCTCTTATACAATTTTTCTCATTTTTTCTCCTACTCCTTTCAACTGAGTCACAAAATGGCCGCCAACACTTCCTAGTTTCAACCGTTCACAGCCAATGAGCCGCAAACTTGTGCTCGTAACCCCCATTTTTTCTCAGCCCCCCTTGACGAATCACCCCCAAACTTTCAAGATAGGAGCTGATCTGAAATTAAAATTTGGGTGGAAAATTTCGTAAAGGTTCATCAAATCTTTTTACTAAACCACTAGTCCCAGAAAGCATTGCTTCAAGTGGTACACCTGAGTACAATTATTGTGGGGATTTACTGGTGTTTGCCGCATGTCGTCATGTCACATGGTCTGCCACTGAAGAGGGCGTTGACCCGAAACGCGTCTGGCAGGAAAATCGAAAAGAACTTTGTTCACGGCTCGTGCCCTTGCTTTGGCATAAATTCCTACCTGTAAGTGCGTCCCACCTAGGGGCAACTCTTTCTTCTTTTTTTATTTTTATTTATTTATATATATAGACTCATGATAAAGCAGGCTTGCCCTGCGAAACGCGTCAAGCGAAGCTGTCTTAAATAAACACGCTTTAGATTCAGAAATGGCCCGGACAATCCTTTCTTTAAAGAGGAAGCAGAGTGGTTGATTTATAGGGACTCGCTATCCCGTTTGAGGCCCGCTGCTGGAAGTGGCAGGGGTCCTAAGCGGCTTTCTGGATGGATACATATATATATTCACTGAAAAAACCATAGGTTTCAGGAGTTATATAGTTAGGAATTAGTTTTTAAAAAACCTTTGAAATTCACTCAAAAAACTATAAGTTTTGGTGGTGTTATAGTTAGCTGCACATTTTACTCATACAAAACCAATGAAATTGCTCCTATATAGTTAGTTGTACTAACTATATTTTGCGCACCCGCAATCCACTGCTGATGATGTTACATAGTAGATCATTCATGACATGGTCAGTGACATCACTGATGACATCTCAAATGACATCACTGATGACATCATCCAGTGAATGTGGTTTGCTTCGTTATTTAAATATGCATTATATATATATAGCAATTTACATTGAAGAATGAGTGGATATATATAAATAAATATTTGGATGGAGGATTTAGTAGCAGTGTAAATGACTGTTTACTTGACCAATTTATAATGTCTCACTAAATATAGTGGATAGTGACTAAACTGTGTGAATATCTGTATCACTTTGTCAGTTGTTGTGTAAACTGATTCTACAGTTGGTTACTGGATACTGCAGTATGAAGAGGGGTTGGGAACAATGTTTTGATGGAGGATGGATAGCAAGGGGGAAGCTCAGTGTACAAGTGGCCACAGGCCCCAAGGTGGTAAAGGGTGCAGGGTACAAGGTGTAAAGAGAACAAGGTGCAGTGAGCTAAGCATGTTAGGGTACAATGAAGTTGGATGTGCAGAGTGAAAGAGGCAAGATCACAAGGTGTTGGTGAGTGCAGGGTACAATGAGTAAAGAATGGAGGGTGCAAGGTTGTGGAGTGTAAGCAAGGTGAGGAGCACAACCTGCAAGGTGGTCGTGAGCCAGGCATGCATGGGAGTAAGGATTGCTGGGTGCGCAGGTAAGGAACATGCAGGCTGCGAGAGATGGGGAGCACAAGGTTCAAGGGTGGAGAGGGTATTGTCCAAGAGAATCAGGAATGCAGGATATTTGGGGATAGAAAGTGTAAGGTATAAGGTGTGTCATTGCTTAGTGAACTATGAGTGCAGGGTGCAATTTGGTGGGGCGAGCAAGGGTCAGGAGGAGGAAGTGTTCACTGTCAAGGGAAGGTGAGTATAGAAGACATAAGTGTGAATCATTGCAGATTGAGAGAGGTTTAGAACTGCCCGGTGCATGGAAATTAGGTGCATATGGTGAAGAGGGGTGCAAGCAAGATGGTAGATTGAGCAAGGTAAAAGGAGTAGAAAGTACCGAGATAGAGGAGACAGAAATACCAGGGTGGATGGGAGTGGGAATTGCTGTATGAAGTTGGTGGGGAGATTAGGGTACAATGAATTGGGGTGCAACGGATTGGTAGTAGACAGTGCAATGTGTTCGGAGAACATGGCGCACAGGTACCATGGGCACAAAGTGCCATGTACAAGAAGGAAAATAGTGCAGGTTACAATGCCATTGTTTGAACAAATGCCGTCAGCATATCTGCGAACTTTCGCCTGTTCCTCAATTTCCAGCAATGGATATTGTAATCCCTTGTACACTCGAAAAAAGCAGAGCAGTTACACTTTACGGAATCAGACATTACAGGCCTGAGAATCCCGTATTGAGTGCAAATGTGAATCTATGCCCAAAACAGGCCTTAGAATGTTCAACCCCATTCTAAGGTATCAGACTAATAATCAGCACAAATTTCTCATGTGCTAATTTGAATGGACTGATTGATAGCAGATTAACTGGTGCAAAATTTGTGGCCAATTTTTTGAGCCGCAGTTGCGATGGTTTCCTCTATATGCTTTTGTGAGTAATTAACACCAGATGATATTAGGACTCCTTTAGAGAAGGACACAACAGGACATCTGGTGTAAATTGGCAGAACTTCCATTCTGGATCAGTGACATAATATCGAGCACACAAATATAATGACACACAAATATTGTGTGAAAAATATTGTTGACACAAATATAGTTTTTATATACTTATAAAGGTAAATATAAAATTATCAAGTTAAATACATCATTTACACTCGTATTGTTAAAAGTAAGACGAATATTCTTTTTCAATAAATGCAGTTTAAAATAGCAAAATTTAAACATTTAAATTCATAACTTTAATATAATGTATGTTACATAAATGTAATTAACATAAGGCACCTTATTATGACTTGACGGTCTTCAGCTAGGAATGCAGCGGTCCCAGGAAGACCGCCAAGACCTTGGTGAGCCCGCCTGCCGGATTATGTGTATAATCCTGGGTGGGCAGATGGTGCTGTGGTGGACTCACCGAGATGGTATGTTAGGTTCATAGAAGAGCATAACTAGTATACCGCCGCCATGAGAGAACCTGCAGCACATTTCTGCACTGTGTGGCATGCACAATGTCATGCATGCCACACCACTTAGGAACAAGGGTGCAATTCCAGGGGGGGACAACATGTGCTCCTCCGCCTGCTCCCCAGGCCCAGAATCGGCCATGTATGTCCACCACCCTTTTCATGGCAGGTTCCCGCCATGAAAAGGGAGGGGGATAAGCAGGTTGGGAAATGCTCTGCGGTGCCAGCATGGTACAGCCAGCATATTCAGGCAGTTGTCAGACTGCCACCGTAGTGGTATACTTGATTCCAAATGAGGCTGCAGTCTTGTGGTGGTCCCATTGTCACACTCGCACTAGGACAGACAGGTGGGGGTTGTCTGACTGCCACCAAGAGTATGGCGGTCCCAGTAATGCTGTACTGGTAGTAAGTAACCCTGGGCATAGTTCGCATAGTAGCGCTACACGTAGCTACGCAAAGTGCACTTCGCACTACGCGAGCTACACGAACTGTGTAGTGCACTGTGCAAAATGCTGTTCGAACTGATTGCACAGTGCCGGATGCTTGTCCACACTGCAATCAGTGCAAACCACACCTTGCACAGTGCAAGCGGTTGTTTTCTGCCGCTGAAATAGATTTCTCAACAAGGACTGGTAGTTTCTCAACACGAGCGGTCGTGAGTATACGCGACCACTTGCAATGAGAAACCTGACCTCCCCGCGTTGAGAATCTCGCCGGGAGGTTTATTTTCCATGCTCGCGATCGGCAACTTGATGTTGCTGATCGCGAACGAGGAGAAAGTCTCGCCGGGATGTAATTTTGCTCGCTCGCAGTCGCCAACTTGACGTTGAGGACCGCGAGCAAGCAAATATGACCGCTACGCTACCCGTGTTTGCACTGTGCTTTGTGCAATTCACGTAGTGTGAAGTAGCGCAATCTTCACAAACTACGCGAGCGTAGTACTTCTCCCAGGGTTAGTAATAAGGCCCTTAATATTACAAATTAAAAATATACTTATGTAAACATACTCAGGTAAATCGTATGAGTTTGTAAGTATATATATATTCATATCTATAACAAACTACTAATATTAAATATATATATTTTATATTGTATTAATATTGTTGAGTATTTTCAAATGTACTAATATAAAAAAGCATAAATATCTATATATAAATATATATATATATAGATATATATATATAAAAATATATATATATATATACAGCAAATACCAGAGTACTTAGTGGCACACGCCCACTGGGGCGGGAAACGTACGTGAACAAGGACTCCGGTCTAAAAAGCATAAAAGCCTTTTTTAAGTGATGGAAAGTGCAATGCTGACTTTGCTGAAGTCCTCATTTCTAAGGGGTTTACCTTCTGGGAGGAATTTCCTACGAGGGCAACCTTTTTTGATGGATATATGTATGTATGTATGTATATATATATATATCTGTGTGATCAAGCACTCTGTGGAGTGCGAAACGCGTCACGTAGATTTATGATGGAATAAATCAACTTTTTGGATTTACAAGTGGATTGTGGCCTGATTATCTTACGCCTGAGTGCTCGTGAGGGACGCCGTTTTTTCACGAATATTAAACACCGGCTGCTCCGCCGGTTCGAGCCACCCCTACGAAAGGCGAAGGGTTGCTAGCAGGAGCGTGTTGAATGGAATATATATATCTATAGCTTGTTAAAAATGTTGATGCTGGACTATTTCGGCTTATAACCACCTACTCTAGAAATTCCAATGACATTAAACGCATCTTGCGCAAACATTGGAATATCTTGATGACGGATAGTGTTATAAAACAAGATCTGCCCTCCTATCCTCTAATAACTTTCAGGAAAGCCAGAGCATTAAAAGACTATTTGGTTCAAAGTCACCATGAGGAACAGAAGTCCAAACCCAAAATAGAACCCATGAAGGGTTTCTTTCCCTGTGGACGCTGTAAGGCGTGTAAGGGGAGTAAACGCACCACTCAATACAGTATACCTGGTGTTAAAGAACCTAAGAGAATACAAAAGTTCCTCACGTGTACAACGCCTTACGTTGTGTACTGTCTTACATGTCCTTGTGGCAGAAGGTATCTGGGCAGCACAACTCATCCGGTGAAACTAAGAATTTTAGAACACCAGAGAGCCATCCAGCATGCAGATGTAAGTTACCCAGTTGCTAGACACTTTGACAAAGAGCATGCACGCAACAGGGAATTACTAACCTTTTTCTGCTTGGATTCTGTCCCAGTGAGTGCTAGGGGCGGAGATAGACTCTTGAAGTTAAGGCGTTTGGAATCGCGGTACATCATAGATTTGTTAAGTAAAACACCCACTGGATTAAATATGCATGAGGACTTAGCTGTTCATTTAGTATGATTACTGCTAATTTATATTGTTTGACAAGAATGGATTGACTGCATCATTGCTTTTTCTGTTGGTTTTATCCATAATGACGATGAACTGATTTTCAGTAAGAATTATAACTTGAATCGAGGGTTGTGTCACGTTGCAGACATAATGAATGGTTTATGCCCATCTTGGGCGTGATGAAGCGATGACACATGGAATGGTTTATGCCCATCCTGGGCGTGATAATGTGATGATACACGGATAATTGATTGCATTGTATATAGATCTTAGCCATATTGAGCTTTGAGTATAGAACATTGATTTATGTATATTATAAGTGGATACATTTGTTTTACACAATGCTTTCATATATATACACAAAAACCCATTCAAAGATGGCGGACGCCGTTTTATTTCTGAGTCCCATCTTTATGTCTATTTACGCAACGTAAAGGTTTAAATGAATGATGGTTGAAACTTCTCACTGTCTCATAACTGAGGAAGGCCGAGTGCCGAAAGCGCTTTTTGTGAGATTAAAACTTTGTGAAACCCTATCTTTGGAGTGCTGCTTCCTGTTTCCCGAGCATTGCGGGGAGGGACTGTTGGAGCGGATATTGTTGTCGGGTGCACCCCCGACTGGCAGGCACCCGCCTTGGAGTGCAACAGGCTGGTGCGAGTGGAGCTTTCATATCTATATATATATCTATATATATATCTATATATATATATATATATATATATATATATATATATATATATATATATATATATATATATATATATATATATTACCTACTGGTGATAGCCAGTAGGTATATATAGTTAGGATTGTTTTCCATAGGGAAATCGCAACATTCTATTGGGAATAACTTTGGCGCCGGTTGAGGAATCTTCCTGAAATTTTCCTTAACTTTGCCTCGCGGGGCTCCGCTCCTTCCCTGAAAGTTTGGGGGGATTCGTTGAGATGTCATCAGTGATGTCACTGACCATGTCATGAATGATCTAATATGTGACATCATCAGCAGTGGATTGCGGGTGCGCGAAATATAGTTAGTACAACTAACTATATAGGAGGAATTTCATTGGTTTTGTATGAGTAAAATGTCCAGCTAACTATAACACCACTAAAACTTATAGTTTTTTGAGTGAATTTCAAAGGTTTTTTTAAAAACGAATTCCTAACTATATAACTCCTGAAACCTATGGTTTTTTCAGTGAATTTCAAAGGTTTTTTTAAATGCTAATTCCTAACTATATAAGGCCTGAAACCTATGTTTTTTTCAGTGAATTTCAAAGGTTTTTTAAATGCTAATTCCTAACTATATAAGGCCTAAAACCTATGGTTTTTTCAGTGTTTTTAAAAAAAATTTGATTGGTTAACTGGCTTATTAAGTGTATCTTAGTGAATACATATATTAGCGAGTAATGTTTAAATATTTAAATATATGCATGAGTGATGTAATATGTGACGTCATCAGCAGTGCATTGCAGACGTGCAAGTTACAGTGAGTCCAACTAACTATAACGTGGGAATTTCAATGGTTTTATGCGAGTAAAATTTCCAGCTAACTATAACTGGTGTGAAACCTATGGTTTATTCAGTGAATTTCAAAGGTTATTTAAATGCTAATTCCTAACTATAACTGGTGTGTAACCTATGGTTTTTTCAGTGAATATATATATATATAAAATTTCTATGGCAAAATGAAACCCCTCATTTTGTTCCTTTTCAAATTAAATGTATTAAGTGTTACCACTTTATTCCAATCAAGATGACTTCAGGTGTGCCATACTTTTGTCATAAGTAAGACTGTTAGAGTTCTAGTTGTTCTTTAGGACACTCTGGGACATTCTGTCATTGGGCTATAGTTGGGCTACATCTGGCTGATATTTGGGCTACATTTGGGCTCTTATGTCTCTGGTGGCCATCTTGGGAGACTGCATATCAGAATTTATTTATTGAAATATAAGAGGATTTGAGAAGTCACTCAAAATGTGCCCTAATTTTTCTTTCTTCAGCACTAATCATAATTTCTATGGCAAAATGAACCCCCTCATTTTGTTCCTTTGCAAATTAAATGTTTTAAGTGTTAACGCTTTATTCCAATCAAGATGACTTCAGGTGTGCCATACTTTTGTCGTAAGTAAGACTGTTAGCGCTCTAGTTGTTCTTTAGAACACTCTGGGACATCCTGTCATTGGGCTATAGTTGGGCTACATCTGGCTGATATTTGGGCTACATTTGTTTTTTTTTTGTCTCTGGTGGCCATCTTTGGGCTACATTGGGCTACATTTGGGCTCTAACATATATATAGCCCAATGTAGCCCAATATATATGTTTTCAAAGTTATTTTTCGTAAAAACCACTGGAGCACATATCTTGAGACATAGCAAAGGCACATCGGGCTACCAGTCCCTACAATTTTGCCAAGTTTGGTGGAAAACCATTCAGCCGTTCGGGCTAAAAGTGAGTCCAACCGCCCTATGTAAATTAACATGGGGAAAACACGTTTTGGGACCCACCTTTTATCTCGTTCCCCGCTTGACGAATCCCCCCAAACTTTCAGGGAAGGAGCGGAGCCCCGCGAGGCAAAGTTAAGGAAAATTTCAGGAAGATTCCTCAACCGGCGCCAAAGTTATTCCCAATAGAATGTTGCGATTTCCCTATGGAAAACAATCCTAACTATATATACCTACTGGCTATCACCAGTAGGTAATATATATATATATATATATATATATATATATATATATATATATATATATATATATATAGATATATATATAGATATATATATAGATATAGATATATATATTCCATTCAACACGCTCCTGCTAGCAACCCTTCGCCTTTCGTAGGGGTGGCTCGAACCGGCGGAGCAGCCGGTGTTTAATATTCGTGAAAAAATGGCGTCCCTCACGAGCACTCAGGCGTAAGATAATCAGGCCACAATCCACTTGTAAATCCAAAAAGTTGATTTATTCCATCATAAATCTACGTGACGCGTTTCGCACTCCACAGAGTGCTTGATCACACAGATATATATATATATATATATATACATACATACAAACATATATCCATCAAAAAAGGTTGCCCTCGTAGGAAATTCCTCCCAGAAGGTAAACCCCTTAGAAATGAGGACTTCAGCAAAGTCAGCATTGCACTTTCCATCACTTAAAAAAGGCTTTTATGCGTTTCAGACCGGAGTCCTTGTTCACGTATGTTTCCCGCCCCAGTGGGCGTGTGCCACTAAGTACTCTGGTATTTGCTGTATATATATATATATTTTTTATATATATATATATATATATATATATATATATATATATATATATATATATATATATATTTATATATAGATATTTATGCTTTTTTATATTAGTACATTTGAAAATACTCAACAATATTAATACAATATAAAATATATATATTTAATATTAGTAGTTTGTTATAGATATGAATATATATATACTTACAAACTCATACGATTTACCTGAGTATGTTTACATAAGTATATTTTTAATTTGTAATATTAAGGGCCTTATTACTAACCCTGGGAGAAGTACTACGCTCGCGTAGTTTGTGAAGATTGCGCTACTTCACACTACGTGAATTGTACAAAGCACAGTGCAAACACGGGTAGCGTAGCGGTCATATTTGCTTGCTCGCGGTCCTCAACGTCAAGTTGGCGACTGCGAGCGAGCAAAATTACATCCCGGCGAGACTTTTTCCTCGTTCGCGATCAGCAACATCAAGTTGCCGATCGCGAGCATTGAAAATAAAACTCCCGGCGAGATTCTCAACTCGGGGAGGTCAGGTTTCTCATTGCAAGTGGTCGCGTATGCTCACGACCGCTCGTGTTGAGAAACTACCAGTCCTTGTTGAGAAATCTATTTCAGCGGCAGAAAACAACCGCTTGCACTGTGCAAGGTGTGGTTTGCACTGATTGCAGTGTGGACAAGCATCCGGCACTGTGCAATCAGTTCGAACAGCATTTTGCACAGTGCACTACACAGTTCGTGTAGCTCGCGTAGTGCGAAGTGCACTTTGCGTAGCTACGTGTAGCGCTACTATGCGAACTATGCCCAGGGTTACTTACTACCAGTACAGCATTACTGGGACCGCCATACTCTTGGTGGCAGTCAGACAACCCCCACCTGTCTGTCCTAGTGCGAGTGTGACAATGGGACCACCACAAGACTGCAGCCTCCTTTGGAATCAAGTATACCACTACGGTGGCAGTCTGACAACTGCCTGAATATGCTGGCTGTACCATGCTGGCACCGCAGAGCATTTCCCAACCTGCTTATCCCCCTCCCTTTTCATGGCGGAAACCTGCCATGAAAAGGGTGGTGGACATACATGGCCGATTCTGGGCCTGGGGTGCAGGCGGAGGAGCACATGTTGTCCCCCCCTGGAATTGCACCCTTGTTCCTAAGTGGTGTGGCATGCATGACATTGTGCATGCCACACAGTGCAGAAATGTGCTGCAGGTTCTCTCATGGCGGCGGTATACTAGTTATGCTCTTCTATGAACCTAACATACCACCTCGGTGAGTCCACCACAGCACCATCTGCCCACCCAGGATTATACACATAATCCGGCAGGCGGGCTCACCAAGGTCTTGGCGGTCTTCCTGGGACTGCTGCATTCCTAGCTGAAGACCGTCAAGTCATAATAAGGTGCCTTATGTTAATTACATTTATGTAACATACATTATATTAAAGTTATGAATTTAAATGTTTACATTTTGCTATTTTAAACTGCATTTATTGAAAAAGAATATTCGTCTTACTTTTAACAATACGAGTGTAAATGATGTATTTAACTTGATAATTTTATATTTACCTTTATAAGTATATAAAAACTATATTTGTGTCAACAATATTTTTCACACAATATTTGTGTGTCATTATATTTGTGTGCTCGATATTATGTCACTGATCCAGAATGGAAGTTCTGCCAATTTACACCAGATGTCCTGTTGTGTCCTTCTCTAAAGGAGTCCTAATATCATCTGGTGTTAATTACTCACAAAAGCATATAGAGGAAACCATCGCAACTGCGGCTCAAAAAATTGGCCACAAATTTTGCACCAGTTAATCTGCTATCAATCAGTCCATTCAAATTAGCACATGAGAAATTTGTGCTGATTATTAGTCTGATACCTTAGAATGGGGTTGAACATTCTAAGGCCTGTTTTGGGCATAGATTCACATTTGCACTCAATACGGGATTCTCAGGCCTGTAATGTCTGATTCCGTAAAGTGTAACTGCTCTGCTTTTTTCGAGTGTACAAGGGATTACAATATCCATTGCTGGAAATTGAGGAACAGGCGAAAGTTCGCAGATATGCTGACGGCATTTGTTCAAACAATGGCATTGTAACCTGCACTATTTTCCTTCTTGTACATGGCACTTTGTGCCCATGGTACCTGTGCGCCATGTTCTCCGAACACATTGCACTGTCTACTACCAATCCGTTGCACCCCAATTCATTGTACCCTAATCTCCCCACCAACTTCATACAGCAATTCCCACTCCCATCCACCCTGGTATTTCTGTCTCCTCTATCTCGGTACTTTCTACTCCTTTTACCTTGCTCAATCTACCATCTTGCTTGCACCCCTCTTCACCATATGCACCTAATTTCCATGCACCGGGCAGTTCTAAACCTCTCTCAATCTGCAATGATTCACACTTATGTCTTCTATACTCACCTTCCCTTGACAGTGAACACTTCCTCCTCCTGACCCTTGCTCGCCCCACCAAATTGCACCCTGCACTCATAGTTCACTAAGCAATGACACACCTTATACCTTACACTTTCTATCCCCAAATATCCTGCATTCCTGATTCTCTTGGACAATACCCTCTCCACCCTTGAACCTTGTGCTCCCCATCTCTCGCAGCCTGCATGTTCCTTACCTGCGCACCCAGCAATCCTTACTCCCATGCATGCCTGGCTCACGACCACCTTGCAGGTTGTGCTCCTCACCTTGCTTACACTCCACAACCTTGCACCCTCCATTCTTTACTCATTGTACCCTGCACTCACCAACACCTTGTGATCTTGCCTCTTTCACTCTGCACATCCAACTTCATTGTACCCTAACATGCTTAGCTCACTGCACCTTGTTCTCTTTACACCTTGTACCCTGCACCCTTTACCACCTTGGGGCCTGTGGCCACTTGTACACTGAGCTTCCCCCTTGCTATCCATCCTCCATCAAAACATTGTTCCCAACCCCTCTTCATACTGCAGTATCCATGCCTCATGGCACTACCCATCCACTTACATCCATCCCGCCCCATACAGTGGTGTTGGAAGGAGGGTGCAGTGGGTGCGGGCTGCCCCGGGTGTCATCGCTGAGGGGGGTGACAAAATGGCAGAAATATGTGTTTTAAACACATATTTTTGTCATTTTATCAAACCGGGGGTGACAAGTGTCATCACTGAGGGGGTGACAAAATAGCAAAAATATGTGTTTTAAACACATATTTTTGCCATTTTGTCAAGCCGAGGAGTGACAAGAAATGTTCCCGGTGCCACCTGACCTTGCTACACCACTCGCCTTGCAACCTTTCTCTGTGCACTCTCCATTTGCTAACGGCAATCAGTTGTCCTTTCGTATAGTAAGTCACTCCCATCTCGTGAAGCCACTCCCATCTCGTGAAGTGGGACGCCTCATGGCTGAATCCAATCGTCCCCACAAGGTCCTGGGCCACCGATCCTATGGGAAAGGAGCTAAAAGGCGTGACTGGGAGGTTCTGGAACCACTGGAGGAACACTTGAGATCACACAGGAGTCAGGGACTGCATCTATGCCACACTGACCTTTTCGCCAGCTTTGTGTGGCAAGGCCCGAGGCGACGGTGGAGGCAAGATGGCACCGTAGCCGCTCTTCGGGTGGTTTCCCTGAACCGACGCAGGAAGCATTGCTATCGAATGCATATCAACTGTACAGTAAGTCTTAGCTTCCCAGTAACTCCGAGATCGATGCTACCAATTGATCTTTGACGATGCCCCCGGACTGAAACCCTGAACATTATACACACCACAGAGCTGGATCAACATGGCCCATGCCCGGTGGAACTTTGATGGACCTCTCGATGGACCTTTGACAAAGCCTCCTGGGCGGATACCAAAACTGTTTGTACTCACCTTGGTGCACGAGCAACCTTGGCCAATGCCCGGTGGAGCTGTCATATGCAGCTATAGAGGAGTCTGACCCTGGTCTCACCCCCTCAGCTGTCACCTACCCAGCCGGTCATCTGACATTGTTTTCTTTGTTTCAACGTTGTGTTTCCTTACCTCCCTCTCCTCATCGCTCCGTGATTCTTTGATCTAATTTATGTAACTATGTAACCTGCAACTCGCTGATCCTCATGTAAAGCGCTGTGATAACTCCGGGTCTAGCCAACGCTATATAAAACTTCTCAAATGAAATAAATTAAAGTCAAATAAAAGCATGTGTTCTCCAGGCTTCACTAACATACAACATTAGTGCAGTCAATCAAGCATCCTTATGACGGATAACAATTCCAGGACAAGCGGCTACAGGACGTTCTTCTTCACACACACAGCACAACCCCAGCTGTGCAACAGCAGGGCTTCATTTAGAGCGTGGAAAATCAACGCTGTGGCCGCCATCCATATGCTATCTCGTCTTCATGCTTGTGAAAATCTTTTCAATATGCAAAAAGCAAAATGCTGGGTATTGTCACTGCCTGATTTTCCACAAGCACTCTAGAGTTTAATAGGAAATTACACTTCACGCACATTTAATTTGGCACGACACAAAGAGCTCACCCAATTAATGGAGGCAAGACCCTCTGTTGTCTCCATAGCGTTGATGAGTGATGTCAACGACACTGCAAATGTAATACAGCAAGCGAAAAGAAGCTTCCACGTGTTACCATGGTAAACGCCATCATCACCCAGTCCAAGGCAGCATCAGTTCTAGATCAGGACACAGCTATTAACACAATTACTATTGGGCCGCATGGTTGGCCAGTAGCCCTAAGAGAAAATTCCACATAAATGGTGCTCACCAGAACAACAGTTTTGAACATGGCCAATATCTATTTCTAGATTACTAAGTGATGCACCGATAACTTCTGAAGAAGGTGGCACACTTTCAGGAGTAAGCTGCTGACAAGGATGACCACTAGAGGATGTTCCATGTTGTTTAATTTACCAACAGACAGCCTTTGCAGGACAGCTGACAGTCCTTGCTAAACAATGTACATATCACATAGAGAACTACTTACAACCTTTACCATTCCACTGAATCTTGCCCGCTTCTTTGTTGCCATTTTATGGATGTTCCCTTTCTCCTTGCCTTTACTTGCTCTGAGCCTGATCCACGGAAAAAGTAGTACATCTGCACATATAGATTTATGTCTATATTCGGGGGCAGATGTCCTTTTTTGTGTTACCCACCAGCATTTCCAGTGGTACGCCAGGAAACCTGCATTAGGTGAAGTCCGCATGCAGACAATGGAGCCCTCTATACGAACACACGCTTATTTTCTACTTCGGAAAGCACTTTTTTTTCATGAAGAAAGCTCTTCACCCATAACTCCACCAAATATGTTGGGAGATCCAGTCTCCTTCCCTCCCTAGAAGGAGAGTTATGAGAACCCTGTACTGGAGTAAAGCTCAGGCCATTTCCAGGGTGGAAATGTTTTGGATCAAAGTTTCGAAATGCCCAGAAACATACACGTTTGTCAGTGTTCCCACACTTGCAGTTCAGTTCTTGCCTTGGCAAGCACTCATCCCGCACCTTCTATGGGATGTATTAATGAGAATTTCTTTCCACTTTTGGCAGAGGTCTGCACTCGTAAAACCACGTAGGCCTGTCACAAAGCCCTTTGTGAAATTCTGGCAGGCATTAAGGAGGTACATTCCATCTTTAACTTTAATTTTTCCCCCCTGTGAATAGGCCCCTATGTCTTTTGAAGAGTGTTATATAGTCACCTTAAGTGAACCGGTACGCTATAAACTATATTAGAAAACGTGCAAATGAAGGGGAAGAAGGAGAACATAGGGTAATATACAGATTGGGGCTCAGGTATTCTACTCTAAGTCAAACTGTTATACACAATTTAAAATAAACTAGCCTTCAATAAATAAAAAAGGCAATGTTGGATTCAAAGACAGTATACTAAATTGTACATTGTCAACGGAAACTCATGAAAAGAGGTTCTTCAGAAAAAAAAACTTAGCAGTGAGTGGAGCTTCCAGTCGGAGAGACTAGTATCAAATGGAAACAAAAACAACGAGGAACATATCAAAATTATTTGCAGTATATTCATTGTTCTTCCGTGCCATCCACAGAATAGGGCAGGAACCTGCCTGTAAATTGTTGATGTACCTGAGTGTAAGAGAATACAGATGTGGTATCCACATGTCATATATAATTTAGTTTTTTGCTATGGAAATAGGAGAGTTGGAACTGCTCCAAAATGAATAAAAGAGATAAGCATTTTCAGAAAGTAGATTTTTCCAGAAATATGAAGCATTAAATATGAGCATTTGGAAACATCGTTCCACTCTAATTGTATTCTCTTTCATTAGTATAGAATTCCAGATTTATAAACAAAGCAAGCGAAACAAAAGTTAGTAATATTATTTCCCTGCTGTACAGGAATACATTTTATCACGGTTTTACACGAGTGAACCAACTTCAATAGCACACAGAAGAAGTTAATTACCTATTGTATTAGTGTAGGCACATATGTTACTTAATCCTGTGCATTTACTTCACAGGACTCGAAAATCATTGATCCCCATTAATTTCTTCCTCTTTACCTTGTCTGACGTCAATATATTAGCATGGTAATATCCTGATACTCCTGATTAGTTATTTTGGCAAAGTGCCACTAGTGTAAAATTCAAATTTTGCCCTCCTATGAAACGTCTCAAGATGGCGGATGGAGAGGAGCTCTCCTAACTGACTCCTGGCTAGGGATCAACATTGCTTTAAAATCCCCAGATTGGCTCAAATATGCACCACCTTTCCATTGACTGATGAAACGAACATTGAAAGCTGTGCATTTTGAACCCAAACCTACCGAAGACGAACGGTGCTGTACGCTGATACCGCCCCTCTGAAACGGCATGGACTGCACCTGATTCCTGCCACATACCCAAACACCATTGCCCTGCAGTACATGCTGCCAGTGACAGTGGGGATGAAAATCGATCAGTTGAACAGGTGAGTGACCCCAATGATCACTACCTATACATGCTGACAGTGCTGGCTACTGGAGTGTAGGACCAGCTGCTGACAGCCGTCACAGAGGACATTGAGGTGCCTAATGCTACCTCGGATCCTGCCTCTGGCTTCCTTTTGGGGGGTGCAAGAAAGGGTGCGGGGGATCGAGGTGAGGCACCCAAAGCTGCCCTGGTCAATGTGGCATCAAACTGCATTGGGCAGGAATCAAGAGCAGGTGTGGGGGGCGCAGATGAGGCCCCCGGTGCTGCCCAACATCGAGCCATAACAACGAGCCATCCTGCTAACCTTCTGGTGATATCACTGTGCTCTTTAAGGAAGGAAATGGTTTGTCTTCCAGCTGAATGAGAATGTACTTTTCCATAAAATATCACGCTGCCTGTTACCCCTGGTCAAAAAGTGATCATCCTGGAGTCATTCTGAAGTAATCTGATGACTTCAGCAGGGCTATTCCTGCAATTATCTAGTGAAGTCATCCCAAACCATCCTGAAGTATGCCTATAGGGCAAAACATTTAAATGGATGACTTGAGTCATCGCAGTAACTACTCTAGGATGGACTCCTGATTGCTTCTTTGGAAAACATGTGATTATCCTTAACTACTACAGGATGACTCCATGACAACAAAAGGATGAGAGCGGATTACTTCATGATGACTTCATGACAAAAAAAAAAAAGGGATGAGTGAAGATTACTTCTTGAAGACTCCATGACAACTTGGGAATTAGAGGAGATTACTTCAGAAAGACTGTGACAACTAGGGGATGGGGGCAGGTTACTTCACAATGGTTTCATGACAACCAGGGGATGGGAGACGATTACTTCACAATGACTACTTCAGGGAGTGTATGTATTTTTCTACATCTCCATAAGTACTTCATGGTGCTTTTTTTTTATTACTTCACGAAGACTCTGAGGACTTCTGGCTATGCTTTTCCTATTCCACTACATTTCCATGATGATTGTGTTGATTTCATTTTTTGCAATTGAAATATAATTACAGCCTGTCAGATCTCTGTTTGACATACTGTTGTGGTACTTTTACAATTCCACTAACTACATCACCGCAACCTTTAATTGAAATTACTGCAAAATATGATTTTAATGGGGGAATAACATGTGGTGTACAAAATCTTCAACCCCGTTTAAAGGTTCAAAAATAGCATCAGCTTGCTTTGAAGTGAAATGGTATTGCCACATCCTTAATGAAGTAACACCACTTTTCTCTAAATTGAAACAATTATGTTAAATGAACTGAATTCCACTTACTTCATACTAAATATGTTTTTTGCACTTACAACAATCTGTATTAGGGGCCAGAGAGAACTACCACCATGACTCAACCACTTATCCCAATCTTATCAACCATTAGGCCTGAGAAAGATTTTAATTAGACCAGTGTAATTCACATTTTTTTTTAATTTCGCATTACACTTAATTATGAAAAAATTATGCCACACTGCATAATTACACACACGTGTGAACACGACATTTGCAGTAAAAATTTACCAAAAACGCACAGTAATAACCGATTGCAAGCAGCAATTGTTTACCATTTTTAATATGTGAAATATTGAGGGAAAGATGATTTTAATGCTAAAATATAGTGCTAAAAGCTGGATTAGACCTACGCATAATTATGTGTATTTTACAATACTTTGCAGGGTTCATGTAATTATGCGAAAAGAAAGCTACACTTGCCTATTAACCCTCCCCTCTTTATTTTTTGCTGGCTGTGTCTGAGAAGATATAAGTAGAGGGCAATAACAGTAAAAGAGGAACACTTTGAGGAGCTGTGGGTGAGAGTGTGTTGGTAAGCAATGCTGGTGACTTGCGTGAGGGCTTAATATTCTCACTGGGAGAGATTGACAGTTATGAGTGAATGGCTTTGGGTGAGGGGATGGTCAGTTGTGAGAGGATGGATTTGTACGTTACTGGTTTCAAGTGGGTCAATGGCATAGAAATGTGAAAAGTATTCTTGTTGGTTTTGTAAATGAGTAGTGTGAGTAAGTTAACGAGAATGGAAGCGAGAGAGGGATGAATCTGAATTGCTGGAATAAAGGGATGTTAATCACTGAGGAGCTGTTAGTGTCTTATCAGTGGGTGTGTGAATTGATGTTAGAGGATTTAAGTGATGTTCAGATTAACTGTGCATGGAATGAGTGAATGATGTTGCATGGTTGTGCAGCTGAGGAAAACGGAGGAACTGCAAGCGGTTATGACTGTTTGGTGTGAATAGTGTTGTGTGGTTGCAATGAATGAAAGGTGTGAATAAGTATCACCAGTGGTGGTCAATAAGTAGTGGGTGTCAGCAAGTATAAGCAGGACCATTGGAATTATGCAGCTGGGGAGCTCCAAATTATAACGTTGAGGAGCACCAAATTCAGCAACAAGAAAGGGCAAATTATGCAGCACAATGTTTCACTTTTTTGTTGGTATTACTTCATTATTTAGCAATGTTTACACATAGTTATACTGTCTGGGCAAAGGTTTCACTTCATTGGTATCAGTTTACCAACCAAATTCAGAAATAGGCAACTGAAAAGTGATCAGTTAACCTTTGCGAAAGTCCTTCCAATTCACACGCACATGCTGTCATGTTTTTAGTACCTTTTGATTGATCTGTGCTAAAAATACTTTTTTTTTAAAACTGCTGCGGAATCACATGATTCCAGTCACTCCGACTAGAAGTACCTCTTGCCAAGTGGTGGTAAGAGTAGTCTGTTAGGTACTGGTGTAAGTGGCGCTGCACTTGGATGAGCGAGGACAAGCATATGCCCTAGGTGGTTACAGGTGAATTGGTATTTTAAGTGGGTGAGTGTAAGTACTGTGGGTGATGATCATGTAGTGAGTGCTATGTAAATAATTGCCAGTGAGCAATGCAGTAAATATATTATGTTATAAATGGCAGCACTTAAAGCGTATACTTTTTTTAATCTTTAAATAAAAATGGGTTTGTAGTACAAGTAGATTGTGTGATGCATGGATGATGATGATCTAGAGTGTGGAAGACCAGAAGGTACACTAACAGATGCCTTGTGGGTAAAGTAGATACGAGTAGGGACTGTTGATGTGGACAAAAAAACTAGGAGTAGCGAAGAGTTGAGTGGTGTTATAAGATCGAATGTGCAGAGTGGACTCGTGTAGTGGTTGTGGACAGTGCAAAAGTTCAGTGCTAGATAGGTCATGGATAAGGTGTGTAGGTAGTGAGAACAGCAGATCTGAATAGCACATAAAGAGCAGTTTCAAGGAAAATATAGAGTGCTTTGTGCAGTCTGGAGGTTAGCAGAAATGGAGTTAGTGGAAGTTCAGAAGAAATAAAGAGCTCATGTCAAGGGTGCAGAGTGGATGTGAAGACTGTAAATAAAGAGGATACCGACTGCCAGGGTTATGCGGAGAATCGTTAAGCTCATGCAAATGTAGAGGTCAAGATGAGGCTATGGATCTTAGGAGAGTTGATGCAAAGGGCATAGATTGGTTCTGTTAGTCGAAGAACAGTTATAGAAAGTAGATATAGAAGGAAGACAATGTATCGAGTGGGGAGCATTCAAGTCAAGGGTGAAAAGCACTTGTGGATGTTGGAGTCCCTATGTGCAGACAGAAGAGTGAGTGTGGAGATCAAGAGTAGAGGGAAGCTGTGCAGAGGTAGCTGGTTGAAAATGAATGGTCAGCGGGAGAGAGAATATACAGTCAGGCCTGTGAGTTTGAAAGGCAGAGATGAAGAGTGGAAGCAAAAAATAGAGAGAGGATGAAGGCTGTGGTGTGTGGAGCACATGGTGGAGAGAGGATGTACAGCCGGCACTGATGATGTGGAGGGTTTGGACCACGCACAGTGGATGTAGAGGGTAGATTTTGAATATGCACAGTGGAAAAAGCTTGTGGAGGCTGAAGCGGGAGGTACTTGGTGGAAAGAATATGTAGGGTGGAGAGAGCATGTTTATGTGGAAAGAGCACACGGAATATGAAAGCGTATTTAGAGAGAAGATTTTTTTTGGGTGGCAAGCCTATGTTTGGGGTGGAGGGTGTATGCTTAGGGTAACAAAGAAAAGTGGAGAACACATATATTGGTTGGATGGCAATTGCAGAGTATGCTGCGACTGTGGAGAGCATATGAAAACAACGGTGAGGACATGCAGATAGAGACCAGACAGGGTGGACTGCATGTACAGCACATGTGGAGTATTGTTTAGCACATGTAGAGGGTTGAGTACAAACAGAGTGGAGAGGAAATGCACAGCATGGAGAGTAGACATGGAGGATGGAGATGGCAAATCTAGCATGGAAAATGCATTTGGACAGTGGATGTCCACGTTGGAGAGCAGAAGTGCAGGGCGCATGTGTACGGTGGAGAGAACACATGAACAGTGGATGTAGCAGGCAGAGATTGTGGAAGGCCAAAGTAGATGGCCCATACAGAGTTTGCCCAGAGGACCTAGAGGGCAATGAGGGGATGTAGTGCACAGAAAGAGGATTTGTGCAAAGCGTAAAAATGTAGAGCAGATGTACTGGGTGAAAAGTGAGATGGGACTTTGAGAGCGAATTAGGGGGGCTTGGAGTAGATGTCTAAGGTGAAGAACAAATGTAGATAGTGGATTAAAAGAGTAGGAAGAGTATATAGAGGGCAACGATCGGATTTACTGCACTGAGACAGGAAGTGTTCACAGAGTGGATAGAGTGCAGAATCTGAATGCAATGCATGAAGAACAAATATGGTGTGCAAAAGGATAGATTAGATGTAGAGAGTGGATGTGAAGGACAGGCAAACATGGTGCAAACTGAGTGGCTGAGGGACTTGGAAGGAAGATTGAGAGGGCTTTGAATTAGAGGTGAGCAAAATGTGTATAATTTGCTTCTATGCACTTACACAAAATTGATGCAATATTTCACAGAATTATGCAAAATTCAAATCTTTCAGTTAGTGCTATATTTCAGCTCGAAATGTGTCCTTTGATCAATTTTACATTCAAGAACTCATTTTGTGGTAAATAGTGCAAAAACACTGTAAACAGTGCCACCTTTCTGTTATTCCTGTGCTCTTGCAGTAAATTTGTATTGCAAATGGCGCATAAATGGTAAATTTGTACCATGAAAGGTGCATAATGGAGTAATTTAGAGGAATTTAAGATAGGTTTATCGTAAAATTCCTGTAATCATGTGAATTATGTCGGCATAATTCAAATTTCACTCAGGCCTACTTTGCATGGATGTGTAGGGTGGAGAACAGATATCGAGGGCAGATGGGCAGCGCGGACAAGGGAGGTAGAGGAGAAAGTGCACATAAAGTACATTGAACACCAATGGACGCCGAAGATCACACATGAAGGATATCGAAAGAACAGGGTGAAGAGCACATGTAGCAGGTTGAACATTTATAGGGTGAAGAAGATCCGCAGAGTGGAAAATGGAAATCGAGTATGATGAAGGGGTTTCGAGAGTAGCAGTGGAATGCAGAGTGAGGAAGCTGATCACAGGTCTGATTCATAGAGAGGCAGAGTAGGTAGAGCATGCACTGCAGATGTGGTGACATGAACATGTGAAGTGTGTGTGTAGCGTTTAAATGGATGGAGAGCTGGAGAGCACATCTTGTGGGTGGAGAGCAGATGTACAGAGTGGTAAGTGCAAATGGAAAGTGCATGCAAGTTTAGAGAGTGAATGTAGAGGGTAGGGAGTAGATGTGCAGTATGGAGGACAGAGTGAATATGATGGTTGTGTAGCACAGACACAACATTTGAATAAAAGAGTATGTATATGGTGTGTGAAGTGTGGTGTGTGGAACAGTTAGGAGGAGGGACAAGATGGCGGCCGGTCACTCGGCTGTGTGAGCTGGTGTTTCGAAGCTCTCCTGGCTAATACCGCCCACGTAAGGCTACAGGCGGCAGCTAACCCTGAGGCTATGCTCTGGCGCCTGATTTTGCCGTGGCGAGAACTATTCATTAAATTACCTCTACTTGGGTATATTTCAGCGTGGACAGGTCTCTTTTGGCCTTCCTGGATTGCATTTGGCGTGATGGCTCCTAAAGTGGCGCCAAAGATTTTGAAAGCCCGTGGCGCTGCTGTGCAGACGGCATGCCCCTAGAAGGTCCTGAGCGGGGAAAAGGATGTACCGAATACCCGCAGCACGGAGGAGACGGTGACAGGCGCTGGTAAAATGAAGCAGACGCTTCCCTCGCTGTTTAAGTTGCAAGCGGGGAAGTCGAAGAAGGGCGATACACCAGCGAGTGGAGGTATCAGTAAGCGGGGACAAACGGCTGCAGGTAAAGCGCTAAACTGCAATTAATCAAATGGAGCGGAGCTAAAGGCAGATGAACCCATTAGTGTGGGGCTCCCTGAGGAGAACGGGTGTGCTGTGACCTCCGAGTGCAGTGACTCCCCACACCCTCGGCAAGTTGGGGGCGGACTGCCGGTCCAGGTGGCGGTCCGCTCAGATAGTGGTGTATCTCCTCCTCGTGAAAATGAAAGCTCCTTTGCAACAGTGCCCAAAGGGGAAAGTGAACTCCATACTGGGGTTTCTTTTCCGAATGATGGAATTATGGGAGATGTAGTTCCCTCTGCTGTGTCCATGGGTGAACCAAATCAACGAAATCTGGAAACACTTAGTGAAGGCGGTGATTTAACAAATTCAGAGGCTCAAAGGCGTAGCTTACAGGCCCCTGCTGATGGTAGCAGTTTTGGTAAAGAGACTGAGGCTGCAGAGAAGTTTTACTCTATGTCAGACCAGACAGGATCCTCAGAGGACGGAGATCCGGATAAAGAATGGATTGATGATGATAGTGACTTAACTGACTGGCAGTTTGAAGAAGCCCAAAAAGCTGAACTTTTTGCCCAATGGGCATGAACAGTTCGCAAATCTAAACCAAATGGTCAAGGGGGGCTTACGTTAAATCATGGGTCTGGATTAACAGGCTCAGCAGGATCAATGGTTTGGGACTATTCGTTCTCTACCCAAACCGGATCCGCAGCTGATGTCTCTAAAGCTATTGATGCTACTCAAGGGCCTCCTGCAGAAATACTGCTCTCAACCATCTACCAGACTATTATGGCCCATCAGGAAGAGACACGTCAGTAGAGTTCTCGGACACAAGGGGCGTGTCAAAAGATTCAGAATTCGATTTGGAAAGTTGCCAAAACATACTCCGATAAAGCCTCTAGAATTGTAGAGGCCGAGGAAAGGATTTCCGCCTTGGAGGATGACCTTGCAATACAGAAGGACCTTATGGACATGGTGAAGGCACAGAGGGATGATATGATTTGGAAGCTGACGGACCTGGAAAATAGAGCCTGGAGGAACAATTTAAGAATTCTAGGAATTCCTGAGGGCAGAGAGGGATCTGACGTTAGGCAGTTTGTTGTGGAACTCTACTAGGAAACATTCCCGGATTTAAAACAGTGTGATTGGCAGGTGGAGGTTCTTCGAGCTCATTGCTTTCCCTTTAAGCTGAAACATAAATCTGGTTCGGCTATGGATAAGCCTAGGGCTATATTGATGGGGTATACCCGCTGGATTGGTGGAGTAGTGTGCGACCTATGAACCCTTTATGTAAATATGGCTCCCTCTAGCCATCGAGCTGACGAGCTCAGGTTACGCACCTACGCGCCCGGAGAGGTACCAGACCTGATAACACTTTGGCAGCCTGCACAGCAAACCCCTGAAAATCTACCTACACTCTGCTGATGAAGGACAATAATCCTGAAACTCCGGTGTCCAGAGTTGGCCTGCAACCTTGCATTACACTTCAAAACTTTTGAAAAGCGTACCCGCTTTTAGAAAACTGCATTTACTGTGATGCTCTTGGGGTATACCCGCTGGATTGGTGGAGTAGTGTGCGACCTATGAACCCTTTATGTAAATATGGCTCCCTCGAGCCATCGAGCTGACGAGCTCAGGTTACGCACCTACGCGCCCGGAGAGGTACCAGACCTGATAACACTTTGGCAGCCTGCACAGCCAACCCCTGAAAATCTACCTACACTCTGCTGATGAAGGACAATAATCCTGAAACACCGGTGTCCAGAGTTGGCCTGAAACCTTGCATTACACTTGGAACTTTTGAAAATCATACCCGCTTTTAGAAAACTGCATTTACCGTGATGCTCTTGGGGTATACCCGCTGGATTGGTGGAGTAGTGTGCGACCTATGAACCCTTTACGTAAATAAGGCTCCCTCGAGCCATCGAGCTAACGAGCTCAGGTTACGCACATACGCGCCCGGAGAGGTACCAGACCTGATAACACTTTGGCAGCCTGCACAGCAAACCCCTGAAAATCTACCTAAACTCTGCTGATGAAGGACAATAAGCCTGAAACACCGGTGTCCAGAGTTGGCCTGCAACCTTGCATTACCCTTCGGAACTTTTGAAAAGCGTACACGCTTTTAGAAAACTGCATTTACCGTGATGCTCTTGGGGTATACCCGCTGGATTGGTGGAGTAGTGTGCGACCTATGAACCCTTTACATAAATATGGCTCCCTCGAGCCATCGAGCTGACGAGCTCAGGTTACGCACCTATGCGCCCGGAGAGGTACCAGACCTGATAACACTTTGGCAGCCTGCACAGCAAACCCCATAAAATCTACCAACACTCTGCTGATGAAGGACAATAATCCTGAAAGACCGGTATCCAGAGTTGGCCTGCAACCTTGCAATACACTTCAGAACTTTTGAAAAGCGTACCCGCTTTTAGAAAACTGCATTTACCGTGATGCTCTTGGGGTATACCCGCTGGATTGGTGGAGTAGTGTGCGACCTATGAACCCTTTACGTAAATATGGCTCCCTCGAGCCATCGAGCTGACGAGCTCAGGTTACGCACCTACGCGCCCGGAGAGGTACCAGACCTGATAACACTTTGGCAGCCTGCACAGCCAACCCCTGAAAATCTACCTACACTCTGCTGATGAAGGACAATAATCCTGAAACACCGGTGTCCAGAGTTGGCCTGAAACCTTGCATTACACTTGGAACTTTTGAAAATCATACCCGCTTTTAGAAAACTGCATTTACCGTGATGCTCTTGGGGTATACCCGCTGGATTGGTGGAGTAGTGTGCGACCTATGAACCCTTTACGTAAATAAGGCTCCCTCGAGCCATCGAGCTAACGAGCTCAGGTTACGCACATACGCGCCCGGAGAGGTACCAGACCTGATAACACTTTGGCAGCCTGCACAGCAAACCCCTGAAAATCTACCTAAACTCTGCTGATGAAGGACAATAAGCCTGAAACACCGGTGTCCAGAGTTGGCCTGCAACCTTGCATTACCCTTCGGAACTTTTGAAAAGCGTACACGCTTTTAGAAAACTGCATTTACCGTGATGCTCTTGGGGTATACCCGCTGGATTGGTGGAGTAGTGTGCGACCTATGAACCCTTTACATAAATATGGCTCCCTCGAGCCATCGAGCTGACGAGCTCAGGTTACGCACCTATGCGCCCGGAGAGGTACCAGACCTGATAACACTTTGGCAGCCTGCACAGCAAACCCCATAAAATCTACCAACACTCTGCTGATGAAGGACAATAATCCTGAAAGACCGGTATCCAGAGTTGGCCTGCAACCTTGCAATACACTTCAGAACTTTTGAAAAGCGTACCCGCTTTTAGAAAACTGCATTTACCGTGATGCTCTTGGGGTATACCCGCTGGATTGGTGGAGTAGTGTGCGACCTATGAACCCTTTACGTAAATATGGCTCCCTCGAGCCATCGAGCTGACGAGCTCAGGTTACGCACCTACACGCCCGGAGAGGTACCAGACCTGATAACACTTTGGCAGCCTGCACAGCAAACCCCTGAAAATCTACCTACACTCTGCTGATGAAGGACAATAATCCTGAAACACCGGTGTCCAGAGTTGGCCTGCAACCTTGCATTACACTTCGGAACTTTTGAAAAGCGTACCCGATTTTAGAAAACTGCATTTACCATGATGCTCTTGGGGTATACCCGCTGGATTGGTGGAGTAGTGTGCGACCTACGAACCCTTTACGTAAATATGGCTCCCTCGAGCCATCGAGCTGACGAGCTCAGGTTACGTACCTACGCGCCCGGAGAGGTATCAGACCTGATAACACTTTCGCAGCCTGCACAGCAAACCCCTGAAAATCTACCTACACTTTGCTGATGAAGGACAATAATCCTGAAACACCGGTGTCCAGAGTTGGCCTGCAACCTTGCATTACACTTCGGAACTTTTGAAAAGTGTACCCGCTTTTAGAAAACTGCATTTACCGTGATGCTCTTGGGGTATACCCGCTGGATTGGTGGAGTAGTGTGCGACCTATAAACCCTTTACTTAAATATGGCTCCATCGAGCAGACGAGCTCAGGTTACGCACCTACGCGCCCGGAGAGGTACCAGACCTGATAACACTTTGGCAGCCTGCACAGCAAACCCCTGAAAATCTATCTACACTCTGCTGATGAAGGACAATAATTCTGAAACACCGGTGTCCAGAGTTGGCCTGCAACCTTGCATTACACTTCAGAACTTTTGAAGAACGTACCCGCTTTTAGAAAACTGCATTTACCGTGATGCTCTTGGGGTATACCCGCTGGATTGGTGGAGTAGTGTGCGACCTATGAACCCTTTACGTAAATATGGCCCCCTGGAGCCATCGAGCTGACGAGCTCAGGTTACGCACCTACGCGCCCGGAGAGGTACCAGACCTGATAACACTTTGGCAGCCTGCATAGCAAACCCCTGAAAATCTACCTACATTCTGCTGATGAAGGACAATAATCCTGAAACATCGGTGTCCAGAGTTGGCCTGCAACCTTGCATTACACTTCGGAACTTTTGAAAAGCGTACCCGCTTTTAGAAAACTGCATTTACTGTGATGCTCTTGGGGTATACCCGCTGGATTGGTGGAATAGTGTGCGACCTATGAACCCTTTACGTAAATATGGCTCCCTTGAGCCATCGAGCTGACGAGCTCAGGTTACGTACCTACGCGCCCGGAGAGGTACCAGACCTGATAACACTTTCGCAGCCTGCACAGCAAACCCCTGAAAATCTACCTACACTTTGCTGATGAAGGACAATAATCCTGAAACACCGGTGTCCAGAGTTGGCCTGCAACCTTGCATTACGCTTCGGAACATTTGAAAAGTGTACCCGCTTTTAGAAAACTGCATTTACCGTGATGCTCTTGGGGTATACCCGCTGGATTGGTGGAGTAGTGTGCGACCTATGAACCCTTTACGTAAATATGGCTCCCTCGAGCCATCGAGCTGACGAGCTCAGGTTACGCACCTACGCACCAGGAGAGGTACCAGACCTGATAACACTTTGGCAGCCTGCACAGCAAACCCCTGAAAATCTATCTACACTCTGCTGATGAAGGACAATAATCCTGAAACACCGGTGTCCAGAGTTGGCCTGCAACCTTGCATTACACTTCAAAACTTTTGAAGAGCGTACACGTTTTAGAAAACTGCATTTACCGTGATGCTCTTGGGGTATACCTGCTGGATTGGAGGAGTAGTGCGCGACCTATGAACCCTTTACGTAAATATGGCTCCCTGGAGCCATCGAGCTGACAAGCTCAGGTTACGCACCTACGCGCCCGGAGAGATACCAGACCTGATAACACTTTGCAGCCTGCACAGCAAACCCCTGAAAATCTACCTACACTCCGCTGATGAAGGACAATAATCCTGAAACACCGGTGTCCAGAGTTGGCCTGCAACCTTGCATTACACTTCAGAACTTTTGAAAAGCGTACCCGCTTTTAGAAAACTGCATTTACCGTGATGCTCTTGGGGTATACCCGCTGGATTGGTGCAGTAGTGTGCGACCTATGAACCCTTTACGTAAATATGGCTCCCTCGAGCCATCGAGCTGACGAGCTCAGGTTACGCACCTACGCGCCCGGAGAGGTACCAGACCTGATAACACTTTGGCAGCCTGCATAGCAAACCCCTGAAAATCTACCTACACTCTGCTGATGAAGGACAATAATCCTGAAACACCGGAGTCCAGAGTTGGCCTGCAACCTTGCATTACACTTCAGAACTTTTGAAAAGCGTACCCGCTTTTAGAAAACTGCATTTACCGTGATGCTCTTGGGGTATACCCGCTGGATGGTGGAGTAGTGTGCGACCTATGAACCCTTTACGTAAATATGTCTCCTTCGAGCCATCGAGCTGACGAGCACAGGTTACGCACCTACGCGCCCGGAGAGGTACCAGACCTGATAACACTTTGGCAGCCTGCACAGCAAACCCCTGAAAGTCTACCTACACTCTGCTGATGAAGGACAATAATCCTGAAACACCAGTGTCCAGAGTTGGCCTGCAACCTTGCATTACACTTCGGAACTTTCGAAAAGCGTACCCGCTTTTAGAAAACTGCATTTACCATGATGCTCTTGGGGTATACCCGCTGGATTGGTGGAGTAGTGTGCGACCTATGAACCCTTTACGTAAATATGGCTCCCTCGAGCCATCGAGCTGACGAGCTCAGGTTATGCACCTACGTGCCCGGAGAGGTACCAGACCTGATAACACTTTGGCAGCATGCAGAGCAAACCCCTGAAAATCTACCTACACTCTGCTGATGAAGGACAATAATCCTGAAACACCGGTGTCCAGAGTTGGCCTGCAACCTTGCATTTCACTTCGGTACTTTTGAAAAGCGTACACGCTTTTAGAAAACTGCATTTACCGTGATGCTCTTGGGGTATACCCGCTGGATTGGTGGAGTAGTGTGTGACCTATGAACCCTTTATGTAAATATGGCTCCCTCGAGCCATCGAGCTGACGAGCTCAGGTTACGCACCTACGCGCCCGGAGAGGTACCAGACCTGATAACACTTTGGCAGCCTGCACAGCAAACCCCTGAAAATCTACCTACACTCTGCTGATGAAGGACAATAATCCTGAAACACCGGTGTCCAGAGTTGGCCTGCAACCTTGCATTACACTTCGGAACTTTTGAAAAGCGTGCCCGCTTTTAGAAAACTGCATTTACCATGATGCTCTTGGGGTATACCCGCTGGATTGGTGGAGTAGTGTGCGACCTATGAACCCTTTACGTAAATATGGCTCCCTGGAGCCATCAAGCTGACGAGCTCAGGTTACGCACCTACGCGCCCGGAGAGATACCAGACCTGATAACACTTTGGCAGCCTGCACAGCAAACCCCTGAAAATCTACCTACACTCTGCTGATGAAGGACAATAATCCTGAAACACCGGTGTCCAGAGTTGGCCTGCAACCTTGCATTACACTTCGGAACTTTTGAAAAGCGTACCCGCTTTTAGAAAACTGCATTTACCGTGATGCTCTTGGGGTATACCCGCTGGATTGGTGGAGTAGTGTGCGACCTATGAACCCTTTACGTAAATATGGCTCCCTCGAGCCATCGAGCTGACGAGCTCAGGTTACGCACCTACGCGCCCGGAGAGGTACCAGACCTGATAACACTTTGGCAGCCTGCATAGCAAACCCCTGAAAATCTACCTACACTCTGCTGATGAAGGACAATAATCCTGAAACACCGGTGTCCAGAGTTGGCCTGCAACCTTGCATTACACTTCGGTACTTTTGAAAAGCGTACCCGCTTTTAGAAAACTGCATTTACCATGATGCTCTTGGGGTATACCCGCTGGATTGGTGGAGTAGTGTGCAACCTATGAACCCTTTACGTAAATATGTCTCCTTCGAGCCATCGAGCTGACGAGCTCAGGTTACGCACCTACGCGCCCGGAGAGGTACCAGACCTGATAACACTTTGGCAGCCTGCACAGCAAACCCCTGAAAATCTATCTACACTCTGCTGATGAAGGACAATAATCCTGAAACACCGGTGTCCAGAGTTGGCCTGCAACCTTGCATTACACTTCGGAACTTTTGAAAAGCGTACCCGCTTTTAGAAAACTGCAGTTACCATGATGCTCTTGGGGTAAACCCGCTGGATTGGTGGAGTAGTGTGGGACCTATGAACCCTTTACGCTATATTGATATGCTTAAATAATTTCCTGGTTAGGCAAGGAGTGTACAATTTAGCAAGACCAGATAGGAAGAGAGTACAGAAAGATTCTGAGTTCTTTGTCAGACCCGACTTCTGTCAGGCAACAGTTGAGAGGAGGTGGCAGCTCCGCCAGCTGTTAGCTCTATTTCAAGCAAAGGGAGCGGAAACCTATATGCTTTTTCCGTCAAAGATGAAAATAATTCATGAGGGCCAGACAAAATTCCTCTGTCTGAAATTCAGGCAAAGGAATTTTTGAATACTCTTTAGGCTCAGTTAGTTTTCACTTTCTGCTGCTCTCCTTCACAAGGGTTACTGTTTTTCTTTGGTATAAGGATGGGGGGATTTTTTCTGGTGAAATTGTTTGGGGGTTTCCATTATTTTTTATCTTACCCCCGTGGGTTTTTTTTTTGGCCAAGATGGGAGGAAGGCTCCAGGGGAGAGCGGTGGGTTAGCCAGCTTATCAACCATCACAAGGACCTCGTTCCCGATGCCTCATAAGAGGGGTGGAGCGCAGGGGTGGAGGAGGGGGTGGGTGGGTCTGGGTGGGGAGTGGGGGTTGGCTGTTAAGGGGGGAGGGAGGGCCTGGGTTTTTGAGGTTTATATGTTGGACTCTAAAGATAGTCATGACAGCCATAGTATCTTTGTTGGAGGTGTTTTGGAGTTTGCGAATAAAAAGGGTGGTGCCTGTTCAGTTGTGTTTTGTGTTGAGTTGAGATTAGGATTTATGTTCGGTTTAGATGGTGCAGGGTAGGCTGGAACATCTGTGGTTTAAATGACGGCAAGAAGCGGGCGTTTCTATCTAAAATCTTACAGGCAATACATACGGATATATTATGCTTACAAGAAACACACGTGCCATGGGGGAAGCGGGAGTGTCTCAAAATTTCGGGGTTTGACTAAGTAGCTTGTACAAGACAGTCTTTAATGATCAGAGGTGTGGCTATATTGTTAAGGTGGGGGGTTGGGGTCGCCATAAGGGTAAAAGTGGACGGAGCAGGAAGGTAGGCGATAGCTGAAATCATGATTAATAATAAACCTATGTCAATCTGCTCCATCTATGGATCAAATCTTGACGACCCAGAATTTTTGAAATGCTTAAATGTGGAACTAGCACTTTGGCCACACTCAATGATTGTGGTGATATGAACATTCATCGGCCAGGTAATTTCAATTTGTTAAGTAATCAAAAGTATTATGGTTGGAAGTCAAGGGTTTTTAAGGCCTTACAGTCTTTACTCTTCTGAACGCGGCCTTATTGATGTCTGGCACAGGCATAAAAAAGAGGAGGATGGCTTTACGTACTACTCTGCCCCTCACAATAAAATTGTGCGTTTGGATTTTCTTTTTATGTCGGATCAGCTGGCAGGTGAGCCCTCGGTCAAGGTTTCCCCAAGAAGACTTTCTGATCATAATGCGCTGATTGTTGACTGCTCTTTGGGGGAGCTCGGTCAGAGCTCCCAGAACGTGGACATTTGAGAGAAAACTTCTCTTAGATCAGGCTTATCAGGATCATATGATCGAATGGATAGGGGAGTTTCTCAGTATAAATAGAAAGAGGGCATCAGATACCATAGTGTGGGACACGTTTAAAGCTGCGGTGCGCGGTGAAAGTAAGAGCCTTGCAGCCCATCGGTGGAGGTCCATCCAGGAGCAGATTAAGGGGCATGTAGAACAGTTATGTGCCGCAGAGATGGAATTGACCCAGAACATCAAAGATGGTCTCAACACTGATCTTAGTCAACAGAAGGTGGCTTTGGTCAAAGCTAAGTTACTAGAATACTTCGGGAAGGACTTAGCTGCTAAATATACTCAATATAGGGGGATGATGTATGAATTTGGTGAAAACTGTGGCAGAGTTCTCGCCAAACGGCTTCATCAGAAAAGTATTGCCAACAGAATTACCCGGGTGTTAAATCAGCAGGGGCAGGTTCGGGATACTCAGGAGGGGATCATGGATGTTTTCGAGATGTTTGATATTCTGCTATATAGGGAAGACATAGATATGTCATGCATTGAGTCGCGGTCGGAAGGATTCTTGCAGGGGATTGATATCCCCAAAGTTACAATGGACCAGAATGAAGTCTTGTCAGCCCCAATTTTAAGGGAGGAGGTCGAATCGACCATAAAATCTTTGGCTAATGGGAAGGCCTTTGCCCAAGAAGTTTGACAGGATATGTTATCTGTTTTCAGGGATGCTCAGAGGGGCATTATACCCGATTTGTGGAGGTAAACAACTATTGTGCTCTTTGAAAAGAAAGATAAGCCTGAGTTAAATCCGCCATCTTATCGGCCCATAACAATAATTAACACAGATAGCAAAATATACTCGACAATCTTAGCGTCTAGGCTTGCTGAAGTTATCACTCCATTAGTCTCTATACGGCAACATGGTTTTATCCTTGGAAGGGATACGGCCGATCATGTAAGGCGGGTTATCGCCCTGTTGGATTGGGCGCAGATCAGAGAGTCTGCCATTGGGATGATCGTGTTGGACACTGAAAAGGCAATCAACAGGGTCTCCTGGGGATATTTGTGGGCAGTTCTGCGCTGGAAGGGATTTAGGGCCAGATGTAGGTAGCCAAATACCGGTCGGTAACGGCCGAATTTACCGAATTTCGGCCCTTACCGACCAGTATTTGGACATTGAGATGTAGGGCCTCCAAAAACTCCCGAATCGGTAAAAATTCCGAATCGGTAGAGTTACTGAATCGGAAATTATTCCGAATCGGTAAATGTTCCGAACCGGTAATTCCGAATCAGTAAACGTTCCGTATCGGTAAATTTACCGAATCGGAAAATATTCTGAATCGGTAAATGTTCCGAATCGGTAAATATACCGAATCGGAAAATAAGAAATGGAAAAAGTAACAACCTTGAGATGTAGGTGACCCCTAAAATACCGATTTAGCTGCAAATTCGGTATTTAAGAGTCGGTATTTAGCATGGATTGAAAGCAGGTGGTAACCAGGTGCAGGCTATAAAATAGGGCCCCAAAATGCAACAGTGTAACCAGAATGGCGGCATCCTACATCATAGCAAGGCGGCTACGGCTACAGGCAGCAGGAGAGAGGGAATAGAGGAGGGAGGAGAAGGTCTACAGGCAGAGGATCACACTCTTCCAACTGACAGAGCCAGAGATACTGCAAAGGTACAGACTGCACCCCCAAACCATCCTGGACCTGATCAGGGACCTGCACCCACTCCTGGACCACCCAAAACCAAGGGCCCACGCCATCACACCCCATGTGCAGGTGCTCTGTAGCATACACCTGCTTGCATCTGGGAGCTACCAGAGTGTTGTTGCTGCGGTAGGTGGGGTGTCCCAGAGCTGCCTGTCCCGTTTCTTCTGGAAGTTCCTGGATGCCATGATGCAAAGAATGGAGCATTACATCCACTTCCCAGACACTGATGCGGACCTGCTCAGGACCAAGACTGACTTTTACCTAATGGCAAATTTCCCACACGTGATTGGCTGCATCGATGGCACCCACATCCCAATATGCCCACCTGCTGCCACTGAGTAAATATACAGGAACAGGAAGTCATCACACACAATAAATGTACAAGTAATCTGTGATGCCAAGTACATGACCACAGATATAGTGGCCAGGTACCCAGGATGCACCCACGACTCCTACATCTTCCAAAACAGTGGGATCTACACCCGCCTGACAGCGGGAGAATTTGGTGAAGGATACCTGCTAGGTAAATTACTGTGTGACACTCCCTTGATAGATGATGCAGACGTATGTTAATGTGTGCTTGTGAGTAAGGTTTTTCTCATTTCACATTAGGGGATAGTGCATATGCCCTCCGTTCCTTCGTCCTGACACCCTACCTCAACCCCACGACCCCCAGCCAGAGATGATACAATGTGGCACATAAATCAACCCGTAACATCGTGGAGCGCACCTTTGGCCTCCTGAAGATCATTGCAACCTGTGCAATGTTGCACAACCTCACAACTAAGAAGGGCACAGAGGTGGAATTGGAGGACTATGAAGACCATGCCGATGCTGTTCACATGTTTTTTTTGTGTCCAAGGTTGAGGGAATTTATCCATGATGTTGAGCATTTCATTAATGCAGTTTTAAAGATCCCAGTTAAATTATCCCCAGAGTTAGAGATAATGGGCTGTGACTGTACAGGGTCGGCAGGTGGTTCCAGATGCATTGCTGCTTTTCTCTTCATAGCAATGACAATGATTCCACTTTATATTACTTCACAATGGATTAGCCCAGAAGAACCGACATTTTTTAACTGGAGAGCTAGGATACTTGCATTATATAATCTGGAGTCATTTGCTTATCTTTTAAGGGGAAAGAACAGCGGGAGAGGGGCATAAGAATATGGGCCCCCATTAAGGAGTGGTCCCATGGCTGATGGCGATTCTGAAATCAGAATAATTATTTGCTGATTTGTTCCACAGATGTGTGTCATGTGTTGCTTATTTTATCCAGTGTATCTACTCTGCTCATTCGCTTGTTTAAGCTTTTCAAGCACCATTAATTCCTTGTTAATTCTGGTTGATCTTTTTGGTTGTTTTTTTGTAATCGTGTTCACTATAATTTATTTCATGCTTTGGCTGCCTTCTGTTATTTCTATTTTTTTTTTGTTATATTATGACTGTCATGACCTGTGTGCTAAATTCAAAAGTAAAGAAAAAGAGTTAAACAAAAAAAAAGAGAGTGCTTGTCGATGCTAGAGGTCAGCAGGGATAAAGAGTGACTGGATATTCAGCAGATAGGGAGAGTACAAGTTGGGGGTATAATTGACACATATGGTTTCATAAGGTAGAGAGAGCATATAAATGGGCCAGAGATGGAAAGGGTTAGAAGCAGATATTTTCAGAGTAGTGTGTAGTATGCAGAAGCGATGAGGTGCTTGGAGAGAGATTGATGAGGGCTAAGAGTCAATTAGTAGGGTTGTGAGCAGATGTAGATGACCAAAACAGTGCAGATTAGATTTAGTGTGCATGGAGCAGATTGTATGTGAGAACATGTATAAGTTGAATGTCAAATGTGAAGAGTGATGTGCAGAACCGGGAGCACAGGTGGCGAGAGATGTGACGTGTGAAATTATAGGTTAAGGAGTAGGTGTGGAGAGTGCATATTTAGTGTGGGGGCATATGTACAAAATAAAAGCAAATGTACAAGGCAGGGTGTGGATATGAAGGAGTTGGAAAGCTGAAAAAAGAGCTTGCATTGGTTGTGTCCGGTAAAGAATATCCCTGGGCATAGTTTGCGTAGTAGCACTATGCGTAGCTACGCGAAGTGCACTTTGCACTACACACGCTACGTGAACTGCGTAGTGCGGTAGGGAAACTGATTGCACAGTGCCAGATGTTTGTCCACCCTGTGCAATCATTGCAAACGGCATCTTGCACAGTGCAAGCGGTTTGCTTCTGCTGCTCGAGTAGATTTGTACTCGAGCTGCAGCATTCTCAATGCGGACTGGTAGTTTCCCATCGCGAGCGGTCGCGAGTATACGCGACCACTCGCAATGAGAAACCTGACCTACGAGCGTTGAGAATCTCACCGGAAGGTTTATTTTTCATGCTTGTGATTGGCAACTTGATGTTGCTGATCGTGAACGAGGAAAAAGTCTTGCCGGGATGTTGATTTTGCTTGCTAGCGGTCATCAACTTGCCGTTGAGGATCGCGAGCAAGCAAAAAATGCCCGCTACGCGTTTTTGCACTGGGATACATGCAATTTGCGTAGTATGTAGTAGCGCAAACTACGCACGCTCCGCGAGCGTAGCGTAGTACTACGCCCAGGGCTAGTAAAGAACTGATGTACAGGATGGATAGAGAGGGAGGACAGTGGATGTGCACTGGAGCCTGCAATGAAGGGTAGAAACCACACCTGGATGTTGAAATTCCCACATGGAAGATAAACAGTAAGTGTGAAGATTGAGAGTGGTGGGTAGATTTGCTGCTGTACTTTTTGGAGTGGATGTTAAAGAGGCAGGCAAATATAAGGCAAGGTGCGGAATTTGGAAATCATGAAGATATACATGTAGAAAGAGAATATGAAGCACAGAAGATGTGGTGAGGTGGTGTGGAGGAAGGATGAAGGGAAGGGTTTAAATAAGAGTGAATGTGCAGAGTGAAAAGAACATGTTGAGGGTGGCGAGTGTGTATTAGGGTGGTGAAGATATGTGGAGGTTTGAGAGTGCATGTATAAGTTGAATGTCAAATGTGAAGAGTGATGTGCAGAACTGGGAGCACAGGTGGCGAGAGATGTGACGTGTGAAATTATAGGTTAAGGTTAAGGAGTAGGCGTGGAGAGTGTATATTTAGTGTGGGGGCATATGTACACAATGAAGAGGGCATGTCCTGATTACAGACCAGATGTATTGGGCGCAGAGAAAATGTAAACATTGGAGTGGTTCCAGCAAATGTACATAGAGGAGAATAAATGTGAAGACGGTAGTGGGGGTGTACAGTGTGGAAAGTAAATCTAGAGAATGGAGACTGCACTTACATTATGGTCAGAACACCTAGAGGATGTAGGGGGCAACAATCGGATGTACTGCACTGAGAGAGGTGGTGTGCAGAAGGAGAATAGAGTGCAGAACCGGAACACGGAGAGGAGATGCCTATGGTGGAAAGTGGAGGTGAGGCTTGGACAGTGCATGCAGAGGACTTTGATTGGATGTGAAGATTAAGAACAGTTGTGAAGAGTGGATAGACAATGGATAAAGAGAAAAAAGTGCACACGAAGTGTGGAGGGCACACCTGGATTCTGAAGATTTTATGTGGAGGGTGGCCAAAGGGTATGGAGAACAAATATAGAGGCACAGAGCACATTTAGTGAGAGAGACAGATAACCAGTGTTGAAAGAGTCTATACAATGTGGTGAAGGGTTTGGAGAGTAGATGTGGAATGCCGAGAGAGGATGGAAACCATAGAGTGCAGATGTACATAGTTGCAGAGTCTGCATTGCAGATGTGGTGAAGTGGTGTGAAGAAGGGATAGTCAAAGTTGACATCAACCACACAGAATGGATGTAGATGGAATCTTGAGGTTGGAGAGCAAATGCACAGAGCTGAAGCCCTGAGTGGAGGTTGGAGAGGGCACGTACAGTTTACAGATAGAGGATGTGGAGGATAGAGAGTGTGTTTCCAATGTGAAAAGCAAATGTGGTGGACAGGAAGCAGATGTGAAGGGTAGGGAGGCAGATGTGAAGGGTGGTGATCAGAGTGGTTTGATGGCAAGTGCATTTGAAGTTTAAATCTATCAGTTGGATAGCACATATGGAGGGTGGAGAACAGGATAGTAGGCAAAGTGTGCAAAGCCCATGAAGAGGACAGAGGTGGATGGCAGAAAGCAGCTGGTCACTGAGAGGAGATGTGTTGCAAGGAAAGAGAATATAGCGGATGTAAAGTGTGGATGTGACTGCCATACTCGGGTGCCGCTCGAAGTCGTTTGGGCATTGAAACGCTTGCTGGGTCCCTGTGCTCCACGGATCATTTTCAGCATTCTTTGCTGGGGAATCTGCTGACCTGAAGAGCGGGTCCCTGTGTCGCCTTGGTTGAATTGCTGCTGACTGTGGGGAAGCGGGACTGCGAGGACCAGGGTTCTCAGCGCTCCTGACATCGCGCCCACCTGGTGCCTCTTCCCGCCCCTCCCCCCCGCCTACCTGGAGCTTGAAATACGACTCGCGGCCTCCGCTCCGCGGGAGCCACTTGAAGTTGTTTGGGCATTGAAACGCTTGCTGGGTCCCTGTGCTCCACGGATCATTTTCGGCATTCTTTGCTGGGGAATCTGCTGACCTGAAGAGCGGGTCCCTTTGTCGCCTTGGTTGAATTGCTGCTGACTGTGGGGAAGCGGGACTGCGAGGACCAGTGTTCTCAGCGCTCCTGACATCGCGCTCACCTGGTGCCTCTTCCCGACCCCCCCCGCCTACCTGGAGCTTGAAATACGACTCACGGCCCCTGCTCCGCGGGAGCCGCTCGAAGTCGTTTGGGCATTAAAACGCTTGCTGCGTCCCTGTGCTCCACGGATCATTTTCTGCATTCTTTGCTGGGGAATCTGCTAACCTGAAGAGCGGGTCCCTGTGTCGCCTTGGTTGAATTGCTGCTGACTGTGGGGAAGCGGGACTGCGAGGACCAGGGTTCTCAGCGCTCCTGACACCGCGCTCACCTGGTGCCTCTTCCCGCCCCTCCCCCCCGCCTACCTGGAGCTTGGAATACGACTCGCGGCCCCCGCTCCGCGGGAGCCGCTCGAAGTCGTTTGGGCATTGAAACGCTTGCTGGGTCCCTGTGCTCCACGGATCATTTTCGGCATGCTTTGCTGGGGAATCTGCTGACCTGAAGAGCGGGTCCCTGTGTCGCCTTGGTTGAATTGATGCTGACTGTGGGGAAGCGGGACTGCGAGGACCAGGGTTCTCAGCGCTCCTGACATCGCGCTCACCTGGTGCCTCTTCCCGCCCCTCCCCCCGCCTACCTGGAGCTTGAAATACGACTCGCGGCCCCCGCCCCGCGGGAGCCGCTCGAAGTCGTTTGGGCATTGAAACGCTTGCTGGGTCCCTGTGCTCCACGGATCATTTACGGCATTCTTTGCTGGGGAATCTGCTGACCTGAAGAGCGGGTCCCTGTGTCGCCTTGGTTGAATTGCTGCTGACTGTGGGGAAGCGGGACTGCGAGGACCAGGGTTCTCAGCGCTCCTGACATTGCGCTCACCTGGTGCCTCTTCCCGCCCCTCCACCCCCTCTATTTTAGGAGCATTAATCCCGCAACCGCGGGACGCGCGCGGGCGGCGCAGGGCGAAGCCCGGGCCAAGGGCGGGCCCGTTTGTGCCTGTTAGAGACCGTTATAGACTGGAATGGGCCACCCCGCTAACTTGTTGTTTTGCACATTCATACCCCATTATCCTCAATATTGGGTTATATCAAATTTGGGGTTCTGTTGGGATACATATACCTTAAATTCTCCTGTTTGTATGTAAGACTGTATTATATAATGTTTATTATGTCTACACGAGGTAGTAGAAGCAGAACTGCCGCTAAGGAGGGACAAATAACAGGTCCTATAGATAATTTCATCACCAGAGCAAACACCTTTATAGATCAAAGTATTTCCTTGATAGAACGCAGAGTGTCCCAAGATCTAGCTAACGCAAAAAGGTCCTCTATGGGCCATTTGGCGGATGCACAAACGCCGGAGCAACGTAGTGACCCTGGACCGAGTGAAGCCTGTGGCCAAAGGCTTAGCCTTCCAACCACGGTGGATCTATCAGTTTCACAGCTCTCCGACTTACAACTATCATTGGACTTAGAAAAGACTCCAGATCTGGTGATTGAAACTACCCCAGAGGAATTAAGACAGTCAAGAGGGAGGAGGGAGGGTGCAATAAGTAAGACATTTTTTTTTGTCCCGAACATTCAAAAGTCAAATAAAACACACAAGATTTCTAATAAGACAGGAGATACTCGAACCACCATACCACAGAGAAGAGATCAGGCACTACCCGATACGCCGGCTCTTATTACCGACGAAATTACGATTGGTCTCCCATTAGGTAAGGAGGCAGACGTTAACACTGATCCCAATGACCACCTACTAACTAAAATTGGAGACCTTTTCAAACAATTACTTAAACCATTAGAACTGAGATTGGGGCAAATAGAAAAAGCATTAGCTAGCCTGACAACTCCTGCAAAAACAAAAATGAACCAACTGGGACAAAAAACAGGGGGGGTGAAGCAGCCTTCTGCAATCTCTAATGTCCCAAACAAACAACCTATTCCACCAGTAGCTAAATCAGTCCAACCGCTAGTGACCAAAAAAAAGACATTAGACAACACCCTAAGTAATACTCCGATTAATATCACTAATACTAACTCGGCACAAAATAACATAGATTCAAAAACACCAGCAACACAGTCGAATAAAGGATGGGATAGAGGACTACACGACCGAAGATTCTCCGTCAATCTCCCACCGGAAGCCAGTCCTTTTACAATCGTAATGACAGGCGTACCAGAACTGGGGGATCAAACTAATGAAGCAACCTGGTCGCTAAGGAACAAGGTCCAACATTGGTTAAATGTAAATCGCCCACCTCCTCCCTACTGTTCACCCAAGATCCTAATGGTAAGAAGAGCTCCTTGGGTAGGACACGGAAAAAAAACGATACAAGGTGATTGTGTCATCATTACCTTCGATGATCCCAGATTAGTTGATCACATCTGCTCATGGGACTATCAGACCCCAACTGGGGCTATAGGAACAAAGCGCCTTTCCTTCTTCTACCCCTTGAGAAATCGAAACGGTTATCATTACGATGGATCTTGGCATACAGTAGGCCCTCGACATCGGGGTAGAGAAAGGGACGACTGGGGAGGACCTTACCACAGGGATCCCTATAGAGAACCACCATCCTGGGAGGGTTGGAACGGTATTCCAACGTCTAATAGATATAGCGGCCTTGAGCTAGTTGACTGACCACCACAGGATAAAAAACATCTTAGCTCCATAAAAAGGGAATTAGAGGCTCATAGTGTACCACAAATAACTAAGACCCTAACTAGAGACCCCCAAACTCTAAGTGTCGTGTCTTGGAACATTGCCGGTCTCCGCCCCAAGATTGAGGATGGTACCGCCATAAGTTTCCGAGACAGACACCAAATTGTATGTCTCCAGGAGACTTGGTCATCAATGGAATTGCACCTTCTGGGTTTTAGGACGTTTTTCTCTCCAGCTCTGGTTGGGAACATGGGCAGAGCAAAGGGGGGATTAACTATTTATATAGCGAACACTGTCCAAATAAAAATAACCACCCTTGAATTAGACACAAATTTCCAGCTTCTTTCCCTTTCCCTACCAAAAAATGAGACTATTATACTCATTAACTTCTATAACAATTTGGAGGAAGGAGAATTTATGAGAGTAATACTAAACCTAAATGAAAAACTCTCATATCTTAGACAGACAAAAGGAGGGAAAGGTGCTGTCTTCTTCCTATGGGGAGGGGACTTTAATCTGCACCCCTGCCTTAACAAAAATTGCAGTGAAATGATTAGGGACCTGGACATTCCCCTTATTCATTTCTGCCATACTAAATCAGGCATAGCTATGAATGACCTTATGTCTGACTTGGGACTTATAATAGCCAACAACTTAAACCCAAAAACAAGAAAGCCAGAGTCGACATATGTAGGGAGAGGCTACCAGTCCACTGTCGATTATGTTCTCATATCGGATGGGCTGTCAAACAAGATTAAACATGTTGAGACTCTATCAAATACATTAAGTGACCATCTTGCCATAAGGATAGAACTCAACTTATTACACCAACAATCCTTGGAGACAACGATAGTCCAAGTCTTGAATCAGAACAATTTACAATTGGCACAGGTAAATGGGTATAGCCTAAAATGGGGGACAATAGACCCTGGGCAAATCACCGAAGAAGTGATCAAAGTAGCATACCCTCACATTATAAAATGCCTTGATCTAACTGTGACAGAGGAGGAAGTTATAATAAACTTCTGTAAAATTCTAACTGTCATCAAGGGCCTTTTGACAAAAACATCAAAGGTAGAAACCTTAAACAAAAGAGGTTGGTTTAATCACAGCTGCACCTCGGCACATACTAAGCTTAAACTGGCCCTGAATAACGCAAATAGAGATCCAAGGACAATCGCCAGACTCAGAAAGGAATATCTCTCTGCTCGAAAGCAGAGAAAAGCCGAATTAAAGCAGACCCTGTGGGATGAACTACATAAAAGCGCCCTACAGAAAAACAGTGAGGCTTTTTGGCGAGTAGTAAAATCCCCCTTCTTAGCTGACGATAACCTCCCAAAAATAGAAGTAGCCATAGAAGAAGGAGTCTGGATTTCTCACTTCTCAAAAATCTTCAAGAAACAGACGCTTTCTGGGAGTGAAGAAATAACTCAACCAGTTGCTGATTACCTTATTCAAATAGAATTTGACATTTCTGAAGTCCTTGCGGCCATAAATTTAAGTAAAAATGGAAAAGCTCCAGGCCCTGACGGAGTCCCGGTGGACATTTTTAAATATAATACAGACCTATGGGAACCTATATTGACCAGGGTGTGTACGGCAGCTGCAAAAAAAGGGCCGCTGGAATCCTGGACTAGGTCTGTCATGGTCCCGATCTTCAAAAAAGGGGCCGCCAGGACCCTGCCTGCTACCGTCCAATCTCACTGTTGGACTCAGTGGGTAAGGTAGCAGGCAGGGTCATACTTGAGCGCCTCCAACAGTGGGCAGAGGATAGGGGGGTACTGTCAGACCTACAATTTGGCTTTCGTGAGGGGTTTGGTACAGTGGAGCAGGCTTTAAATCTGTCAATAATTGTAGGGAAATACATCCATGCAAAAAAAGATAAACTCTACATGGTGTATGTCGACCTCTCTGCAGCCTTTGACTGCGTGTCCCATACCAAGCTATGGCTAGTCTTATCACAAATGGGTGTGGATCCCCCACTTTTAGACTTCTTAAGGGAACTATACTCCAAGGCCTCAGCAAGAGTACGTTATGGTGTCAGGGGCGAGTTGACAGCGTCTTTTGGAGTAGAGCGTGGAGTAAGGCAGGGTTGTGTCTTGGCCCTCTTCCTATTCTCCTTATACACAAACAGTCTGGAGATGGAACTTTTGAGGGGGGCCCAAGACCTCCCCCAAGTAAAGTCACGCCCTATTCCTGCTCTGCTCTATGCGGACGACGCTGTCATCTTGGCCCGTACCCCACGTGAGCTGCAAAAAGCGTTAACTAGGTATGCGGATTTCATGGGCAGCCTTGACCTCCACATCAACATCAAGAAGACCTTTGTAATGGTGGCAGGTAAAGGAAAAAAAGGGTTCAGAAACATATCCCTTAACAATCAAAATCTCGAACTGATGGCCCAGTACCCCTACTTAGGGATCACAATAGACGACAAACTAAATTGGAAAGCGGCAGTTGAGGCCAGAAAACATTCCCTTAAGCGGGCAATAGCTGCATTGATGGCATTTTCAAAAAAATTAGGCAAACGATCTCCTGTGGAAATGCTGAACATATAATGCAAAATGCCGAGCAGTAGCTTTGTATGGGGCTGGGGTCTCGGGGCATGTCGATGTCTTCTGGTTGCACCGAGGCGTATTTCCATATACGCATCTCGCATTGAATTAGGCATACCCCACATTGAGGACCTAGCTAAAATTCAACCTCTCCTAATATGGAGGCGCATCTGGACCTCAGAAAAAAACTTGTTAACTAGAGGAATTATGGCGGACTCTATGGCACTCGATCATTCGGGAGACATAAAATGGCTTGCCTACATTAGAAATGTTCTTATAGATTTAGGCCTAGAGGATTATTATATAACACCGGAAAAGATCATTGACATATCCAAGAAGGAGTTAAAAGAAATGGCCCTGAGCCACTTAGATGGATTAAGACTTGCAAGTGAAATAGGGAAACCCTCTGTTCACCACGCAATTATGGTCCATCTTGTCCCCACAATTCAGCCTTACCTAACGCTCGAAATCGGCATTTTCGATCGCTTTCTACTAACCAGATTTAGATTAAACCTTTTCCACCGGTTAGTAGCTTTCCCCACGAGAAATACCTGGGAACAAACGTTAGGCCACTGTCCTTGCGATGATATCTGTACAGACCACCATACATACAGTATTATTTTGCAAATACTATCATGCTCATCGCAAAATCTGGCTGGTACCACTGCTGAAATCATGGGACTTAAAACAGTGTCGCCCTGCTATGCTGCGCCTTCAACTTCTGGACTCTGAAATTACCTGTTACCACATGGTTAACTTTTTTAAATGCTTTTTTAGACATAGGAATAATCTGTGAGAAAAATTGCTTATCATAATTAATTGATTTTAACGGAAGAAGATCGTTTTTTTCCTTAAGCAACCTTTCTTAAACTTGTAATTGAAAAATGTTTTACTGTAAATATTGCTGTATTTCTGATTTTCATGGTATAATGTGTACAAAAATGCTTTTATGGATTTCTAATATGCCGAATAAAGAAATTTACTACGACTGCCATACTTAATAAGGTGGAAAGAGTATGGATGCAGGGGGTTTAGAATGGGTGTGTATTGTGTAGAACAGAAGTGAAGGGTGAATACAAAGGATGGACATCAGGATTGGAAACCAGAGCATTAGTGGACAGTGCACATAGCTGGTGGAGAGTGTGGTGTATGTGGAGTGCAGACAATGGAATGAGAATGGACAGGAGGTAGGGCAAATGTATATTTTGGGAATATATATGGAGCGGATGCAGGGCATAGTGGCTGGATGTGGACCATTGAGTACTGGTGCTCATAGTGGAAAGTAGATGTAGTATCTGCACAATAGTAGTGAAGTTGTATTGAAAATGGATTTGGAGTGAGTGTGGACCATGGAGAGTAAGGAGCGGTATACGCTGGATATTGTAAGTGCAGTGTACAGCACATGTGGAGGGTTGCTGTACATGGCAGAGAGCATGTGGAGGGCGGAGAACGAGTATGGGTGGTGTAAGGCATAATTAGGGGAGAGGGAGAATGCATGGAGAAAGAGTCTGTGAAAAGTAGACATCCAATGAGGACGACAGAGCACACATTTACACAGTGGTAAATAGATTATCAGGTTGTAGAGCATGCATGGACAACAGATGTGGAGGGTTGAGAACGCAGGGGATTAGTGGCTAATCGGTATGCAGGGTGGACTGCAAAAGAACAATTAGTGGAGTAAATGTGACAGTGGAGAGCAGGTGCAACAGAAAGGGTTAGAATACGAAAGCCCCTTTACTGCATGCACCTTTCGAGTCGAAATGGAAGCATACATGGTGCAGGTGTGCCTATTGTGTCTGCAAATTATCCTATGGCAAATTCACCATATTTCAGTTGGACCCATCAGGATATGGCTCAATAATAGCTGCTGGATCTGGCTGGATGCCCCTAATATGCAGCACTGACCCCAAGTGTTAATTTAAGACACTGTGCATGATTTAGAATTTTGTAGACTGGCACTTCATCACAAATGTGAAGGACTTTCCAGCTGCCTTATTACAATTGCATTAGGCTATAATCCACTTAAAATAAGGCACACGGGATGTATCACTTTTGCAATGGAGTAACCATCCACCAAAGTCTAAAAAAGGCCCAGTCTTTGCTATAGCCCTTGTAAATCAGAGATTATAATCTTGGCAGGGCTGATGTAATCGTTAAAGCTTCTGAGGTTGATTGTTGAGAATGGTAATCGAAACCTCATCTTTTTTAGCGACTTGAGTCGATTCAGTATGTTGTCAGAGCTACCTGGCTAACAGAAAAGAATATGACAACAATACCTCTTAGAATTGCAAAGAAGAAAACGTGCATTAAAATAGCAACGTCTAAGTCCCTAAAAGCAGGACAGTCCTTCACAAAAGAGGGGCGATGGTGAATTAGGACATTATAAAGCAATGGGGTTGAGGTTTGAGTTGCTGTTTCCTTTTTCTTTTGCAGAATAAAAATCAATGCATTTTGCGGGATTTCAAAGTTATACATCTAGCTAGAGAGCAGGTTGAGTGGGAGACCATGTTTGCAGGGTGGAAAAATCAAGCCAGGTGTTCATGTGGGGGGTCGAGATCAGACGTTATTGTTCTAGTGAGGATGTACAAGATGCAGAGAGCAGCTGGGGAGCATAGGGAGCTGGAGAAATGAGTGGACATGAGGTAGAAAGTGAAAGTAGTACAGAAAGCACGTGGAGAAGAGAATTTACAGTGTGTAAAGTGCACATGGAATGTAAAGAACAGGGCGTAGAGGCTAGATGTGGGCAGGAAGAAACCAAGATGCAGTGACATGCACTGTAGTACTGAAAGACTTGATAGAAAATAAAGGAAGCACAATAAAAAGGCTCTTTATGAGTATTAAGGCATCCCTTTCTGCTCCTATTTAAAAATACCGAACTAGTCAATCGCTCACCTTGGGAGATGGCCGATTCCTCACTCACCTATTTCTCCCTAATAACTACACCCTTTCTTTTCTCCCTAATAACTACACCCTTTCCCTTCCTGCCAGAGCACTGCACTCAGCTAAACACCCGGCAAAGTCCTCCATTTCATCTGAAAGCCCTGCTGATATAATTCCTTCGGTTTAGCTCCATAAAGGCTCCTTGTAGGCTCGGTGTCTTTCTCTCGGTTTCAGCAATGTGTGGAAGAAAGAGCTGGATGAGTTGAGGTCGAGTAACTTGTTTGTTGTTGTTTGAAGAACAACAATCCCATTTCTGATTGGCCAAAACGGCTTCAGAGGTGGGCGGAGATTAACAAGGTTTGTTGCAGGAGAGCCCTTGTCCAATTGTTTTCAACAACCTTTATTGAGACCAAATAAGAACACAGGCAAACAATCAGGCAGTTCGAAAGGAGCATGAATGCACCTAACATTTAAAAGAACAATCCTCAAATTTTACGTTTTTGGTGCCTGCAAAAATTAGATATTACCTTTGGAAGAACACAGGGAGAGGATCTGGCATAATGGCCAGAGCAGCTGACTTTGAAACTGGGGAACCAAGTTTGAGTCTCGGCGTCAGCTTGCAGCCTATGATTCTGGGCAAATCACTTAATCTCCTTGTACTTTTCAAAAAGTTAATCAATGTGGGCTAGAACGTTTGGAAAGCTAACTGTAGTGGCATATGCCTTTGAAAAGTTGTAATTTGGTATATTACCACCAACATAAAGAAGCGCTTTATGCTTAGTGCGAGAAACGGAAATAACTATATAAATACCATTGCAATAATTGCTGCAGCCATGTTACAGTGAAATAAATTACATTCCATTTGTGTTAATTCAACAAATAGTAGATTTACTGCATCTTCCATGAATTTCACACACCTGTGATCTCAAAACCTGCCCAAAAACCGTAAAGTTCACGTTCCAGAATTTTAATGTTCCGAATTCAGTGTTAAATACTGAGGAAAGGAGACATTCAAACTCGTGATTTTTTAGGTCTCGCCTAGCGTAGCATGCATGCACTGCATTAGGAGAGGGCCTCTTGCCATCACTCCAGACATTCTGAAAGCTTTCTGTAACCTTGTGCTTGTGGTTGTCGCATCAATTGGCCTTTGCGTGTGGCTTTAAAAAAATGAAAGCATGCAATTGGCAAAAGGCAGTGCATGTCCCACCTCTTCTTAAAATGTTCACTCCCATGGCCTTTGGGACTCGGACGCGAGCAGGCTGGCAGATGCATTCCTCTTTGTTCATGCATTTATCCTTGGTCACGTGCTTTCACTTTGCTTTCGCTTGTTGTCTGCTAAAGCAATTTATGGCCTTTCAGAACGCTGCCACCCTTGCCCTAGTATCCTGTTACTAATTGATTTCTGCACTGCTTTTCTTTAAAATGCTTGTTTCTATTTCCGTCCCAGGGTTGTCTAATACTGATTAGCCGTTCGGCACGCGTCAGATGGCCTAGTTTCATATGGGTGCACATTAGAAGAAAACATGGGTTTCTGCCTCTTCTCCTAAACAAAACAATCAACAGTTTTGGTAAAGCTCAAAAGAGGGCCACCGCGAGTCCCAGAACACCAGACACAAACTTCCAAGTGTGTAACGTGACCCCAAGCAGCGCATGTTGTCCAAGCTGCCGTGCTTGCCATGGCAAGTGCTTTTCTCTTATTAAACAGAGGAGCGAGTAATTGCATCCAGCAATTCCACATGTGGCCTGGGTGGAAGGCCAAGGCACCACACCTCGCCTCCCAGCTAATACTCCCTAAAACACGCCTCATGTGCAATTCCCTCCATTTCAAAAGACCGGGCGGGGTTCTGCCCTACTCTGGAACCACAGGACCTCTGCAGGATTTACCAGACATTTCTTCAAATAGTGTCACGGAGTCCTGAAAGTTTAATAGCTACAGCTGCGTTGTTTTATTACAGCTTCATATCCCAACATTAAAAGTGACCAGAATAAAAAGTGAAGAATTCAGGGTGGGGTTGTTAAAAATATATATGAATGAAACCAAAATATAAATGTACTCGGTTATTTTTTTTCCTCTTTTCCGCTGTTTAAAGGTTATTGGAAAAAATGTCACAGAAAGTGTACGTTGCTGACAGAAGCCTGTTGTTGGCGGCCCAGGTGGTTTAGCAGGGAGTTCATGGTGTGGGAGACTGGTGGTATTGTCCTGTAGTGGTTCGATAAACCACACAATATAGTTGTACTCTGTATTCAGAGATTGGCTGAAGCTGGCCATTGAGTGTCAGGCGTGCATCTCTCCAGACAGGACTTGCATTGCTCCCGGGTATAATTATATGGAAGATAACAGCAAATATTTACTAAGATTCAGTAAACATTTAGGCTACCTTGCTGTGGTATTGTCACCTCGTAGTCAATGGTGGGGGATTTATAATTATATAGTGCCACCGCGAACGACATGTTACCTTGGTGGGTTTGGGTAGAACAGAGTAGCCCTGAGAGGGGCCAGTCTAGAACATTCCTAAAACCAGAAATGTCTAGGTACAATATAACTTTTATTCATCTTGATACCTGTGAAGAAATAAAAAGCTGTGAGCCTTTGTTTCCTCTCTTTGGCATTTACTTTAAAGTGTGAGGTTCCCAGCCGCCTCCAGTCAGGATATTCAAACAAAAGGAGGCATTTTGGCCCCTTAACTTCGGCCCAGCTGCAGGTGAAAAAAAAACCCTTCCTCACTGCCTGCACGTTGCTCCTGGGAATTAAAAGCAGACAAGTACAGGCACTGCTGAACGTGTCCCGGTGTCTTACACTAGGACACGTTCAGCTTATTTCAATGGTGCCCAGCTTGTTGGCAGGAGGAACGGCGACCACTCTGTGAAAAAAGTGGGCGTACACCATGTACCTGCGTGTACCCCCGACTTGTGCCCTGGTTACAAGGCTAGAGGAGAGCGGGCGCGTGAGTTGCGATGTTCTTAAAACTCACTAACAAAACAGAGCCGACACCCCCTCAACTGGCTGTATTTGACCATCATTGAGTGATCCGTATCATTGGCATTCTTACCATACTTGAATGGTTTATTGTTTTGAAATTTGCATGCCTGCTGTTTCCAAACATACCAATTAACAGAAGTCCCTCCTCGACCGCCTTGGCTCTCCCACCATAGCATCAGGAAGGGGACCACCCGTACTCAGGTTCCTCCAATTTGTCAGCTATCTTGCAATAGGCTCATTTCAAAGGCAAACTGAATAGGAAGAGCTAGAATCCCCCGATATCACAGCAATAGAAAGGGTGCTACCTACACTCAGGCTCCTCACTTACCATTATGTCAGCGGCCATCTAAGAATGAGCTGACCCTAGTCCAATTTAACCTAAAGAGCCCCAGCTCTTTACTCAAATTACAATTAATGATTTTCAAAGGTCACATAACTCAACCCTCAAGAATGTTTTTTGGGTCTACAGAAGAAAAGCTAGGAAATACCCCTGAATTTACTCCTACAAAACTGACAAGCTCCGTAATAAAGGATTCATGATGCAGGCTGCCACAACACCCCTAACACTTGCAATACCTCCTCAAAATCTCACAGTCCAAACTTCTCCATCAACCTCCCCCAACCTCTCCCCCGCAGCAGCAAAGAATTGCAAGCACATATTGATTAAACAACACCCAAAAAATGCTCAACTGATCTCTATTACAATTCAACCAAAGGTGCAAAAAGAACAGATCTCAACTTTAATACCACACAATCCTGTAATGGAACACTAAACAAATACAATCTCACAACCAAAACCACCAACATCTCGTAGAGAAACAAGCTAACAATCTCCGACTTACCCATGTTTTAAACTCCGCCACCACATTCATCTCTAGAAACAGAACTATCATAATACAAGCCAACAATGCCAAACTTTGCACTTTTTAGTTAATTTTCTCTACACAAAAATTACATAAAAATGATCTTTCGCTGTCAGATACCTCAAACCCACAATCCACTCTACCCCAAAGGACACTTCACATAATGAAACACGAATAAGTCTCACCAGCGACTCCAACCACCCCATCACAAATCTCCTTGCCCTCACCCTATACAGTACCAAAATTGATGTATTTGGTAGCCCACCGATCCACTCCACTTCCCATCTCACATAACATGGTCTGCTCAGCTACCAACAAACTAACAAGCCCAGTACAGATTACCAGCTAGGCTGATAATATATCCTCCAATCCCCATCAAATTCTCCAACCACCACCCCCTCACACTAACCACACCCTCCTCCACTCCCTCACAGACCACTTGGGACGTCCAAAAAGCTGCTCCTGCTCCCAAGTCTGACTACCTGCCCTCTATGTTCACCATTACGATAATTACACCATCTCAAAAGGACCTGTACTACACACCCACCAGACCCACAATTAACAATAAAGAACTTAAAGAAAATCCCAGACCACGCGGTCAAACGCTTTCTCCGCATCGAGGAGGATCATGGCCATCTCCCCCCCCCCCCCCCCCCCCCCCGTGGCACCATGGGCATCAAATAGCGCTATTGCCTGTCTGGTATGATCCGTCATGCCTCTGCCCTGCATGAACCCATGCTGCCACGGGGAGACGAAACGACCAATGATCCCCCCAGTCTTTTAGCCCAGACCTTAGACTATGATTTAGTGTCCGGGTTGATTAGCGAGATTGGGCGATAAGACCCTGGCACCTCCTTAGGTTTCCCTTTCTTATGAAATATGATGATGTTAGTCTCTTTCCAAGAGTCCGGTATTATGCCTGACCACAAGATGCCATTAAACAAATCGAGCAAAATTGGGGCAATCTCCTTTTCTAAACATTTGTAGACCTCCAAGGGGATTCCGTCGGGGCCTGCAGCCTTGCCTGCGGCTAGTTCCCATAGGGCATTAGTTATTTCAATCTGAGCCAGGTCTCTATCAAGATCTTTTCTGCACTGTTCATCTAAGCCGGGACCACCATCCTCATAATCCAAGCTTTGCTCATATGTCATCCCCTCCTCATCATACAGTTTTTGGTAAAAATTCTTAAAAACCCTTAGAATATCTTTAGGCTCAGTATACTCGTTGACATCTTCCTGTATACTGGAGATTAGATTCTTGGCCCTCTCTTGTCTTATACGCAGTGCCAGTACTCTACCCGCCTGCTCCCCTGTTTCGTAACGTCTAGCCCTAGAGGCCTGGTACTCGCTGGTTTCCTTCCGTGTAACTATTATCTGGAGAGCTGCCTTAATGGTGGTTATTCTCTTTAAACTCTCCTGTCCGTCCACCCCCTGTCCAATGTCCTTAATATGCTGCTCTTCAGCTACCGCTAACGCATCCATAAGATTCTCGATCTCTCTCTTATCCTCTCTCCTTAGCCTGGCTGAACAGCTTATCGTTTCTCTCCTTAGGGAGGCTTTGAATGCTTCCCAAACACCGTTGCGAGACGTACTATATTGGTTAGCGTCATAAAACTCACCCGCCCATTTTCTAAGATGTTTCACAAATCTAACGTCTGATAATAATTTCCTTTCGAAAGTCCAGCTAGTATACTTTCTATCTACCTTAGCTGCTTCACAAAACAACATCAGGGGGTTATGATCCGAGATTGACTTTGGTAGTTTCTTTATACGGACCTTATTTATCTCTGAGGAGGAAATCGGAAAATAGTCAAGCTTAGAATATCTCTGATTAGGGCTAGAGAAATAGGTGTAGCCAGGGTCTAACGGCTCCTTAACCCCCCAGACATCCTTGAGCCCATGAGATTTCATAAGGGTGTCGAGAGCACGAAACACTCTGGGTTTCCGCCATGAGTAACCATCTGACCTATTCCAGTCGACTGAGATATTTAGGTCCCCACAGACTATAATGGGGGTTGGCCAATTGGCTAGCTCTCCTTCCAGAAAATCATAAACTTCTGGGTCATCCTGATTAGACCCAAAAAACTACACAGAGGGTATAGCCTGAGTTAAGCTCCACTATTGCCCATCTCCCTGTACTATCAGCCTTGTGTCGCTTTGCCCCCCTAACAAGGGTCTTGCAAGGACGGCAACCCCCCTAACTGTCGAAGTTTGGGATGAACAGGCCAGAAGCTCAAACCCCATGATATTCATCAGATTCCTTTTTGCCCATGGGAGATGGGTCTCTTGTAGGCAGAGAATGTCGATATTATTATATTTAGTAAAATGTCCCACCCTTTGGCGCTTCCTCCAATCATTCAGCCCACCCACGTTAGCTGTGCAAATTTTAATGTCTGACATAACTTTGAGCTAAACTTTCCTGGCGAGCCTGGACAATGACAACAGCTTTCAATGAAACCAATAAACCAATATTAATTACCTCAAAACACCTTATCATCTCATTTTTTGCTTTTTTCCCCCCCTTACCCCCACCACAGCCCAACCTCTCCTCCCTGATCCCCCAACCCTCCTTCCCTTCCCTCCCCCTGTCCACCCCCCCTCCCCCCACCCTTCCCCTGCACCCTCACTCGTGAGGCGCTCAGACCTACTCTGTGCATGATGGGTCATCCTGGCCGGTAGAGGCTTTGGTAGCAAATTTCTGAGGGCCATTAAAGCTATGTATGCCGATCCGGTGGCTCGGGTCCTTGTTATGGGCCAGTGCTCAGATGAAATAGCAATTAAGAGGGGGACGCGTCAGGGCTGCCCCTGCTCCCCGATTTTGTTTTCTTTATATATAGATCCCCTTATACAAAAAATTCTGGCCTCCCGCCAGATTAGCCCGGTTGTGTTTAATGGTTTTACCACTAAATTGCTTGCTTATGCCGATGATCTGGCAATAACAACTACCGATCCTCACCAAGCTATGCCTGTCTTGATACAACTGGCCAGGGAATTCTGGTATCGATCTGGTTACCGGCTGAATGAAGGGAAAACCCAGATTATCTTCTGCACTAAAAAATATCATTAAGACGGATCATAGGTTTGTAGATTCAGCTGTATATCTTGGGGTCAGGGTGAATGCCTCGGTGGAGAAGATTATCGCAGATAACTACCTACCCCTTATTGATTCAATTGAAACCGACCTGAAAAGAGTTGACATGCTACACCTCTCACTGATCGGTAGGGTGAACGTCCTAAAAATGACTATGTTCCCCAAAGTACTTTATCTGTTCAGGGCTATCCCATTGCTACTAGGAGAAAGTCTGATCAGGAAAATCAAAGCCACCTTTGTAAGATTTGTCTGGCAGTATGGCAAGATCAGGCGTTCGATTAACCATCTGTCATTACCACTGGCTAGAGGAGGCTTGGCTATGCCGAATTTCAGACTCTATCATTGGACCTGCCTCCTTACACAAATGAACATACTGCTCCAATTTGATCCCTTACCATTGAAGGTCAAATCGAGAATCAGGGCCCCCTTCTATTTTTGAGTTATTGTTGGGGAGGAAGGCTTTTGGGCTACTGATCTGTGAAGCTGATCAAAGGTACTATAGGAAAGCCAGGTATAAGATTACTGAAGGGGTTTGGGGTAGATGGAAGGCCATTAGTAAAATCTTAAAAATCCCCAGAATTAATGTCAACACTAATCTTTGGAAATCCAGCCTCTTCCCTCACCTGGGCCAGAATATGAATTGCTTGGTTTGGAGGGAGTGCGGGGTAAGGTGCCTGGGTGACATTATGGCAGGTGACGCCATCCTTAGTTTTGTGGAGATACAGCAGAAATTTGGTATCCCTCAAAATCACTAGTTTCTATATGGGCAAATTGTTAAAACACTACTAGCATATAGACCAAGGATCATGTTGCCTCCAGGTAACCAAATGGTCGATTATTTAATTAGGGGGGGGAGGGGTAAAAAGATAAGTACAGCCTACAATTATTTGCTGCTCGCCCTCCGAGTTGATTTGGAGAAAACTGAAGCCACTTTGGTGCAGAAGTTGGGGGACCCTGATGTCGATTTAGATCTGGCCCTACTCCTAAATAAGAGAGCATTTCGGTCCTCAAACCTGAGGGCCCAACATTATAAGACTCTGTTTAACCTCTATTACACCCCCGCGAAACTGCATGGATGGGGGGTAAGTGAAGATGATAGATGTCCTAAATGCAACACTGGTCCTGCAGACCTTGTGCATATGTTCTATCATTGTCCCAATCTCGCCTTAATTCGTAGGGAGGTTACTCTGTTTTTGGGGGGGCTGCTAGGTCTCAACATCGATCTATCCCCTACCCTGGTCCTAATAGGGACGGATGACAAACTTAAGGTTAGGAGGGACGCCCAAGCTCTTGTGTTTATTTCAGTTGCGGTATTACGAATCCTTATTTCTGCAGGGTGTAAGGATACCACCGCCCGACCTTTCAGATGTGGCTCGCCAGGTTACTGGGCATGCATAACATAGAGTCATGCTTATACGAATTTAAGGGTAAGAAATCTCAAGAATTGGGCAGAAATATTTGGGCACCCCTGAAGAAATGGAGGGATTCATAATATTACATTTTATGATGTATATTTATTTTGGAGTACAGCCTTTTACCAATTTCTGGGCCACGTTATTAATGTTTGTATGAACTGTTTTTCTTTTCGAGCTTTGACTATTTTTGTTTTACACTATTGATTAATACTAACTAATTTATTGCATATTAAGAATTTTTGCATCTGGATCAATGAATTGTATATGTATCTGCTTATTACGGAAATACACCTTATGTCTCAATAAATATATTTAAATAAAAAAAAAACAATAAAGAACTTAGCCACATCTCCATCTGCATTCAAACCAACATTACGAATCTCACTACCACTGACATACAATCATTGACTCTGGATTACCCTACTCAGTACCCACCCACCCTCCTCGTTTCATCTAAAGCCCATGTCCAAGCTTATTGCATGACCAACTCGCTTGGAAATACAACTGTAAAAAGTTATATAGGATCTCAACAATATCAAAACAAAGCTTAACATCTATCTGTACCCGGACCATCACCATCACCTTCACCACACCCACACATGCAGCAATGTACAACTCCTAGGACTAGCCAAGACACAGTCATACAACTGGACCACCACACCTCTCAAAAAGAAAGATCTGAGGCCTAAAAGAAGACAGGCTATGATGCCCCTGAGCTAGGCAGTGAAGCTAGCCAAATTCTATATACTGGATCCCCTTAAAATCAACCCCTCCTCGACGATCCAGGTTATCACAGTACTGGGGAGAAACCCCACACCAACGAGTACGACTAGACCTCCAGCACACCTCATTAAACATCTCTGTCACCTCCTCCCCTCCAGATCAAAGGAACTGCAGAGAAACCCAAAGCATGCTCATAAACTACAGATCTGCAATCAAACACCCACCAGACCTAGCAGAAGCCATACTAAATTACAACATTGATATCGCTTCCTCACAGAAATATGGCTAAATTAACCCTCCTACCTAATCATGGACAAGCTATTTCCACCGAAGTTTTCAATCATCAAGAAAGACAGCCTAGGTGGAGGCATCGCCATCATCCACAGAAATAACATTTCAGCAGCTAGTTTTCACTACACACTTTAGAATTAAAAGGTTTTTTATTAGCAGAACACATAGTATGACAATACAGCGCATCTGTACCTACAGCCCAAGGGGCCAGCTGGGTGAAAATCAAAGGGAGAGAAAACAGTAATAGTGAGGTGAGCCAAAAGGTCCAGCAACTCATTAACACAGCATGCAGTCTACTACCCACATGGGGCCTGCCGCGTTCAACAAAGTATAGCATTAGACAGGTGCATTGCAATAAACGGCACAATGTAAAAATCCTAATAGCCCGACAAATGCAAGATAATGTAATAAAGATGCACTGAAGCCCTTTTGTGGCGCGTAAGTCTGCTTTTCAGAAAAAAAAAGAGAAGAATAAAAAACAGAACAAAATACAACGAAGAAAACCCCAAACCCTCTCCCTACCCCCCACCCCTCCTCTCTCTCGGTGAGCTAGTTCAATGCCAAATGATCCTATATGATCCCAGAACAAAGATTGCCAGAGCCCTGGACAACAAGAGGGTTTGTCAAAGGTTATACTAGTTAGCGTACCTCCTGGCTTTCAGGGATCAGCTTCAGAAGCCTCAGATAGGCCGGGCATGACAGCTCTTGGAACTCTGAGGATAGAGATAAAGGGAGCCCAGATCTTGGAGTATGTAGACAGGTCCCCAGGTGTGGCCAGGGACAGGCGCTCCATACCCAGTAGGGGCCGCAGTTGACACAGCCATTGGGAGTGGTCAGGGATCCTGTCCGTCTCCCATCCCGCCAATTAATACCCGATGCACAGCATTCAGAGCCAGGGCAATATGCCTGCCTCTAACTGAGTGCAGGGGGAGGGTCAGAGCTTTGGGCAGCTCCAAGATAGTGTAAACGGGGAATCTCGGAATGACAGTGTTAAAGGCCTAGTCAATTCGACGAGGATCTTCTCCCGATACCTCGAAAGCTTTGGGCAGTTCCACAATAGATGCAAAAGGGTACCAGGGCTTCCTCAGCCACGCCAACAAAGGCCGTCACATTGAGAGTTCCACTTAGTCAGGCGAGCAGGGGTGTAGTACCAGTAGGATACAATTTTAAATGCAGTCTCTGTGTGACCCATAGAGTGGTGAAATGGTGAGACCTATAAAAAATATCCTCCCATCCCTTATCAGAAAGGGTGCAACCTATTTCGGCCTCCCACTGCCTCTGTCCCGCAGAGCGAGCTCCCCGAGCACAAGGTGTCAGAAAGGTATAGTGTTCAGAGATAAGTTTGCGATCATCCTTTCTCAGGAAGAGCCACTTCTCAAACGGGAGCGTAGGTCTGCTTACCAGGGGACGGACCAAGGGTGCACCATTTGTGTATAGAGTTCCTTAAAGGAAATATGACCATCCCAATCAAACTATTGTCCCAAACGCTTACACCCCCCTCCACCCACCAATTGCCCACATTCTTGTCCATCCCAGGATGGAAAGCAGGATTAGAGAAAATCGGGGACTTGGGGGAGGGGAAAGTAGTAAGATTGGCCCGCTTAGCCACCCTATCCCAAACTGTCATGGTGGGCCGGGTGACAGGCGATGAGTAGAGTTCCTAGGAGCACGCATTTCTGGGCAGCCAAACCTCTCTTCAGGTGTGTCCACCCGCTACTGTCTGGTCCATGAACACCCAATGCTTTTCTGTCATAGGACGGTTCCATTCTATAAGATAGCGCAGTAACGAGGCCTGGAAGTACCAAGTGAAATTAGGCAGAGCTAAGCCGCTTTCTTTACTCGGCCGTTGTAGCAAAGTTTTCTAAAGCCTGGGTGTGATCGGGCCCCCAATGAAGCGTTCAACCTCCGTCTGGATGTGTGAGAGTGTCTGCGGCAGGGGTAGCAAGGGGAGTGTCTGGAAAAGGTACAGGGCTCAAGACAAAACACAGCAGCCAGTCTCCCAAGCCATGTCAGGGGTAGGCGTCCCCAATGGGCGAGGTCTTTCTGGATGCGAGAGAGAAAATTGCTATAATTTACCTTCGCTGTCTTATCCAGACTGCTATGTAGGGCCACTTCCAGGTACGTAATACCCAGTCAAAGTCAAATTGGGTTTGCAGCATGTCCACAGTGGTATGTTTCGTGGTAAGGTTCAAGACCTGTGATTTCTGCAAATTTATTTTAAAGCTGGAGACTAGGCTAAAAGCCTGCAATGCTGTCACTATTGCCGCCATAGAAGTCAGGGGATGAGCCATTGAGAAAATGATGTTGGCAGCATATAAGCTGATGAGGTGGTGGTCCCCTCCAAAGGGGACACCCTGTGCCTGCGGATTGTCCCGGAGGCGCTGAGCAAAGGGCTCCATATAAAGTGCGAAGAGTAGTGTGGAGAGAGAGCATCCTTGTCTGGTGCCCCTCTCTACTACAAAATCCTTTGAAAGTACACCATTGACCCGAACCACTGCAACTGGGGCACTATAGATACTGGCCACCCATTTACGAAAGTTAGGCCCCACTCCAAAACACTCCAAAGCGGCAAACAGATATGGCAAGTGCACCCGGGTGAAGGCCTTTTCAGCGTCCACTGCCAGCAGTAGGGCCTCCTCCTTCGACCGATGTGCTTTATCAATCAGATGGTATAGCCATTTGGTGTTATCTCCACATTGCCTATTAGGTATAAAGCCCGAATGATTTGGATCAATCAGACCGGGCATGAGAGGGTTAAGTCGATGGGCCGGGATACTCGAAAATAACTTTGCATCTATATTTAGTAGGGAGATCGGCCTGTAAGAGCCGCGGAGTTCCGTACTCTTTCCTGGCTTGGTGGTGACAGATATTGTTGCCTAGAGCATAGAGGCCGTGAGGGTGCCCAAGTCAGCAAAGGAATTAAACAACCGGGTGAGCAATGGGGCTTGTTCCACGCAGTAGATCTTATAGAAAAGGGCACTGAAGCCATCTGGTCAAGGCGCTTTTAGAGGCTTCAGCCGTGTAATGGCGGAAACCACTTCTTCGATTCAGATAGGAGCCTCCAACCCATCCACTTCTGGAGACGCAATTTCAGAGTCGTCTATGACCACTGATCCCTGGCCCCATCATATTGCTTTAACCGCCTGAGCCTGCTGTTGACTGCGGAGGCAATGTGCCAGCATGCGACCGCTTCTATTAGAGCCCACAAAGTATTTATGTTTCGGCCATAACACCGCAAATTTGGCTCTATCAAGATCTAAGCGCTTCAGTTTGAGCTGTTCTTTTTCCAACTGGCGCCACACTCGGTTGGCACCTGTGCATTTGTGTATGGCCTCGAGTTCCTTGACTCTGCCCTCAAGTGCCTGTCTCTTAGTACGCCTATCTTTATTGTCGTATGCCGCTTTAGCAATGAGAGCCCCCCAAGCAACTAGCTTAAGCATTTCCCAAACAGAGGCCAAAGGGAAGGAACCGTCGTCATTGATCGCTAAATAGTCAGTCCGTGGGTCTTCTACCACTGATGGGGACCGTAGAAGGGAGTCCCGTAAGCGCCAGTGTGTTAGGGACTTTAGTTCAAGCGAAAGGTGCAAGGACAGATTGATGGGTGCGTGGTCCGACAAGGAGCTGGCTTCTATTGTGGAGGCTTGGGTACACGCCCATGCCGCCTTGGTGACCAGGAAGTGGTCCAAGCGGGCATATGACTGATGGGCAGCATAATAAAAGGAGTAATCCAGTTCATTGGGATGCAGGCATTGCCAGGCATCTCTAAACCCACCATCTTCAAGCCATGCCCTCCCATTCTCAGATATGGCGCCAGGACCCCGATCTCGGGCAAGAGCGGTCCATCCCTGCATTCATAACTATGTTCAAGTCCCCCCTCTACCACCACCAGGGGATCAGGAGTGTGAAGAACCTCGGCCAGGGCGGTCATTAAAAACTTATCTTGGTGTTCATTAGGGGAATATAATAAAGCTATAGTGATGTTGGAGGAACCCAGGCGAAGTCGCAGCACGAGAAGTCGTCCCTTGATCTCCACTACTGTTCCTACTACCGAACCTAGGACGTGTTTAGAGAGCAAGATGGCCAACCCCCCTTCTTATGTTTCCCCGAGGACCAAAACTGTAAGGGGAACCCTCTATGTTGCATGCGGTGTATGTCACTGTGGAGGAGGTGAGTTTCCTGGAGCAGGCACACATCACCTTCTGTATTTTCATGTAGCGAAAGCCCTGCCTTCCTTTTAGTGGTGTTGTTTAGACCTCTGACGTTAAAGCTAACATTATTTTTTGACTTCAATGTATTAAGTATATTCATGTTCATTTACTTTAGTGCTTTAAAACATAGATCAGCCATTGACAACTTTATGTAGAAAGAACAATCAGGAACTGGTAGTTTTGCTAAACATATCATGTTATTTCTCTGCATTCAGCTTACATTTTCTTTGGACTTATCAGACTTCCTTCCAGCACAAACAACAATACCAGACTACTCTATTATATTAAACAATAACTTCATTATTCAAAGTAGGTATGAGAGTGTGAACTTTCTTTGAAAGTTGAATCAGCCTTTCCTTTTGGTGCTGAGTTGTGCTTAGTATGCCATAGATATAAGGGTGGGCTTCATATTACAAAGAGCAGTTGGAATATTATTATTTTTTTTAAACAAATTTGTATTCGTCAGGTTTCACATAAGCTGCATGGCTCTGCAATCTAGAGACCTCTGCACACATTAAATACCCGGAAATAATGACGGACTTTTATGAAGGTGAACAAACCTCATCTGAACGAACCCCCCCTCAAACTCACCCCCCCCCCGCCCCCGGTTGCGCACATGTTACAAAGAAAGGAGAAAAAGTACATCAAGAGCATAACTGCATACCCATCGACCACCCAGTACCTATGAAACCAGCATAGAAGTCAGTCCGGCAAGCGTACATCTCCCTCCTGAGGCGGATCCAGTACAAGACCCCTGTAGTCTGGCCACCTCTTCCAAATCTTATCATGTTTGTGAGGGCATCCCCTGGCAATGAAAATTGGCTGCTCGAGCCCCATACAAAAATCCATCCCATTTCTCCATGCAGCCAGTGACTGAGCCCGGGGCACCTTCCAGGCCCTGGCAATGTCCCTTTTTGCTAACGTGAGGCCTAATAACAGGAGGTGCCGCTTATAATGGTTGCCCCCCACTCCCTCCATAACATGTAGCAGGGCCAGGCGCGTCGTGCAAGGGAGCTCCCAACCTAACACCTCTGAGAGACAGGAGTACACCCACCTCCAAAAGCTATGCAGTGTTAGGCAACTCCATACTGTGTGTAAGAGCGTGCCTTCCTCCCGCTGACTCTTGTGAAGTACACCCTGTGTAGGTATTTGAATTGTAACAACCACAGGCGCGTAGCTATTGCCACCCCGAGGGCACGCTAGAGCCTCTGCCAAGTCTTCTTCCTCCAGATCCCCCATGTCCGCCTCCCACGCATTCTTTAGCCTCTGCAAATTAGTGGAACAGTGAATGGTAAGTGTTTGGTATATGCAGGAAATCTTGCTGTCCGGTAGCGCCCCCATAAAGACCTTCGCTTCAATAGGGCTGAAGTTGGGGAAAGACTCCAGACCCTCCAAACTAGGGGCCAGGGCGTGCCTAAACTGTAGGTATCTATAGAATTGGGATCGTGGCATCCCATATTTGTCCTGCAAATCCTGAAATGATTTAAGTGTCAGATCCTTCATGACATCCCCAGAACCAAAATGCCTATGGAGTCCCATCCCCGGAAGCCCTGCAATGCCGCCAGCTGAGGCAAGCGTCCATTACCCCAGAGAGGAGTTTCCAGGGTCAAGACATTCCACCACCCCATTCTGCCCAGAGCCTGCCTCCAGATGTGGAATACCACCCGCGTAACCGGGTGCAGGGCCCTCCTAAATGGTGCAGATTATAAGAGTGTGTGAAGAGAGTTGCTGCCCATGAGCTGCCTCTCAACCCCGTATGCCGGGTCCCCCCTGGCCCAGTACCACCACTCATTGAGGGCCAATAAGTGTGCGTCTTGATAATAGGAGAGGACGTCCAAAGAAGCGAGACCCCCGGAGTAGGTAGATAAGAAACAAGTGCGTAAGGCCACCCTCACCATGCCCCCGTCCCACAGGAACCCTCCCAATGCTAAATTCACCTGCCGGAACCATCGGGCGTAATTTGGTCTTGATGATTCTGCAATTGATAGAGGAGACGTGGAAACTCCACCATTTTGAAGATGGCTGACCTACCGTATATAGTTAAGGGCATGCGGGACCACACCTTAATGTCTTCCCGGGTTCGGTCCCACACAAGGATTACATTTAATTCCCAGGACACCGCCGGTACATCGGACAGAAAGACCCCCAGATATTTCAGCCCCCCTGTCACCAATTGAAGGGATGAGGCCCATGCTCCCACCCTGAGGCGACCCCCCAAGACCCACAGTATGGATTTGCATGGATTCATATATAATCCTGAGATCTCCCCAAGGAACTGTAGTATGCGCAACAGCCGCGGCCCGACCCTTTCCGGGGCGGTAAGAAAGAACAGGACATCAACAGCGTACAGTGCTATTCTGTCAGTGAGACCCGGCGCCCATTCAAACCCCCGAAGCTGAGCGTCTATGAGCACCCTGCCCGCCAGCGGTTCCATGGCGAGCGCAAAAAGATAAGGACAGAGGGGGCAGCCCTGTCGCGTGCCCTGTTGGATGGAGAAGGAGCGAGATTTCGCCACCCCTACCCGCACCGACGCCGTTAAGTCAGTGTAAAGCAGCTGTAAATAGGCCAAGAATCGTGGACAAAGACTAAGTTTCCGGAGAAGAGCAAACAAGTACACCCAGCTCAGGGAATCGAAGGCCCTGTCCATGTCCGCCAATAATAGCGCTGCTGGCTCTCCAAATCGCCCACTGGCCGTCACAGCAACATGTGCGCGCCTGATATTGTGGCGGGTCCCCCTACTGGGGCATGAAACCCGCCTGGTCTGGGTGTACCAAAGTGGTGATATGTGGCAGGAGCCGATTGGCCTGCTAGTTGGCCAAAACCTTCGCCTCCACGTTAAGTAGGGAAATGGGGCGATATGAGGCATGCAGCTCCGGACGTCTACCCGGTTTGAGGAACACTACTACCTCCGCATGTCTCCAGTCAGGAGAAAGCAAACGGTGCTCTTGTGCCTCCTCCACTACCGGTCGGAAGTGTGGGGCCAGCTGTACAAAGAATTTCTTAAAAAACTCACTGGGGAAACCATCCGCAGCAGAGCCGAAGGAATGTCGGGCCTCATCCATCAGTAGAGTTACATATTGTTTCTGAGCCAATACCAACTGTCGTCTGGCCGGGCCGCCATCCACCTCCCGACCCCGACGTTCCAACGTCTCCACCTCCGCCTCCTGCTGCACCAAGTCCCTCCGCCTCTCCCTTCGTGCTGCCATGCACCACGAGATGTTGTCCCCCCCCCCCCCCCGCAGCGTGGGCTTCAATCCCTCCCAAAGGACAGCCGGGGAAGTAACCGACCCCACGTTTGCTACCAGGTAATTATCTATCTCTTTGGTCAAGTGTTCCCTATATTCCTCCTTCTGCAACTGCCACCCCGAGATACGCCATCTGAGTGGCTGCCTCCCTGGACCAATCCGGAATGTGAGAGCCACTGGTGAATGATCCGACAAGCCTCTGGGCATAATGTCTGCCGACAACACTCTGTGCACTAACCCCCTAGGGACAAATATATAATCAAGCCTCGAGAAATAATCCTATGTTGTGGAGAAGTATGTATATTCCTGGCAGAGACCATGCAGGTGTCTCCAGACACCCGCTCAGTCCAGGCCGGTCACCAGAGAGTGTAGTTTGGTAGGGGATCCACCCACCACAGCAGCGACCCGCTCCTCCATCTATCCCGACCCAGCTCCATCACGTCATTTCAATCCCCACCCACGACTGAGAGTGTGTCTGGCATGTTCCCCCAGATATTCAGAAGTTGTTCCAGCAAGGTACAGTGTAATGGTGGTGGAGCATATATGCTGCCCAGTATTAGGACGTCCCCCCAATCCTGCCCTGTATAAAAATGTACTGTCCCTGCGTGTCCGACCACAGTTTCTCATGTATATACGGGGCCCTGCGATAAATCAATATCGCGACACCCCTCAAACCCCGCATGAATCCTGAGTGAAAAATGTGTTGGTACCCGTACCTCTGCAGGTACAGGGCTTTAGTGCCCATCAAGTGTGTTTCCTGTAACAGGAGCACATCAGCCCCCGCCCGTTTGGCATAATGAAGTATGGCCCCTAGCTTCACCTTGTCTAGGGCCCTGCGGATATTCCAGCTAACTATGCATAGAGAACCAGGAGTCATCTGCATCTCCTTCTTCGTTCCAGACATGACAAGTGATTAATGCCATCATAGCCAGTGTATGCGTTTCCCAGTGTGTACGAAGAACTACAAGCAACCAGCATGGACGCGCAATCGAACAACCAGAAAAAACCCCCATCCCCCAACAACCCCCCCACCCCATACCTCTCAAACACAGAAGTATCTGTCGCGGTCGGACAGGAGCCCAGTACCCCACCGGGGGACGGGGACCATACCGCTCAATGGATCCCCAACTGACCACCCATAGCCCTCAGGCTTACACTACCCTACCCACCACTGAGTGGCTGGGATTACAGCTCGATAAACATGCCTACCTGGTCATTAAATCACTAACACAAATCTGCCGGCACCTGCCAGGCCCATGGATCAGTCTGCCGATGCCTGTCTCGCTGGAGTCGAACCCCTCTGCCGGAGAGTAGAGCTGGACTGATAACGACACATGGACCATGATCTCCTGTCACCTCTCCGTAGACCCGAGGGCCCCTCCAGGCCACCTCACTGGAAGACGAGTCCGAGTCACTGCCAGGAAGCGTCTGAACTCGTACCCGCACAGTCTCATCAGTCCATTTGAAGACCTCCTCTGGGGAGTCGAAGGAATGCGTACGAGAGCGGTACACAACCAGCGGTACACAACCCTCAGGCAGGCCGCAAAGAGCAGTGCGTATGGGAGCTTGAAGTCCCGGAGGCGGGCCTTTGCCGCTAGAAAGGATTGCAGCTGCTGCTGCACCAGTCGCGTGTAGTCCAGGAATATGAGGATTTGTGCGTTATCACATGTGAGGGACTCCTTAGCTCTGGCCTGTTTCAAGATAGTATCCCGGTCCATATAGTTCAGGAATTTTGCGATGATCGGCCGCGGGCGAGCCCCTTGCGGGGGCTTCTGCATAAGTGCCCTGAGGGCCCGCTCCACCACAAAGCAGCGGGATAGCACATCCGGGGGAAACCAGCCCTCGAGCCATTGTGTCAAGAAGCACTCCACACTGTCCCCCTCACATCCCTCCGGGAATCCTAAGAAGTGAAGGTTGTTGCGCCGAGCACGCCCCTCAGCGTCCACCGCCCGCATCGCGAGACCTTTCTGAATCTTTTCCATGGCCACCACTTTCTTCCTTAGGGTACTCCACCTCCGAAATGCGTGTCTCGGTCACCGTGATGCGTTCCACCGCATTGCGCAAGTCCTGCCTCAGCAGCACGACATCGGAGCCCACTGCCTCGATCTTGGGGTCGAGCATGGACTGGGTGATGGCAGCCATGAGCGCCGCGTTATCAGGCAACGGCCCCTGAGGGCCCGCTGTCCCGGCCGCTGCCCCTGGTCCAGTGAATTTATCAATTGTGCCCTGCTTGGTGTGGCCCCCTCCGCCCTTATCGTGCATCATAATTGATCACCTGGCGCTGCCCCCAGGTACTCAAGGGCGGCCACACAGGAGAGTGAACGTCAAAGCAGCCCCACAGCCAGGAAGCACACCCCAAGTACACCGGTCTCCCCCTCTAAGCCACTCGGCAAATCGCGGCCGCCGAGGGGCCTCGCAAGATGGCCGCCGGTTCTTCTGCGCTCTCACCACTGAAGGGCCTCACCTCTATGGCCCGACCCGGCCAGTGATATTTGCCACTGTCCTTTGCTGTGCGAGGGGCTCCACCTAACGGCGCATCCAAGATCACCCGGCGCCTTAGTCGCTGCACAATCTCCAGGCGACCCCGGGGCTCCAACTGTCACACTATACCAGAGCGGATTTCCTCGGAATCAAATGTCCCGGGGCACTTTCCCTCCCTGGCCTCCACCGCCACGGCCGCCGAGTAATTAGCGCCAGCTGGCCCGGGGTGGATTCGGTAGCACGGGAGTAATCAATAGAGCGAACAGGTGGGCTATACGGGCTCTCCCAGAGCCACCGTCACACCCTCTAGTGCGTTAGGCCCCATGCAGCCACCCTTAGGCTCCACAATATGGCCACTGGCTCCCTTCTACTTCCTTTTCCAGGGAGGCTCCACCACTGCGGCCCAAGCCGGCCACCGATGTGCGCCGCCTTCCTTCACTGCAGGCGGGGCACAACCAACTGCCTCACCTCGGCTTCCCCGGCATTGTAACCGCAGTGGGGCGCCGAGGCTGGAGAATGTGCCCGGGCACCGACTCTCCCGCAGTACGCCCGTCAGCCGCGCCGTCACCCAGGCCCTCTTCCCGGGGCCGGACCAGGTAGGGGAGTCCCCAGCTATGTGGTAAATAAATAAATTATTACCGGATCTATTTTTGACTATAATCAATAAACAGGTAGCTCAATAAATAAGAGTCAAGATTCGAGGTAGATGGAGTTGACAGGCTTTAATCAAGCATAAAGGACAGGAACAGGACAGCCTGTACGGGAGTAGGATGGCAGGGCCCGACAGCTGTCGGGCAGGATCTGGGAATTGGCTAGCAAACTTTAATATCGGTGCACAATATTTATAGTTAAAACAATTACATTACATTCAATACAGTAGGCGTAGCAGTAGGCGGGGTTTGTAGCAGTCGCGAAAGATAAGGGTAAAATGATGTAACAAGAAGGCGTGTACAGGGCGTATACATAGACATGTGATGTAAACGTAACAGAATATGTCATAAACGGGGCGGAAACATGGAGGGGGCTACCTGAGCAGCTGGGACCTCTAACCTAGTGGTGCGCGAAAACGGGCAATGACGTGTTACCAGGGAGAACTGGGGGCTATGACTTCTGCGCTAGAAGAGGAGACGAAAGTCTGGAGTGTCAGAGCGACATGTACCCAGGCATATCTAGTATCTGGTGTTTAGAGTACATGTTGATAGAATCCAAAAGTTATCAGGGCAAAGGCTAATAGACATTAAGACTGGTGCATACATCATTCTATATGTAGTGCGTGTGCGAGGAATATTCTATGAATATTAATACAGTATTTCTCTTACATGGAGACATAAAGGCTAGACTATGACGGAAACTATTGATGCGATTCAGTAGCTTAGGAATGCAGAGAAGGAGGGATGGACTGATAACTAGAAACATAACATATTCTTGGCAGACTGGGAGGCAGAGCCAGGCCGGGCCGGGCACTGCGTGGCAAGAAGTAAGCTAAGGGTCAGGGATATAGGTGGGGGCTGTATCGCTCCTCGGAGAGGGTTCAGGAAACAGGAGCTGAATCTGAGTCCGGGCCCTTTTGAGGCCTAGGAACGGGGGACAATTCAATGAATTAACGTGCACACTGTAAAATGTGGCAACGTAGGTTTACATAGGCCTAATATTCGTTGCTTTCACGAAGACTGGAAACTGGCATACTAGAGATGGACACAACTGTAATTGCGTCTTTAATCGATCAGAGGGGAATAAATGCATATCGATCATGCACATATAACATAACATGGGGAACACGTAGGCACATACAACATGGCAAAATTTACTTTTCCACATTCCCTCCTTGTGCCCTACGTTTCCATCAGGAAACATCTATATTCATGATACCATCTATCATTTCATATAGCATCATTTGCTCGTCTCGAATTGTCTTGGAACGGGACTTAGGACTAGGAATACAAGAGGTAGCACAAATGCCGCAAATCGCAGGGCCACATTGTATACAGAGGCAGCAACTGAATATGATCATTACTGCAATACCTAGGAATGACAATACTTTCCATCCCCAGGCAGATATAATACTCCAGAGCCAACCGGACCATGTCCAGGTGCCTGGATTCTGGTGTAACTGATGGGCAATTTTATGAAGTCTAGTTATAGCTGAATAAACAGACGGCGCGTTATTAGGAATGAAAATGCAACAACTAGATCCGATGACTCTACATGCTCCTCCTCTATCGGCCAGTATGACGTCAAGAACGAGACGATTTTGGAGCACGACAAATCTCATAGCAGATTGTTCTTCGGTTAAGTTACCTAGAGCAGAAGTAGTCTCATTCACTACTGCTTCAAGGGTTCTGGTTAGTCTACGTATTAGCTTACTATTCTGGACAGGTCCTATAAAGAAGAAGAAACCTTTATTAAAGTCTTGATACTGTTCTAGAGTAGTTTCAGTTTGATCGACAATTGGGGACTCGATCTCCCTTCTATGCCTGACGTGTCCTAGATGTGTGTTTCTGTGATAATCAGATGGGGCTAGGAAAACTGGTGGCAGTAGGAAGGCAATGTAACAGGTTCCATCTCAATCGAGGGGCAGACGAACATATGCGGTCTGACCACAAACAAAATAAGAATGACGTGAAGCTTTGAAAATAGATTTCCCACTGTCACTATACTCGACAATAGTAGTACAATCACTATGTCCTACATGTGTGGAACCATTCTTTCTGACACATAATTCGCCTTTGACTGGTAGTACTGAAATAGCAGGCAAGTCTGGAGTAGTATCAGACTGAACATTCAGGACCATAAGATTCGAAGAATAATTACCTAAATCATATACTTCATTTTCTAGATCTAACCCTGTTCTATGGGGGAGACCTTGCTTGTCTGGGAAACATGTTCTATTCAGAAGGGACATATCATTGGAGGATGACGTTAACGTGGACCATGCTCCACACGAACCATTATGTGAAAACGGATAAGGAAAAAGTGGCAGAACTCCCTTCGGTGTCTGGTAAGGGGGGAGTCGACCACACACCCAACAATTAGTAGCATTGCTGGTCTGGTGTGAATAGTGTAACATTCTTATAAATGTATTATTTCTCATAGCAAGACGATAGGATAACTCGTGAGGAGGCAGATCACTAAATGTGTGCTCTACTGTAGCATTAGAAAACGTGTTTACATGTGAACTTGGAAAACATAAATGTAATGCATAACTTGTGCAGGTAACCATCAAACTTAGAAACAATATAAAACTTAGAAAAACGATACATCTTATAGAGTTTTGACTAACTCTCTCACTATGGGGGTCTATCTCATACATGTCAGATACCTGTCTAACCGTTTCACCCGAGAGGGACTTAGACAATTAAACTGGCTGACTTATTTTACTAGACCGGAGCTTCAACTTATACTCCTGTTGCGGAGTTTTCTCTAACAGAGGAACTTTCAGTTCAGGATTCAGATTAGGGTCTGGTTTCAGGCAGTCTTTAGAATTGGAAAAGTTCTTAGAAAATGTTTTTTCTCGAACTCCATGGAACTTCTTTATATGGGACAGATGGACCCACCCCTTGCAGCCTTCCAACTTCACGGCCGTGCGGGTGGTCAGGAGGACAAGTCGCGGCTCTTTCCAACGAGGCTCCAGCGGACTTGAACGATCAAAGTTCCTTACAAGGACGAGGTCGCCTGGAATGACCTCATGCGGTTTCACTTCAGTATTGTCTGGAAATGCAGCGGCAACCTGGGAACGACAAGAGTGTAGGGCAGACATCAAGGAAGCTAGGTAATCTGTCAACATATTACTGGAAACATCTGTAATACTGCGGGGTCTAGGTGTACCCCACATGTTTGGGGGGCGGCCGAATACGACCTCATAAGGGGACAGACCTGATCTGGAATGTGCAACCATCCTCATGAAGAATAAAGCAACTGGCAAGGCAACTAGCCAGTCTACACCTTTCTCTTTACATGTCTTGGCAATACGGATTTTCAGGGTCTGGTTATGTCTCTCTACGAGACCGGCTGCTTCAGGATGGCGCACACAATGGAACTTCCACTGGTACCCTAACAAGAGGGAAACATGTTTCATTAACTCGGATGAGAATGGCTGGCCGTTATCAGAATACACGACCCTAGGGAGTCCATAACGGGGAAAGAATTCACGAACCAACTGCCTGGCAGTGGTCGCGGCTGTGTAATCTGGAACTGGATATGCTTCTGTCCACCTGGACAAAGCGCATACAACTACGAGGACATACTTGAAACCTCGACATCGCTCCATCTGAATGTAATCCATCTGGAGGACTTCAAAAGGGTGGTCAGGGGGTTGGAATCCACCTTGTTCCACCGGGACACTTTTACCTGGATTGAACTGGCAACATATCATACAGGTACGGACTTTCTGCTTGGCTGCAGCTCGTAAATGCTTGTTGAACCAAAGGTTCTGTATACTATCTAACATGGCTTTTTCTCCTAGATGTGCTGGACTATGTGCGGTATTGATAATGACTTGAACCATAGAGTCGGGGAGAAACCATGTGGCTTTTCCCTTCGTCAACCATCCTTGATCTGTCTGGACCCCTCCTTGTTCGGACCATTTCTTGATTTCTTCAGGAGTAGCATGTAACTGTATGTCTATGACATCTTGTGTAGGGTCCTTGACTGTCATACAAGTAGTCGGATCTGGGGTGAGTGTCTGTGTCGTGTTAACTGGAATGTCTGGAGTCTGAGCTGTAAGCTTGGCTGTTCGATCTGCTAGATCGTTACCTTGGGAAATAATGTCAGTAACTTTCGTATGTGCTTTGCACTTCATGATAGCGATAGCTGTCGGTAAATGTATTGCATCTAACAGAGCTCGAATGAGGAGACCATGCTGAATCTTGGTTCCATGAGAAGTCATGAAACCTCTCTCCTGCCAGAGCACTCCAAAGTCATGTACGACTCCGAATGCATAACGTGAATCTGTATATATGTTTACTTTCAGGTTCTTGGCACGTATGCAGGCTTGGGTCAGAGCGACTAGCTCTGCTGCTTGAGCAGACAGGGTGTCAATACGATGTGTTTCTATAACTTCAGTTTCAGTAGTCACTGCATACGCGGCTACTAGTTCTCCTGTACTTGTTCTCATACATGAACCATCCACATAAAGTGTCAGGTCGGGATTAGGTAATGCAATGTCTGTCAGGTCTTGTCTTGGCTTAGTCATAGTGTTGACAACTTCCACACAGTCATGTGTGGCAGGATTTGAAGTAACTGACGGTAACAGTGTAGCAGGATTTAGAACGTTGCAGCGTCTGATTTCTATGTGTGGTTGGAACAATGTCAGTTCATAACCTGTTAAACGTGCAATGGTCAAGTGCTGAGTCTGTGTTCGGTTTAAAAGAACTTCCACGGAATGTGGAACTTGTACTGTCAGGGAGTGTCCTAACACTATGGAATCACTTTGTCTGATTGCTAGAGCTGTGGCTGCAACTGACTTGAGGCACGCAGGCAGAGCCTGGGCTACTGGATCTAATGTGCTCGAAAAATAAGCACAAGGCTTGTACTGTCCTGCTTGATCTTGTGTGAGAACAGATAATGCAGTACCATCACGTTCTGTGACAAAAAGTGTAAAAGGCTTACTGTAGTTCGGTGTAGCTAGAACAGGTGCTTGGCATAAGGCTTTCTTTAATTCATTAAAACTAAGTGTATGTTCCTGGGTCCAAGGGAGGACAGTCGATACGGCTGCCTCCTGTGTCGTTAACTGTATCAGTGGTTTGGCTAGAAATGCATACTGAGGAATCCATTGTCTACAGTAAGAAGTGAGGCCGATAAAAGCTCGTACCTCCTTCTGTGTCTTGGGCTGTGGAAGACTCGCTATCAACTGGATACGGTCTGGTGTCAACTGCCTACCCCACTTGGACAGTAAGTGGCCTAAGTAGATCACTTGCTGGACACAGAACTGAAGCTTCGAAGGGGACACCTTGTGCCCCATCTCGGCTAGGAAATACAGAACTGTAAGTGACGCACGCTCGCAGTCACGCTCAGAACGGGCTGTGATCAGTAGATCATCGACATACTGGAGCAGGGCAGTGTCAGTTGGCATGTGAATATTGTCTAGTTGTCTCTTAAGTGCTTGACTGTAAATACTAGGACTTTCTGTGAAACCTTGAGGAGCTCGTGTGAATTTACAGCTCCTTCCGTTTAAACAAAAACCGAAAAGGTACTGGCTGTCTGGATGAATGGGAATACTGAAAAATGCATTCTTGAGGTCGATGACAGTGAAAAATGTAGCTTCAGAATCAATGGCTGTTAATAGGGAAGAAATATCTGGGACTACTGGGTACTGGGGTATGATACATTTGTTAAGTTCTCGAAGGTCAATCACTAATCGATATACTGGAGGTGCATTTGGATCTGTACGTTTCATGACTGGAATGATAGGAGAATTACATACATTGGAGTCAGTTTCTACAACCACTCCTTGAGCAATGAGCTCGTCAATAATTTTTGATAAGGCTGCTACAGCCTCAGGCGGCAATCTGTACTGTCTGATTCTTGGCAAGACTATACCTTGCTTGAGGGTCACACGATGGGGTGTGATTTGCATAAAACCTACATCAGTTGGACCTTGCGCCCATAAATGCTGCGGAACATTTAGTAACCTTGGATCAAAATCACGTAATACATAGTGACCTTTAAAGTCACGCAAAAATAATCGGATTCCTTCTGGGGAGCAGCAAATAACTGCACCTAATTCTTTCAATGTTTTAATGCCTAACAAGTTTTCTGGACATGATTTCGTAAGTAACAAATCAGTAGTTCGGGACAATGGACCGACTTCTAGAGAAACTGGTTTTGAAATTTCATTAATAATAGGCTTTCCTGAAAATCCAAGGGAAACATTTTTAGAGCCTGAGAGCGGAGCCCCTGGAACCTCGTCGTGACTGATAGTAGTTCTACTTGCCCCTGTATCAATCAGAAACTTTCTGTCTTTCCCTAATACTTGACTGTGCACATAGGGACCCTCTTGATCTACAGGTATCTCGATGAGAGGCAAGCCTACCTCCCTCTCTAGGCTGTTTCATGAATACTGTTGATACTCTGGATACTCTGTCTGGGCATACTGGTACATCTGCTGTGTAACATGCTGTGTTGCAGCGATGGGCTGCGATGCTGGAACTGTCTGTTGTGCATTCTGTGGTGACTGAGATGTCTGTGAAACTTGTTCTTGTCTAGGCGGACGTGGTCTTTCTTTAGTCTTACCAGTTGCTATGTTGTGTTTCAGAACTGCACACTCGTTTATAAAATGACCTGGCTGTTTACAATAATTGCATGTCCCTTTAACGGGAGCTGCAGGATGACTGGCTTGATTCGGACCCTTCTTCTGACTGTCTTGTGGAACAGATTGTGCAACTAATACTTTCATTTTCGTGTCTTTCATACGTCTCCTTTTGTGTTCTTGCTCTTCCCTGATTCTGTTCTGGTGATACTGGAGCATTTGGAGCATTTGTGACGGGGTATTAGCTTGCCAACTACTTTCGACTTTCAATACTCGATTTTTAACTTGTGGACTTGAATTCTCGACTAGTTTAGAAACAAAAAGATGAGGGTACGATTCGCTACCTGTCTTCAAACCACTGTTGATAATAAAACATTTCTCAAATCTAGAATAAAAATCACTAGTGTCTTCATCCTGTTTCTGTTTGCATGCTGAGATTGCATCCCAATCTTCCTTTTTCGTGGCTAGTAACCTTGGCAAAACTTGTATCAATAACTCGGGCAATTCTTTACATTTGTCCCCAAGACCGGTACCTGGTACTCGCATTTTATCTTCAGCTTCTAGAGCTGTCCAGTCAATCTTTTTCTCTCCCACCTCCCATTCTTTTTCCTTGAGTTTTTCATATACCCCTGCGGGCAACAGGACCTTTAGCATTTTAATAATATCTGGATACGTGTATTCTCCCATTCTGAGCATGTCTTTTAATTCTCGATGGAACCCTGCTGGATCTTTGTCGTGACAGGGAATTAATTTCTTCATCTCTAAGAGTTCCATCTTGGTGATAGGGGTGTAAACAAATACTCGTTGCATTTCACCACCCGCTGTCCTAACTGGGTGTACTTCTCGTAACGGATGCTGTCTATCTATGTAAAATGATTTACTTTCTGGGGGTGAGACATGAACAAAATGCGGATTCAGAAACGTTCGATATTTGTGGCGCTGTTCTAGAATGATACTAATTAAATCGGTACCTAAACCTTTCCATCTATACTGGAGTAACTCGTTCAGAACATCATGTAACGGACCTGGATCAGAATGTTGTCCCTCATACAGCGTAATGAGATGCTGGATCATATACATACCCACCAGTCGCTGCTCGGCTGGGGGCAGTTTCAGAAACATTTGTGCCACTATTTCATCTGGAAAAGTGGTAGAATCAGTAGTCCATCGGACTGCTGATCGGGCTAGTTCTTGTTCATGCATGGTACTAAGTTCACTATAACCGATTCGTGATCTCAGAATGTGATCGGTAGCTTGAAATACTTGCTCTAGAGAACCTTGTTCTGGTGCTGGAAGATGAAAAACTTTCTTGTGTTCTGGACGTGAATGTCGGTCGGGAAGTCTAGATTTACCTACATACGCTATTCTGGCGGTATTCTCGTCTTCTACCTCTTCAGTAGGAGAGTCGTCTTCTTTCTCGGACACTTGTGCTGCTTTACGTTGCTCGTGCAACCTTATTATTTCCTTACGAATTTTCTTGTACATACTCTCTATACTACTGAGTGTCTTGTGTCTACCCTCGGCTATATGATCACTCCACTTTGTCAGAACTCTCATTTCGATCGGATCCTTAGTCGGATAATCTTGTTCCCTTATTAAACAATTGATTAGAAACTTTAATAGCATGAGCTGGATCTCGACTTTTCTTTGAGACATGGCTTCGCCAATACTTCCTGGATCTACTCCTGTACGGATGAAACGATATATTCTGTCTAGATCTTCTTTCATATTCGGTAGGGTGTCCAAATACTCGGTCACCCGTCTTACGCGCAATGAATATATAACCATATTATCATCGCCTGGGACTGGATCATAACGGCATTCAGTAAGAGCTCGTTTAATATCTGCAACGGATTGCTGTTTGGGCGTACGCTGTAACGCACGTTCATGTAACTCGACTAACGTTACACGTTTGTGTTGGGGCGGGGTACGAGGAGGACCTCCCCCCGCGGCTCCTAAACTAGAATCGTCGACGGGTATTGTACGGGCTGGCAGAGTGACTGATGTAGCGGGAACTTGTACTATGGGCTGGTCCGGGGGTACCGTAACAGGTGCTGTAACAGGTGCCCCGGTGGCTGGAGGAACAGGAATTACATTATTTACAGGAACTGGCGGAGCAGGATTTGCATATTCTGGGACTGTGTCGTCCAAATAGGACGAGAGAAAAATATCAGCTGCGGTCGGTTTGTGACGTAACTTAATCGGAACTAATGGCGGCGGAAAATTACATGGTGCTTCTGGGGTTGCTTTTGGCAAGCCCTCGGCAAGAAGAGGATACATACCCTTAATGAGGGCATTTCTCTGTCTGTCTGACTGTTCGGCTTTAACTCGTTCACCTACTTCGATTAATTCCCTTTCTTGGGCTCTTTCTGAGGATTCCCTACTTAATTCTGTCTTTCTGATTTCTTTTTCGAGTCTTCTATGAGATTCTTTGCGCCATAACTCGATGGCATCTTTCTGGGACTGTCTAGATTTCTTTTTCCATAATACTTCTTCTACTCGCATGATGCACTCGGCATCCCATGTACCTGACACGGGCCATCTATATTTCTCTTCTAATTCTTTGGTGTACTCCACCCATAAGTCTAGATATAATATGGCACTTATGCCATGCTTTTGATACATAAAATGACCTGGACTGTCCCTAGGCGGGACAGGAACTGCTTCTTCGAGCAGACCCTTTCTGGTTTTTAACTGACGTAACTTCGTGAACAGAGGCATAACTTAGACTGGAGTCTGGACACAATACAATACACGATAAACACAATAATGACTTTAAGAAAACAAATCACTCATACCACGACATTGAAGACACATGAAATAACATTTAAAATAACAGTTTGGACAGAATATTACCTGAAATACTGAAAACAGAACACATGAATTTCTCGAGAACAGAACTTACTAGAACAGAAACTTTACTAGAATGACTGGATGCACTGCTAAAACAGCACGAAACTTACCGGTCCCATAAAGAGACACGTCAGGACCCGCATCCACCTAGGTGGACACTTCGTGTTGGATCTGTGTACCCAAACCCACGGACCAGAGACAAATTACTTTGACCCTGTCTAGATACTACCCCAGCAACGGTACTCACCGGGCAGCAAGAACGGAAGGCCTCGGACTGGACTGGACTGCTACGACGACGGACGGACGAACTTCGGACTTCAGTTACAGGTGGGCCTCCGGATACCTCGGACCTTGGACTCTCGGCTTGGGCTCTGGTCGGGACTCGCCGCGTTCCTCCACCGCCTCGTCTGGATGCTGGACCGCAACCTCCGTCTCCTCCGTGGGCCTGAGGGATACTTGAAGCAGAAATATCTGCACGTGCACGGTATGGTTCCGTCACGGCTGCAGAGGATCAGGGGGCCTGCGTGGCTTCTCCGGCGCGTGGGGAAAGGGCAAGTCCCTATTCGGGCGCCATTATGTGGTAAATAAATAAATTATTACCGGATCTATTTTTGACTATAATCAATAAACAGGTAGCTCAATAAATAAGAGTCAAGATTCGAGGTAGTTGGAGTTGACAGGCTTTAATCAAGCATAAAGGACAGGAACAGGACAGCCTGTATGGGAGTAGGATGGCAGGGCCCGACAGCTGTCGGGCAGGATCTGGGAATTGGCTAGCAAACTTTAATATCGGTGCACAATATTTATAGTTAAAACAATTACATTACATTCAATACAGTAGGCGTAGCAGTAGGCGGGGTTTGTAGCAGTCGCGAAAGATAAGGGTAAAATGATGTAACAAGAAGGCGTGTACAGGGCGTATACATAGACATGTGATGTAAACGTAACAGAATATGTCATAAACGGGGCGGAAACATGGAGGGGACTACCTGAGCAGCTGGGACCTCTAACCTAGTGGTGCGCGAAAACGGGCAATGACGTGTTACCAGGGAGAACTGGGGGCTATGACTTCTGCGCTAGAAGAGGAGACGAAAGTCTGGAGTGTCAGAGCGACATGTACCCAGGCATATCTAGTATCTGGTGTTTAGAGTACATGTTGATAGAATCCAAAAGTTATCAGGGCAAAGGCTAATAGACATTAAGACTGGTGCATACATCATTCTATATGTAGTGCGTGTGCGAGGAATATTCTATGAATATTAATACAGTATTTCTCTTACATGGAGACATAAAGGCTAGACTATGACGGAAACTATTGATGCGATTCAGTAGCTTAGGAATGCAGAGAAGGAGGGATGGACTGATAACTAGAAACATAACATATTCTTGGCAGACTGGGAGGCAGAGCCAGGCCGGGCCGGGCACTGCGTGGCAAGAAGTAAGCTAAGGGTCAGGGATATAGGTGGGGGCTGTATCGCTCCTCGGAGAGGGTTCAGGAAACAGGAGCTGAATCTGAGTCCGGGCCCTTTTGAGGCCTAGGAACGGGGGACAATTCAATGAATTAACGTGCACACTGTAAAATGTGGCAACGTAGGTTTACATAGGCCTAATATTCGTTGCTTTCACGAAGACTGGAAACTGGCATACTAGAGATGGACACAACTGTAATTGCGTCTTTAATCGATCAGAGGGGAATAAATGCATATCGATCATGCACATATAACATAACATGGGGAACACGTAGGCACATACAACATGGCAAAATTTACTTTTCCACAGCTCCACAACACGCATCTCTCCTTCAGGCCGCTGCAGCCTGCGGCGCTTCACACGCTATCCCCGTGCCCTCTCCCACTCCGCAGCTCTCGGCGGGGGATCGCCGGGATTCGCAAGGGTGCTCCGGTGTAAGGCACACCAACACAGATCTAGATAGGCAGGATATATGCCAAGATATTACGGGGCTGGTTGGAGTGCGATTAAACCACGACCGCCATCTTCGCTGGTCAAGCCACCCCCCCTCACCGGTTGGAATATTATTTGCTGTCCACATTACTTGTAAACGTTCCAGCTATTAATCCTTTTGTTTTTATTATAGTTACAATTTATATGTTGTGCTCTAAGGTAGAATTTTAATTTTGCAATATATCTTTAAAATGTATCTGTGATTCCTATTGTTATTTAGTCTACCTTTCAATCATTAAAGAGGGTTTGTGTTCCATTGATTTGATCATCCCTGTGATATAACACAGTATTGATTGTTACCTGAAACTAATCGTCCGTCTGTTGGCTGCAGGGGGGTTTCCTGTCCCAGGTTGCCATATTGCAAAAGGGCCGATTTTGATTTTTCCGGATGGCCTGTCCTCTATCAGGGAGACGGAGTAAGTTACTCTATCGCCCTGATGGTGGTGCTGCCTGCCACCAATCTGTAAAATGTCTGTTGGACCGTTGGACATTTGAAGAATTGATAGATACTGCCTTCAAGGAGCTTTCTGCCAATGTATTGTAACTTTGCCGGATGGCATACAACAAAACTACGTTTTTTTATAAAAATAAAAAAAATCCCAAACTGAGATTTTCTTTTTAAAAATAAAAAAGCAATATCCCCTTGTCATTAAGTTTTCCTCCAATGGCGAGGTCGGAATTGAGCACTTTTCAGTGCCATTTACTGCCAGGTTTTTTCTGGCAGTGATGGGGATTGAAAATACACCTATATGTACCTAAATTAAATAGGTGGTCATATAGCCAAATCACTGATGGCATTGCTCCATCGGGCCTTCGGACAACTTTGACCACGGTGGAGATGGAGTAGTCTCTGCCTGCCGATAAACTATGGTCTGCCCAAATCAAAAATGGGGGAAACATAGGGGCATATTATCAAGGACAGGCGATACATTACCGCCGCTTTTATCGGCAGGAAACTGCCGATAAAGCGGCGATAATGGCCTTGATAATATGCTCTATGAATTCCAATCGAAGCCCATGTTAGATGTGTTCACATCTAACTTGGGCTTCGATTGGAATTCATAGAGCATATTATCAAGGCCATTATCGCCGCTTTATCGGCAGTTTCCTGCCGATAAAAGCAGCGATAATGTATCGCCTGTCCTTGATAATATGCCCCATAATTTTTATTAAATGGAGTGAAATTTGTTAAGTTATTGATGAGAATGAAGATTTGACAATCAGAAGAATGTTAGCCATTAGAAGCTTTTTCTAGTTGTATCATTCTCTATGATAACGTCAGCAAGAATCTGTATGGGAATTTTATGTCAGCTATGAAATAAGGAGCATATTTTGATTACTGTATTTTAATCCTTAAAGACTCTCTAACCGTTAATGTAAATAGTACTCTAAACATTATATCTAACGTGTTAGATGTCAGTGAGAATCTAACAATAGTAAAGTTAGCAACTATAAGTGTGCCTGAATGCATCAGGTAGCTTCATGAATGAGCGAAAGTACCACAATTTAACTTGATTACTATATATATTCAAATATAGTGAGACAGTCTTGTGGTGCATATTTGTGTTACATAGATACCATATGAGTGGACTACAACCTGATATTGTTGTGAGACAATTACTACACCAAAAAATAACAAACGTGCAAATCTTCCTGCCACTGTTTTTTATTCTTAGTTCCAAAACTGAAATATTCTCAAACAAATGTGCTTCTGTGACTGCAATTTCCATAATGTTTATGTTTCTCTCATTTTCCAAGGGAAACTTTCTCACTGTACTGGCACTGCTTTGAGTCCTACATTGACAGCCTTAATGAGCTCAAATCTATTCGGGTCTAGTGTCAAGCTTTAAATGTGAACTCAGATGACAAACTGTATAATCAATTGTGAAGAAAGAGTTTGGCGCAATGGATGACCATCAGAGGCTTGTGAACAAAAACAAGAAGTGACAAACTCTACATGTTGGCCTTTTAATTTGTATACGGTGACTTGAATGTAAAGGCACTAATGGAAAAGAAGTAACATAAATGTAGTGATACATGTTCATATTAATGTAGTAAAAGCACAGCATGGTTTGTTATATGTTTCATGGCAGATATCAAAAAAAGATTTAAATTCATGTAGATAAGATAGTTTCATACTGCTACAACCTATGCGAGCCCGGCTGATATATTGAGTAAATGTTGTTTATTACATGGAACTCATAATACTGTCAATTCCATCATGAGGTCTCTCTTGAATGGGTTAAGGACTTGCTCTAACAGAGTTTGTTCTCATATGGAGTGATTATTCTGAGCTGATATTTGTCATCGAAGTAGAGGAGGATGAACAGGCCTGTTGCCATTTTGTGATACTAAATTCAATCTGTATACAGACCCTGGCTCATAGACCCAGAGAGCAGCAGAGACCCAATCAGACGATGTACCTGACTTGGCCGTCTCCTCAATAAATCCTCATACTTTAATATAGAGGGTGAAACATGTTGACAATACCCTAGAGATTACATTCAACAGCAATAAGTAACTAAAAATATGGGACCTATAGAGAAAGGAATGGCATATAATTGAGAATATATTAGCTGTTCTCTCTTCTACATCCTGAAGGTGTAGGTGGAACATTAATAATTGGGCTGGGCTGAAATAATAATTATTTAATAAATAAAAGGCCTTGTTTTCAATGTTCACGGCTTGGTCTGTATTGTGAAAGATTGAATAACCTTTTGCCTACAACAAACATGCACAAAGGTGCCCCTGCTGCATCGTCAGAAAAGAAGGAAGCATGGAGAAAATAGCATGTGGTTGCCCTTTCATGTCATGCCTGGAGCACCCCCCCACCCAAAAAACAACATCTTGTAGCATCACAGAGAAAGGATTGTGCAAATAAATATTATTTACCCAAAATGTGTCGGACCCACAGATGGAACTGTTCTTTACCCACCACCATTAAATCAGCATTGCCATAAACGAAATTTAAATAAACTTTAAAAATGCTTCAACCAGAAGCAGTCCAATACAACATCAATTACCCCTAAAAACACATACAATATCAACCATATCACATATACACAAACTAACAAAAAATTGTGAAAATAAAAAAAAAAAAAAAAAAATAATGGGGCCTGTCCTGCCTCAAACAACAGGCTTTTTTCCAGAGTGCTGCATTGAACTTGATTGATTTGTCATAAGAGATTCCATATTTGGAGATACAGCAGTGTTTACAGAAAAGAAGAGAGTGATACTTTCCCTTCAAAATCCCAATCCAAAATGACAGAGGCTTGAACAAAGTGCAGGAAGGAGTCTTCAGTAAGGGAAAGTTCCGACTATATGTACCTTACCCTTCCAGTCTCTATGATATTTTTTTCAGTTTTAAGAAAAATGTGTTTCATGCTCAAAATAATACTGATAATGTTGAAAGAACGGTGGTCCAGGCGTTAATTACCTCACACCTGGACTATGGGAACCTATTGTACCTTGGAGGAAATCAGGAGGTGCTGTAGAAACTCCAGGTAGTCCAGAAGTCCGCAGCTCGTCTGGTATGTCATACCCCTAGAAGATCATCCATCTCTCCGGTATTGCGGGATTTACACTGGCTCCGCATTGAGAGTCGGATTAAATTTAAGACATTGTGTCTTATTTTTAAAATCAACCAAGGGTCTGCCCCTCTTTATCTTAAGGAGATTGTCCATCCCTATGTCCCTTCCCGTCCTTTACGCTCAGCTACTTAGGGCAACTTGGTAACATCTAGTTGTAGACTATCTAGAATGGATGGTCGTTCTTTTGTGTTCCTTGGACCCAGACTATGGAATTCTCTTCCTTGTTCTATGAAGCAGGAACAGTGTTATCTCAGGTTCCGGCGAGACCCTAAGATCTGGCTCTTTTCTCAATAATGAGTCGTCAGGTTACTCAGTTACAGTACTCCATCTACCTGCGCCGGGAAACCCTGTTAGAGTAGCTGTGCGCAATATAAATTTAATAAATAAATAAATAAATAAAGGTCTCCCGCTCATATTCTCATTTATAGTTTGGCGCTCAAATATTACCTCAACTGTTCACTTGGGGGAAAAAAACGACCTAAAATGTTTGCCGACAACCATCTTGTTAAAGAAACTGTTGCTTGTGTTTGGATTTATGATGCTGACATTCCGAGTTGAAGTTTGGTGTTCAAAATGTATCCAAACGGTCATCTCGGGTAAAAAAATCTATCAGAAATGTTTGTTGACTACGTGTGTTAGTGGATCTCCGGCTCACATTGGGATTGATGATATTTGCATACGGATTTGTAGCTTGGCACTCAAAAATAACCTGAACAGTCCACTTGGGTAACAAATGTACCTGAAATGTTAAATTAACTGCCGCTCACATTGGGAAGATGCTGTTCACATTCCTGATAAGTTATTTCCCTGCATCTAGTATTACGATTTCTCTCGGAACAAAAGTTTTGTACGCGGCACGGCAAAATGTCTGTAATTAGGTGTAAAATTCTAAAATACCAAAATTATGCAAATTAAGCCAAAGTGAAAAAAATCACTCTAACTAAAAGACAAAGCTGAGTTTTATTAAAGAATCTTAGATTGCCCAATTCTACTACCTGCCTTCCCTCTAATGCCCCTAACTTTCTTTGATTTGCACTTAAATAACAATCTAACTCAAAAAAGTGGTGCAAACAGCTCATTTATTTTCTCAAAAATTTCCATTCCTAGGTTAACAGTGCCTTCCACACCAGCCCAAAAGGAGCCTGACATGACATGGAGCCAAGAAAATTGGGTTAATCTGAAAAGGCCTCAGTAGAAATATGTAGTCCAGCTCTGGGTTGCAAGGATCATATCAGATCCTACTCACCACAAAACCCCTCTGGAGTGCCATGGACTGCCTACCTGGATCCAGGCATCAGACTCCCAAGTAGACCTGTGAATTGAGAGACGCGGAACCTGCAGTCTTAAGCACTCCTGCACCTGCAATCCCTAGAGCTCCTGCCCCTGCTGTCCAAGGCAAGACAGTGTTTGATCTATGAAGTGTTCCTGACCCTGTACCTGCCTCTAATAATAATAATAATAATAAAAATATTTATAAAGCGCCTGGCTGCACAAGACTGTGTGTCCCCGCGCTAACTGCTTACAATTCATAAACTGAGGAAGATGAAACCTGAGGGAGTAAGGACAGCAATTATTTAGGGAATAGAAGAGTTTTCAGTTTGGCCCTGAATAGTGTTTCGGAGGGTTCCATCCGAAGAGGAAGTGGAAGGGCGTTCCAATATTTAGTGGCCAAGAAACGGAAGGATTTACCTCCCATTCTGGCTCTCATAATGCGAGGGAGTTTGAATTGCATCATTCCTGAAGATCTTAAGTCTCTTAACGGACGATGGATGGTCAAAAGGCTTCTGAGGTAGATGGGGCCTTTATTATGAGCTATACCATGGGCATAGCAGAGGCTTTTGAATCTAATTCTTTCCTTGACAGGAAGCCAATGTAGCTTGGTTAAGGCTGCTTTGGTAGATGTTCTTCTCGAAAGGCCTAACACCATTCGAGCCGCTGCATTTTGAATGCATTGTAGCTGGTGTAGGCCTTTTTGATTAAGACCTATCAAGAGAGCATTTCAGTAGTCCAGGTGGGGAGTTATGAGAGCATGGACTAATGCTTTTCTAACTTTGGTGGGAATGAGGTCAATAATTTTTCGAAGAACCTTTAGTGTGCCGAAGCATATTCCTGTAGTTTTATTAACTTGGGATTTGCCAGAAAGATCCGAGTCTAGCATGATCCCTAGGTTTCTTACCGATTTTACGGGACTGGGTAGTTCTCCCAGTTCACTAGGCCACCATGCGTGAGACCATATGGAGGTTTCCTTCCCTACCACCAGCACCTCTGTCTTGTCGCCATTTAAACGGAGACAATTGTTGTCCATCCAGGTGGCTACAGCCGCCATACAGTTGGAAAAGTTGGCGGCATAGTCTTTACTGTCCGGTGTTAATTTGAACATTAATTGAGTATCGTCAGCGTAGCTGACAATACCCACCCCAAAATTCTCTACAACGTGTGCCAGGGGTTCCATATAGATGTTGAATAAAGTAGGGCTCAAACTGGAGCCCTGTGGAACCCCATGGTTCACGCTGCGAGGAGATGATTTAAAGGGTGGGCAATACAGCTGGAACGATCTATCAGTAAGGAAGGATTTCATCCAGGCAAGAGCAGATCCTGTCACACCTAAATCTGAGAGGCGAGACAACAGCGTGGAATGCAGCACGGTGTCAAATGCCGCGCTAAGATCGAGCATGACCAACGCTGCCGTCTCGCCTTCGTCCACCATCTTACGGATGTATTCTGAGGAATACAGGACTGCGGATTCGGTGGAATAACCTGGTCTAAATCCCGATTGGGATGGATGGAGTAATGTTTCTCCCTCCAAAAATGCCATGAGTTGTTTATTAACTATTTTTTCAATAATTTTGGCACAGTACGGGAGAAGGGAGATAGGTCTCAGGTTTTGAAGCTGAGAAATGGAGATATTCGGTTTTTTCTTTAAAAACCACTCTGAGACCACTGTTCTCCTGCATCTTTGGCTCAGGTTTCCACTGCTCCTGCCACCCCATTTGTTTAAAAGCTTCTAACTACCTCATCCCTCTGTGGGTCTGGTTGGCCCTCATTGTTTGCAAATTTTGGGGTGGCACAAACAGTATTTGAAAGTTTCATCATGCTTGGGATGCATCCACTTGTCCATGGATTCCAACAGAGGGATTTCCATGATCCTAGTTGAATTTGATTAGAATCAGCAATGTGGTCATTTGCATGTGATGGGCACTAAAGATCTGAATACGACTACTATATCACCTGTCTTCCAATTACTGATACAGCTATACCCTTGCACGGGTAATGCATCATGCAGCTTGCTGTTCATCTTGCAGCAGCTACCCAAGGACTAGTCTGCGACGTCGAAACAGAAATGTGTTTTCATGGCTAATAGTAAATGTGACTACTCTATGTACAAAAGCACCGATCCAACCCATTATCCTGTCTTTACTCTGCTGAACCTTACTTGAAAATTCTACCCTTCTGGAACCCTATTGGGCTGCAGTGGGGCTGCTGAAAGGTCTGGAAAATATTATGTGTATGGGAACAGAACATATATGTAGCTGTCCAAGAAATGGTCTGGATCATGCTATTCTGATCAACCTGTGACAATTTTACACACAGACTCTGAACCATTTACCAACTATTAGGGGCATATTATCAAGGGGGTTTATCTCTGCTTTTTTGGCTTTAAAAGCCAAGAAAGCAGAGATAAAATTATCTCCCTATTACCAAGCTGTCGCTAGCACCAGTTAGCGACAGCTAATAGGAGATAGCGACCATCTTGGGCCCCGCTTTGCATGTCAGTGATATTTATCACTAATGACATGCAAAGTGGGCGTGCCAAGATGTTAGCGACTGGAAACAGTCGCTAACATCGCTATCTCCTATTACCAACTTTTGGAGATATTCGCGCTAAGCGCGAATATCTCCAAAAGCTAACACCTGCCCTGAGCAGTTCTTAGCCATGTTAACCAATGGGAGGTGGATACCATGGCTAAGAGCATTTGCCCGATAATGCATGAATATCGCTGACTTTTCAGCGATATTCATGCATTGCGGCCGTTTTTTATCGCATTTGCGATAAACCTTGCTAATAGCCAGGTTTATCTGCGATAAAAATCGCCGATTTGCGGCGATAATTTTTGTCTCTAAACAAGTTAGAGACAAAAATTATCTCTATTGGTTGGTAATATGCCCCTAAGTTTTTTCAATACAATACAAAGTATGTTTTTCAAAATAGTTGTTCCCTATCTAAAAATCACTTATCACACATTCAGGCCTTAGGAACATGGGGGCATATTATCAAGGGGCTTTATCTCCGCTTTTTTGGCTTTAAAAGCCAAGAAAGCGGAGATAAAATTATCTCCCTATTACCAAGCTGTCGCTAACACCAGTTAGCGACAGCTAATAGGAGATAGCGACCATCATGGGCCCCACTTTGCATGTCAGTGATATTTATCACTAATGACATGCAAAGTGGGTGTGCCAAGATGTTAGCGACTGAAAACAGTCGCTAACATCGCTATCTCCTATTACCAACTTTTGGAGATATTCGCGCTAAGCGCGAATATCTCCAAAAGCTAACACTTGCCCAGGAGCAGTTCTTAGCCATGTTATCCAATGGGAGGTGGATAACATGGCTAAGAGCATTTGCTCGATAATGCATGAATATCGCTGACTTTTCAGCGATATTCATGCATTGCGGCCGTTTTTTATCGCATTTGCGATAAACCTTGCTAATAGCAAGGTTTATCTGCGATAAAAATCGCCGATTTGCGGCGATAATGTTTGTCTCTAAATAAGTTAGAGACAAAAATTATCTCTATTGGTTGGTAATATGCCCCATGGCCTTTCTTAAAATGACTTTGATGAAATGTGTATGCACTCTGTGGAAAATGGGGATACTGGTGACACCGTTGTTGGTACAACACATGCAAAACATTTGAAAAGGGCACAGTTGGCTCCAAAAACACACACAGAAATAAATCTGTTAGCAGTTAACAATAGGCTGACGAATAGAATAAAAGCAGAGACCATGAGAGTCTCAGTGGATGGCAGAGTGATGTACTTGGACTTCAGACTTTTGCAACATTGTAGCACATCAGTCAGTTTATAGTTCTCTTCTGTAATGAGTGTACATAATCCGTCAGTGCTATCCTTTCATCAATCCATCCATCTGTTTTTGTAAAAAAGATCCAGATTTTCACAGCAGCCAGGGAACACATATTTAAACTTGGCTTTGGTAGTTGTGCCAACTACAACTTTGGCAGCCGCATGATTTTCTAGCTGAACTGTTCCCTACAGTGGCTTCCAAACAAAATATCAGCTTCCCTTCTCTTGTCTCGAGTGAAACACAGAGGCTTTAATACCACTCTGTTAACACTGATGGAAGTAATTATTCCGTGTCTAGGGGACAGTGAATTATTGTATGGTGCAATGGTACAGAGATACAATGTGTATGATTTTCCAAAGGTCACCCAGTGCCTTTCACTAACTCTGAAAATAAAATACCAGCAGAAAGATACCGGTGACTCCATTCATTGGTCAATATATGACATGGTTGATTTTTTGTGGGTGACTGGTAAACAAATCTCATTGTGTTATTTAATGAGCACCAGGAAAATTACCTATACACATGATGTATGATTTATATAAGCATTATAATTCATATATTTGTCCAGCTTTGATTTAGAGCCTGATTTGGAGTTTGCTGGCTGGTTACTCTGTCACAAACGTGACAGATATCTCGGATTGTCGATGAACGCGAGACAAAGTTCTGTCAATACTTTATGCAGCTCAGGAACACAGGTTTTTTTCGTTTGCAAATGACCCAATTCGCAAAATCGGGCAGCTTCCAATCATAAGAATGCTTTTTCATATGTACCAATCCAAAACTCCGCTTTTTGCAAATCTTAGTTTTGTTCGGTTGGCTATTGCAACTTGCAATTTGGAAGGGATGTGTTGAGGGCGCTCCTTCCGAACTGCGAGTCACACTGGTATGTACAAATGTTTTGTGACCGAAATGTGGTCGCACAAACGCGGATGGGGTCCTAATTAAGAGGCAGCGGTGGTCCCACAGACTACTGCCTACTCTTAAAGAATGACGCAGAAACGCTTCTTTTTTTTGTTGTATGAAATGCATCCCAATTTCCTTTAAGGAAAAAGGGGATGACAAGTTTTTTAAGAGTGCTTGATTTAAAAGCAATAACAGACATCGTGGTCTGCTGACCCCCGCAGGCTTCTATCGCTGTGATTTTTGCAATTCATAATAGGTTGCAAACTGAGACCTACGTCATTTATATTCTTGAGTTAGTTTTTGCGTTTTCGAAATAGCGAATCACAAAAATGTGCAATTTTGTCATCACAAACAGTAACCCCCAGATCCATCATTGTCCTCTTTTGGGAGTCCTCAATAGCGATCATTAAGGAATCGCTATTAAAGACTAGCAAAACGGGATGCCTGTAGAAATCGCAATTTATTTGGAAGAGGTGTGGCGCCGCGGCCAGGGCGACTGACGCTGGAATCTGGGGATCACGGTTCGATCCCCGGCTCCGGCGGCAGGTTGGCCCAGCACCATGTGACTCTGGGCAATAGCTTGCTTAATCTTCCCGACGGCCCCCAGCGCCTAGAGACCCTAACGGGTGATTGTGCGCTTTACAAGTGTGGATTATTATTATTTTGCGATTTCTACTGCTTCCTTATTTGCGATTCGCTAATTGCGAATCGCAAATAAGGAATGGCTTTCCCATTCATTCCTATGGTCCTCAAGGCCCATAGGAATGAATGGGGAGTCATTCCTTATTTGCGATTAGCAATTAGCGAATCGCAAATAAGGAAGCGATTTCAAGGGTGTCAGGGTGTCCAAAGGACACCCTGTAGCACCCCTGAAATGGAAATGTACACTGGTGTTGCGCACACACATGTCCAAAGGACATGTGTGTGTGTAACATACAACTTAGAAAAATGCACTAAAGTGCATTTTTCTAAGTTTTCGCTATTTACCACGAAGTTACACTTCGCGGTAAATAGCGGCCCCATATTGCAAAATTGCAATTATAAAAAGATTCATGAATAGCATTCAAAGAATCTCTAATTGAGATTCCTTAAATGCGATTCTTCGCAATATAGTGATTTCTAGTATAGCGATTTTTGCATTTGGGATGATGAATCCCAAATGCAAAAATAGCGCTCGCAAAGGGCCAGATTCTCAGAATCTGGCCCTTTGCGAGCCGATATCAGTACGATGAATCTGGCCATAAGCTTCGTACATCTGGCCCATTGATATTTTCATTATAAAGAAGGCTCAGCAGTGTATTGAAACAGTTTAGGGATTTTCTTTTTTGTTGCCATTTTTTCAAAAACAGTACTTCTGAGTTGTATTCTAGAGGTATAAATATAATAATTATATGAACCCGTGAAAAAGGCTGTATAATTGAACAAGCTGCTTTGCTTAAATTCAACTGGCTTTGTTAAATACTCACTCCGTTGGTGGTGCTAATGACAGATACATGGTGGGCTGCACCAGCTCTTAGTATGGGATATTGCACAACCAAAGTCAAAACGACTATAATTTACAGCGACCCAAATAGGATATAAGTAAAGTAATATTTTACAACATCGGGGACCAAACAATATGGTGGTTATCTAAATATTAAAGGCCATGAACTGGGAATGCTACCATTTCACATTAATTTATTTTTCCTATGGCAAATCACATTAACCCATAAAACATGTTCAACTTGTAGTAGTCAGTTCAATGTGAAACTAGACCAAAAGTCAATCTATGCAAGTCAGATCTTTGACCAATTTCAAGAATAAGTTCCTCCCCATGCTTAATGGTAATTCCCACTGACGTTTGTCATTCATAGGTCTATCACACTCTTAGCCCTGGGGAAAACGATTACCTTTGAGATTACTTTTAATGGGTGTGCAAGCTCAGGGCTGAAGTATTTGTATAAACAAGCTTACATCAGTTGATGTGGGGCGAGCAGAAGTCTGTCTCACTTCATCTTCAAATTAGTCCCTGCTGCATGAGGAGCAGTCAAAACTGAGCCCTAAAACCCTCAGGTTACCAGATAGATCCATTTCAAGGGCCTGTCATCATCTAACCATAATCTGGGAGATACACTTTTTTTACCATTTAGAGTAGCTCACATTCCTATAATTCTGAGACACGTTTCATTATAGTTGCCAGTTACTGGAGGGGTGATAAATATTACTTTATTTGATTTGTAAAAATCTTAAAAGGGTGGATCATACCACCATGCAATGGACATCAACATCTTTGAATCAACGTAAAAACAACATAAAATGGCACAGTAAAATGACTCAGATCATTAACTACGTTGCACGAATATGCAACAAAACACACAGGTATGCCTCTGTGAAGGAGTTGCTGTCTCATTAAAACATCTGGACCAACAAATGAATACTGTGGCAGAGGATACAATGTACTTAGGAGGTGTATTTAACTAAGTATAACAGTCACATGGTCAAACTGATAAAGTGTATTTTCCCAGAAAATGGGGAGAAAATGTCTATTAAGAAAATAAGAAAGAGTCCAGATCGCCACAGCGGGACCATGAAGCCCTAATCATCTTTCATTGTTGTATTTTTTCTAGCTCTTGGGCAGCGAAAGCCAGGAATTTTATGGTTTTCCAGGAAAGTTGTATCGAAGACCCGCTGAGATATTTTATCACCACCGCCCTGCAGGTTCTGAACAGAAGCATCAGGCACACCCGCAGGGAGAGGAACAAAATTCGCTACGCATGACTCACCCGGAGAGGGGGCCGGATACCACCAGCAGCAAGGCCCCCCCACCTCTAACAACTTGAAGCCTGGGACACTGCAAACGCGGTGCTCCTTCCAGCCGGCAGGCCTCAGGAAGACGCGCACGCAACCCGGAAGCACCCGGGAGGAAACGCACCAGCCGCAAAGGGCGGGCTGGCCAGGCAGCTCACCAGCCAGGAACAGGCATGTCACCCAGAAAGCCCAGCAGGCCAGGGGACAGCCTAGAAAACCCAGCGCCTGCACAGCCAAGTAGCCGGGTGGGGGGAGGAGAGAAGAACGCCACTCAAGCCCAGCGGGAACAACACCAGCAACACCACGTCCATTGTGACGACAGACAGAAAAAAGAACAGGCAGGATACTGGGTAAGTACTGCTTATGTACTCCCAGTGGGAGGGGCAGTATTAGGTCCCAGCATGCCTCTGCTCTTTTTTTCTGTCGGGAGATGGTTATCTCCACATTGTCAATGAATGGGAGGAGGACATAAGCTACCTGGGGGTAATCTCACTGCACTGAGGACTGCAGGACAATACTTTCTCCGGCAAGAGGGTTAGTAAATTACTAGAAAAGGAGCCTGGGATATGGAGAGTTGGTCACTTTTTTTTCTACACCCTTTATTTCACTATATCACACCCTCTTCTTCATTCTCCCCCGCCCATTAACTCCTTTCTTCCTCTGTCACTCCACTCTGCACAATCTCAAGCGGGCTATAGTAAATATTGCTTATAGTGCACAAGCAGCTTCATGTTACTCACACTCTGTCGCTTCGGGAGGAGGAGGCACACTGATTAAAAACTCATGTGCCACTACTGCCAGGCTGGGTAATCCATAGCTTCAGCTGCAGTCTGCCAGCCCATGTGGACCTGGCATACAAACAACGAGGGCAAGGGTATGGCAAGGGTAGTGAGGAGGCAAGATCAGTGAGAGTGTAAAGGAAATGTAAAACAGAGAACTATGGAAAAAGAGTCAAAGAGAATAATAGTGGCACTGTAGAAAACCCAATAAGGAGAAGGGGTGGTCAGGCACTGCCCTACCTGAATATTGTGCTGGGGTTACATGGTTGAGGGATAGTGAGTGGAAGAAAGTGTGAACGCAAGAGGGTGTGAAAATAATTGGGGGGCACTACCAACCAGAATATAAGATCCTTAAGTATTGCCCGGCGGTGTCGCCTCTTGAACCCACAAAGAAGTTAAACTATTGAAGAGGCAGGCGCTGGAGACTGGAAGGCAGGAAACAAGGTTTTTATTCTCTCCGGAGGAGAACACAACGAAACGGACAGAAGGTATCGTTCTGAGGTGCTCTAACTGCATCCCTGAGGCCTGGCCTCTTATACACACGATTATCTGTTTATTGCATGTAATACATTCTCGTCGATACTTTGATGTACGGAAAGACATCCTCAGAATCCCCCCCCTTCCCAGCCCGTTCCCACGCAAGGTTACAGTGGAAGTCCCCGCCCCGTTCACAACAGGTGATGATCATCGCGCAGCTGGATATTCCGCCGATTCACGGAGTGTGTGGGGTTCGATCGGATCTCGTGGGGTGGGGGGGGGCTTTGATCATCTCGGGGGTCCTTTGAGGAGGGAAGCTTTCTATTGTACGGGGAGGGGCAAGGGATTGGTATCGGCAGAGCTGGGTGTCGGCCTGGGAACGGGGAAGGCAAACGGGCACACGGGAAAAAGGGGTTTGCATCAAAGGGCCGGGGATCGTAAATGGGAAGAAGGGAGGTGTTGCGCTGGGAACAAGACGAGGGCCTGGGGCAGGGCAGCGCCGAAGAGGGGTTTTATGATTCGCGGCAGGTGCAGGCAGGGGGGTTGTCAGCGAAGCTAGGAGGGAGAGAGAGAGGCGCGCTGGCTCTCGGCGAGAGCAGGGAAGCCATGGTGCCCAAAATGGCGGCTGTTTTACGCGCACAAAAGGTTTAAGGAGAGCAAGAGGGCGCCGATAATGTTGACGGTTTCAGCCCAACTTTCAACAGTCCCCCCTTTTCAACATATCTAGCCACCTTGCTTTACTCAATGTCAATTTTCATCAAATTCCTAACTTCGGTATCATACAATGCTCTCATATGTTCGCTTCCAATGTCCACAGTTTTGGGAAAAATACAACTCGCACATAAAGAACATATAGGTGGCAAACATTGAATTCCTAAGCATAGGCCACATATTATAACTACGGGAATCAGGATAATGGTGAGCAGTCTCCAGCCCCAGCTTTTGACGGTGTCCCAGAACCAACCACCAAGCGACCATTCTTCTTGCTCTTGGTGAACTTCCGAAGAGAGTCTGTGAAGATGTTCGATGGCTTTGTACACTGAGGGTGAGTTGTCCGGTATGTATGTACAACAGCTGGACCCAATAATGCGGCATGCTCCTCCACGGTCCGCCAGAACCACATCTAGAACGAGGCGGTTCTGAAGAGCCACCAAACGGACCGCTTGGAGTTCGGCAGTGTTGTTGGCAAAGATGCCCGCTGTGATGTTCATGGTTGTCTCGACTGCCTGAGTCAAATGTCGGATGGCACGGCTGTTTGCCATCGGGCCCCAGAGGGGGACGAGTCCTTTCATAGCATCGAGGAACTGCGCCCCTGTTGAGTCGGCTTGCTCAACGTCTTTGGCTCGTTTTTGCCTGTGGTGATTCGCTGGGGCCACATAAGTTGGAGGAAGGACGAAGGAGATGTAGCAAGTGCCCCCCCAACCTTTGGGGAGCCAGGTGTAGGCCTTCGTGCCGCAGATGAAATACATGTTTGGGGATGACACAAAGGAAGGTGGATCCGTGGAATCCAGAGTGCTGGTAAAGCGGCAAGCGCTGCGACCCACCAGCTGTGTCCCAAGTCCTTCTACACACATGTGGCCTGTGACGTTGATGACCGACAGGGCCACAGTCAGAGTGGCAGCCGTTCGTTTCCGCAGATAGGAGAAGGTGGGTCTGGTTGGATTGTTGAACACCTGCATTTCGATTCGTTCTTTGGCCGGGATGTCCATTTGGATCGAGTCGCTGGGGGTCAGCGGGCAGAAGTGTGTCTTTGTCTTGTTTCGCCCGGCCCCATGAGAAGAATGTGCTGCAGTTCTGCTGGAGGTAGCATTGCCCGTATAGCTCTCTTGCAGGAGGATCAGCCAGGCAAGGCAGGAGCCGTGGACGGAGAAGGGTGAAGGGATGAATGGTATTGAATGTCCAGTGGCATGGGGTAGCAACCCACAGATCCAGCAGTTGGTGGTGTTGGTGGCAAGATTGTGCTGGTGAAGTAGCTGCACGAAAGAGTTGTTCCAAAACTCCTTTCGCCTCTCTCTTAGTTGAGGAGAGAGCGAAATTAGATGATGTTCCTTCATGGTGGTAGGCTGAGCAGTGGTTAGGAATGTTTCGTGAGCAGGTGCGTGTTCTTCCATAATCCAGAGCGTAGTCATGAGGAGAAAACAGAGGAGGATTACGATGAAGAGTGCAATTGTCTTTGAGCTATGGAGTCTGTCTATTCTCGGATTTCTGTAGTGGGTATTTCCTGCTGTCTCCGTCGGCTTCTTATTTGGCGCTTCCATCATCTTCTTATCTGGCGCTTCCATCATCTTCGTCTTCAAGGTGCTCGGTAGTGGGCAGGACCACAGACTTAGTTTTAGCTTCTCTCCAGGTAACCCTTGGTAGTTTGGGTCACCGTTCTGAGATCCTTTAACCTAGTCCGTGGCCTACTTAGCCGAAGCTCCCTCCTTTCGACGCAGGAAATACCCTTCTCGAGATGGCACAGTGGGGTCAGGATGTTTTGAAAGTTCAAGTGTCTCAGTATCAGGGTAGCAGTTCAACGATGGTCGGTCCTGGTTCAGGAGCTCTTCTTGGGTGTTGACGGTGTCTGTCGTGGCCAGGGCTGGAGAGACCTTTTTGCAGTGATGAGCGTGCAGCCAGTGTTTCTTCCCCTCCACTCGAAGTGCGGTCCGAGTGGTGATCAGCACTTGCCAGGGGCCCGTCCACCGGGGTTCCAAACTCTTTGATCGCTGAAAATTTCGGATCAGCACGAAGTCCCCCGGCTGGATGGCGTGACCCGGACCCCTGGAAGCATCAGGGATGGCCTGCTGCACCTGCTGATGAAGGACAGACAAAGTTTCAGTCAATTTGTACAGATAATCAGACATTAGGACATCCGGAACGTCATGAATGGAAGTTGGTTTCGGGGCAGACCAGACGCTCATGGGTCGACCGAAGACAACTTCATAGGGGGTTAAGTGATGTCGGGTGGGGGTAGAGCGCATCGATAGTAATGCCAATGGGAGGGCGTCTGGCCATTTCAGGCCCGTCGTAGCCACTATTTTGGCCAGTTTAAGCTTTAGTGTGGCATTGTGTCGTTCGACGAGCCCAGCAGATTGAGGGTGGAAGACTGCGTGGAATTTCTGTTTAATACCCAGCCCATTTAGGATGAGCTGGATAACTTTGGCTACAAAGTGGGGGCCATTATCACTCCATAAAACACGACAGAGGCCATAACGGGGGAAAAACTCCTTTAACAGAACCTTTGCAGTGGCCATAGCGGTGTTGTCACGGGTTGGATATGCTTCCACCCACTTGCTAAATGCGCACACCACGACGAGTACATATTTCAGGCCTTGGCATCTGTCTAGCTGGATGTAGTCCATCTGCAGGACTTCAAATGGGTGGTTTGGGACCCCAAATCCCCCCCGGGGTACTACAGTTCCTTTCCCGGGGTTGTGTTGTAGGCATATTAAGCATTGTTGGACCAGGCGTTTGGCGGAATCTGGGATCTTGTCATTGTGCCAAACCCTGGAGACAAGTTCGATCATGGGGGCTGATCCTATGTGGGCAGGGGAGTGTGCCATGGTTAATATGGGAATCAAGTACGAATCAGGTAGCAACCATCTGTTCGTGTCTTTTGTCCGCCAGCAGCCTTCATCGTCTTTCAATCCCACCCGTGTCCATTCAGTCAATTCGTGTTGTGTGCTAGTCGTTTGTATGTCTCTAATTGTGTCCTTGGCGTCAGTCCAGTTTTCTGCTTGTGACCTGGTCACGTACATATGTGTTGTCGTTCTATTTTCAGCTGTCGTTCGGGCGGTGATGTCGGCTAGTGCATTTCCCTGTCCAATAATGTCTGTCACTTTCTTGTGTGCCTGGCATTTGATAACGGCAAGTTTGTTGGGGAGGAGGACAGCTTCGATTAAGGCGGAGACTAAATCCCCGTGCAAAATGGGTGTGCCGTGTGAGGTCAAGTATCCTCTCTCCCTCCAGAGGAGCCCAAAATGGTGAACCACCCCGAAGGCATACTGGCTGTCGGTGTAAATGTTCGCTGTGGTTCCTGTTGCCAGGATGCAGGCTCGCGTCAAAGCAATCAGTTCCGCTGCCTGGGCAGATCGCTGGGTGATGCGGGCTGTTTCTACTACAGTTCGAGCCGTGGTGACTGCATAGGCAGCGGAAGTGGTACCATCGGAGAGTTTGATGCAAGAACCGTCCACCCACAACTCCCCGTCGGGGTCAGGGAAAGCTGTGTCTCTGAGATCGACCCTACTCCTGGTCTGTTCGTCCGTAAGAGTCACGCAGTCATGTACGGGGTGCACATTGGGATCGTTCTCTGGCAAGGGTAACAGAGTTGCTGGGTTCAGTGTGGTGCATCTTTTCAGGGTGATATGGGGGGCAAGCAAGGTCAGTTCGTATCCAGTCAGTCGTGCACTCGTCAGATGTTGCGTCTTGGTTTGGTTCAGGAGGGTGTCGACTGCATGGGGTACCAGTACCGTGAGGGAATTCGAGAGTACAATCCCCTCACTCTGTCGGATAGAGACTGCAGCAGCAGCTACAGCTCGAAGGCAGGCAGGCAAGGCTCTGGCGACAGGGTCAAGAGTGGCAGAGAAGTAAGCGCACGGTCGTTGCTTAGGGCCGATGGCCTGGGTCAGGACAGATAAAGCGCACCCCTCCCTTTCGTGAGTGTAAAGGGAGAAGGGCTTTTTGTAATCAGGGGTACCCAGGACAGGGGCTGAGCAAAGGGCATCTCGCAGTTCTGTGAAGGAAGTTTGACACTCAGGAGTCCAAGGGAGTGGGAAAGGGACGTCTTTGTTTAGCAGAGAAAGCAGTGGTTTTACAACGAGGCTGAAGTTTGGTAACCATTGTCGGCAGAAGGAGGTGAGGCCTAATAGGGAGCGAACCTGCTTCTGGGTTTTAGGGACAGGGGTATCTAGAATGGTTTGGATTCGATCAGGGGTGAGTTTTCTTCCATCTTTGGACAAAAGGTGGCCTAGGTAAGTGACCTGGGGTAGGCAGAATTGCAACTTCTTCTTGGAGACCTTGTGGCCATTTTCCGCAAGGAAGTGCAAGAGTTGAATGGTGGCGGTAACCGCTAGAGGGGTGGTGTCGGCTGCCAAAAGGATGTCATCGACATATTGTACCAACACCACCCCGTCGGGTAACTGGACTTGGTCTAGTTGTCTTTTGAGGGCCTGGCTGTAGATGCTAGGGCTTTCCGTGTAGCCTTGAGGCGCTCGGCAAAACCTATATGAGCGGGCTTTTAGGGTAAAGCCGAAGAGATATCGGCTGTCTGGGTGGATGGGGATGGAGAAGAATGCGTTCTTGAGGTCGATGACGGAAAAGGTGGTGGCAGTGGATGGAATCAAGGTCAGGATGGTGGTGATGTCTGAGACCACAGGGTACTGGGGTACCACCACTTTGTTGATCTCTCGGAGGTCGATGATGAAACGGTATGCTTTCTCATCTCCCTCTCCCTGCTTCTTGATAATGGGCAAGATAGGGCTGTTGCAAACGTTGCTAACCACTTCCTCTACCACTCCTGCGTCTATCAGTGACTGGATAATCATTACCAATGCCTTCTCGCCCTCTGGCGATATCCGATATTGTGGGAGTTTTGGGAGTGTTGCGTCTGGTCGGACAGTAATGTGCACTGGGTCAATTAACATACGCCCTACGTCCGAATCCGCTTTGGCCCACAGATACGGAGGTAGAGTGTCAAGCAGGGACGCGTCAACGTCGGTGATGGAAAACATGTGTCGGGGGGAACAATGTCTAAGCAGAACGGGGTTGTCGTAAAGAAACACTCGAACTCCATCTTGAGAACACCTAATCGTCGCTCGGAAGTGTTTCAGTAAGTCAAGTCCCATAATGGCGTCAGGGCTATTGGAGGAAAGCAAGAACGTGGTGTCGGTGGTGTTGTTTTCTACGTCAAAGAGAATCGGGGCAGACAAAGGGTTGGTGGAGGGCGTTCCATCGAAACCTGTCGATGTTATGAGTGAGCCAGACAAGGGTGCCCTTGGAATCAGTCGTTTAGATAACGCACTACGTGTTGCGCCAGTGTCCACCAGAAATGGAGACTTGGTACCCAGGACCTTAGCAGTGACATAAGGGCCCTGCTGGTCAACATAGAGCTCGACTGGATCCCTCCCTCTCCCTTGGCTGTCCTATGCGAAGGTGTGAGTGTCGTCATAGTCAGATTGTTGATATTGGTTCTGCCGGGGTCGATCGAACGTATTTGGTCTGCTTGATCTGTCATTAGTCGCGTCATTTGGGGGCCCTCGTTGTTGTCCCTTAGGTCTCGGTCCGTTTGCTACATCCCTGGGGTCTTTGTTTCTGATCATTTCCAGAAGAACTGGGCACTGGGATTTCCAATGGCCAGTCCCTTTGCAGAAAGCGCACTGGTCTTCTCTAAGGTCTGTGCGTCCACTGTAGGAAGTCAGAGTGCGGTCCTGGGGAAATGTAGTCTTAGGGACGTTTGTCTGGTAGTTTCCCCGGTATTGGTCTCGTCCTATAGTCACCCCTTGCAGTTTGGCAATCATCACCCTCTCTTTTAAGTCCTTCTTCTTTTTCTCTGTCGCCCTATCGTTTTCATTTTTCTGATGCTCATAATATTGGGCCATTTGGAGAATCGCTGTAGGTTTGGAGGCTGCCCAACTACTCTCGCTGGCCTGTAGTTTCTGGGAGATTTCCGATGATAGGCCCTTAACATAATTCTGGACAAACAGATGGTGTCCGGTTGCAGTGGTCATGTCCTGGCCGCTGTAATCGGAGAACACCGTTTCAAACCGGGAGAAGTATTCCGATACATCCTCCTGGGGTTTTTGGCGACAGGCTGTTACTATCGACCAGTCCACTTTCTTTTCTGGGATTAGGGTTTTTAATTTCTCTACGATTTTATCTGGGAGGTCTAGAATGGATTTCAACGGCTTTTGTCCTGGTCCCCGTTGTTTGTCCAGGTCATCGAGTTGTGACCAGGTATGTCCAAACAGCTCAAGGTGGTCGACTTTCCGGATTTGCTTCCACACATCAGCTGGTAGACATAACCCGAAGAACAAGTCGATGTCAGCCAGGGTCATAATCGTTGAACCCAGGGCTGTACCCAATTCAGTATAGAAGGCAGTGGGGTTTTTACGTAGGTCGGGTAGAGATTTCCGGAATGTCAGTATCTCTTGTCGGTCCCATGGCTGGTAGACCCAGTTGTACACTACCCTTCCCTTCGCATCTTGGTTGTTTGCATCATCGTGAGTCCCTGTACCCCGAGGAGGAACCCAGTAAGGGGCAGCCTCACGTATCGGCATCATGGTGTTAGATTGCTCGGTTGGTGGTTCGGTCACTACGGAGGCTGCGGATTTTGCTCCCGGCTTTCGTTCAGTGAGGTGACGGAAAACCTCAAGCGTACGCGTAAGGAGGTCCGACACATCACACTCGCCCTCATCCCCGATATCGACCTTCCGGTACAGAGTCCTTAGGCTCTCGGGACCTTTGTCTCGATATCGGTCCTCGTATGCATTCAAGACATGATAACACAGTCGTACGGTAAAATGTCGTCTGTGACTCCCTGTATACGAGCTGAACATATCTGTGATGTACTCTTCATCATCCTTCCTTTCTACCAGTGTCCTTGCTATTTTGTCGATCCCCGCTCGCTCATCTTTGTCTAGTCTGTTTGTTCTTGCAGGGCCAGCCCCTCGAGTCTCATGGTCGTCTAACGTTGTTGTTGATGTGGGTTTTAATACAAGGGGTTCGGCTGGCACAGAGGCCATTGGGGCCGACGCGGTGGCGGTACCTTCGTTTGTACCTGGGGGTGGCGCGTGCTGCGCCAAGGGTTGAGAAGGGGCATATGGAGGGGGCATGTAGATGATAGGAGGACCTAACAGCAGGTCCTCATTGGCTTGTCGTTTCGAGGGTAAATCAGGGTAGAGCATGGAGGGGGTTCTAACCGGACACTGGCTTGGCGTTTCCATTTCTAGTTTCTGTTTAGCTTTCTCTCTTTCCTTTATCTCTTTTTTTAGTTTCTGAGCAGCTAGGTGGGCTGCTTTTCGCAGCTCTTTTTCCAACCTACTCTCAGTTTTCTTTTTACGTTGTTCAGTTTCTTTTCGCCACATGCCGAAGCTGTCAAGCATAGTAGGTGTTGTCTTGTTTTTACCCAGGGCAGTTTCTAGCGTTTTTATTTTATCATCATCGAAGGATCCTATCAGGGGCCATTGACTTTCTTGACCCTTTTTTGTATATTTATGCCATAGTTTACTATAGGCTATAGCGGTCAATCCATGCTTCATGAACATGTCCTTATTAGGGGTGCCTTCCAGTGGGGCTGGATGGTCCATCTCTAATAGGCGGTCCGGGCTAAACAGGCTACTAATCAGTGGGGAGAAGACAGACATGACGGCTCGTAACGAGGGACTAAAAAGTCAGCACTGCCTATCTTATCACTAGGTGCAAAGACTGGACAGAATATTTCTATTCTACGTTGTTTGCAGGCAGTGAATACCTCATGGATCAAAATAACAAAAGACCAATAAATAACAATGGGGAGAATGAGCAGGTCCGCAAAGATCTGCGTTACCTACCCTTTTTACTATCTGCAAAAAGGGTGGTCTCTTCCCTGTTTGCAGACAGGGAATCTCCAGGAAACAATAGTTTTGCGAACAACAGTTCAGTTTCAAGTGATTATTGAGTGGGGGAGAAAAAATAAGCACGGCTGCTGCCCTACCTATCCTCCACTGCTTGCAAAGAGAGAGCCCGTTGTTTCTCCGTTTGCAGACAGTGAATCTCCAAATAAATAAAAAGAGCAATACTAGTATTTTTAAACAAACAAGCAATCAAGCGATCATTTCGCAACTTGTCGTGGTTACACGACCTTACCCGGACCGCATGGACAGTTTCCTGTCTTCCGAATCCAGCGCCCGATCGTCCTCTCTTCTTCGTTATCCTCGCGGCACTCCTGATGGTTCCCAGTCAGGACCGTAGATCACTCGAGAGAGGTCTGTTCGGAACCAGTGAAGTTCGGATGATCGGCTGTCAGACGAGGGTCTATCGGACAGACGCGTTCCCGATCGTTGCAGTCGTTCACTTTGTCGTCAGGACCTCTCCCACTGGATCCATGGGTCGCTGATGAGCCCCACGCTTGGGACGCCAATTGTGAAAATAATTGGGGGGCACTACCAACCAGAATATAAGATCCTTAAGTATTGCCCGGCGGTGTCGCCTCTTGAACCCACAAAGAAGTTAAACTATTGAAGAGGCAGGCACTGGAGACTGGAAGGCAGGAAACAAGGTTTTTATTCTCTCCGGAGGAGAACACAACGAAACGGACAGAAGGTATCGTTCTGAGATGCTCTAACTGCATCCCTGAGGCCTGGCCTCTTATACACACGATTATCTGTTTATTGCATGTAATACATTCTCGTCGATACTTTGATGTACGGAAAGACATCCTCAGAATCCCCCCCCTTCCCAGCCCGTTCCCACGCAAGGTTACAGTGGAAGTCCCCGCCCCGTTCACAACAGGTGATGATCATCGCGCAGCTGGATATTCCGCCGATTCACGGAGTGTGTGGGGTTCGATCGGATCTCGTGGGGTGGGGGGGGGCTTTGATCATCTCGGGGGTCCTTTGAGGAGGGAAGCTTTCTATTGTACGGGGAGGGGCAAGGGATTGGTATCGGCAGAGCTGGGTGTCGGCCTGGGAACGGGGAAGGCAAACGGGCACACGGGAAAAAGGGGTTTGCATCAAAGGGCCGGGGATCGTAAATGGGAAGAAGGGAGGTGTTGCGCTGGGAACAAGACGAGGGCCTGGGGCAGGGCAGCGCCGAAGAGGGGTTTTATGATTCGCGGCAGGTGCAGGCAGGGGGGTTGTCAGCGAAGCTAGGAGGGAGAGAGAGAGGCGCGCTGGCTCTCGGCGAGAGCAGGGAAGCCATGGTGCCCAAAATGGCGGCTGTTTTACGCGCACAAAAGGTTTAAGGAGAGCAAGAGGGCGCCGATAATGTTGACGGTTTCAGCCCAACTTTCAACAAGGGAGAGAGAGGGGAAAGAAAGACAATACAGCATTTATGAAACAACAAATGAATAAGTCGCAATATAGATTAATGCTGCTGCATTAGCACGGGACGAATTCACATAAATTATTTATTGTACAATTAGCATACTCTGGCTTTGGAAAACAGTCATGATTTACTATACTACGGCATTCACTCGCGCATCTCAAAGTAAAACATTTCTAACGTTATATTCAAATGCAGGCAGAACAGTAGAACAAAATACTTATTTCTCTACCAAACAAATATTTTCGAGGAGCCTGATTGTGCTTTGCAAACCTGAACCTTCTTCATATTGTGGAATTCAACTTACTCACCATCTCCTGAACCCACTGTTGAAACATGTTTGTCTCGGATGTCTTGAAATCGCACACGTGGACGTGCTTTGGAATTCTTTGCGACGTTATTATTGTTTGGTTGATTTATGCATGTTGAAAAACATGGTGAAGACCATCATTATAAATGTGGTCAAATTAATTTGCTGGCTGCTGACAATGCCTGCTTTTCCAAAAACCAAAATGTGGTTCCCAGATGAGTAACTTAAAGTTATATAGTTCATTCCCTTCTTGGGGAAAGCTCGGAAAGAAAGAGATTTCATGGAAATTGCATAAGAAGAAGGCAAATGGAGATCTTCGTATACGTATTTGCTTTATTTTGCATAGTGCTTTCTGTACACTTGCCTTCTACATTGGCAATCCTGCTATTTGTTTATTATTATATGAGGCAAACGCAAGGAGATGATGGACAGAGCACTGAAACATTTCAGACACTCACCCCCTGTCACAGATTTGGGTTGACACTCACCCCGTCACAGATCTGGGTTGAACCCATCATCGTTCTTTAGCTCACTTCGCTATCCCAGTTCAGACACAGCTATATGCAAATCAGTCTTGAACCTGTGCCTCATGGGAACAGTCCAACCCGTACTGCCAAGTCATGACTTTACCTGGACCGGAAACAAGCATCCTGGGACCTGTATCGGTCTAACATGCACACACTATAACATTTCGCTGTGAGACTCTTCTTCCCTGCTGTTACCTGTAGGACTGTGCCCACGCCTCGCGGTACCCGCTCCGCGGGTCCCGCTTCGACCGGACAGTACCCCTGAAGGTTTGGCCACGCAGGGTGTGAGACAGGGCTGCGAGCGCTGACCGGGACTCAGTCTTCCAAGAGTCCCGGTCTGGTAAAGGCCGAGTCAGCTGGCCCGCTCTCCCTGACCGCCCCGCCCCGCCCAACCTGCTCATAAGGAGATGTTCTGCTGCTTCAACGTGGGATTCGCTGTGAGACTCTTCTTCCCTGCTGTTACCTGTAGGACTGTGCCCACGCCTCGCGGTGCCAGCTCCGCGGGTCCCACTTCGACCGGACAGTACCCCTGAAGGTTTGGCCACGCAGGGTGTGAGACAGGGCTGCGAGCGCTGACCGGGACTCAGTCTCCCAAGAGTCCTGGTCTGGTAAAGACCGAGTCAGCTGGCCCGCTCTCCCTGACCGCCCCGCCCATTCTGCTCTTGACGCATATAAGATCCAGCTCAATACGCTGCGTGGGAGCGCGCGGGAGCGCCCGGGGCTAAGCCCGGGCAAAGGGCGGGCCCTCTGAGGCCCTCAGAGGCCTGAGGAGACTGGGCTGGGCCCATCCCTTAACATCTGTAGACCTGCTGTTCCCGCTACAAGTAAGTGTAATGGCCTTGCCGTTTGTAGAGGGAACACCTGGGAAGATGGGAAAACTACGCAATGGGTCACTGGACAACTATTTCCCTAAGGTTCTGTGTGACGGTGATAAGGAACTATCTATGGCTGAGCGAAGGGCGGAACGGCGACGCTCTGTCGAAAGTTTGAAAAATAGATCCCTCACTGACATTGTTCCTTTTACTACTGCCCAGGAGGGAGGTTCACCTGATATGTGTGGGGATATTGTTAGTCAAGTAGGTGTCCCTTTTTTGCTGCGAGATTGTACCCCCACCCTTTGTTTGCCCTCTGATCATATTGTTATTGTCTCTCCCACTCCTAGTCTTCGTTGTACTACTGTTACAACAAAGTCTAGGACGACGAAACCTAAGCAACTAGTGGTGGCCCAGATACATGGCCCACCACCAAGTAAAAGAAGGAGGAAATTAAGGGTAGGGCAAGGTAAAGTTAAAACTCCCCACTCTGATTTTGGCAAAGGGACAAAACCTACTTCCACACATGATAGGGCAAGAGTGGAGGTGCCAGTATTGCCATTACCCGGCGCACCACTATTAGAGGTTATATCGCCTGTTATGGACTCAAATGCTGTAGGTTCTGATATCATCATGGGGACCACAGTACCAAATACATTACCTCCCCCTCCAGTGTTAGGGAATTTGGAATTCTTACTGAGATCCCTGCTCCTACCAATTAACGAGAGTATTAAGAAAGTGGAAATCAGATTGACTCTTCTGGAGACTGCTGTGAACAGCATGGTCACCTTAACCAAAGCCCAGGGGAGCGGGGTGGTGCAACCCATAGTCTCAGCCAGACCACCCACCAATAATGCGCCTAATACCCCACTTGCTACACCCCAGCCGCCCAAACAGCCGCCCAAACAGAAACCACAGCCTCATGGTAGGGTTGAGCCTGGCTTCCAAAATCCACACCCTCAAAAACACAAAAACACCTCACTAGTAGGGACGGGTGGTGACCCCCAGAGGGTAGCGTCGAGGGCCCCCATACCAAACAAACGGGAGGAACAAGGGGAAGGAAGAAACACTAGAGGTCAAGTAAGTAAGGGGCCACAAGTGGAGATCCCCCCACAAGCAGTGCCCTTTGTGGTAGTTTTGACTGGGGTTCCACCGTTAGTAGAGAACAAGAAGGAGGGATATGCTCAACTGAAAAACAAAATAATTCATTGGTTGAGGACTTATAGGCCCATAGCACATAATATCGATGGAGATATAGTGCATGTTAGGCGGATTAACTGGCTGGGCAGTAGACGTAAAGACATTGAAGGGGACCTAGTAGTGGTTAACTTTAGAGACCCTCGGGCAGTAGACTATATTCTAAACTGGCCGACTGGAAATGGGGATAATTGCATCACCCCTCGGGACCTAACATACTTCTATCCGAGGTCAGCTGTCTTCCCCCTTAACCATCGAAATGAGTTTTACCCCTTCAGACCTAACCCCCCATTACTACATAGTAACATCTATCCTGCGTATGGGCAGTACCCCGTCCAGGCCGCTGATCAGTTTGGCTGGATTACAGTACCCCAGAGACATATATTGACTCATGATAGTAGGATGGAGCATTTGAGACCCTTCACCCCTTTGGACACTTGCAATAGGTTTTCGCAGCTATCCGGCATGGAAGACTGCGATTGATGTTTACAGCCTAAGGGGGAGAGAGGTGATCGATTAGGTGTGGAGGCCCCACGGTTAGTTGGTTGCGAAGTCACAAGTCAGGAGGCTACTCTTGTAGTTCAAAATGCGGTCAGCAGCAGGTCAACCGGGGCCCCCACGGAAGCTCTGAGTATGGATAATACTGTTGATTTCACTGTACCCTCCAACCCATCTATTTGTGTGGAGGATACTTGTATGATCAAGCCGGGTGGTGGGAGGGGGTGTAAGGGGGTCTCTGGCACAGTTAGTAAGGGCCGCCGAGTAATAAACCTGTTATCTTGGAATGTAGCAGGACTAAAAAGGAAGCTGGATATACCGGAATGGCATACATTCATCGAGAAGTTCGATGTTTGTCTGTTTCAAGAAACCTGGAGTCTGCTACCAATAAACAAATCGGGTTATACCACCTTTTCTTCTCCAGCAATATCTAGAGGGAAGGGCAGACCAGCGGGAGGTCTCACGATCTGGATAAAAATCGACCTGGACTGGGATATGTTCATCCATGACTCTGAGTGTAGTGATATATAAGCATGGGCGTAAAATCCGCTCCGCTCGCGGATTTTTCGGATTTTCGGCAAATCCGCAATCCGCGAACGCTCGCGAATTTGTCGAAAATCCGTGAATCCGCTCGCGGCGGATTTTTTGCTTGGTTGCGGCGCGCGGCGTGGTGCACGGCGTTCACTTTCCGTCATTTTAGCGTTTGCCGAGTTGTTTTTCTTTGCGAGTGACGCGCCATTTTAGATCTTGCTGCGTGTTCCCGCGGGAGTTTGTCGCCCGCGAATACGTACTCGCGGCTTGCCACCTTGCACAGCACACCTCGCGAGAGTTCGCAATTGCGAACATGTAGTTGCGGCGGAAAGGAACAATCTCGCACTTGCGAAATAGAGATTTTGCAATTTCGCACAAGAAAATCACCAGCAAACAGGATAAACCTTCAGAAAATTATGATTTTTATCAGAATCACTCCTCAGGTTGACATTTGCATGGCCTTTTTTTTTGCAAGGAGTCCATTTTGGGGGGGGGGGGAGGAAGGAAGTGCCCCACAGTCTCCAACTTCCTGTTCCTGTCCAGCAGGCTCCTCCCAGTGCTTTGTCCATCTCCTGGTCACTTTCATTTGGATCTGGAGCTGGAAGGATTACTTTTTGTGGGTGCTGCTGGATATTTGGATTTGAGGCCTTTTTGACTGTCTTTGGATCACTTTTGGATTAGAAATCAACTTTCACAAGTAAGTTTGTTTGGGGCATTACAGTTGCTGCAAGTACAATTTTGGAACTTTTTCAGAAAATTAAATAAATTATATTGTGGGTAGCCACAGTATCCAGTAGGACCAGGGTTGGTTATGGGTGCATGATACAACTGTTTTGTTGAATTTAAACACCATTGAGGCCATGGATGGGCTGGGATTGTGCAGATTTTATTGTTTTTTGTCGTTTTTTTGGGCCTGCTGGTGTGGCCCTTTGCCCAGGGGTGGTGAGTGTTGCATGGGCCTAGTCTTTCTGTGGGGTGTCTTCTTGAATTTAAACATAATTGAGGCCATGGATGGGCTGGGATTGTGCTTATTTTATTGTTTTTTGTCGTTTTTGGGGGGCTGCTGGTGTGGCCTTTTGCTTGCCCAGGGGTGGTGGTGGTGCATGGACTGAGTGTGCCTGTGGTGTTGTCTCACTCTCTTTGATGTAAACATCATGGATGGCATTGGATTGTGGTGATTTCTGGCTGTTTTTCTGTTTTTTGGGGGTGTACTGTTGATGTGGTCTGGCCATGTGGGTGGGGGTGGTGGCCATCTTGAGTGCTGGCTGGTACAGGCAACATGTGCTTGGGGTGTAAGGGGGCCATTTTGAGGAGAGGCAGTGTCTGAGGCCTGCACTTATTTTGCCTACTTTTCATCCCTTATGCCCAGGGGTAGTGAGTGTTGCATGGGCCTAGTGTTTCTGAGGGGTGTCTTCTTGAATTTAAACACCATTGAGGCCATGGATGGGCTGGGATTGTGCAGATTTTATTGTTTTTTGTCGTTTTTTTGGGCCTGCTGGCGTGGCCCTTTGCCCAGGGGTGGTGAGTGTTGCATGGGCCTAGTCTTTCTGTGGGGTGTCTTCTTGAATTTAAACACCATTGAGGCCATGGATGGGCTGGGATTGTGCAGATTTTATTGTTTTTTGTCGTTTTTTTGGGCCTGCTGGTGTGGCCCTTTGCCCAGGGGTGGTGAGTGTTGCATGGGCCTAGTCTTTCTGTGGGGTGTCTTCTTGAATTTAAACATAATTGAGGCCATGGATGGGCTGGGATTGTGCTTATTTTATTGTTTTTTGTCGTTTTTGGGGGGCTGCTGGTGTGGCCTTTTGCTTGCCCAGGGGTGGTGGTGGTGCATGGACTGAGTGTGCCTGTGGTGTTGTCTCACTCTCTTTGATGTAAACATCATGGATGGCATTGGATTGTGGTGATTTCTGGCTGTTTTTCTGTTTTTTGGGGGTGTACTGTTGATGTGGACTGGCCATGTGGGTGGTGGTGGTGGCCATCTTGAGTGCTGGCTGGTACAGGCAACATGTGCTTGGGGTGTAAGGGGGCCATTTTGAGGAGAGGCAGTGTCTGAGGCCTGCACTTATTTTGCCTACTTTTCATCCCTTATGCCCAGGGGTAGTGAGTGTTGCATGGGCCTAGTGTTTCTGAGGGGTGTCTTCTTGAATTTAAACACCATTGAGGCCATGGATGGGCTGGGATTGTGCAGATTTTATTGTTTTTTGTCGTTTTTTTGGGCCTGCTGGTGTGGCCCTTTGCCCAGGGGTGGTGAGTGTTGCATGGGCCTAGTCTTTCTGTGGGGTGTCTTCTTGAATTTAAACACCATTGAGGCCATGGATGGGCTGGGATTGTGCAGATTTTATTGTTTTTTGTCGTTTTTTTGGGCCTGCTGGTGTGGCCCTTTGCCCAGGGGTGGTGAGTGTTGCATGGGCCTAGTCTTTCTGTGGGGTGTCTTCTTGAATTTAAACATAATTGAGGCCATGGATGGGCTGGGATTGTGCTTATTTTATTGTTTTTTGTCGTTTTTGGGGGGCTGCTGGTGTGGCCTTTTGCTTGCCCAGGGGTGGTGGTGGTGCATGGACTGAGTGTGCCTGTGGTGTTGTCTCACTCTTTTTGATGTAAACATCATGGATGGCATTGGATTGTGGTGATTTCTGGCAGTTTTTCTGTTTTTTGGGGGTGTACTGTTGATGTGGACTGGCCATGTGGGTGGTGGTGGTGGCCATCTTGAGTGCTGGCTGGTACAGGCAACATGTGCTTGGGGTGTAAGGGGGCCATTTTGAGGAGAGGCAGTGTCTGAGGCCTGCACTTATTTTGCCTACTTTTCATCCCTTATGCCCAGGGGTAGTGAGTGTTGAATGGGCCTAGTGTTTCTGAGGGGTGTCTTCTTGAATTTAAACACCATTGAGGTCATGGATGGACTGGGAATGTGCAGATTTTATTGGTTTTTGTCGTTTTTTTGGGCCTGCTGGTGTGGCCCTTTGCCCAGGGGTGGTGAGTGTTGCATGGGCCTAGTCTTTCTGTGGGGTGTCTTCTTGAATTTAAACACCATTGAGGCCATGGATGGGCTGGGATTGTGCAGATTTTATTGTTTTTTGTCGTTTTTTTGGGCCTGCTGGTGTGGCCCTTTGCCCAGGGGTGGTGAGTGTTGCATGGGCCTAGTCTTTCTGTGGGGTGTCTTCTTGAATTTAAACATAATTGAGGCCATGGATGGGCTGGGATTGTGCTTATTTTATTGTTTTTTGTGGTTTTTGGGGGGCTGCTGGTGTGGCCTTTTGCTTGCCCAGGGGTGGTGGTGGTGCATGGACTGAGTGTGCCTGTGGTGTTGTCTCACTCTCTTTGATGTAAACATCATGGATGGCATTGGATTGTGGTGATTTCTGGCTGTTTTTCTGTTTTTTGGGGGTGTACTGTTGATGTGGACTGGCCATGTGGGTGGTGGTGGTGGCCATCTTGAGTGCTGGCTGGTACAGGCAACATGTGCTTGGGGTGTAAGGGGGCCATTTTGAGGAGAGGCAGTGTCTGAGGACTGCACTTATTTTGCCTACTTTTCATCCCTTATGCCCAGGGGTAGTGAGTGTTGCATACTTGCATGTCCCTAGTCTTTCTGTGGGGTGTCTTCAATGTAAACATCATGGATGGCATGGGATTGTGCTCATTTTTCTGTGTTTTGTCGATTTTTTGGGGTGTATAACTGAACTGATGTTCCTCTGTCTTCCATTGCTTTTAGGTGCACAAGAAGACTCAATAGAACCACCAGTGCCAGGAAGAAGTCCTGCAGCGGTGTGTGCAGCATAACGTCACGCGACGTCACGTCTGGACACAGAACCCTCTGCAACTCGTGCAACTGCTGCCTGCTGACCTGCTCTGAAGAAGATGGCCCCAAAAAAAGTAACCCGTAGCTCCTCTAGCAAGAAAGGTGCCAGTAAGGAGCAGAAGAAGCAAGTTACCAAGGACACTGGTGTGCCGCCCGCCCCTTTTTTTGTGAGTAAAAAAAAAAGTATGCCTGCAGCAGCTGCAGCGGGATCTGCTGGGGACCAAGCTGGCAGCAGCACCCCCGCTCCATTGGGCTCAGTGCCACCACCACCACCACGCCAACTTAAGTCCAAGCCCTTGAGTGCTGCAGAGGCAGCCAGTATACTTCTTCAATCACCATCGACCAGTGATGTTGGCTCATCGCAAGAAAGCAGCAGCAATGTCCCTCAATCAACACAGGTTGTTGTAGCTCATCTGACGAGAGTTGAACAACCACAGCGGCAACAACAATCACATGTGCAAGTACAAGCCCAAGTACATGTGGAAGGAGAGGCAGCGCAAGGAGATGCGCATGCAGAGGTGCATGGAGGGTCACAACAAGTGCCCACAATAGTTGTTCCTCCCGAAGTAGGGGCACATCAGGAAATCGACAATCAAGGCGAGGTATCATTTGAGGAAGCCACTCCTCCTGATGATCCTTCATTGTCTTCCACAACCCTAGCAAGGAAGAGATCAAGGGTGGTTTCTACATCCTCTTCAAGCACACCTCCTTCTGATGATACGGATCAAACTTGGGAACCAGCACCACAGCCGTCTGAGAGTGAGGCACACCATGATCCAACAAAGGTACTTAAGCGTAAAAGGAAGCTCGTCCAAAGTCTCAGACTTATGGAGTGTGATGAGGCTCAACAAGAAGTGGCGGATACTGCTGCTGATGAAGACTCTGCCAACGACGACCCAGTCATCATAAAGGTCACTGCAGCCCCAGCGGGCATGCAGCAAACAGACATTTTGACCCTAGCCCGAAGAGCTGCTGCGCGTGATGATGATGATGATGATGTTGTCGATGAGGAGGCAGTGGAAACACCACAATCATTGGAGTTAAGTAGTACACCAACTCGTCCCGCTTCCATATTTCTTTCTGGCAAGAAGAGACCTGCGTCAACCTCGACCTTAATTAGTGGCGGTGAAAGTGGAAAACGTACAAAAGTTGGCCAATCCAGATCCTCCACTTCATCTGGCATTAGCTTCATGACCACCACCACCACCAGTATCGCCGCCTCCTCCAGGTCCCACAGACACTTCAAGTCCCCAGTTTGGGACTTCTTTACTGTTTGTCCCAAAAATCCAAGGTTTGCCATTTGTACCCTTTGTAAGCTTGCAGTTAGTCGTGGTAAGCCAGGTAGCAACTATGGTACCGGCGGCCAGAGTGGTCATCTTGACAGAAAGCACGCTGTCCAATGGTTTGCGCACCTAGCTGCGATCAAGAAAGGCCAAAATCAAGGAAACGTTGATGTTTCATCTGATGTTGACGAGCAGGAAGAAGACGTGTCAAACACTTCCCTTACACCCAGTACCCCTCTCAGCAGCACACCCAATGTGAGGCACACTAAGAGTGTTGGAGCGAGTGAGACACCAACGCACAAAAGTTCACCAGCGAGCAAAATTGGGTCAACGAAGTCATTATCAGCCCGTAAATGCTTGGTCCAGGCCAACATTAGAACAATGCTTACTTCAGACGTGCCATATGAACGCAACCACCCACTGACGCGTCTGTATAACACTAAGCTGGCTAAAATGCTAGCTGTGGACCTTCTACCTTTTTCTTTTGTAGAAGCGGTAGGTTTTCTTGAATTAGTTGCAACGCTCTGCCCTAAATGGAAGGTTCCGAGCCGGTTCTATTTTGCCAGAGTTGCGGTTCCAGCACTACATGAAGATGTGCTGCAGGCGATTGGGGCAGCTTTGCAGAAGAGTGCTGTTCACACAATACATCTGACAACAGACATGTGGACCAGTGGCCCAGGCGATGATTACATGTGCATCACTGCACACTGGGTCTCTTTTTCAGGTGTTATAGCAAAGCTAAACGCAGGTGTTGACCCGGACCAAGTTTTCAAAGCTGCTCGGAAACATGCAACACTAGCCATGTTTGCCTTGGAGAAAAGTCACACAGCAGAAAACCTTTTGGAAGAGTTTGACAAAAAGGTGTTGTCAATGCTATCCCCCCTAAAACGCAAGATTGGTTATGTTTCCACGGATAATGGCGCCAATGTAGTTAAGGCCATGTCACAGGGTCACCATGTTAGAGTGCCGTGTTTGGCGCACTGTATCAACCTGGTAGTTCAAAAATTCTTGAGTGATAAAGAGAGTCCAGCGTTCGAGGTAATGGCCACCTGCCGCAAAATGTGCAACCATTTCAGCCATTCTTTTAAGGCCCGGAAGCATCTGCGGAGACTGCTACTTCAACGTGGAATGCCAGTGAAAGCACTCATCCAGGAGGTGGCAACACGTTGGAACTCAACCTTCTACATGCTTGAGCGTCTGCATGAGCAGTATACGGTACTCGATCACTATTTCTTGACAGAGGCTACATCTCAGAAGGAGGACCTGCGGATGAGTAAGGCGCAATGGGCCATAGTTAAAAGCCTGACAGACATGCTTCGTCCTTTTGAGTTCTTCACGCGTGCAGTCAGCCAGGAGGACTGTAATTTGGGAAAAGCTATCCCATTGTTGTGCATACTGGAGCACCAACTGATGGCGGTTTCTTCTGAGTTTGAAAAAGATGAAAAAAAAAAAACCATTTCATTTTGTCTGAGAAATTATTACATCGCCTACGTGGTGATGAACGTCTTAAAAACATCAACTCAGATCAGCATTACATTTGTGCTACTATTCTGGATCCACGCTACAAAAAGGCGCTGGCAGACAACGCATTCTTTCCTTTCGCTGATGCAGATGTTCAAAAGTACAAACATTGGTTAGCCTGGTCAGCCAAGAGGTTTGAAAAAGAACGGCAGGTTATTGAAGGAGAAGCCAGTACATCAGCATCAGCATCAGCAGGCCATCCGCAGTCACAAGAATCCACTTCTGCACCTGTGGCTGGGGCACAAGTGACCTCTCAGCCGTTAAAGACACCGGCAACTGGATCATCTGCACCACACACAATGACAACACTAACAGTGGCTGGGGAGGAGGATTGGCTAAGTTTGATGGGGTATGGTTCTCTAAAAAATGTCACAGGCACAGCAAAAAGTAAGCAAAGTGGAGGAACAGTTGATGACCTTGAGTCGATGGTGCAGGACTATCTGAATGACTCAACAGTGGTCTTTCTTAATGAGGAGCCATTGCAGTATTGGCATGGCAAAAAACAATTGTGGCCACAGCTCTACAACCTGGCTATAAACTATTTGTCTTGCCCACTCGCAAGTGTGTCTTCTGAACGTGTTTTCAGTGCTGCTGGTGGCATTGTAACTGCCAAACGGAGCCGCCTATCGCCCAAAAATGTGGAGCGGCTGACAATGATCAAGATGAATCAGCACCTCATACCACCAGATTACAAAGTGCGAGAAAGCACGCCACATGAAGACGATGAGGACAGCAACGTAGATGAGGGGATTTTTTCTCTGTTCGGTGCCACTGACCTCATCCAGCCTGAATTCGCAGAGTATGATGACGAAATCTTGTTCTTATTCCCTGACACCGAGCCCTGAAAATGAGACAATCAATCAAGAACTTTCTTTTTCGTCCTTATTCACTTTTATTCCTGTGTGCTTTGTGTCTCTCTTTCTTTGTTTTGCACAGTTAATTTAATTCAAACTTTAATCACCTAATCCCAAAAACAAGACCATCATCAGAACTGTCTTCACTTGTTTGCTTATTGATTTGAAGGTGCCGCAGTCTACATTCCTCAGGTTCACAAGTTCTGAAGAACATGCTCCTCTATCCTCCTCCTCCAGACTGCGATTTCCCTCCAAGCAGAGTGCTGGATTACGCACAATGAAGAAAGACTCAGCACTTGTGGGGGTGTTGTACTTCTTTGCGGGTGAGTTGACGGTTTTGGGCCCATTGCTGTGAAGCTCTAATAATGGACAAAAGTGTTTTGGGCCAAATATGAGGTGGAAATTTCTTGCCGTTTTTGCTGACTTGCTTGCCTTTGAGGTGCTCTTTGGCGGGGTTCCGGGGGTTTGTGTGTAATTTTTGGTGTCTGTCGAAGCACTGCTGCGACAGTCTAATCTTGATTGCATTTGCTTTTCAGGAAATCCGTGGTGGAAAACAGGAGTTATGATGATTGATGATGACCTAGCTGCACAGCGCGTTACTTTGGACCGAAGGCCGAGAGATATTGTAAGTATGAGATTTAGCTTTTTCGCTGTTTGGGGGTGTTGTCGGGTGTTTTTTTGCGGGTGGGTTGGCGCCGGCGGGTCTTGCCTGGGGCATTCCTGGGAAGGTCTAATACCGGATACAAGTGTTTTGGACAAAATCCATAAGGAACAGCCTTTTTTTTGCCATTTCTTCAGACATCTTGCTCAATGTAGCGTTTTGGGGGGCTTCCTGCTGTTCGTGGGTGGGTTGCGGCCGGGGTCTCTGTCGAAGCACTGCTGCGACAGTCTAATCTTGATTGCATTTGCTTTTCAGGAAATCCGTGGTGGAAAACAGGAGTTATGATGATTGATGATGACCTAGCTGCACAGCGCGTTACTTTGGACCGAAGGCCGAGAGATATTGTAAGTATGAGATTTAGCTTTTTCGCTGTTTGGGGGTGTTGTCGGGTGTTTTTTTGCGGGTGGGTTGGCGCCGGCGGGTCTTGCCTGGGGCATTCCTGGGAAGGTCTAATACCGGATACAAGTGTTTTGGACAAAATCCATAAGGAACAGCCTTTTTTTTGCCATTTCTTCAGACATCTTGCTCAATGTAGCGTTTTGGGGGGCTTCCTGCTGTTCGTGGGTGGGTTGCGGCCGGGGTCTCTGTCGAAGCACTGCTGCGACAGTCTAATCTTGATTGCATTTGCTTTTCAGGAAATCCGTGGTGGAAAACAGGAGTTATGATGATTGATGATGATGACGACCTAGCTGCACAGCGCCGCGTTTGGACCGAAGGCCGAGAGACATTGTAAGTATGAGATTTAGCTTTTTCGCTGTTTGGTGGTGTTGTGTCGCGTGTTTTTTTGCGGGTGGGTTGGCGGGTCTTGCCTGGGGCATTCCTGGGAAGGTCTAATACCGGCTAGAAGTTTGTTGGACAAAATCCATAAGGAAACACCAGTTTTTGCACTTTTTGTAAGTTAGGGTTCGTTAGGGTTAGCCCTAGCAGCAGGATTGCATGTGTTTAGGGGGGTTCTATTGCAACGCGGTTCTGTTGTTGTAGAGCACTGTTGGAGCGATGCTGGCTATGGATACTTTTGCTTGCAGGCAAGTGGTTTGAATACAATCCACGGTCTGTATTTGGGTCTACTGTTACTTTCAAAGTACGTTTTGTAACCATTTTTCTGCTAGGCATCGTTTTTGGAGATATGATTGGGTTCTTCTACATTTTTGCGACTGGCTTTAGTAAGGGTCTTGGTGGGAGCATTGCTGGGAAGGTCAAATTTTGTTGTAAAACACAGTAGTACACCCACCTTGAGGGGAAAGATCCGCTATAATATTTTGGCCATACTTATTGATCCTTAAAAAGGTGACTCAGACAGAGCACGCAATTTCAAAAATATTGTACTGTCTATTAGGGAAATCAAAGTGTGACTTTTTGAACCACACAGCGTACATACCTTTTATTTATTTATCAGTGGTATTGTAATAGCACTTCCTGTTTTCCGTTCAATAATTACAGGCCGGGTTTCAGTCAACATCCGCCAGGCAGGCAGTGGACAGGGTGTCTCTTCTGTCAGTGGTCACCACCACATTGATGGACGAAGCGTCAGCTGGAATGGAGGAGTGCCGCCAATAAGAGGAATTGTTTGCTGCATGCAACTTACTTACCAATTTCAACAGGACAACTCCAACAACATACGCAATACAGATACAGTATCCATTGTTGTCTTTTATTCTATGAGTGTGACTGCATGTGCTTACCTTTACTTTGTAACCAAAGATTGTCTGTAAACTCTGTATCTTCAATTATTGTTTGTCCATGCTCTGCTTTTTTTTTTCTTCTCTCAACAAAACCTACCCAAAAAGAAACCCCCATTCCCATCCATTTTACAAACCCTAACCCTCTTCCCCCGGGCTGTGTTGTTTTGCTTGATGTCTGACTAAAATGACATCAATAATTCCACACACTTGCTGGGGAGGATAAGGTGATAGCAGCAACAGGCTGGTGAAGGAATACGAGGATATCTTCTAGACTTACTCAGCTTCAGTACTATATCTTCTAGTAGTAGTAGCCAATGTCAAATAAATTCAACGCAAGTACTAGTTATACTTGCAATACTTTACCATTTGTTAGGCTACATTATGGCACTGTTCTAGTGTACTGTCACCTGCTATTTTCTCGATCGTACCGTAACCATTGTAATGCTACAGTAAGGAGTACAAACAAGGTTTCGTTTTCTTTTTTTCCATAGGCATGCAACTGCCACTGTGTCACACCACTAGTAACACCGCAATGAGGAAATGTCACCCGCCCAGGAATGACAACGTTAATCCCCATTTCACCTGGAGCCAGCCCTGGGCCTAGCCCTAATTTCTAACACAAATTACAGGTAAGATAAGCGTTTGGTGGGAGGTAGTATAATGGAGTATTATTTCGGAGTAGACAAGAGATTGACGGTTGTACTACTAAAGTCCTACGACTGTTCAGGAAAACAAAGTTACTGTTACACCCCCGCCCCCCACCCACCAGACTGAAAAGCAGTAAAAAACAGGTATGGTCAGATAAAGTAGTTGAAAAATATATTTATTTATCCCTAACAAAATAATCTCCCTCACCCACCCTAACCCCAACGATTGTCTCTGAAACGTCCCAAAACGATCCCAACTCCCAAATCCTACCCCCCAAAAGTCTATAAAAAAAGGGCAAGGGACACTCCACTACTGGAGGGTGCTGGTGCTGGTGCATGATGCGGCATGGGCATCATACTCCTTGCGGAGGGTGGCAAGCTCGGAGCGGAGGCCCTTAACCAAGGTCTTATACCTCAGGACCTCCTGCTCCAGGTTGGACATGCGGACTCGTAGGCGGTGTTGGCGTTCCTTGCAGCTCCTGTGGGGGGCAGCTGGTATTTCGGGTGCTTGGCGGTGGCGGTCGGCTTTCTTAGCCCGGCTCGGTCCCGCTGGTTTAGTCACGGAGGAGGATGCAGTGGTCACAGTCGAAGATGTTGCCCCGCTCGACTGCGTGTCCTCCTCCTCCTCCAGGGCCACCAGCCGCCGATACTCGGCGACTGTGGCCTCCAGCCTCCGTTGCCGGGCCAATCTAGCCTGCTCCCTCCTTGTTGTTGATTTGGAAGGAGCAACTATATGAAGAAAGAAAGACATAGTCTGTAACCAATGCTCCTTATTAATAACACAAAGTGATTGAGCCGAAAGTTGGGTCACAGAGTACAAGTAGCAAATTGAAAGCACAGTACATAACTATTGAGGACAGTATCTATGTAACCTCCCACTTCTGCATCCTTGCTCTAACAGTAGTGGTAGTTTAATGAACTAATTCTACGACCACTATGGACTTCCATTACAGTCGACTATGACAGTACACCAGTCTTATTCTTCTTCTTCTCTCTTGTTTAGGGAAATGGGTACGTTATCTTATGCAAGCCGGCAGAATGACATGGACACAGCACAGTGAAGTTGCACCCGAGAAAAAAAGTTGCACACCATGATGATGGAGACAGACTTGCGTTACTGTACCGGTCCAGTACATGCAGGTGGTGAAGCTATTACTTTTCTATTACGGGTGGCACTGAGAATACTCTGTTACAAGGGCTACTGCTTAATTAATTTACCTTTCACCCTACAGTGCAAATGAGTACTAGAAAAGGAAACTGAAGAAGCTAACTAATTTGATTATCTATCACTTCACATGGGACGTATTTAATGACAGATGAGATGACTTTAGGTGCTTTGCTTAATATTGAGTGAACACAGTGATACACCCACACATGAATGACGTACTACAAGTAAACTAAAGTTATTAAGAGAGGTACGGAGTGTCCACCGTAATAACCAGATATATGCTGTGAATGCAAACGCAATACAAAGTACTGCTACTATTCATGGTAGTATTGGACACATTTACAATTTCTTTTCCTTGCCTTCCCTGCACTGGGACGGACGTGCGGGTGCGGTGGTACATGCTCTTCAAGGTAACACTTACTTCACCTGGCGACCATCTACTCTCTCTAGATACACATTTGCTATGTAAGAGTCAGAGAATACCATGCTCCAGGCATCCATTCATTCAAAGTATACGCACACATACAGTTTCTGTTTCACCCACCCAGGCTGCTGTCCTTCCACCCATCCTTGCTTCATCATTGACCCAGCCATGCACCATACCATATTCTTTCCTTCCCAGCCACCTCTGGGTCCAAGCAAACACATATCGTTCTTCTTTGCCAGCCATCATACAAGTTCGCGTCCCACTTACTTACACCCTTCTTTCGCTTTTCGTTCATCCCATCCATCACGTTCGTCTAAGAACTTATTGGGATTCTTCTCACCAAAAACTTCACAGCTAAGTCGAAGTACATTTCGAGGAGGCTACTACCTGGTTGATTTGTAATTGTAATACACCCGTGCAGAAAGCACACTATGCAGTCTTCAATCTCAATAAGTAAGGAATATATAGCTTACCTGTTTCCGCCACCACCGTTTGATCCCCCACAGGAACGGCCACCAGCTCTTCTACCGCCGCATCCTCCCCAGAGGCCTCCGAGTCCAAGTCCAACACATCAGCCACCTCCGCGCTGGCCCCGTCACCAGATGTTACACCTACAAAGTACATTTAAGAAAGTTAGAATACACCACTCACTACTATATAATATTTGGTCTAGGAGAAATGTTAAAAAAACAGAATACAATGTAATAATTTGTGACTGTCTACTCCATAGTAAAAATGTCCCATTTTCCAGGGAAGGCTGTTGTCTTGCTGCACTTTTATGCACAACTGATGAATGCTTGCTTTTGATTTTTAACACGCACCACTTTTTCTCCTAACAGACAGAAGCTTGACTCCTGAGTCCTAAGAACACGACCAGGATCAAGTTCAAAGTAGGTGAGAGTTCGGCTCGACCACAAGAAATGTGTCCAATTAATCGTCAGCACTAACCACTTTTCCGTTTACAGTTAAATAGTTTTATGACAAAGTAGATTTCAATAAATGTGTTTACTTTTAATAAAGCTTTTACACTTAAATAGACTCTGTGGTTTTTGTTCCTCTAGACTAGAGTGGATGAGCTAAAGGTTTTGGAATTTTTGCAAGCATGAGTGCCTCTGACACTTCTTGACTGTGCTGTGACTCCGTACTACTCTCTTGTCCTGCGTACGATAATCTAGAGATCATTGGGGATCTATAATCGGTGACTTCGGGAGCTGAATGACTCTGCCACACTATCTAGTCAGTAAGGAGACAGTGCATAGAGGTATTGCTGAATATAATGGGAGTCCAATGGAATTGCCAAATGTCCAATCTTAGTTAGCTACACAGACAGACTAATAAGAATAGTCTAGTAATACCACAGGGAGTCATATTCGAGGCAGGATAAGAATTTATATCCAGTCTACAAGAAGATCAAAGACGATTTAGAAAAAATCGAATGAGGAACGCTAGGAAAAAATAGGTACTGTTTAGTAAAATGTAAACTTACTGGGGCCAGCAAAGGAGCCCTCGCCTGCCCGATCCTGGCCTGCATCCTCAGCACCCTCCTCCTGTGTCCTCTTGCCCTTGGGGGGAGCTGATGTACAACATGAAAGAAAGAAAAACCATAAAACATGGATGAGATTTTTCAACCAAATCAAACATTTCAAAAGAACAATAACAACATATTTTGGAAAAATAGCAAATAGATAGACAACTATTCCACGGGATCTATCTCATGTGGTATACTACGTTATTCGTATTGCCTGATTTGCGGAACGTTGACTTAGAAAGTTCCTATGTAACTCAATAAACAGACTACTAAAGAGGTTTGCCTAGGCCTGGCACTGCAGGCAGTAGTGCGCAACACGTGACAGACAAAGTCCATCCTGCTTGCAGATCAGTGAATACTCAAACTATCAATCCACCCGCCACCACCGCCACTATTTCTTCTGATAGCCATGTGACTGTCTAAAGGAAGGACACTGGACTTCAGTCTGTTGGGGCTGATTTATAAGTCCCTTGCGGAAGTTGCGGCTGATTTTCCTCCATTGTTGCGTGCCTTTTCTGACGCAGCGGCAGAACAAAAGACTCGCCATGGTGTTGGTGCGGCGTATATATTAAAAAAAAAACACATATGGGCATATGGGCGATGCATCACGTTGTAAAGCCCTGCGCCATCAGGGGGCGTTCCGGCGCAAGGGAGGGCGTACCTGCGCAGGAACGAATCCTAAAAGTGGCTGAGGGAAATCTACAAGATGTCAATCAGTCATTTTTATGACAATGATGCATGACTCAAACCCTGCGCGCTTGAAGCCGACGTACGGCTTGATGCAGCATTGGGGAGATAGGGTACCCCAGAGCATTGCTGGAGCTGCGCCATCGTTGGCACGCAACTCCAGCAATGCGCTGCCTTTACGGCACAGATGCGTAAGGCTTCTGTGACGTTTTGGGCCAATGGGTGGTGGTGGCATGGCACACAATTACTGCCGCATCCCTGCTACTTTGCAGGGATGCGCCGGTAATTGAAAATATGACCCTTACTGTCTAGCATTACGCAGTTCTTTTCTTTACAGTACACTGATACATAATTTCTCAGGCCAATGAAATGCTTCTGAACACAACATACAAAACAAAGAAGCATAGTAGCAAGCAAGGCTACTGAGAAGGAGAGCAGTGCACCTGAAAATGAAATGCATAGAAGATTTTGAAATATAATTTACCTCAATGTAATCGGCAGCATTATTGCTCTTGGTAAAGAACAAAGATTTGCAAATAACAGAGCAGGATAAAACAGAGTAGTAAATGGACTACTACTACTACTCACCAAGCCCGGGGACCTCTACGCCGAGCGCGTCCAGCAAGTCCCGCTCCCGGTCCATGACATCGGTCCAGCGGTGGGTGGCCTGGTTATATGTGCGCCGGACCCCAGAGATCTTGTACATGGCCCGGCACACCTTCTCCCACCGCTGGCGGCGCTCCCGGATGCCATAGCCGGTCGCGATCTTGCCGCCTCCCAGGATCGTCTTGGGGAGGCGGCGCTGGACATGGAAGATCAGTGCCGCCACTTCCTCCGCGCTGAAGATCTCCCTCGGGACCACTTGCTCCCCCCTTAAACGCCCGCACGGGAGCCGGGCACGGGGTGCGGGACCCTTCCCCTTCTCAGGGTGCTTCCCGGCTCCCTTTACCATGGTCTGGGCAGAAATAAACTTAAATGATAAAGAAGAAATAGAATAGTGAAGAAGAAAAGAAAAGAGTTTAAAAAAGTAGTTTAAAAGTAACTAAAAGCTGCAGAAAACACAAAAATATAGAGCTAGAAAAATAGAGGGTTAGATAATAAGTAAAATTAGATCAAAAAAACTTCAAACAAGCAAAGGATGGCAGAGATTGAGAGAGGATAGAGAAAGCATGCCCAGAACCATAGCAATGAATGAGAAACAAGATGGCCGCGCCCGTTCACGACCGCGTGGGTAAGTTCGCGCGAGATTTTCCTTGCGAGTACGCGCGAACTTGTACTCGCGAGCAGCACACTTTGCGAGATTACACATAGCGGGCGGAAACAGAATTACGTCACGCCAACAAGATGGCCGCGCCCGTGTACGACCGATAGGGTAACTTGGCAAACGAATAGCTAGAAGCGCCTCGCGAACACGCGCAAGATCACGCGAATATACACGTCGCAACAAAAACAATTTTGTATTCGCACGTATTCGCGGCTTCCGAAATCGATCTCGCACGGATTCGCGCCCCAAATAACGCGCGAAATTGCAAAAAAAACGATTTTAGCTAAAATGAAAGCAATGAGCAGGTGCAAAAGTTCAAACTTAACATTAGTAACATTCAAGGTAGTGCTTCCTGATGGGCCCCTCCAGAGTTTGCAACAATTCTATGACCCTGCTATGACCCAAACAGCAGGCTCATAGAATAGCACCATAAAGGTCCTGTAAAAAAAAAATTTCACTGCAACAAAAAGCAAATTACAGATAAGGAAGGAAGCAGGTGCCAGCCAGACTGGAACTTTCAAAATTACTGACACATTAATGAAACACAAATTAATTGATGGCAGTTGAAGAAGGGCAGGTGTGCTAGCTTTTTTCAACCACCATAATCTACAGTAATAAATAAACCTAATAGGTGCCTGTGAGGATGTACTAGAGGGTGGCATGGGTGTCCCAGAGGGTGGCAGTGGTGAAACAGAGGGTGCTGTGAACCTGTGATGATAAACCAGACGTAGAAACAACATAGTCGCGGCCGTTGCAAGCCGAAAAGTAAGTTCGCAATTGCGAACTTGTCCCAAAATCGGCGCGAACACGCGCCAACACAAAAAACGGAAAAATCCGCAAATCCGCTAGAGTTCGCGGATCTTCGCGGATTGCGAATCCGTAAATACGCAAGTTCGCGGATTGCCAATCCGCAAAATCCGCCCATGCTTAGTGATATACTACATCTCTCCTCTAGGGGTTATACGGAGGGGAATAGGCTCGAACTATTTAATGTGTATGCCAGAGGGGCCCCGGTGGATACTACTTCAGCAACCATACTAAGTTTAGACTCAGCATTAGCCAATTGTCCTCCTGCAGCAAAAATTATTGTGGGGGGGGATTTCAATTGTATGTTCAAACCTCTCCTTGGAGATGACTCCCTAGGCACTGAGGAAGAAGATTCTAAATGGTCCATCCCCGCATTGTCAATACCCCCCATTCGAAAATGGTCGGCGAGGGCAATCCAAATAAATGCCCTCACCAGGGAACACAAACTAAGAGCACTTAATGGTAGGACCCTGTCTGACAGGGCATGTGCAATGACCTTTAATAGGCTAACAGGTCCGTCCAGAATCGATTACATCTTAATGGACGTTAGTTTGTGGACTGACCTAATCGACATGGAGGTGGTATCTACCCAGGATAGTGACCATAATCCTCTGTGCAGCAAGTTTAAGTGGGGTAACCCTAAAGATAGGGTGGTGAGAGCCCCCATGAAAATAACTAAAGAGATTATCCCATATAATAATAATCGTAGACTGAAATGGGATAAGGCTCCACTGAAGGAGGACCAACTAGGGACCATCAAATCCCTTGTTGTGGATCTGTCCTTGGTCCTGGAGGTATGGGACCGGGAAAATGGTAGTGCCCCGAATCCCTCCATTACCCTTGCTTCAGTTTATAAAGGCACAATAGACCATGTGAGCCACTACTTTCTCTCAAATGGGAACAGCCGCAGGCCGAATAACACCCCCCCCATTTCTAGCAATCCTTGGTATTCAGCCCAGTGTAAGGGGAAAAGGAAAAAACTGACAGCTGCTCTACTGTCAAAGGATCCATTACTAACTTATCCATTACTAGTTAGAGCGGCTAGGAGGGATTATTTGAGAGTACTAGCGCTGGCTAAACGTGAATGGGAGGAACAGCACTGGCAGGATTTAACAGATGCTGTGAGTATGAGGAACTCGATGTTATTTTGGGATTTAATCAATGGAGCTAGGCAGGGGAGATCCCAACCACTAGCAGCCCATATAACTAGCCAGCAATGGTTCAATCACTTTTCAGCTTTATATGGCGGAATTGAAGACACAACCAGCCCCAGGGTAGCTAGCTATGGGGGAGGGGAACTTACAGGGGACGATTATCCATTTACGGCCTCAGAAGTAGCAGTGGCTATTAGACATCTGACCCCTAAGAAGGCGGCAGGTCCGGATGGGATCTTAGGGGACCTTTTGATTGCGGAGCCTATGGCCTGGGCCAACTTAATAGCCACCATAATGAATCTGATTGCAAGGGGTCCTCCTGTGCCAGATTCCTGGAAGGGAGCAGAGGTCGTCACTGTGTATAAGAAGGGGGCAAGAGATGACCCTGCCAATTACAGACCTATCAGCTTGATAGATGTAATCCAGAAAGTGGTTGGCAGGGTCATCATCTCAAGGGTCGGCGACTGGATGGAGGAGGAAAGTATCCTTTCCCACCTCCAAGCGGGTTTCCGCCGGAAGGTGGGTACGATGGACCAGGTCTTTCGTTTTTTTGTTATCTATTGGAAGACAGTTACCATCAAAAAGGGCAGCCTTTATATGGCCTTCATAGATCTCAAGACAGCTTTTGACCTGGTCCCTCGAGCTAAATTGTGGGAGATCTTAGGAAGGATGGGCTTTCCCGGCTCACTCTTGAATTTAATTGCAAGGCTCCATGAGGGGAATTATGCGAGGATCAGATGGGGTACCCAGGGACAGCTGACAGATAGGGTCCCCGTGAGGAGTGGAGTCCGCCAGGGATGTGTTATGGCTCCGACCCTCTTCTCCTTGTTTGTGAATGGAGTGGTGGACCACCTGAGAGGAGAAGAGACAGATGCCCCATCCCTGGCAGGGGAAAGAATCCCCACTCTACTCTTCGCTGACGATACTATACTGATATCCAAATCCCCTGTAGGACTGCAAAAGCTCCTGCATCGATTCAGCTCCTTTTGCATAGATAGAGGCCTAACCATCAATACCTCTAAAACCAAGTTGATGGCTTTCTCACCCTGCAAAAGATTTAAAAACAACTTCACGCTTAATGGGGCCCCCCTGGAGTTGGTCGATTCCTTCGACTATTTAGGGGTGAGGATAAATAGTCGAATGAACTGGAAGGACCACCTGGCCAAAATGCTACTTGGTCACAAAAGAGTATCTGGGGTGACCCTGAGGGAGTATCGGGAGTCAACCAGTAAACCTCTGTCACCGGTCATGGCTATTTACGAGGGTCAGATACTCCCTGCTGCATTATATGGCTCGGAGCTCTGGGGGTTCGAAAACGTTTCGGATCTAACTACAGCGGAAAATAAGTTTCTGAGGGATGTGGTGGCTCTCCCTGTTTCTACCCCGTTGATCCCCTTGCGGCTAGATTTGGGTAGACGAGCCTTAAATGATCTAGTGAGGTTGCGCCCACTGCTCTTTTGGGTTCGTCTAAGAAGAACTAAGGAGCTTGCCAAATATGCCGAAGGGTTGGATGACCTATTACTGCTTGATACTGGCAATAAGGTTGGTTGGCTGCACAATGTGAGGCACCTACTCTTCCAATTGGGATTGAGAGATGTGTGGGAGTCCCAAATACCTCCGCCCAAACTAGTGATTAAGAAGTTATATTGGGATTGGGTGCAGGTGGAGGCTACACACAGCGGGCTGGGGGTTCACTCACCGAACGGTTCTTAGAGTTCAAGTGGGCTAAGAAGTTGGAACCCTTCCTCGATTTTATAACTAAGCCGCTAGACAGAGCCCTATATCTAAAACTAAGGTACGGGACCCTCCCGGTGCATGAATTTACCGCGAGGTGGTCTAACCCTGGTGGCCCTTCGCGATCGTGCCCCGGTTGTGCGGCCCCTAAGGAGTCTGTGGCCCACCTACTTTTTGCCTGCCCCGCTTACAAAGTGGCACGGAAGATTTGGCTGAAACCAGTCTGTAGGGGGTTGGGACTGAGGTGCCACAGACTGGCCTACGAGTACTCTCTACAGACTCATCATCTACGGCCACTGTATGCGGGGTGGCAAAATACCTGAGTAGTGCTTGGCTGACACGCTCAAGGTTATTGAAGCTGCACTCTAGGCCACCAAGTGACTAGATTGGTTGTAATCGAAGGTCTTCCACTACCACATAATGAAATGTTGAGAATGTCCGACTAAGGTCCATACCAATTGTCTTGTTGTATTCTGTGTTATATTTTAAATAATGGTTTTATTGATGATAGTTTATATCTTTTATTGCGGGGAATGTACCCCTTTTAATGTGTAAAATGTACTCTTTTATGGTGAGCAATTTTACCGAATAAAGATATTCAAACAACAACAACATTTCGTGTTCAACAACTTTTACAAGTGCACTTATGTTGATAATGGAAGATACCAAAACTATGCCATTTACAACTGATTTTTGGCACTTTTGACACAAATTCAAGCTATTTTATGACACTTGTCATTAACTATTTAACTTTGTAAGACGTAATTTCTGATGCACAGAGCTACAGACATCTAAACCACCCGACAGATATAACAGAAATGATATACAAATAGCAGTTTCTAAATGATGGCCTGTCGATAAACACATGAAGATGATAGAGCTAAGCAATGTAGCTGCCTACAGCAGCACATCAACACAATTAAAATAGCCCAGCATTAACAGTATACATTAATAGAGTATGAGTACTGGGCTACTATATAACATCATGGTATAATGTAAACTCAGTTCGGCCAATTGCTATGCCAAAGCAGAATATATATTTTTCCATTTCCAATAGGTAACACTGTGAGCTCAATTTCCACATTGCACAATGACTTAATTCATGGTACTAGGTTAATTGAAATAGAGATTAACAGCATGTGGTGCGTATTTATGAAATTTGTGGCACAGGGCAGGGCTGAAACTCACCTTTCGGTCCTTTTTAGGTTTCGACCTGGCGAAAAGCTGCGCCGCGCAGCTTTTCGGCGCAGGTCGAAATCTTTTGAGTTACACTGTGTGCTTTAGTTCAGCCTCTCTCTTCCATTGGCTAGCTCCATAAATGGAGGCCAGCCATTGGAAGAGAGAACTGTCCGTCATTTCCCGAGGCGATTGGTGGGCGTTCCCGACGATTCTTTCCCTCTCCACCCTTTTCGCATCGTCATCGCGGCCGTGGGCGGGGCTTATTTTTTTGGGGCGTCCAGGTTTGTTTTGGCCATTCGGCGGCCGACCGCAAATGGAGGAAGCCTTCCCGACCCCCCTCCCGCTGTCCGTTCCCGCCCGCCCCTGTCCGTGTGCTTCATGTTTTTCTGCCTTCCCGACCCCCCTCCCGCTGTCCGTTCCCGCCTCCCTGTCCGTGTGCTTCATGTTTTTCTGCCTTCCCGACCCCCCTCCCGCTGTCCGTTCCCGCCCCCCCTGTCCGTGTGCTTCATGTTTTTCTGCCTTGCCGCCCCCTCCCGCTGTCCGTTCCCGCCCCCCCCTGTCCGTGTGCTTCATGTTTTTCTGCCTTCCCGACCCCCCTCCCGCTGTCCGTTCCCGCAGTCCAGGTGAGTGCCCGTTCCCGCCCCCCACCTCTGAAGCATGCGGCAGAGCCATGTGGGGCTGCCCCCAAGTGTGTGTTGAAGGCTGCTTGAAAGCATCCGTCTTTCATGTCTGAAGTTAACAGCTAGGAAAAATGCAGGAGCGCCGTAAGGCCAAGCCCCCAAGTGTTTGCAGACGAGTGCCATTTGTATGCCTTTATACCATAACATGTACGACTAAAACGCATGTATTGCAAACAAAATTCAGAATTTTAAATACCGAAAATGATTGCAGTGTTTATTACTGTAGTGCCGAAATTGTAATTACAAGCGAATCTAAGGGACCTCGTCCAAGAACGTCACCCCGAACTGTGATTCTAAACGCATTTTAAAACCACTGGAAGCCCTGACCTACATCTACAGCTAATTCTAGCCCTAGCGCTGGCCCTGAGCCCACTACTAACACCAGGACCGCCCATCGCAGCGCACGGCAAAACAGTATCACCGTCACTCTTAGAATTGTACAGATTTGTTAAAAGTTCATTAAAGTAAGAAAAAAATTGTATTGTAATGGCATTTATGTAGCGCTTACTACCCCTGACGAGGCGGCGAAGCGCTTTTTCTGCGGGAGCCCGCTACTCCGATAACCATAGAGGATTAGTGTTGAATTAGTAAATAACGTTTTTAGGATTCAACGTTGTAGTTTCAGAAGTTTTAAAGTCTATTAAATAAATATTTTACATTCGTTTTCAAGATTAAATATTTCAACATTGAAGTATTTTAATCGTACATTCTGGATTTCTGTTTTTATTTGTTTTATTGGATTCATAGCTGCGGCAAGCCATCGAAGAATGTCTTTGCCCGTGTGCATTTCTTTTCCCGTGTGCATTCATTGCTTGGCCCCTCTCCTGAGGCTGTCAGCTGACTGGTGCTGCGTTAAAGGCTGTTTTGGGGAAATGGGCAGCAGGTCAGAGACACCACATCTTTCAGGAGAATTCAACATCTTACGGGTATCTTATCAATGGGATATGACCAGGCCAATACATTTTATAGAACGTTAGGAAAGAGAAGCAGGGAGCCATTGACTTCAGAGAGGCAGGGGTGTGGGTTCACGAGCCGACAAAGCCTCTCATTACTGAAGTGAAAGTTCACACTAACTTTCAAGCGCCCTTATTAACCGTCCAAGCCTAGCATCCTTGGAGTACATAGACCTGTATATTTTTATTTACTTTTGTCGTTTGTTTTTTTAATTATAAAAGCACGCTCCACCACAAAGTACCAAGTGCCCTGTCCATTTGTACACCAAAATACATGGTATTGCATAGAACAAAAATATTATAGCATCAATAACTGTCAAATCGTTCCCTTGCTGTACATCATCCTAGAGCGGAGTATAAATGAGAATAGGTAGTACATGAATGTGCACGGTGAGCCAGTAAGAGGCGGGGAGAAGGGGAAGAAAGAGGATGAGTGGAGTGTTTTTCTGCCTTCCCGACCCCCCTCCCGCTGTCCGTTTGTGTTTCTGAAGATTCTGGATTCATGTAATCGTTCAGGACTCGAGAATTAAAACTTCATCGAAACATGACGAATTTGGTATCAAAAGACCGAGAATGACGAGCACACCATGTACATATATTTTCAGCGTATTCGAGTAACGATTTCTCCTTTAACTCGTCATTATCGTCCCGAACCCTTGGCTTCCATTTTATATACTGCAGCCATCTTGTGTGTTGCCCTTTACATAGGCCTTAATCCAGCTGAATTCAACTCCACAAGGACACGTACTCCTTAATCGACTTTCCTATGACCTGTGCAAGTTGGAACCATTGCCCCAGGCCGAACTCGTTAGGTCAGTTCCCCTCCCAGTGGCCGAACAAGATAGCATCAGGGCTCAACAGGCCATAAAACCATTTCAGCGCGCACACCTGCCGTATCTAGCTCCCATCTGTCTCTACTCTTTTCGTTTCACTTACTTTATGGTGGGGAGGTGCCTGTTTTATTGGGGGTCCACCGATATCTGATGAAATGTTGGGCCTTGCCGGATGATTTGTTGTAGGCAGCACGAAGTTAAATATGAACATGTCATCATGACTCTGCTTTTTCTTTGTATTGAAAATATGTTAACGATTTACTTTAAAACCAAGAATGTTTTGCCTGAAGCTTAAAATTGTGTATAAGAAGACAAGCCTGACTTTGTAAATTCGAGCAGTCTCCTGAGAATATACTTCCCCGTGTGTTGTACTTCTAGGACACTTGTTACCTTGGTTACAACCAATAAATCGATCTTTGACTTCACCTAGAAGACTCTGAGTTTCTGTGGTCTGGATCAGGAAGAACCCGAGGTCTCTGGGTGTACCCTGACACCGCTGGGTTACCGGTGTCTGTGCCGGTTCTGAAAAACCCAGTACCTCACGTTCCCGCCCCCCCTGTCCGTGTGCTTCATGTTTTTCTGCCTTCCCGACCCCCCTCCCGCTGTCCGTTCCCGCCCCCCCTGTCCGTGTGCTTCATGTTTTTCTGCCTTCCCGACCCCCCTCCCGCTGTCCGTTCCCGCCCCCCCTGTCCGTGTGCTTCATGTTTTTCTGCCTTCCCGCCCCCCCTCCCGCTGTCCGTTCCCGCCCCCCCTGTCCGTGTGCTTCATGTTTTTCTGCCTTCCCGACCCCCCTCCTGCTGTACGTTCCCGCCCCCCCCTGTCCGTGTGCTTCATGTTTTTCTGCCTTCCCGACCCCCCTCCCGCTGTCCGTTCCCGCAGTCCAGGTGAGTGCCCGGTGGTCTATGTGGGAAGTGTTGGCATGTTGTGAAAGATGTTCAGAGATACAAATGTGGCTGTGCTTAGTCAGGGATTGAAGCAATACCAAAAGCTCAAACTTTAACAAAGTCGGAACCATTGCATTGTAAATGCTTGTACCTTGTTCTGGCCCCTTTTTGGCAGCCTAGCACCAATGCAGACACCAGGCCCGGACTGGCCGTTGCGGGCACCGGGCAATCCCCCGGTGCACCGCAAGGGTGGGGGCATGTTTTGGCCCCCTGGGGGCCGTTTTTGTTACAGGGCTCTTTTTGCAGCATAGCTGCAAAATCGGCCCTGTAACAAAATCGGCCGAAAACCGGCCCCGGTAAAGAGCTCGGTGGCACCCCCAACCTCCCCTCCAGGGGGCCGGCCGAGCACTTTGCCAGGCCGGTTTTGGTTCTCAGTCCGGCACTGGCAGACACCCTTGAACCACGGTGCACGGGTGTCTGTGTTGTAGGCAGGATAGTATTTGTGCAGGAAAGAGCACCTTACTGAACAAGAACAATCCTGAGAGGCATTTTCCTCTTTCTGTTTGTGCTGCAGAATGCAGCACACATAGAAAGAGGAACAAATGTGCAGAAATAAACACATTTTTCCTCATTTATAGCACATGGGAAGGTGCACCAGAGAACAGTGAAAATCCAATGTGTATTCAAAATATATCCTTTATTATATTTCTTCAGTAAAGGAATGACAAAATCCAGATTCACTATTCTCTGGTGCTCCTTCCCATGTGCTATAATCTTTGATCTGCTGGACAGTGGCACCGAACAGCGGCAGGTCCTGGAACAATTGTGCAGAGAACATTATACATTATGCAAATTATGATTGAGGTGCAGCTTTTTTAGCCTGCAGTTTTTCCTTGTTACACCTCTCCTAGGGAGGTGTATGTTTTCAGCAAATTCACAGGTTTACCAGGTTTGATAAATCTGGAAATGCATCAAAAACCATGGGAGTTGCGTGTTAACACCTACCGCAACGCCCATGGAATGCCTCCCTGGCTCAGAGTAATGCAACGCAGCGATTTGCGCTGAGTTACATGAGTACAGATATGTGAATCCATTTAAAGCTACACAAAGTAGCTTTGCGTGGCTTCATAAATCTGACTTAGAGGTTTGCGTAACAAATGTGCTGCATTGCATGGTGCCAGCATGACACAAACCTCTAATTAATATGCCCCTGTGTGTACACAAAATGACGCAGATTGAAATGCATATCAAATGTATGGAAAACTATGGGCCAGATTCTGAGTTGGGGGACAGGGTTACTCTATCAAAAACGTGATGGATATCCCATCCACCAAATTACAATTCATTATATTCTATGGATATTGTTATAGCGCAGAAGGAATATCCGTCACATTTGTGACGGAGTATCCTATCCGCGAAGATTCAAACCAGGCCCCATATCATTAGATTGTGTCACTGCAAGCACCTCAAACATTTCAATACATTCATAGTACTTTAGAGACGTCTGCATGTAGAGAGGTGCAAAATTAAGTCAGTAAGAACAAAACTCCATATACAGATATCTATTACGCCTGTCTTTTTTTTTAAACAAATCCAGGCTAGATTGATATTTAATGTGATTATATGGTGCTGCTGTCTTACTGATTGGACACCATAGTATTTAGCCAAACATTTTGATTAATCTGCTTGAGAATTGACCTTTATAGTTGTTATAGGCAGTTTTAATAACTAGTTGGGTTTGTCTACATTGCACTTTTACACAATTTTATTTTTTCTGTTTCGGTCGAGCACTGTTTTCAATGACATTTTTGATGTATTTACTTATTTTTGGATCGTTTAACTTTAACTTTGGCCTTGTTTTACTCAAGTCAGCATTCTGCAAATACGTTGCAGTCTGTTTTGCATTTCCATCGACCACAAGTCTACCCGATACATTAAGCCTTCATCCGATGCTATCTTGAGTGGGCTAGATTGAGTGTGTTTATCAGGGCCGTCTATACACTTTTCAGTTCCATGTGTTGACTGAACCTCGGAAAAAAAGGCGTAGTTGCTGCGTAGATGTACAGTGTATGTGCAACAGTCACTGGGGGTGTGCTGGCGGCACACCGAAGGCAGGCTCATCTGCATCTAAACGCTGCCAGAGCCCAGAACCAATCCTGGCTTCTCGAGGTAAAACTAATATAAGTTGCTCGAGTTCTCAATTAGGTTCATTACGTCGTGACAACTTTCACCTGAAACCAATTTCATAAACGTAATAGCTAAAAGCTAAATCTTTTCTTTGTATCCATCCAATAGCAATCACTAGACCATTTATTCCCAGCCTGTTACGTAATTTAGCTCAGTAGGCTGACATGGATTTGACCCTGCAAGGCATTATGCCCTGCTAAGTAATGTGAGATCAGTTGCACAGAGAAAGGAAACACAATCTTTATTCTACCTAGACCTGCTATTCCTTACATTAGACATTGCCATGAGATCTTAATAATTCTATCAGTCATTAACTACTTCTCCAGAGTATGAATACAGTCATGCTTTCTGCAAGAGTCACAGTCCTGTTCTGCAATCATCTATAATGATGATGCAGAATTCACTCACCTGCCCAAAACTTGAGGGGCATATTTATGGAAATTGTGGCACGCGAAAACGCAAGCAAGTCACCTTGCTGCTGCCTACGTCACAGGTAAAGGACGGGAATGTGCTGTACTTATCCAATGCGATGTATTCCTGTTCTCTTCCCTTGTGCTGGCACTGTTTTGACAGTCTAGCGCCAACCAGGCACCTTTGCTCCAAGGTGCAAGGGTGCCTGGGTATTAAGGAGGATTATTTATGTACAGGAAGGGACACCTTCCTGCATGGAAACAATCCCCAATTTATCTAAAGAACATTTTAGAATAACTAAGGAATTACAAGACTGAGATTATGCTATTAATTTGTTGGAAATTGCCATTTCTGCAAGGCTACCCCAAGCGTTTTACCTTCCTCTTTCTCTTTTACTGTACCTCTTTTGTTGGATTTAGGACTCTGAGCACTTTACCACTGCTGACCAGTGCTCAAGTGCATGTGCTCTCTCCTATAAACATGGTAAAATTGCTTTACACCTGATTGACATATTAAGTTTACTTGTAAGTCCCTTATAAAGGGCACTACATGTGTTCAAGACCTGTAAATTAAATGCTACTAGTCATTGCTTAATTTGTGCCAGTGCTTTCTGGTGCTTAGCACCGGCACTTATTCATCAGGGCTGGGTCTACACTAGGCGTCTGCCACAATGCCATATGACCTGCAAAGTAAATATAATTACGTCACGGACTCACCGCAGACAGTGCTGTTCCTCTCCTGAGTCCCCGGTGAAGTGTGTTGTGGCTGGGAGAGCCAATAATAGAAAGACTTTAACCATATCCATGATGCAAATTTGCTGAAACGCGACCGCGACTGCGTCGACATTCTGTGGAGGAGTCCGTTTCAACTGTTAATTTGTGCTAGACTGTAGCATAAGCGCCGGTCTAAATAATCATTTTGGGGTTATTAATTTCCCCAGGCGCTGTTACATAGGACTACCTGGTAGTGTAGCATTGCAATTGAGGAATGCGCACATAGATATATGTGTTTTCTGTGTAATTTTTTGTGTTTTTTGTTTGTTTTTTGTAGGGCTGTGTTGTTTTGAAATTCGTGTGTAAATATATATATATGTGATGTATATGTTGTATATTGTATTATATAGAAAGATTGAGTTCAAGTGAAGGTACTCTCGCTGTATATAATTATTTGTTGCTCGTTTTATGTGCTCCACCTAGTTGTTTGATATAGCTATATATGTGACTATATTTTGTGTATCCATTACTTTATAAAATTCATTTTTGGATATATCAAGGCTTTTAATTTAACCTTGATTACAAATAAGTACTGAATCGATCCCTCTGTGCTCCTTTGTATTTGTATACATCTTTTTGATGTCATGTGCTCATGTACATGAGGGTAATTTGGGCACAACCCCTCCTTTTTTCCTAGCAAATTTGCCTTGGGCCCTTAATTTAGTGTTGCCGGTGGGCGGACACCGATTGGGCTGAGTTTAGTCCTGCCGGGGTAGGGTCTGCGCGGCAGCTTGAGTAGATTTTTTTAAAATGCTAAGCCCTTGCACACACCTCACGCACCCGACGAGTCACCAGTACTTCCGCTCGACGTCGAGGGCAGGGAGCAAAGGTGGTGCCTCCCACCAGTTACTGTAAGTAGCCAAACCAACGCTGCTTGATAATAAACAGGCTTACTTGGTATGTGAAGTTAACCGAGTCGGAGGCCTGCCCTGAACAATGATGCCCCCCGGCGCCGGGCACCGTGTGCAGGTACAATGCCCCTGGCCAGGAGGAGGCTGAAAGGGCAGGGCTTTTAACTTAACCTCTATTGGCGATTCTTACAAATATGCAGTGTTTCCATTAACAGCACAGTGCAGTGCTGTGAGAATTCACTCCCCCACAATCAAGGACACACATCTCTTGCACACAAATATGATCTTGAAAGGACACAAACACACATGTGCACAAACCCCTACACACACACATACATAATCCCCTAGACAAACACATACGTGCACAAATGAGCGCACACAAACACACTTAGATCACACACAGCCATGACCATTATTTCAATATTGTTCACACAAGCGTGCACACGCATGCAAACATAGGCACCTGGGAATGCCTCAGACATTTAGCTACACCCACATTATAACTATTTCACCCCATGCATGCGCACATTTCTCAGCATAATTTGCACACTCACGCACTTTCGCCGAGCAATAGCTACACTCTGCAAATGTGAACACACATGTATTATGTATACCACGTACACACACACACACCCAAGTATATCTTGCATGCGTGCTACATACACAAACATAGCAGTGGCAGCACATATACACACGTGTTCAAAGTATTAAACATGTGCCGCATTGCATGGTGCCAGCATGACACATAGCTCACATTAATATGTCCCTGTGTGTACACAAAATGACGCATATTTATTAATTTACTGACACCTGTGCCATGTGCTTGTTGCCACATGGATTTCTGCGCCTTTGCTTTACCCTCCTTTGTGCTGTGCATACACAGTACTGCACTGTCACTCTGGCTTGGCTGGTGCTGTTTAGTTGCCTGATGTTTTGTTATTAACTGTGCACCTACCCTCCTGGGTGCTGCCACTCAGATAGGAGCACCTCTCCGGCTACACACACCTGACACCAAATCACTTCCTGCAAATTCAACACTGCTAACTGTGCACTCCTCGAGGTGTAGCATGCTATGGCACCCCACATAGGGGTATGGAGCGCTATACAATGCCAAGCACACAGTGCATCCAACAGAGGCACATCTCTCATGTCCTAACCCAGGTGGTCCAGTTTGCTTCTGTACTACACCTATAGTTTTCCTTCACAGGCACTTCCGATATAAGCATATATGTAATTATAGCTCAGAGGTTAACCGTGTCTGAAACAGAGAACTGTGCGTGTCTGGCAGGGCGTATTCGAAGACAGCAAACTCAGCTTCTCCTCCTTTCAAACTCAATAAAATCAGTACCATTAAGTTGTATGACAATAAGTTGAAGTATTTGAGGTGTGCACTGATACATATTTTATACTTTTGAATAGAGCTTAATTTGAGCCGGTGGTTTCTGGTGCTCGGCTCCACCACTTAATTGTCAGCATCATCTGCAACTCTATTGACAGTCTACCACATGGTAGAGCTGTCTAAGATATGACCAACAACTGTTTTTATTAAGTCACATGGCACTGAAAATTAATTCAGCCTTTCACGTCATTATTATAGCTGTGTGTGGCCTAAAATAGTCTGAAATGTCATACTTGTAGGAGTGCGGTGGTTAGGTGTTATGTTGGTATTGTCGTTGGCAGCTCTGGCAGAGGCAATGCTGGTGTTGGCTACAGTGGTCTTTCGAGAAGAGCCCCAGCACTTAATTTTTTACAAATTAAGCACTGCTACTAGTGGGACTGCAGCACTGATTGTACCACCCACTACGTAGTTCTGTAACCATTTCTCAGGTCTGCCTTTGCAGAGCCTGAGTGTGTAGTTTATACTGCCATTTCGACCTAGGAAAATAAACCTTCTGCCAGGCCCAAACCTATCTTTTTAATACATGCTAGTCACCCTAGGGTATGCCCTGGACAGCTTAAAGAGCAGGGCACAAAACATTTAAAGACATGACATTGAATGTTACGTTTTACATGTCCTGGTGGTGAAAAACTCTTAAATTCATTTTTTTAGTTTTGAAAGGCCTATATCTCCTATAGGATAACAATGGACTCACCTTATCACATTTTATAAGTGGAATTTCTAAATGGGAAGATATAAATATTCAAGTTTTGTGTCTCTGTAATCCTAATTTAAAATCCTAACTTAAGGTGAAATCGGATTGTATTTATTTCCAATTCTGATGATGCCACTTTTAGAAATGTGGCATTTTCTTGCTTTAGTCATTTGGTGCCTGTAGCCTGTCTCTGATCACATAATTGGGTATAGTTGAGCTTAACATATTCCTCCTAGACAGCCACTCATAATGGGAGCTCAAGTTAGTCTCAACGGGCCTTCTCTGACAGGGTGGGAGGGAGGAGCTGGGCACAGCCTCACTCACTTATACCTGAAAAGATTGTGACCTGTCCACATACAAAGAGATGCATACCCCTCTTTAGTGGGTCTGGAGCAAGGCAGGAAGAAGGACATCTGCGCAGTTCAATGACATGCCTATGAAGTCTCCCCCACCTCCAACGTACCACTGGGTATAAATACTAGACACCACCACTTCAGTATACTTCTGGACTTGAGAATACTCTGCCAGAAAGAAGGACTGCTGTGCTGCTGAAGGACTGCCACTATGCCACTCTGCTGGACTGCACTCTGCTGGGCTCTGGCTTTGCTTTGCTGATTTGCTGCCTGCTGTCCTCTTGCCTGAGTGACAAGGACTGGACCTGCATCACTTGACCCGAAAACCCAGACTGAACCCCAAGGGCTAATTCGCTGGCCTCCTGATCTGAAGCCTCAGGGACATAGCAGGCTTTAAATCCTTGCACCTGGACTCTTCCATCTGTGAGTCTACCCTGCCAAGTGGTACCACCCCAGTCCTGGACCCCTGGATGTGGGTCTAAAGTGCTTGCCAGTGGAACTGCTGCATCTTCTCTGCTGAGTGACGCATTCCAGCATAGAACCGATGCATCTCCATGGCTGAGCAGCACATCCCCGAGAAGAACCTACACATCACCGCTGCTGCATGGATTGGACCTGTTGCAAAAGACTTGTGTTGCTGCCTCTGCCTTCCACATATTGGGACCGATGCATCATCTTTAGAACCGCCACTGCGTGACACTTTTCCTGGCTCAAGCTCCTCCTATCACTCAATGACGGCAGCCTCAATTAATTTGTGCAACTCCACATAGCAGCTTTCCCGCTCATCAGAATCTCTGCTGTCTCTGCTGCACCTCGCATCTTTAACACCGGACTTCACATCCTAAGCTCAGTCGACAGCATCCTTGACGTCGACACAACAGGACCTAGTGACGCATCTTTGACATAGATCCACACAATGCTCCACCACCAAGATTTAAGGAACTTTGTTCAGTGGCCATAAGTGGGTCCCTGTAGCCAGGCCACACGCTATTGTGGTTGACCAGAAATTGTGACTTTGTCCAGGGCTGGTACAACCATATCTCCCCAATAGTGCTAGTGTTTTTTGGCACTATTTTTCACTATCAACTATAAGGCTCAATATCTTCAGTTTTACTAAATGGAATTTTGTTATTTTGGTCCTGTTTTATTTATTAAAGTTAGATCTAAAGTTCTAATTTGGTGTGGAATCTTTTTGGGTGGGGTTTTCATAGTTTCACTGTTTAAAGTAAATACTTCATAAACAGCCTCTATATTAAGCTTGACAGCTTTGTGCCAAGTTATCAGAGGGTGGGCACAGGTTAATTTAGGGTTTGCCTGCCTCTTACCCTGACTACAATTGAGGTTGATGCTTGACCAGGGGTCATACCTCAGTCAACCAACAGAATATTTTCTAACAAGGAGCAACAGCAGGAATTGTTTCATATGTTTCAGAGACCTTCCTTACTTAAATTAAATTCCATGTCATCTTGGTTGTACAGGGTTCTTTCAAAAGGGAATGGAAGGACCCAGAAATAGTTTCTGTACCCAGATTCAAGGGTTGATTATGCAATTTAGTGAATAGAGAACTTTCATGTTCATTAGTCATAATCCCTCATTTGGTCAATTTTGCTGGCCCAAATTCTCTACAAACTGAATGCTTTGTGATTTCTGACCCAGTGGTTATAAAAGGAGAGGATGACTTAATTGAGTCTGTCGATAACATTTGAGAGTTATGCAGTTTATGCTCCCCAATCCCTTGTTAAGGATTTTAATGTCTGTCTTCAGGCTTCCAATAGGGTGACATTTCACAAGTTTTGGCTTGCATAGAAATTCAATCTATGTTCCTCTCAGATATTATTTTTGTTAATCTTAGGGCATCTATTATGACTTCTGGTATAACTATGGCTGCTAGACACCATCTACGTTTGAAAAGTTAGGATGCTGATGCAGCACCGAAAATCTGGGTATTGATAATGCCACTTTGTATGTTTTATGTCATTTAAGAACCAGACAATGCACACCTCATAATATGCTGGAAAGTATAAGGTGGTTTCTGAAAGGAAATAAAAGCAGGAAAAGCCGGATTTTTTGTCTAACAGATCCCGTTTTCATCCTATGATTACTCAGATCAATGATTCCTTACGGCATTCTTCTGAAGGGGTTAAGGAAAATTAGAAGCAGTGCCACTCACAATGCTGGACCAGTAGTAGATGTGTCATTGTAGTGGGTCAGCTACTTTGTTGCTGAATCATTGGAAACAAGTAGTAATTGAAATATGGGTATTGGAAATTCTTTCTCAGGGATATAAGGTGGATTTTCCTGAGTCCTAAGAGTTTTTATTTTGCTTAGATTCCCTAGTCCAGGGTTCCATGAAAGAGATAGATGTCACAGGACAGTAGTTTCTCCGTGATGAAGCGGAGAGCCATCCTAACAGTTTCTATCCAGAATAACAGATTGGGGTGGTACTCGATTGTATATTCTTTCTGGTCCAGAAGGCTTAGGGTCAGTACAGGATGATTATAGATTTGAAGTTTCAGAACTGGTTCAACCTGACTGTCTCCTTTAAGATTATACACTCCAGCAAGTGATTCCACTGATAATGTTAGGGGTTTTCTTAACTAACAGTGAACTGCAGGACCTGTATCTCCGTGTTCCAATTGCAGATTACATTAAAAAAAATTTACATTCACAGTGGTGGAGCACATTTGTCATTTTCAGGTTCTCACTTTTGGGTTAAAGACTGACCTGGGAGATATTACAAAGGTTTTGGCTACAGTAATATCCTTCTCCAAGATGGGGGGGAGGTGGGGTCATTATTCCTTCATATCTGAACAACCTTTTGATTCATTCTCTATAATTTATCAAGATTCTTCAGGGACTGGGTATCCTAATACATTTGCAATAGTCCCATTTGTCATCTTTGCAGAGCTTGGAGGGCATTGATGCACGGTTCAGGTTTGGTTTAGGGAAGGTTTTTCCTCATGTATGTCAGAGAAGGAAGCAGAGGACCCACCTGCATTTGCTGATGTCAGAGAGCGAAACCACCAGTGAGGGAATGGCTTCATGTTCTGGGAGATATTATAATGTTAGCTATTATAATTGTTTCTTTACATCTTTTCCATGGCAGACAGATATTGGTTTGTGTTTTATCTTATCCTCTTTTTCTCAGCTTTTTTCTGTTTGGGAGTGTAGGAAATTTGGTTGCTAGTTCAGTGGGAGGAAACCCTGGTAAGGCAACAACCACAAACCCTTTCCAGGCAAAACACCAGCAATCCCCAAATTACCATATGCTTCATCTCCTGGTTGCTTGGCACAAAGCAGTCTGTCTTAACTGGGAAGCAATGTATAGGGGATTTGTGCAACCAATGCACCATAATAAAATGACAACAGAAGAAAAATCCCACACTAATTTAGAAAAATAGAGTAAAATGTAAGAAATAATTTAACATTAAAACGACAACAATAAGTAGAACCAGAGTTATGCAATGTTAAAGACTTAGGTAGAAATAGTGCCCAAAAGCATAAATCACTAACTATGGTTATTTGCAGGGCCAGCTCTAGGGTGGTGCGATTGGTGCCACTGCACCGGGCGCTAACTTGGGGTGGGGGCATCATTTTATGTGAGCTTATTATCATTTTTAAAACACCTGCTGCCGCGTTCCTGCTGCCGCGTAATTTGCATCAATTAAAATGTCAAGATAACTCCGGTAATTAATCGTCTTCCTTGAAAGAGGCCGGAGGTTTGTCTAGTGGAAGTTTGACTCATTTTAAGGAAGCTCAGAGGGTTAAACCGCCTGCTGCTAGAAACGTGTACCATGCAGATCACAAAGTGCTCATAATGTAAATAGGTCAGTGAGTTATTGCTTCTGCAAGAGAGATCCTTTTGTTACTACAGTTTATAAGTCCAAATCCTCATATAGAACATTGAGCTATTAACCATCATCAAATAGCTGCATTCAATCCGCATATCTTAGAGCTACATGTTTTTTTCTCAGTCTTTCACTATCCTAATCTCGCCAAAAGACTTCATTTGGGTAGGAAACAATTCTCATCACTGAAGAAAGAACCCCTGATAATGGCGTCATGTTTTATATCCTGAATTGGGCTTTTCCAGAATAAGAACTCAAACTATATTGCCTACCAGTATCGTGGACATGTCGCTCCTACACTACACCTTGTAGTCCTGTCTGATGTAACATTTCCTATACACTGATTTACACAACTGTGATTGTCTCCGTGCAATGTACTAAAGTTTCCCAGCACTGTAAAAAAGCATATCATTTTCAAATATATTTATTATTGCAAGAAGAGAAAAAAATAACAGTTCAGTTCACATATCAATAGTATACCAAAATATAAAGTAAATCTTTAGCTATCAAAAGAGCAACAGAAAAAAGAGAAAACAAAACAAAAGGGGAAGCTATACTGTACATATTAATTAGTTGTATATTGTGCTAGACTAACAGTAGATAGTCACAGTAGATAGTCACAGATAAGAAACATTTTAAGGTTCAAAAAAGTGTTTCCATATCTTTTCCTTTTTCTTAAAAGCTTTTGGGCCTCTATGTTTCGCTAATGTAAGTTCCATGATTCTTATTTCGCTGACCAGAGCGCACCATTCTGAAACATTAGGAGGATCCTTAGATATCCATGTTCTAGCTATAACTAATCTAGCACATGCAAAAAGTATAGTTAAAAGGTCCTTATTCAAACAGTTAGTTTCTTGGATATCTAAAAGGACAAAATATGCAGAAAGCACCGGAGTTGTGATTTGTTTATGTTTTAAGACCTCCATTATCCCTTTCCAATATATAGATAATTTCGGGCAAGAAAACAGCATATGTTCTAATCCGGCTGCGTATAGATCGCATTTTGGACATTTATTTTTATCAGTTGCTGAATTCCCCTGAGTCCAAGTGGATATTCTTTGTGGTGTGTAGTATAATTGTGTGATTGTTCTATAGAGTTGTAGTCTAAGATTGGAAGAGTGTACTATAGTGTTTATGTGGGATAATGCCGCTGCAATCTGTGTAGGATTGATTTCCATATTAAGTCTACCAGACCATTTAGTTGCAATTTTGATTGTGTCGTCACACTTGCCGTTAGCTAGATGTTGATAGCCCAAGCTAATTAATGATTTGTTTTTTTCTGAATATAGACAGGCTAATACGTCCGACTGAGTTATTTCAGTTATTTTCATTTTACAAACGAAGAAGTCTCTTATTTGCATGTATTTAAAGTACATATCGTTTGTAAGACCATTTGTTAGTTTCAGTCTATCAAAATCTAAAATTCCTTTAGAATCATAGAGATCTCCCAGTGTATTAATACCGTGTCTGATCCAGCGGTTTCCTGTCCCGTCTGAAAAAATACCAGGAAGACCTGGATTGTTCCAGAGTCTAAGTTCAGCATTAAAAATGGTGCTTTTATCAATAGACAAGATTTGATCCCAGATTTTTTTAATATGTTTAGCAGTCTAAAATTTAACGCGCTTGAAATAGTTCGGATCGTGCACGCGAAACAAGAATTGGTTACTATCTGGCCCCAACATGTATTGATGGAAAAATAGAGGACTTTCGTTTTTAATTAAGCTTCTTATTCGACGAAAAAAAGTTGCTAAAAAGTACAAATTAAAATCAGGAAAAGTGAGACCGCCTTTTGCTATTGGTAATTCCAGAAATTTTATAGCCCTACGAGCTTTCTTAAACCCCCATAAGAAACTGCTACATATGCCATCTAGTTTTAAAAAAAAAAGTTTATTAGGTTGTAAAGGTATAGCCCTAAATAGATAGAGTATTTTAGGTAGTATCTTCATTTTTATCAAATTAAGTCGCCCTACTAAGCTGAGTGGTATCTTATGCCACTTTTTGAGAGTTAAAGCAATTTCTTTTAATGACGATTCATAATTCATATTTAATATGCTCTCAACATTGGCAGCTAATTTAATTCCTAAATAAGTAGCATTTTGGCATATATCATATATAGGTTCTTCAGGAGGATAATTAGCAATAATTTGTGTTTTGCTCACATTCAATTTGTATCCTGATACATTGCCCAATTTTGTCGCTTCTTCAATTATTTCAGGTATTGCCTTATTTATGTCTGTTGTATATATCGCAATATCATCAGCAAAAGCTGTTAATTTGAGGATCTTTTCGCCGTGGTATACTGGAGTGATATTAACCTGTTCCATTAGCGCATTTAAAAAAGGTTCTAACGAGAGAGCAAAAAGTAATGGGGAGAGAGGACAGCCTTGCCTTGTACCTCTTCCTTACTTGAAGTTGGCTGAGTCTTTCCCCCATAACTAGTCTTAGCCAGCGGATTGTCGTATAGTGAGCAAGCCCAATCAAGGTATGGTCCGGAAATACCCATTTTCTTTAACACTTCCCATAGATATTCCCACCCCACTCGGTCAAATGCCTTTTCCGCATCTAACATGATCATACCGAGTGGGGTGTGAGTAGTCTCAGCAACATCGAAAGCTGTAATTGCCGTATTTATATGGGTAGTGGTGTCTCTCCCCATCACAAAGCCATGTTGTTGTAGGTTAACCATATCTGGCATGATGGGAGCAAGACGATTAGCTAGAATCTTAGAAAAAATCTTGACGTCCGAGTTAAGCAAAGAGATTGGCCGATACGAGCCGCACTCTTTTTCGGGTTTGCCTTTTTTGAGGATGAAGACTATTTTAGCTATTTTCCAAGATGCTGGTGCTTTCTTGGATGTGAGTATAGAGTTAATAACTTCTTCCAAAAGTGGTAGCAATTCTTGATCTTGACTTCATTTGGGTAGGAAACAATTCTCATCACTGAAGAAAGAACCCCTGATAATGGCGTCATGTTTTATATCCTGAATTGGGCTTTTCCAGAATAAGAACTCAAACTATATTGCCTACCAGTATCGTGGACATGTCGCTCCTACACTACACCTTGTAGTCCTGTCTGATGTAACATTTCCTATACACTGATTTACACAACTGTGATTGTCTCCGTGCAATGTGTGTGTGATGTAAAGTGCTCTGACACCTTACACTTGTATGAGTCGTGCTATAAAGCTAAATTAATCTGTGAGACGGTGGTTATGGAAACTGAAGGGCACTGTTAAAGAGCGCTATTGAGGGAATCCATAGCAGAGTTGGTGAATGGGGGGGCGCCAACAAACATTGTCGCACAGGGCGCCACCATTGTCAAACCCGGCACTGGTTATCTGCTCATGCTGGACCACGACAAAAGCAGACGTTTACGTCAACTGTGATGCAGTGCAGGTCAGCTATGGGGACCAAGTAAAGCCCACTAAAAAATGTACCTTACATCCATGATGAGGAGCTCTATATCGTGCAGTGGCAGTTCCAAGGAACGATGCAAGGGACGTTTCGAGGATGCGTTACACAGGGGCGGTTCTGATGAATTGCAAGGGTTATGATTTAGGCTTGCGCTGAGGCTGCATTAGCTCCAATGAGAAACTGGGAGGCCATTATCGAGTATGCATTGCACAGCAGCAGTTTCAATGAGTTGTGAAGGCTTTAGTGCGGTCTTCAATTGAGGCTTTATTGTGATGTTCCGGTTCCGATGAGGCACTGCAAGGAGCTGCATCCGGTTGTTATCGTGCTTCTGGTGGAGTACACAGCTGGACTAGCAGAACAACTTTATCCCCATTTCCAAAGGTTCAAGATTGGAGAAGCACCACCTGGGGTGAGGGTTAGGACTCTTAGCAGGTAAAGTCCAAGTGCAGGGCTCAAGATGGCTGGAGCCTTTTCTGTCCCTGAGGATCTGATCAGTATGCCAGCCCACTAACCCGTGAGCCACTCTGAGTGTTCAAGGTAAAGTTCCAGTCCTTCTCATTCAGACATAAGGGCAGCAAGGCAGTAAGGCAGCAGGGCAACAGGGTAGCAGAGCATCAAAACAGTTCTTCTTCTGAGTCTTCCACAGTTACTGAAGTGATTTAAAGAATGAGTCTGAGGTTTCAATATTTATATATAGTGCCTCATTTGACAGGAACATATCATGCAGGCCATGGAGTCAAATTCTCAGTGTGTTTGTTTCATTTGAAACTAGTGTAGAAGGAAGTTGCTGCTGAAACAAAGAGGCTCATTTTGTGGTGCAGGGAACAAAAACTATCTGTGCCGCTACCACTGACTGGCATTGGCCAGAATCCATAGTGGATCTCTTCACCAACTAAGTTGAGAAAGAGAAGCTTACAAGGCAGTGGAATGGCTGGGTGGGCCACCAGGGATGGGAAGAAAGGGAGTGGAGATGTAGGCCTGTCTGGTTTGTTTTTGGAAACCAACATCCCATACGTGTAGACAGAGAGGTGTATATAAGTATGACACAAAGTAGGGGGTTATGTAGTGGTAGAAAGAAATCAGTTAAGGGAAGGTGAGAGTGCTTAAAAGTAGGGTCCTATTCCTCATAGTGAGTAACCCTGGGCGAAGCACTACGCTATGCTCGCGTAGTTTGCGAAGTTTGCGCAACTTCGCACTACGCGAGCTGCACGTAGCACAGTGCGAACACGCGTAGTACAGCGTAGCGTAGTGCAGCAGTCATTTTTTGCTTGTTCGCGGTCCTCAACGTCATGTTCGCGACCGCCCACAAGCAAAATGACATCCTGGCGATATTCTCAACGTGGGGAGGTCAGGTTTCTCATTGCGAGTGGTTGCGCATGCTTGCGACCCCTCGCAATGAGAAACTACCAGTTCGCGTTGAGAAAGCTGCCGCTCGAGTAAAAATCTACTCGAGCAGCAGAAAACTACAGCTGCAACTGTGCAAGATGCGTTTTTAATGATTGCACAGTGCCGGATGCTTGTCCGCACTGTGCAATCATTGAAAACGCATCTTGCACAGAGCGAACATGCTACTACGCAGCTCGCGTAGTGCTACGTGAAGTTCGCGTAGTGCGAAGTGCACTTCGCGTAGCGCTACTTCGCGAACTACGCCCACCTTTAGTGAGCAAGAATGAATAATGGAAACATTGAGGGAATCCACCTTAATTTTTCTTCATTGACCTATGGGTGAGATTGTGTTAAACTAGAAAGTCACGCCCACATGCATCAAGGGATTTTGGAGTCGCAAACGGTGCGAATCGGAAAATTCGGCCGTTTGCGATTCCAAAATCACTTTTTGGGATGCATCATTAATTTTTCCAAAATTCACCATTTTTTGCGAGTTCTAGAAATGCGATTACATTTAAGGAATCACATTTTTGCGATTCCTTGCATGCAATGCATGAAATTTAAAAAAAATGCGAAATAGAAAATAGGAGGTGCAAATTAACACGAGGTTGACCCTCGTGTTAATTTGCGAAATCTTCCAAAAATGCTCAAAAAAGCATTTTTGAAAGTGTCATGTTACACACACACATGTCCTTTGGACATGTGTGTGTGAAACTTGCACTTAAAAAAACATTTCAAGGGTGCAGGGGGGGTCCTTTGTTCGCAAACAGCTAATGCCTCTCCATTGATTCCTATGGGCCTCTAGGCCCATAGGAATCAATGTAATGCAATTCCTTAATTGTGATTCGCAATTAAGGAATCGCAAATACCGAAAATTAAGAAATCCTAAAAACTTTTAAGATTTCTTGATGCATAGGATTTTGCAATTCCTAAATTGCGATTCCTTAATTTTCGCAATTTAGGAATTGCAAAATCCTACAATGATGCATGTGGCCGTCAGTGCTTAATTTGCACAAACAGTTGCAGGTTTTGAGCACCAGCACTTCTTTTTGGGGACTAGAACTATTTTCATCATTAGACTTTTACTCAGAGCAAGTGAGGGGGAGGTGGGAAATTGATGACAAAAGAAGAATAAATTAGAAGAATAGTATTAAAGCAAGAAAATTAACCTACAAGAGTGAGATAAAGAGAGTCAATGGGTGGTGGGAGAAAGTGTCATGAGGTGGAATCAAGACAAGACATCCTTGGTACAATGCAACTTCACCATACCTGCAGTGGCGGCTCCTCCGCTAAGGAGGAGGAGCCGCGCCACTGCTATAGCAACAGAGAAAAAAATTATACTAACAAGACGTTTTTGTCATTTTCCATTTCTCAGGCGGGGTTGGCTCCTTGAAGGCAGAGCAGGGGAGGAGTGGTTTATACTCCTTTAAGTGCACATGACAGTTTGGCCGGCCCTCTACTGCTGGCCAAGCCGTCATGCACACTTAGCATGTTCTCTATTGGGCTGTGTTGCACAGCCCCATGGAGACCATGCTCAGCCTCCCCAGGCAATGCTTGAGCGTTGAAATATGACACTCAGGCCAAATCACAATGTTGCTCCTGCAGCATAGTGATTAGCTGGGAGAGTCCGGAAGCCTGACTGCTTCCAGTGCTTCCAGCAGAGGAGGAGACGGAGGAATGCGGAGATGGGAGAGATGTGCAGCGGAGAAGGTACATTTTTTATTTTTTATTTTGGTTAATTCCCCCCACCACCACCCTCGTTTTGAGAGAGCAGCCACTGAATACCGTAGTGTCTATGTTAAAAATGTAGTAAACATTTTGGCCCACAACACTTGATTTCTTTTATTTATTTTTTTACAAATTTGCCATGGAACCTTTATTTAGGCCATGCTTGGCCTGGTGAAGGCCAAGGTGTACTGGTCAACACTAGTCAACACAGGTCAACACAGGTGTACCGGTCAACAATGTTGTGTTGTTTTGTTTGACTGCAGGAACAAATTAAAACTGGATGCTGGACAGTGGGAAGAGGGTGGGCAAGATACTGACATTGTTGGGAATGGGCTCATGGGTCCATTGGCTCATGGATATAATGAAAAACATGGGAGAAGATCAAGCAGTAGCGTGATTTGGTGTTGTAGAGAGAGGAGGCAAGAGCTAAGGGGTAGATGGAATAGTATGCGTATAGCAATGGAAATTGTTAAGGTTCTGGGGACACCACTGTGAGGATAAGTGGAGCAGAGCAAGGTGGTTAGTGAGGATGAGGAAGGGGCATGCAATGGAAAAACATAAGGGAAGTGTAAGAGTCCGCCCGGTGGATGCAAAGAGAGAGATGTTATGAGTATGAGCATGTAGAAGCAACAGAGGATAAGATGCAAGCAAATTGAGAGTAGGAAAATTCCTACATCTTAACAACCCATTGTACCTAGCACAAGAACTGGAGCTATCTGGGGGCCATAGATCCCCAGAAGCTCGAACACTTTATTGCTCAAACCACAGAAATTCTGTAAAAAGAAAGCATACAATCGACGTTGCTTGGGTATTGCCCTGAGAATCTGGAACTCCCTGCCCCCTGAAATCAGACTAAAACCCTTGCCTGTATCATTAAAAAGGATGTCAACGCACTACTAATGAACAGGTTCATGTTCTAAGGCTCATGCACCTCAATAGGCTTCAACATTCACCTCCATTTGCTATACCCATGTAGAGTTCTGGACTCCTGTGATCTTGTATATTTTGTGACGACTTGGACTCGTTATTGACCTACTGCCTTTTTTGGACCAGCCACATCTTGGTTAACTCTCGATCTTGTTGCTTGATTTACTGTTTCTTCCTTTCTGACATATTGTAAAGCACTTGGATACCCTCTTGGGTCATGGTCACACTATATAAAACGTTATAAATAAATCAAAGGGAGGAGAAGAGGATGATAGGTGAGAGGGATGTAGGTGATGTTTGCAGAAGGGAGTCTGGAAGGTGTCAGAAACTCATGCAGAGGACAACTAGCAGTGAGGCATTAATGGGTGACATAGCAGTAGGTAGCAGAGTATGGTAGGACAAAGAAGCCAGGAATTAAGGCAGATAAGGGGAGTAGGAGAAGGAAAGACTCAGTCAGGATAGTTCAAGTGGTGTTAATGAAGATCGTTTATTGATAGAATGAAGGCAAGAATTGAGGCACATACTAAAAAGGTGGAGAACAAAAAGGGTGAAATTACAGAATCATAATGAAGCCATAACAGTGTTGGGGAAAAAGCAATGACTAGTGGATTGTGGACACAGGAAAAAGAAGAAAAGTAAAAGGGAATGAAGGAGCAGTGCATGCATGTATGTGTGTGTGTTTGTGTGTGTGTGTATTGTGTACGTGTGTGTATAACAGGGAGAAGAGGGCCCCCAAGAAAGTTGTGCACAGGACCTTCTTCAACTGCAGTTTCGGGGTAGCCTGGGCATAATTATGCGTATTTTGGATGAGCAAAAGCCATCATTGATGGAGGGCCCAGAGGTCCACATGGATGGTATCAAGAAATAGAGCATAGCAGGACTAATGTTGTGCTGTGCTTCTAATGCAAGAGGTTTAGGAGGCACCAGAAAAGCATGCCAGCTCCATGAGGAGCAATTGCTAGCTCTTATCGCATCGGACATACTATAGTATCGGTTATTATTCCTGTATATGATTATTATTTTTGTTTTTGTTTTGGTTATTATTCCTGCACATGATTATTGTATTTACTCCCCTTATGTCATTATGCTCCATTGTCTAGCCCATCCTTCATTCACCCAGGTGCATAAATGATCTGTTAGGTGTGCTCTATTTGATTCAATGCCTATTAGATTCCCCATTTGATTCATGTGTTGATCTGTTACCTTCCTTTCCCTCAAATTGTATAGCGCACTGATATCCTTCGGGATCAAGTTCGCGCTATATAAATCTTTCTAAATAAATAAATAAATAAATTGGGAATTGATACATATGCAATCATAGTGAGAGACTAGGGACATACCCAGAGTGGTCTTTTGGAACTGCCTCACAATGGGAAAGTTGAATAGTATTAAGAGAAAGGATGCCCTTGTCAGGAAAGGCCTGTGGGGTGGGGAGATTAGGGGGCAGGCTGCAGGTGTGTGCATCTGTGAGGCAGGTGTGGAGGTCTACATTTGAGTATTAAATGTAACAAGCAATTGGAAGAGAGTCAGATAATCCTAACAGAATGGTAAAAGGGTGGGGAAAGCAATGATGCAGTGTGTTGCCAAGCATGCTGCATGATAAAAAAATTATAAATAATGGGCTAAGTGAGGCAGGGCTTGTAGCACCTACAGAAAAGAGGAGGATACGGCAAGCTCTGACTGATTTTGTGGATAAAGAGGTAGAAATATTCTTATGTGATAGTTTTGAGAAATGTTTTGACATCCTTTTCATTGGAAATTACCAAAGCTGTGGATGGTGCATAAGAAAGTGCTAGATACATTTTGGATGAGGCATACTTTTTTATAACCTGAAAGTAATTTAGTGAATAATGACCTGGGTGACAACACAGATGATTACATGTCTTATTAGCAGTCAAGAAGAAAGGGGATTTTTTGATGATAGCAGACATGAAGGGGCAAATTACGAGTGCACCAGTCCCAAGACTGCCGTACCCAGAGTGGGGTTCCGATCACCACCTCCTTGTTGGTCCGACTGTCTGATTGGGAGATAGGCGGTTTTACCGCCACAAGCCCGGCACTAGACAACCGCCTTCGCCAGGATCCTGACGGAGTGGCGGTGGGGAAAGCGGCAAGGAATGGAGGCGGTGGTGATGCCGGCTCTGCTCTGCCTATCAGCAGAAAGGCAGCGAAGGGGCCCAAAACAATGTCCCAGGCAAATTTTGTCCATGGGAAATATGCATAGGGGGACATGTCATCCTCATACGTGCACTGTGTGCTATGCACGACATGGTGCATTGTACACAGTGCACCAACATACAAGCGGCACACCTGCACCATAGGCTTCAGGCTCTTTATAAGAGCCGAAACATGCCGCCGTCATGACACCTCCAACACAACAATGCAAGCCCAGGAGTGTTCTCAGAATATGGCGATCGGGAAGCCGCCAGTTTGGGGGCGTTCTCCTGACTGCCACAACGATGGTCCGGCAGTCGGACCACTTAACTCATAATTGGCCCCTAAGTCTTCTGGACAGTTATCCAGGTTTTCTATGGTAAATATTATCCGTCTACATCATCTAGATATTGCAATCATGGTAATATGGCTATACACATTTTTTACTTGTTATTTTTGAAGCATTTCAGATTTGCGGAGGCTGTCTGGTCTCCTGGTTGCACTTGTATCGGCTTCCACGAACATTCAGACTTTGCTTGACGAGGTCAGCTGTTGCAGGCATGTAATTGGGTTTGGGGGAAAGCACTCTTCCTGGCCCTGATAGAGACTTCTGAGTCCAAAAGCTGGAGATGCAATTCCTGGATAATCCACACTGGGTATTACTCTGGGGAATCAAGTATTTCCTCACATTAATAGGCATTACAATTCCAATTCAATATGCAAGAAAGTACATCCTGTTTTAAATATTCTGTTTCCAGGCCAAATTCCAAGACTCTTATGTAAGGATAGGTGAAGGTTGTGTTAGAACATTTCTTACTTAGCTTCTTGCTCGCTTAGATAGTTTGCCTGTATGTACCATCCTCTCCTGTGGATGTTTGTTGTACCTTAAGCCAAGGTGTTCTTTTGTAACTGTCTTCATGCAGTCTGAACTTTTGCCTGATCCTCAGGGGTTGTTTTTTATTTTTAGTTTCTCTTCTGGAATTTTGTCCTGTCTGCTTCTTCCTTCATTCCTAATCCAGTTTGCATTCTGAAGCATGGGGTGATAGAAGCTGGTCACAGGCCCTTTCCTGGCACACATAAGCCACGCCACCAACAAGATCTGCCCTTGACAGTAGCGGAGTACCAGCAACTCCACATCTGTTTTGCCATATTTGACCTTCTGAGGGCCTGGTCCTGGGCATGATCTATCCATAAGAGAACGTTCCTTCTTTCTGCAAACACTGAGTCGAATTATTAATAGTAATCTATCTGTAAAGAAGCTGCCACCAGAGGAAAAAACAAAAGGTTGCTACCTAGTTCTCCACATGGCTTTTGTCAGTCTCATTAAGGTTGAGCGTCTGGGCTAAAGCAACAGCTTATGGACCCTGGGTTGTACCAGGTCATACCGTTCACCATAATACCATACTTAAGAGCGTGGAATCCCCTGTCAAAATGACTATAACTTAACGAAACAAAACCAATTGTTTTTTAATCTACAATTCAACCCCAAGATAACACGTGGTGGTGAGGGGAGGGGTATGTTTTGATATGTTGACTGAAAACAGGAGCCAGATTGTTAAAATATTCTTGTAACTAAATTGATTCCAGGAATAGAAAACGTGCAAGCTGCGGTTGCTTGTGACTTGGCGGAGGTCAAGCGCCAGGATGCTCAGTCCTGCTTTCAGCTGAACGGTGCTTTCTGTGTAGTGAGTTAGGGCCAGGGATGCGTCCGTCAGAGCGTGGAAATGTTTACCTCATGTTGGCTCGGAAAGCCTCCAGGAGGTAAAGCAAAGGTCAGCGCTTGTGTGCAAGGAAAGCAAGAGCTGTCTGCATAGCTCCGACATGCTGTGTGTGTTTAGTAAGCAATCTGAAATGGAAAAAAGAGCATACTGGTGTCTAAGGCATGTACAGACCAGGCCACCTTCTCAACTTTGTGACCCATATACAAATGAAATTGTGAATATCCTTCTAACATCCCCGCACAGTGAAATTAGATTTGAACAGTCAGTCGCGAAACATCTGCTAGCACGCGCTGGCAGTTTTCCATCCTAACCACGTTTGTTATCTTCTTCGTGCACTATCATGTCCTAGCTTCCTTCATGCTGGTAAGTGCTATCTGAGGAATGTATCCCCATTTCCTTTGCTTAGTGCGAGTACTGGCATTGTGCAGGGGAAAAACACAGAAAACCCTACAGGGTGGCCGTAATATTTTTCTTTTTTTGTCGGAAACCATAGAAAGGCAACTTTGATATCATGATTCATAAACTCATTCGTTGCAGTCTTTTTGTAAAACAAAAAAAAAAGAAAAGAACAACTGCTTGGTTTTCTACGTCTTTTCGTGCTACATTCCACTCGGGACGGAGAATATTGACAAGGAAACAATCCGACTCATTTCCCGCCACTGCTGAGAACGCCGATTCTTTTGCTGGTGCCACCAACTTTCTTCATTGCTTGCGTCATACCAGTCTAGACCAAGGACAGCTGGTGAACTTTTCAATTAGTAGGGCACTTAGCTGCTTGAAAAAGAACCATGTGGGCGAGAAAAGAGGGCGAAACCTAGTTTTTTTTATTTGATGTCAGAAAAAATCACTTGCAAATGATCGATTTTATAGAACAATTATCAAATAAATGGAATACAAATCTTTTGTGAAGTGACACTACTGAAATATTTCAATATTGCAGTGTATCAGGAAAACCATACATTGCAGCACATTTAGTCCTATTTGAGCCAAGAATGGCCATGATAGGTCGGGAATAAGCACCATAGTGAATGCCAACACTACACAGCGGGTAATTAAATGTATGTTAAGAACGCTAGCAGTATGTGAAGGATGGGTCACTATTTTGAAGAAAAGCTAATCACAATATTGGAATGCATGCCCACCATCTGAAGAGTGTTATGCGACCATAAATACCAAAAATATTCTCTAGGGTGCATCAAATTAATTCTAGTGCTGCATACACAGTGTAATTTGTGGCCACCATGAACCCTGGGGAGAGCCTAAATGTTGTCAGGAAGACCCACTATATTAAGGTGGCCCACTGAGGAAAATAATTTTTCGATCAACAATCATTTTTACCAGGACTCCATTGGTTTTTGCATTGCCATCTCGTGGCAAACACTTTCACAGAACACCCACCTGGTTGTTTTTCCTGATGTACGAGGAAAATTCTATCAGCACGACAAAAAACAATTTTTGCAGGCCTACATTTCTGCCCAGGAACTGTCACTTGCCCAACCCCCTGTTCTCTTCAGTTCATCAGAAAGCCACATGGCCCTCACCCCGAGTGAATGATTCATTTTTCCTCTCCTGCTCCCAGCCTGATAAAACATCCTTGACACAGTGATCAGGTTATCTAGACAATGGTCTGACTGCTGGACTCTAATCAGGGTAAATAAACAAATGACTTGAAAGACCAGGCTGTGATCAGGCAATTGAACAATGACCTGAAATAAAGAGCCCTGATCAAAGCAGAGTGGACAATGCTCTGTGTACCAAGCCCTTGACCAGGTCACCAACTACAAGCATAGGGTGGACAATGCTCTGTGTAGCAAGCCATGACCAGGTCACCAACTACAAGCATCGCCTTGATCAAGCTGTCAACTACAAACACTGCCCTGATTGGACAATGGACTGACAGCCAAAAGAATGGTATGAGAAATGTATAAAAAGGCTTGTAAGCTACAGAGTAAAGTAGCAGCCTCCTGGGTTTTGTCTCTGACTAGCTTGGGACTCTGTTCCATAGCCCAGGCTATTGAATAAATCTGGGTTCCTCCTGCAGACAAAGGCTCCTGTGTCTCCTTTTACTATGTATGAAGGGTATGGAAGTTTTGGGCGGTTCCCCCACCGCGAGACCCTGTAAGTGGGTTAATCCGGTTCTTCAAATGGCGCCCGAATAAGGACTCCACGAGTACGGAGGTCAGGCCCGGTGGCCGTGAGGAGGTGCATGGAGAGACTCCAACGAAGGCGCCCTACCCAAGGATTCTTGTTATATTCCGGTAGACCGAACGACTCACCCGTTGTTCCTCCCCACCCGGTCTGGGCCACTTGACCGCCTTCTCGCTGGAGTCCCCTAGCAAATCATTTCTGGAGCAGGACACAGCGCAACGTCTGCAGAAGAGAACTACCCCTGTAAGGTAAGGGTGGACTGATCATCCACCAAGTCTGTCTGTTATTGACTTTCGCAAAAGCCAATTTGTTATTGACTTTTGCCAAAGCCAAGCAAGCAAGGTAAATTTTTAAAAACCCGCTGGTGTCTGTTCTGTATGAAATCTGTATGAATAATTGACTTTGCCAAAGCCAAGCAAGCAAGGTGAATTTTTTACCCGCTGGTGTCTGTTCTGTATGATTCCGCTATTTAATTGTCCTTTGCAAACGACATGCAAGTGAGGTGAGTTTTAGGAACCCGCTGGTGTCTGTTATCTGTTTTAAGACAAGAAGTGGCCCAGCCCCTAATGAGGCGACTGGGACTCCAACATGCAACAACGTAAAAGTAATTTTTTATGCTATTCACAATAATACAAATTAATCAATTTCTTTTCACAATATTTATATGATATTTACTCCAAAACAATCTACATTATACAAAACTTTTGTACAATGTGTTTTACATTCTAATACAATATTTTTAACTCATCATTTATAAACATCTCAATTTCAACACAACCCAATGCATTTCGAGACTGATGTCTCTTCTTCAGGGGTAACATCTGTAGAAAAAAGAATAAAATGAGACCTTTTCACTTGATGCGATACTCAATATCACTGTTCATGATAACAAATCTAACTCCAACCTCCATTCATGTGACCCAATCACCAACACCTGTGTGTGAAGCAAACCAATTTGACAACTTACATGAAATCTTAGATGACTCCTACATGAAACTAATGTAACCAAAAATAAAACAACAGTCAGCTAAATAATTCTTTACCAAAACCTGTTGAAAATGCTCTTATCCTTTTATGTCAATACCTTAGGTCTTTAAAAGTTGCTTCAATATCAATTGGACCGCTGCTGTGTAATCCAGAACATTCAACAAACAATAATTGAGCTGAAATGTAAAAAACTCTATTGAGTAACTGATCAAATTATTTTCATTGCTAATGGAGATTACATACACAGCGAGAAACGTTGCATTGTTATCACAGCCCTTGGACAGCAGTATGACAATGGTACAAATCAGGGCGACTGCAAAAAAAGTAGTTCATCACCTAGAGCTGTACAGTGGAGCACACACTGTTTCAGTCCCCACAAATCACTGCAGTGGCTCCCCAATCATACTTACAGAAATTGAGTGCTGTAAGTACCGCCAAGGTCTTGGGAACCCCACCTAAACCTGTCCTCTGGACCAGTAACAGAGTCACATTTTCCTTTGATAGCATTAGTAGAAAGCAAACACAATGGCAAAAACAGTATTCAATTTATATTTGAAGGAATGTATTTCATCAATGTCTTTAAATGTCAATTGTACAAGTAGTTTGGTAGGCATTTATGAATCTGATGCAGGTTCAGTGCATTTAAGAATACAAAAGATTTGATGGATAGAATGTGACGATTAAAGTCAGCCACTGGTAATTACTCGGGCTGCATCCCAGTCCATAATTTTTTTGCCCATAATGCCACCTCAGATTAGACCCAGGCCATCTGCAAATCAGTCTTGGTCTGGTTGCAGTAGGACTAGTCCAGCTGATCTGCCAAATCAGGCCCTCCATAAACCAGAATATCATCAACTTCCGGCCTATTTGGGCCTCTTCAGTTGGGTACGGTTTGGTTTCAGAGGCACAGTGAGCACGAGTCCCACATCTGGCATATCCATTACACTTTGGTGTCACAATGAAGAATACAAGTGATGGATGGAATGATTGAAATAATCACAGCCACTGAAAATTATCTGGGGCTGAATCCCAATCCCCATTTTTTTGCCCACTGTTTCACCTCCACCTGGACCCAGCCACCTCCAAAATAACCTTGGTTCTGCTCCAAAAAGAACAGTCCTGTACAGCCTGCCAAGTCAGGTCTTCTCTAAGGTAGGCTTGAGGTTGCTTGTGTTTCTATCTGGAGGGAATATGGCCTGGCAGTTCAGGATAAACTGTTACTATCTGAACAAGACTAAGACTGATTTGATTAAGGCAGGTCTCTGTCTAGAATTTCAAAGTGGGCAAAAAAGTTATGGTCTTGAATGCAGCTCTGAACAATAGCCAGCGGATGAGATTAACTCAAGCATTCCTTCCACCAAGTTGTCGTTATTGCAGTAGATGCCCTAATCATGATGGTTATGCCCAGTCAACAGTCCTGCACTGTGACATAGAAATCAAGGTATACAGAACTGACAAGACCTAAGTAGGTAAAAACTGGTCTGGGGTTGCTTGTGTTCCCATCTGTAGGAAACCTGTCCTAGCAGTTCGGGCTGGACTACTTAGGCAGGACCTAAACTGATTTGTGTAATGTGTGTCTTTCTCTAAAAAGGCACAGTAGTAAAAAAACAACGTCTAGAGAGCAACCAGAGCAATTACCTGTGTCTGAGATTAATTCTTGCGTTCCTTCCACCACCTTGCTTTTCTCAGCAGGTGCAGAGTATGGCACAGCACTAGACAAATAGTCGTGTTAGCAGTTCATGTCTGAGGAAAAGCTGAGTGTGTGCAGAGCAGAGGCACATTTGGGCAGTATGGTGATGTCAAGACTGACACCAAGTCAGGACCTTGATATTTTCCGATCGTTTTCCAAGCTTCAGGACAGTTCTTTGATCAAAATCAATTTGCATGAAACCTTCACCCTTTTAACACTCCACACAACAACATCACAAACCTGACTTTAGGTTTAAAGTATTTTATTGCATTTTCAGAAACAAAGAAAAACAGGACAAACCTGACTTTAACCCGAAGATGTCTTAAGACATGGGGAAAGTGGGCAATTGGGTAGGAGGACCCCTGGGAAAATGAAATATCTCTCTCTCTCTCTCTCTCTCTCTCTCTCTCTCTCTCTCTCTCTCTCTCTCTCTCTCTCTCTCTCTCTCTCTCTCTCTCTCTCTCTCTCTCTCTCTCTCTCTCTCTCTCTCTCTCTCTCTCTCTCTCTCTCTCTCTCTCTCTCTCTCTCTCTCTCTCTCTCTCTCTCTCTCCCCCTACCTCTACCTCTTGTAGGAGTGTGGCTCAATGGTTAGAGCAGCAGACCCTGATGCAGAGTTCCGGCCCGGGACCAGTGTTCAATTCCCGCCTTGGCGGGTCTTGGGCTCAATTTCCTCCGACCTGACAATTCTCGCCTCGGTGCCTATTCTAATCATGGGCCCCATGCTGCAACTCTGGGCAATAGCTTGCTTAACCTCCACACCGGCCCCAACAGTGCTAGGGTGCCTGGCTTCACCCTGGGGGTGCCCAGGAGTAGACACTTCACAGGGAAAGCCAGGAAGGGTTCCATAGCGGTATGAGTAATAGCGCCAGGAAACCGCTTGGTGGCAGTGCGCTCTACAAATACCTTGACATTTACATTCTTACTCTGGCCCTTTTTGCTGGATCATCCCAGAACTTTTTGCCTTCCTCCTTTATTTTTTCTGACTTGTTGTTGACAGGGGCTGGAGGAAGACCATTTCTCCAGAAGTCTGATGAATCAGGGCTTGGCTGAATAGGTTTGGTCTGCATTTGGAATGGTGGGAGAAGTAGCATCTTCGCCTGAATAGGGCTGTGCCTGCTTCCACAATGACGGGTCCTCCCCCCTGTGGTGTGTCTGAAGCCAGGGCTCACACTGACAAAAGAGGTCACTTGCAAAGTGCCCCACAGAACTGGTTTTCGCTGGTACAGACACTCTCTGCCTTCAGAGAACAAAGGATTTTGGTTTATTAAAAGGAGGGGCCCAGACTCTTAGATCAATTCTGGGAAATCAAGAGGAAACCTTTGCCAAGGAGAAGAGCCGGATAAGCTGAGGAGGAATACTGCCCCTGTGCTGTTTGCTGTCTGGGGTTGGCCTGCAGTGGCTGTTTGCCGCCAAGAAAAGGAGAAAAGTACTTTGCTGTTTGCTTTGTCATTTTGAGGAAGATCTCCAAGGGCTTGAAACTGGGTTTTCCTCCTGTTCTGAAGTCTCAGGGACACAAAGACTTCACCACCTGCTCCCCTGAATTTCCTTGCTGGGAATTCCAACTTGCAAAGTGGTGCCTGCTGCTGTTTAGGACCTCTGGAGACTGTTTGTCGCGGGGAGCTGGAAAATCGATGCAACACTGAAGAAGTGTGTTGCATCCGCACTGGTATCCCGACGTATCGCCGAAGAAACCGTCGTAGTGTCTGCCGCGGCTCGAGAAATCGCTACTGCCACACCGATCCTGACACAATCCTGCTGTGCGACTGAACGAAGATAAGCATCATACCGGATCGACGCATCGCATTGAGGCACCAAAGACTGTCGCATCGTTTGGAGTCCACAGTAAGAAACAGATGCACCAACTCCCTATGCAGTAAGGAACTGACGCATCACCTCCTCTGAGTGTAAGAAACAGACGCTTCACCTTCCCTGGTGCCATTTTGTTTGCTTTGCGTGACGCATCCGAGGTACTTTTGAGAAAAGTGTCGCATTTATAACTTGCATTGAACTAAACTATTTCTACCATTTGAAAGCCTTATTTTTATTACTGTATTGCATTTTGTCGTTTGGTCTTGTTTTGGTTTAGATAAAGATTACTTATTTTTCTAAACTGGTGTGGTGTCCATTTGTAGTGTTTTCACTGTTAATGTATGTGTTCACAAATGCTTCACACACTGGCTCTGAGATAGGCCTGTCTGCTCGTGCCAAGCTACTAAGGGGGTGAGCAGGAGATATTTAGGCGAGTATCCCCCTTACCCTGCCTAGAAGCAAGGGTCCCTATTTGGACAAAGGTACCTACTTCTGCCAACTAGAGACCCCCATTTCTAACACATACACACAGGGCACACAACACATTTTTAATTATGATATAGTGACACACGCTAATAAATCATCAAGTAATTAGGCACTTCTACCATCTGTGTAGTAGCAGGCAGCTTTATTGATGACATGTTTGTAGTACAACCACAACTTTGGAAAAACTGGGATAGATTATAGTTAATAAGTTTAGTTTTTCTGAACATGCTGCATTAACCAAAAATTACTTACACTTAACACGTGTGTGATGTATAAGCAAAAATCAAAATGGAATGACATATAAAAATAGACACAATGCAAAAAACTGGAACACAAACACTTTATTGACCTGAAACATAACAGAGCTCAAAAATAGGAGCCACCGAATTATCAACTTTTTAAGTTTCAGCTGTATCACCAGGTTTACTTCCTTCATGGACAATCTAGTGCCATTTTTCCAGCTGTCAAGAAATGTCCTCATATATTATTCTTCTAGTCAAATCCAGTTGCTAAGCTGCGCACCCAGTAAAAGAACGTAAAGAAGTCCTAATATTTTCAGGCCCTTCCGTGGCAGAGCTGCATCATTTTCTTGTAAATGAGGCTCTTCAGGGGCCTTTAGGGCCTTATCTACAAGAAAATGATGCAACGTAGCACCGCAAGCAATTTAGTTGTGGCCTGCTGAGTTATTTTCAAATCACAGGATACGTCGTATTAACGACAATTCAATGCATCCCTGTGCTTTCCACTGCATTGGTGCACAATTTGCTGCCATGCACTAGCGTAGGCACCCTTGTGTTATTTTGCAAGGGTGCCTGCGCTGCGGGAATTATTGTTTATGTGCAGGAAGGGACAACTTCTGCACAAAAACAATCATTAATGGCATTTTATGCATGCTACAGAATGAAGCACTCATAGAAAAAGGAAAAACAAGGAAAAATTTAAATATTTCTGCTCATTACACCATTCCTACACTTTCCTTGGGAGGCAAAGGATGCTGGCGCATCAAATTCCATGGATGTCGTGTGGGAAAACCCACAGCAACACCCAAGGATGTAAAGTAATGTGTGAAAGGGGCCCAACTTTACAAGGCCATGAAAAGTCACGTAGTGTGACTTTACTTGACCTTGTAAACTTTAGCAAGACCATTGCACGGTCGCTGCTTTAAAAAAAGTGAAGCACTTACGGCGCTATGGCTTATAAATAAGCCCCTACGTTTTTAGTTCTTGCAGTGTCACCTCCAGGCGGTCACCTCATCAAAAACTCACAATAATAGCATGAACCTTGCTCTCGAGTTTGATACCATGATATGGCAATACTTTGGGGCAGATTTATGAAGGCCTTGCGCCGTCGGTGCGTCACTTTATTTGACGCAACGGCGGCGCAAACAATGCGCCCTATTTACAACGTGACGCATCTAGGCAGATGCGTCACGTTGTAAAGCCCTGCGCCATATGTGGGCGTTCCGGCGCAGGGTGGGCGTTCCGGGGCAGGTGCGCCTCGCAAAAGTGGCTGAGTGAAATCTATAAGATTTCACTCAGTTACTTTCAGGACAATGCTGCGCCAAAACCCTGCGCCTGCTTGAAGCAGGCGTAGGTCTTGATGCAGCATTGTGGAGATGGGGCACCCCCGAGCCTTGCTGGAGCTGCGTCGCGCTTGCGACGCAGCTCCAGCAATGCGCCACCTTTACGGCACAGATGCGTCACGCATCTGTGCCGTTTTTGCCCCATGGTGCGCCGCATTGTAAATGCGGCGCACCATGGGTGGCGGAGCAGTGGCGCAGGATGACTGGCGCATCCCTGGGGATGCGCCAGTCATCATAAATCTGCCCCAATGTGTAGTGCTAAAACAGTCACAGATCAGGAGAGTTACTCGCTGCCTATAAGGCAAAGACTAGAAATAAGTGACAAATGTATTTTGAGTAGGTGTTTACTTAGCACGAAAGCAATATTTAAAGCTAACTGTATAATAGATTAGGGAAATGGAAACCGGGCAAAGCGCAAGAATAATCTTCTAGACATATGTCCACAAAATCATTCCTAGCAAGTGCTAGCAACCTGCATGCGCGCACCCCATTCCACCGCAAGTCAGTCATCCGTTCAACAGACAGTTACTAGCAGGCAGCAGCAACTCCAGGGGCCGGCCTAACGGAACCACCAACCAGTCACAGTGCAGTTTTAGTTTATGTCCAGCGGCCAAGCCACCAAGTACAGGTAAATTAATTAAGCACGGACAGTATAACTTTAAGTAGTAGCCAGTGGTCATGTTCGACGATGTCAATAAAAGATTCATGAAATGAAATGGATGATGGCTGGCCGCGGCCCTTAGTTCTGTGTTTTGGACGTGGGCGGGCCGGTGCCGTGGGAGACACACTAATTCATTTATTCGTGCTGGATTCTGAATCAGGATTTTGGTTCTGCAGGGGTAGGCCACAGGGGCAGCAGGCAGCATGCGCAGATTTATTTCAAATTGTCACGCCCCAGCATATTCACATGCACTCCGCGCACCCCACTCCACCGCAAATCATCCGTTAGCTGCTAACAGGCAGCAGCACCGCCAGGGGTAACGGAACCAGTTAGTCAGTGGCAGTGCAGTTCAAGAGTACAGGTAAAATAAATGAATTAAGTACGGACACTGACTTTATTACTTAGTAGTAGTCATTATCGACGATGCCAATAATATGCCATGACTTCATCACCATGCAAAACCAATGCTTTTTTTTTGGAGTGGCGTGGTGGCGCGACCGACGGTCTGGGTGGTCTGGTCATCGGAAGTCAAGGATGCATTCATGTTGAAGGCGTGGCGGCTGCGGCCCTTCGGTGTTGTTGCCGGCCCGGGCTGGATTTGGTTCTATGAATCTGTGGGGGGATAGGGCTATGCGCAGCAGCGTGGGCAGATTTTTTTAGATTGCGCACGCATTTGCTGCATGATTGTCGCGCCCTGCACGGCTGCACCCCACCACCAAGTCATCATGCTTCAGCTGCCGTGATTAAACAGGGCTGGAGTGCCTTGGTTTCTAAAGAACTGGCAGCAAGAAACCAGAGCTTTTTGATTTCATTAGCGGTGCGTCCATTGGGGCGTAGGGGCGTAGCCCCACTAAACATGGACGCACCGTGGAAGCTATTACACATACATATAATAAATTCTCACAATAAAGCGCCACAGCGCAGCGCTTCAATACCGGGACACAGGGACAGGCGATGTTATGCGGTGCGGAGTGCGCAAGGTGTGGGGGCGGGGCAGCTGGTCTGCTGCAGCTTGAGTGACAGTCTGCAGCAGGCCAGCAGCACTATGAGCATGAGGATGTTAGGGCTGTGACTTGCCCAAGCATGCGCAGTGAAGTTCCACAGTGACAGAGGGTCCGAAGGGGCTGGGGGTGCTGCTTCAGCCGGGCCCGGGGTTTACATAGGTGCCAGGGCGAGTACTCAGTGTGCCCCCCTAGCCAATCCTGGCTCTGCATGCAGTGCCAGGATTGGCTGGTCCACCGTGCAAAATCCATTATTGGATGCCGCGCGTGGGTGGGGGCACACTGCTCAGCACTGCATAATTATGGCCAATCACTGTGTGATTTCAGCATGAAGCCATGCAGTGATTGGCCATTCGGGACGCGCGCGCTGTGACGTTCTATCTTGAGTTAGAGTAGTAGCTTTCTCTTTCACATTAGTGTCGTTGCCACGTGCAGAGAGCCAGCAGCAGCCCAGCCCAGCCAGCGGACGTCCGACGGCCCACACCACAACTGTGAGTGAAGTCACGTCACAGCACAGTCACAGACAGTATTGATTGAGGTGCGTGCTGCAGTGCATATTATGTTTTCAATTCGGCTGCGGTCCGGATTTATTTCTGTTGCGTGTCGCAGCCTCTTAATAAATTAATACGGGGCACATAATTTTGTCAGTCACTCACAGCCTTATATCTTACTTTTTCGAGACTCGAGACCTTGGCTATGCGTGATTCACGCTAAAGACACCTGGAGCTCAGAGACCTCGACTCCGGTCCATTAAGGTGTAGTGCGTGACCGTGATAAGAGCATATGCTAGGGCGGGAGTCAGTGGTGTTTGGGAGGCCTGGCTGCACCATAAAGAAGAAGAAATAATTTGGCTGCGGTCCGGATTTATTTCTGTTGCGTGTCGCTGCTGCAGCCTCCAATATTAATAAATTTATACGGGGCACATCATTTTGTCAGTCACTCACAGCCTTATATCTTGCTTTTTCGAGACTCGAGAGTCGAGACTCGAGAGCTTGGCTATGCGTGATTCACGCTAAAGACACCTGGAGCTCAGAGACCTCAACTCCGGTCCGTTATGGTGTAGTCCGTGACCGTGATAAGAGCCTAGGCTAGGGCGGGAGTCAGTGGTGTTTAGGAGGCCTGGCTGCACCATAAAGAAGAAGAAATAATTTGGCTGCGGTCCGGATTTATTTCTGTTGCGTGTCGCTGCCGCAGCCTCTAATATTAATAAATTTATACGGGGCACATAATTCTGTCAGTCACTCACAGCCTTATCTTGCTTCTTATGGGGTTTGGGCTCGCTGGTTGCGCTCGCTCGCTACGGTGCAGTATGCAAATCAGTTTGCGCCTCACCACTTTCAAATGTCACCAGCCGCCTGCACATTTCTGAAAACTAGACACATTCAGTGCACAGAGGCTTGTAGAGGAGTCTGTCTCGACATAGATCGCCAACTTGGGACACATATTTCCAAAGGATGCATGACTTATTCAGGGTCCCTTGCTCGGAGGCAGCACGCCGAACTAGGAGGACAATATATTTATATATATTATGTAATTCTCCCTTCTTTTGTCACAATCATTTCTTTCTCCGTCGCGCACTCTCTTCCTCCTCCCCATCTTCTCATCCCCTCTCTCTCTCTCCTGTTTCATGCACCCTCTTTCTGCGACCTTCCAGGACTGTTGTTTGCTTTCTGCCTGTCCTAGGATGCTTTCCAACTCCTGCTCCTAGGTGATTGTAGTAGCAGGCACAGCCGCTGGCGATGCTAAAGTTCCCTTTTGACTGGGTGTGAGTATTTGATTCGTTCAGATGCACCATCCATCACCACCCCCTTTTGTACCGCTTCTCAAACCAAGAGAGCTTTTACAGCAAAAGCATTTTCGGCATCTAATATTATCACAACTTTGGAGTGCTCTTCACCCAGCACACCACTGCCCTACAACAGCTAAACTTTCTCACACCCAATATGCTCACTAAATGCAGGCCCTTGACACACACTGACTTCTGCAGTGCACTGCACTGCCTTAGGCTGCTGCGCAGCTTTATTAACTGATTAGGCCTGCCAGGCCCTGCCTCACCTGGTGCTGTCAGCTGTTGCATGCCAGTACTCACTGGCAGCATCTACTCCAATGCAACCGCAACGTCGTATGGGTCATGCTGGCTGGCACTCAGACTTTCATTTGGAACCAACTGTTCTAATCTTGAACCATTGAACGGCACAGCCACTGAAGCACGACGAAACAGGTCACAAGAAGTAACTTCAAACTCGTAACTCAAGAGAGAACATTGTGTGTTGTTTACCTTTTGCAAAGGCATAATGTGCAGAGTGGTGGTGGAGTGACGGTCACAGCAGATCACGTCACGGTGTGGTAGTTGTAGTATGAATGATGAGATGCATTGAACGGCGGCCACACACAGGCATATTGTACACAGGATTTTTTTTTTTACTGAAAACGTGCTGGAACCCCAGCTTGCAATACGCAGAGACTGCTGATGCTACTGATCATAGCTCGGGGTTTATATAGACTGCGCAGTGCGAAGATTGGTACAAGAGATAAGGGTCAAGACTCCCATCCCATGTTATCTATAGCACTGCGGCAGTAGCGTACGCTATACACAGCGCAAGGCACCCATGGATTGCTGTTGATTCTATGTAAGGGCAGGCTGAGATTAGTGTGTGTGCATTGGGCATGGCATCGTCATTCACAATGCACTGCCATTGATGGAGCGGCAAGAGATTCTCCACTCTGTGCTGTGCACCATGTTACAGTACTGCCATGGTAGTGCTGAAGAGAGCATGACTGCGTCACTAAGATGTCTCAATTTTGGGACTTATTAGGTGCCCAGCTGAATTGTGGGTTCAGCTCCCTCCACATTATCAACGAGCTCCGCTAAGGAGGCACATGATCTTTCTTCATAATATTGAGATGCTCTGCTAAACAAGGCCCATATCTCTGTTCACATTATTACAATGCACTGTTTGTCTGTATGTATATTTGTCAATACTGTGTAGAACTGTAGAGGAAGGTAGGTAGGTCAGAATTTCCATAGGAAGAGCATTGTTGTTTCTTTGGTAATTCTGGTGGTGCTCAATGAAAATGCATGATGTTAATACACTTATCACCACCAGGCACCAGGACAGTGAGCACTGCACGAATCAATACTAACTAATCAAATTCAAAAGGGCCCGGCCGGGTTCAGTTAAACTGGCGTGTCCTGCGCTGCCCTGTCTGCCCTGCCCTGAAGACAGTATCCTCCATTCACTGATTCCTCCCTGGGCCCTGCTTCAGAGTGGCTAATAGTGCTAAAGCCATGCAGGCTGGCAAAAAACGGGCCCCGGCCAGCCTACCCTTGAAATATCCTTCATTCCTCCCCTGCAGAGTGTCTAAAATGCTAAATCTGTGCAGGCTTGCAAAAGTTGGCCTCATCTGTGTCTCACTATAGCTGCTCTCGCAGTCTTGGCATGCCCGCTATCGGGGATGGTGCAGACTGTGCAGACAGGAAATTAGAACCTCAACCTACGCTCTAACTGTGGGTGACTGGCCTGACGGCCCATGGCTCCACCTGCAATTTGAGTAGTAAGCAGTTGCAATTTTATTAATATAAATCCAAGATCAGTGTAAAAATCATGATGAGCCATATGTATATAAATCCCATGAAAAGCAGGATGTTATATAAACTGGTTGCCTTCTTTCCTGTACCAGGCAGTAAGTAAGCAGTTGAACACGCAGCACACCTAATAATGAATGAGCCTGTCATAGCCTTAAAGGCTCTTTAAGCGGGGGGCGTGCCATGGTTTGTGCTTGTAAATTTGTAATGTGTAATTGTGCAGTGCCTTAATATGTATTAAAGAGATGATGTGCAAAAAACATGACAGGAGTAGGTCAGCCATCAGCCATCAGCCTCGCAGTGTCCTCCATTAATTGAATTAAAACTTCAAAGCAATCTATAACGCGCGCCACCTGAGCATTTGATTAAACAGGCAGCCCCGTGGACTTTTCATGCCACTGGCTTTCTTCAGTGACTCATGCAGATTTATTTTTCCCAAGAATTATTTGCTTTCATTTATGGTGGTGGCTGGCAGAGCTGCACTATGTGTCTACTAAGGAAATACTTGGGCTTAATGAAGTTTATTTATGCCTCAACTTTCTTAACTTCATTATTACTAACAGCTGCAGAAGCATGGTAGCAAGAGGGATGTGAGGTGAAGCATGACTTAGAAGATGCCGGTATGGAGGGAAGGGTAGAAAGCAGAGAGAGAGAGACAGAAGTAAAGAGGGGTGAGCCGTGAGATCACATACCAAGAGAGTGATGATAGAGCAAGAGATTGGTGAGGAGAGAAGGAACGATATTTATGAAGACAGGGTGTTGAGGGATGGATCGGTAGACAAGAGAGAAACTAAAGGAAAGACAATCAGAGTTAGAGGTAGATAGGGCGGTGTGGGGGTGAGATTTGGAGAAAAAATAGAAGCAAGTAAGAGAGAGAATGAATACTCGGTACTCTGCTACAATATGCTCCCAATCAGGGCGTTACTCGTCTGTGATTGTTCAACCACTTTAAGCGATGTTTTGAATTTTTAGGACAACAAGGTTATAATAAAAATGTACTCTATTTTGCTCCGGAAAAAAAATATTTCTTTAGTGTGGCCTGCAACAAATCTGTAGTCCAAATTATCTATAATACTTTAGGTCTTTGTTTCTTACTCCTGAATGTCATTATATTGAAGTTTATTTTTCAAATGTGTACGTTTGATGTGTTAAATAAGTCTGCACAGGTGCTCAAGCCCAATAAGTCTGCACAGGTGCTCAAGCCCGAACATAGATGTAAAGTTATCCCTCACTGATACACATCTAATAGTAGCTACAACACACAGCTGTTGCAAGAAGCTCAACAAAGAATCCCTGCCAGCACAGCATCTCTGGGAGAAGCTCAGAATAGCTTGTATTTCCCTCTTACCATTAAACACAGGCCTACAGGCTGCCTGCAAAGTGCCTTTGAGGCCTTGATTAACCCAAGGCACAGGTCTGCCTTTCGGATCTGCGTAAGTCAGTTTTCCCCATTTCGAGGGATGCCAGCTCACCTCGCCAGCCCATTCCTGAGATTGCCTTAAGTTAAAGTGCCAAGCCCTGGAGGTACCAAAGTAAACATACCAAATGTGAGGACAGGAGTAGGGTCCCTATACAACTTGTCTTCCTCACAGGACTCACTTTCCTTCAGAGACCTATGCCAAGCTGTCTTGAATTGTTACCGCTGTTTCTTAGAGCTATGCCTACATACATATCATTAACAAATAACAACTAGCAATGTCTGGTAGCTACTCAACTGTCCGAAGCATCAGCCGATATGCAGGAATTCTACCACAGCACTGGATAGAGCAGGAAGTTGAGGCACTTGGGGTTGGTGAGTTTGGATGTATGGCCTTACAACGCATACATTCACAACGCATACCATTACAACAAAACTTTTACAACGCAGAATCCATTGCAACGCATGCCATTACAACGCATGCCATTACAACGTAGCTGCTATTACAACCCATGCCATTACAACGTAAGTATGGGTAAGTATTTTTTTTTAATTAATGGGAATGTAATAGTAGTGTAAGTGTTGGATAGTGTAGGGGTTAAAATTACTATTCTAACTCCAGGTGGGTGTAATAGTAGGGTAAGTGTTGGATAGTGTAGGGGTTAAAATTACTATTCTAACTCCACGGGGCGTAATAGTAGGGTAAGTGTTGGATGGTGTAGGGGTTAAAATTTAATTAAATACTTACCCATACTTATGTTGTAATGGCATACGTTGTAACAGCAGCTGCGTTGTAATGGCATGCGTTGTAATGGATGCTGCATTGTAAAAGGTTCGTGGTAATGGTAGTGCGTTGTTTTAGTTGCATTGTAATGGCTGTTTCCCGGTGAGTTTAGGATTGTGGAAAGATTTGGTTCATCAACACCACTCAGCAAGCAGTGGGCTTCTAAATGATCCACTGCAACATACCACACTCTCACCGCTTCTGCCGGAATGGGCAAGGCTAATTTTCTATGTTTGTTCTTAGTGTGATGTTTGGATTTTTCCCAATCTTATGACTTCTTCAGTGATGTAACATTGAGAGCAGCACCAACACTCTTGGGTGCCTTTCCTTGACATTGTCATGCTTTCTAGCCTGAGTGTCTTTGTGTGACGTTTCTATGCTTTCTATCCAGGGTGCCTTTGTGTGAGGTTTCCATGATTTCTGGCCTGGTGCCTTTGTGTGACGTTTCCATGTTTCCTTGTCTGAGTACTTATGTGTGAGATTTCCATGTTTTCTGGCCTGGTGCTAATGTGTGACATTTTCACGGTTTATGGCCTGGAGTAGATGCTTATGTGTGACACACATTTCCATGCTTTCTGGCCTGGTTGCTTATGTCAGGTCATCATTTACAATTTACTATGCTTTAAAACTTGATACAGCTAAATATGTAATGGAAAATGTGTTGTGCACCATTTTGGTTTTTCTTTTTACAAAATGTTCTTGAGAGTAGAATTCCCCTCCATACTAACACACTATGCACCGTATGGGGGCTTGACAACAAAACTTGCCAGGGTTGCTTGGATTCCCAGTCTGGCCCTGACTCTGAGTGTCAATTAATTAATACTTTTTGTGAATCACAGTGTGTAACTAACTCTGCACACTGCCACCCCACCCTGCTTTTATTGTACTGCCGGAAGCCAAAGCTTAAAAGTCAGGCAAACTTTAAAGACTTTGTGTCTCTTCCCAGTGAGCGCTGCAGGGCAGGCTGGTGTATGAATTGGAAAAGGCCCGAATTTGGGTGGGCAAAGTATGATCCATTTGGATTGTACTTGTAGACAGTCATAGATAGTAATATATGTGCAGAAGCAGAAATGTCTTTGGAGCAAACTGCAAATAAATATTAATTGTGCATGTTACTCAGATGAATTGACATCACACTTCGCACATGTCTAGCGTGTTTTCTTTCACTTTGCTTCCCTAGAATTTCACACACTGGACTGCTTACTATCTGCCTGATTCACAGAACTAACTTAAGACAAAATCCTAAACTTATTACTTTTGGTATTCACAGAAGTTAAGATTTTGTCTTAAGTTTCTCTTAAGACAAACTTAAGACAGACTTAAGTTAGGATTTTGTCTTAAGTCTGTCTTAAGTCTGTCTTAAGACAAACTTAAGACAAAATCCTAACTTTTGTGAATACCAAAAGTAGTAAGTTTAGGATTTTGTCCTAAATTAGTTCTGTGAATCGGGCCCACAGAGTATAAGGAATCTGGAGGGAAAGAAATTAAAAGGCCTTTCAAGGAGCTTTAGATGGCCTTACATACTATTCCTATCAGTACTGCAGAATGTGAGCAGGACTTTTCTCAAATTAATCTTATATGCACATCTACAAGAGCATTATTGCTGACAAACAATATCTTCTTTAATGTTTTTAAATCTTATTGGTCCACCATTTAAGAGATTCAACGCATCCCCTAGGTTCAGTCATGGCTTGCAAATGGACGAAGAGCAGCTGATGACACTAAGGGCCAGATGTAGGTAGGCCAATACCGGTCGGAAACGGCCGAAAATACCGATTTTCAGCCGTTTCTGACCGGTATTGAGCATTTGGGATGAAGGGGACAGAAAATTGTCCGAATCGGTCATTTTACCGATTCGCAACGGTTTGCGATTCGGTGAATTTACCGAATCGGTAAATTTACCGATTCTGTAAATTTACCGAATCGGTAAATATACCGATTCGGTAAATAAGAAGTGGTAAAATTGAATATTGAGATGTAGGTAAGCTCTTAAATACCGAATTTGCTTGAAATTCAGTATTTAAGAGTCGGTATTTACCATGGATTGAAATCAGGTGGTAACCAGGTGCAGCCTATAAAAAAGGACCCAAAATGCAATACTTTTTTCACAATGGCGGCATTCTATGTCATTGCGAGATGGCTACGGCTACAGGAGGAAGGAGAGGGAATGGCAGAGAGAGGAGCAGGTCTACAGACAGAGGATCACCTTGTTCATGCTCACAGAGGCAGAGATACTCCAGAGGTACAAGTTGGACCCAGACACCATCTTGGACCTCATCAGGGACCTCCAACCACTGTTGGAGCACACTACACCAAGGGCACACGCCATTCCACTCCACATGCAGGTGCTGTGCAGCATACACCTGCTTGCGTCTGGGAGCTACCAGAGTGTGGTTGCTGCGGTAGGTGGGGTGACCCAGAGCAGCCTGTCAGGCTTCTTCCACAAATTCCTTGACGCCATGTTACAGAGGATGGACCATTATATATCTTTCCCTGCAACCCATGCTGAACTGCTCCAAACAAAATCTGACTTTTATCTGATGGCACGTTTCCCCAATATCATTGGCTGCATTGATGGCACCCACATTCCCATTTGTCCCCCTGCTGCCACCGAACACATATATAGGAATAGAAAGTCCACCCACACCATCAATGTGCAGGTGATATGCAATGCCAAGTGCGCCATCACTGACCTTGTGGCTTAATTTCCTGGGAGTACCCACGACTCCTTCATATTTCAAAACAGCGGTATATATGCACGGCTGACAGCAGCGGAATTTGGTGAAGGATACCTGCTAGGTAAGACACAGTGTGCGACCCCATTAACACCTATTGCAGAAAGAAGTACATGTATGCATGTGAGTAATGTATTCTCATTTCCTTTTAGGAGACAGTGCATATGCCCTCCGCTCCTTCATCCTCACCCCCTACCTCAACCCCTCAACACCCAGCCAAAGGAGATATAACAGGGCCCACAAGAGCACAAGAAATATTGTGGAGCGTACCTTTGGTATATGGAAGAGCAGGTTCAGGTGCCTGTATAAGAGGGGAGGTGCCCGGCAATATATCCCCATCACCTGCTGTAAAATCATTGCTGCCTGTGCCATGTTGCACAACTTTGCTGTGAAGAAGGGCACAGAGGTGGAGTTGTCAGACTTTGAGGATCATGACGACGAGGTTGCTGTGCCTGAACCACAACCTGCTGGAGTGTCAACACCAAGTGATGGCAGATACAGACATGAGGATATTACACCCAACTATTTCTGAGTAAGTAATGAGACAAATACATATGTAGAATGCTAGAACACTAGTATAATTTTGTAATGACGTTGGTATTTTAAAGAACCAAAGTGCACCAGAAAGCATTTAACTGCAATGCTCACAGTAAGTAAACAGACACAGACAGGTGGAGTATGCACCCAACGTAGTTTAATGTTGTCACTACGCAGGTATCGAAGGCACAAATGTGCAACACAAACTTTGAACTTTCAAAATTGTATGTCCAGGGTCACTACCCCATAACATTAACTGTTCATTTGCGTCCACGCTTAGCACTGCCAGATGTATGTGGCTCACTGTGTTTGCTGGGCGTTTGTCCTGTAGCCTCACCTTGTCGCCTGCTGCTCCTCCTTGTCTCTACAACAAGGGGGCTTGTCATGCTGCTCCTACTTGTGCTCCCTTCACTCTCTGGCACATCAATAGCAGCAGTTTGTGCTGTTTGAGCATTTATTAGAGCCTCAAGAGCACCGGTCATTCCGGTTATGCCCCTTGTCACCACATTGGTGTTTTGCGTCAAGACCTCTTGACTGTTTATGCTTCGCCTGCATAGCAGGGATGTGGCTGTGGTCAGGCGGTGAATTGCTTTGTTGTGTTGCTGTGCACGCTGCTTCTCCCTGCGCCTTGATGCTATTTCTGTGTCCAGTTTGGTGCACAGTTGCTGCATCGATTGTGTCATTTCATGTATCCCTGTAGCCATGTTCTTGTTCACTTCCACCAGTTCCCTGATGCCCTTTCCAATTTCTTCCATATTTCTATTCAGGCTGCGCATTTGGCGTTGACAGGACATGATGCCCTTTCCCTGCATCCTCTGGATCTTTACCATACTCCCCTCTAGGCCTTGGAACACACTGGACCCCTCCCCTCGTGCACCTACACTCCTTCCCTAGACTCTGCGGCGTCTTGGGCTACTACGGACAACCTCTGCGCTGGACTGCAGTGTGGCAGAGATTTCATCTCCAGGCAAGGTGTGTGTGTCTTCCACCTCCATTTCACCGGCAGCTGTCTCCATTTCTATCACTGGGGGAACGACATGCCTCCTGCTTGGTTGTGCTGCAGGTGTTTCAACATCCAGTGATGCTGGCATATCTGGTGGAGACATTAACAGAGGGGACTGTGAACGTCGTGGGGATGCCGGCAAATCTGGAGTAATTTCAGGGTCTTGGGATGGTGGCTGGCTACTCGGTACACCTGTGTCCTGTGATGCACTGGGACCTGGCTCCTGACTTTCATCCCTCTCGGGTGCCGTGCCTCCAGTCTCCTGTGACTGCCTTCTGGATGTGTGACCTGTGGACATATGAGCGTATATCAGCTAAGCGCAAATGTCTCACAGACACTACAATTAAATCTTTTCAAATTGCACAATGTACATGTTGCCTGCCCTTCATTATTTCTGCAATCATTTGCCTAACTTGGTGGTTGCTGTGCTGTATGACATGGTATTTCATTAACTGACTACATGTACCATGATGCATTGCTACTGTTTGCTGCTGGCACACTGGGACTGGGGTCACTTAGCTTCAAGGGGTGAGGAAAGGATGAGGATATGAGGGGGATTGCTGTGCATGCATCTTACCTTTTGTACTTGCAGCTTTGGCTGAGCTGTCCACTTCTCCCAGTCCACAGACGCGTTCTGGCTCTAAGGTTGAGGCCACCATCTCCTCCAGATCAGGAAGGGGGGGTGCTGTGTTCTTTCCTCCTCCAGTTTGCGATGCCTGCTTGTGGTGGTCCGCAATTTTTTTTTTTGGGAGGCTCCTCAGGTCATAGAACCTCTTTTTCAAATCCTCTGTCACTATGGTGGTCACTCCCACAGCATTCACTTTGTTAAGTATTTCATGCCAAATCTTCCTTTTGGCAGATTTAGCCACAGTGAGGGACTGCCTGCCAAAAAGTTTGTGGTGCACCTTTACCACCTCCTCCACAAGCAGCTGCCTGTGTAGCCACTTCCTGGTAGGGAGGGGTAGGGTGGTAGCACCTGATTGGCTGTTTCCTTAAGTTTCACTTTTGCTTGCTTTCCGATTCGGAATGTACCAAAAGGCCCATAGGAAGGAATGGGAAATACCGAATCGGTATTTACCGATTCGGTAAATACCGATTCGGTAAATTACGAAACTCCGATACCGAATTTTACCGATTTGGTAAAAAATACCGATTTTTTATCTACATCTCATTTACCGATTCATTAAGACCGAATCGGTAAAATTCTGTATTTAAGGATCGGTAGATGAAATTTACCTACATCTGGCCCTAGGAGTAAAGCAAGGAAAGAGGAAGACTTGGAGTACATAAGCGATTTAGACTGTTTGTGGGCTTTTCTAGTAAAATAGATGCCAGCCCAGAACAACTGACAAAACACTTGCCATTGCAATGTTTTGAACAAGTTAGGCTTTACTGTGTATTTTTGTATATTTAGTTATTGTTCTAGTTTATATAGGTTATTAATTTGCACTTACAGTTATAACACTTTGTTGACAGTGTCAATTAATTAATGTGTTGTTATATTTGTCTCTTCCTTGTTTGGATGTTATATTTATTGTTCTATTTAATATGATTTATTTTGTTTTATATGACTTAACTTGCTTTTTAGTTTTTGATTTTAGAATATGTATTTATTTGTATTTATATATTTTATTTTTAGGTATTTTGTCTTTATATGTTTATATTTTGTATGGCACTATGCTATGGTCATTTTGCACTAATAGGTATGACTTACTTGAAATACAGTCAAATTCGAACTGCCCATTCACTACCTATTCCTTTGGCCTAGGTACCTCTAGGCGGGGGGCGTGGCTTGGCGCACAGCAAGATGGCAGCGCTGTAGTGCTGCTCTGCCGGCCACCGTGAACAATCATTCAATATCCTGCCCTACCTGAGCTGACTGCATGCATTTCTTGTGGGGATCGGACTGCTGGCATCAACCCCCGTGAGCCGAGGTGTTGGATTGAGCTGCACGGGGACTACCCGCTGTGAAAGCGGCGGCTGACAGATTCGGCGCCGGGCCGGCCGAGCTCTGGTGCGGAAATGATGAGCGATCGCAGCAGTGGATAGCACCTCCTCGGATTCCACGATGGCTGTGGCGGACTGATTACCTGGTGAGGAGCGGGGGAGAGGTTCCGAGCCTGGTGAGGAGTGCTGCGCTCCGTCGAGTGTAGTCCTGCCGGAAGCGAGACTCGAGTTTTGCGCTGCTGGGAGGAGGCTGCAGGAGCTGGGCTGCAAGGTCACGCAAGCAGCCGGCTCCATTGATTGCCCCAGGCCCCGAGTGGGCCGTGAAAACCAGGCCTGGGCTGCTGCGGATGGCGGAGAGATAGCGGCAGAGGAGAAACCTTGCCCCTTTGCCTCGCAAACCCTGCTGGGACCACGGGGAGGCGGAGTACACTGTGGAGTGTGCTGATTGCCGGACTACTGCGGGTGTTGGGCGCAGTGAATATCGAAGAGGCCTCAGCCCCCTGGGACTGCCTGCGGGTTGCGGATATTGCTGGTGATTTGAGAGGGTTCGAGCTACGCACACTGGACGTGGGATTGCGGTCTCCAGACGTTGGTGGTAAGGTGCTGGTGTGGAGACTTTCCCGGCTGGTGCATTGGCGAGGCTAGCTGACACAGCTCTGTACTGCTCCGAACAACGGGGGCCAACTGAAGACACGCTTGCAGAGGCCTCTGGTGAGCGCGGTCGTTGAATGCCAGCAACCTTGGGTGAGACTGGCGGTCGTTGAGCTGGAGACTGAGGGTGCGTTGCTGGTTTCTTTAGCTACTGTACAGAGAGGGACTCCAGAGGTGGTGAGCAGAGACGGGTGTGGGGCCTGAGAATAGTGTGGTTGGACTGCCTGGCTACACCTTGTGGATTGGAGAGTGGTGCCCTAGCGTACGTTGGGAAGAGTGACTGCGACTGGACTACTTGCACCCTTGGGCCATCACCTTGCTGGGTCAACATTGGCAAGCCGGATAAATCCCAGCCGAAATTCACGTTCGAGCTTCGTAAGGGAGGCAGGCAGGCCCAGACTGAAGCCTCTGACTCTGAACTGGACGCTGCATCGCAGGGCCCCACCAACTTGGAGAAAGCCCTGGCTGCTATACAATCTAGCCTACTGGCGATAGATGGGAAGATCGAAGCTCTAAAGGGCTGCATGGACCAGTTCTCTGCCAAGCTGGACAAACAAGCAGCACGTATAGGGGAAGCTGAGCAGAGGATTACTGACGCGGAAGATGGACTCCAACAAGTAGCAGAAAAAAAGTCGGACATCACGAGGCTTCTGGTGGTCATTCAAGCAAAGAATGAGAACATTGAGGCACAGTCGCGATGCAACAATATTCGCGTACTAGGTCTGCCGAAGTCAACGAATGTTGGTCGCTTGTAGGACTACGTTGAGACCATGCTCCGGGAGATATGTGGTACAGATGATCTGTCCCCCATGTTTACGGTTGAGCAAGCACACTGTTCGCTTGCGGCTCGCCCGCCTCCTGGTACTCCACCGTGGCCTATCATCATTCGCCTGCTCAACTACAGAGACAAAGACACAGTGCTACGCATCACCAGGCAAAAGTGCAAAATTACATATCAGAATAATCCACTCTCGTTTTACCCGGACTTTACCGCGCAGGTACAGGCAGAGTGGAAAAAATTTCAAAATGTGAAGTGACTGCTCCTGCAGGAGAAGATCCCGTATGCCATGGTATACCCTGCGAGGCTGCGCGTCGGGGAGTTCGACGGAGGAAAACTATTTGCAACACTGAAACAGGCGATGGCATATGATAAATCTCTGCAGAAATGAAGCAAATCTCCTGGCTCCACATCAGACGTTGAAGACTGAGTATTAAACTGTTCTAGCTACCTGTCTATGTGATGGGGTTGACTGCATAAAATAGTGTATTGTTTGCTTCTGGGGACTCCAGGGGTGGCGAAGTTGTTGGGGGGTCACCCGGGAAGGTGTTAAGACTTGCTTATTACGCCAGGACTTGCCTTGAATTTGTTGCAAGAATTGCGGTTTTGTGGGGGGCTGTGTAGATGGCTGCTCCCTGAGTGACACTTGTATTGTTTTTTACGGAAGGCTGGCTTTGGGGGAGGATTACAATGTGATAGATGCGGTGGCCCACTCCCGCCTTGTGCTTAGAGTGTCTGTTGCCGCTACAGTCCCCGTTGGGTATGACCCACAAGGTATCATGGTTGCTAGTGTTGTTGATGTTGGGGCGGGGGGGGTGGATGATTCATGTCTTTGGCGGATTGGGGTTGCCAAAGTGGGAGTGGGGTAGGGGGCCGGAGCTCATTCTCTGCTTGAAGAATCAGATTTGAGGAGGTGCTCACTCTGTGGAGTGCAGGGCGCAGGTGCTAATCTCCTTGTTGGTAAGGGACGATGCTGGCTCAAGACTTCCTGATGGTTTGCTAAATGGCGGGTGAGTAATATAAATGTAGTACCTGGAATGCGTGTGGCATGAACACTCCCAAGAATACTAGGCAGGTGCTTGCACATCTAGATAGGCATGGAGTGCATGTCGCTTTACTGCAGGAGACCCAACTAACCAAGCACACCGAGGGCTCAGTAGCACGGCGATGGGCTACCTTTCGCCTGGCTTCCTCGTACTCTAATTATTCCTGGAGGGTATTGATTCTGATCAAGAAGGGGACTCCATTTCAACCACTTGATACCTGTGTAGATAGTGGGGGCCGTTGGGCGATGGTGCGGGGCAACTTGGGTAGGGTGATGGTGACTATTGTAAATGTCTACGGGCCGGTAGTTGACGAGCCAGCATCGTTCCTGACTCTGTTTCAGGTGTTGCGTAAATGGCCGGAGGCGGCGTTACTTTTTGGGGGGGACTTAAACACTCATATCGATCCACAGTTGGACAAGTCTGCCTCCACTGGCACCCGAATGGTCAAAGTTGCCCAATGCATACGAGATTTTATGTAAGAACTGGGTCTGATTGATGCGTGGTGTCTACGTCATGCTGGCGTTCTGGAGGGCACACATGTCACTCCGGCTTACAATACATGGTCACGGCTGGACTATAGGTTGTTGGATGGTATGGCTAACGGGTAGGCGACAGAGGTCTGCATATTGCCGAGGACTCTCTCGGATCACAACCAGTCGTGCTTCAGATAATGGTACCACAGAATATTAGACGCCGCTTCACTTGGCGGTTCTGGGTGGACTCGCTCCTAGATCCTGGTATGAGGATACTATCCGGAAGGCTATAGTGCAATATTTTGATCTTAATGTGAGTACGGTTGACACTGCAGCTACCCTCTTGGAAGCATTTAAAGTTACAATAGGGGGGGTGTGCATAGGTACATCGGCAGGCATCTTGCGTGACCTGAGGGGACAATTATGTCGTACGGAGGAAAAACTGCGTGAATTGGAAGCTTCCTATGATGCATCGCCCACACCCGATACACAGGCGCACATTAGAGAATACGTGGAGGAATATAATTCCCTAGCGAATTCAGAGATAAAATATCTATCGAAGAGATATGTGGCTAGGGCATATGGGGAGGGGGGTAGGCCTGGTAGGGTATTGGCCATCCAAAACACATACAGTAAAGGGGACCCATGGGCAGTTTAATGACCAGCTCTGAATACATGCCCACCTAACAATAATCACAAAAGAGTATCAGAGGGTCACGAGTGAGACAGGCAAAATTGTCAAAGATAGAACAGGTGCGGCGCTCCCACCAGCTATATGCCTAAGGGGCAAAGATTATAAAATGTGCCAGATCAAGATCAGTATCTGGTCTCTGGCTCCCATCAGTCACCACTCGGAACCGCCCTTCATCATTTGGGGCTCCGAGGACCAACACTGTACCAGATCTTGATGTTCTAGCAGGAAGGGGTAAATCTTCCTGTTAGTCAGTAAGTGTTATTGTTATGGTTGAAACCATGTGTGTTGGTAAAGTGACAGACAGGGTTAACAAAAGTGCAGTGCAAGAAACAAACCAGGAAAAGTGTGAGGGGGTGAATAAAATTGGTTTTAAGGAGCAAAAACTAATTTAATAAGGTATAACTCCTAGCACCAATATTAAAAATAGCCACGACAGGGTGAATTTATAACCTGTCTAGTGGTGTGACGTGGTCGACATGTTTCAGCAAGATTAGCCACTAGCCTTGCTTTCTTCAGGACCTATTAAATACAGCTACTGCATACAAAGAAACCCAACGTGAGAAAAGTAAAATGTAGTGTAGGAACGACACAGAGAAGTCACCTGAACCTCCAGGTAGTGTCTGTTCCAGACCTCTTCATACACTCAGCAGTGGGCTGATTAGTAAGAAGTGTACACCTCACCTCGCCTGGCTGCGGCTCAGGACTGGTGAAGCACCGCTCTATCCGTCGGTACTTCTTAGCGGCATCTGTGGGATGGACTGCCGCCCCCTTGGTAGATCATGTTGTGGATGACATGGGGATTGACCATTTTACTCCTGAAGATATTTTGGGCCAATTCCGCACATTCTATGAGACACTGTATGCCTCCCGGGGGGACATGTCTGAATCTGCTTTGGGAGAGTACCTGTCTGATACAGCATGCGCCTGGCTATCGGATGTGCATAGAAAATTCCGTAGCCTCCCCATAGCTGAGGCAGATGTCAAGGAGGGCATTTTATCATTGCCTAATAAGAAAGCCCCGGGCCTGATGGGCTGACAGCAGAATTCTATAAACAGTACGCTGATTTGCTTACGCCCCATATTCTGGCAATGTATGCGGAGGCACACGAGGTGGGACAGCTCCCGCCTTCGCTGCGACAAGCGCTGATCATCACGCTGCTGAAGAAGGACAAGACCCCTACTAGATGCGAATCCTATCACCCCTTGTCCTTGATCAATATTGATGCTAAGATTCTCGCCAAGGTGTTGGCTGCCAGATTACATCCCCTGATGCCTCTTTTGGTCTTACCAGACAAATCTGGGTTTATAGCATTTGAATTGTCTTTCTCAAGGACATTAACTTCTAATCGTTCTTTTTAAGATGCATTCAAGTTAAATATGAAGACCAAGGGGGACAATCCACATCTTTCACAGGAGGACAATAATAAAAGTTCTACCAAAGATTATGTGCTCTTTTCTAGGAAACACAGCCCATTGGGAGGGTGATTGCTCTATTCTGTTAAGATCAGCTCCTAAAGCAACATTTACTGACTTTCCCAGTCCCCCACTGAAATGTATATGGCACGAGCCTACATAGGTAAATCAATTTCCTTTTTGTATGCCGAAGCATACCTTGTCATCCATTGGAGATCAGGCGACATTGGGAGGTGGACCTCGTCAACAGATTCTTGATAAAAAATGGGCTTTCTGCTGCATACAGCTGAAGATGTTGTGTAGCTATTATGATATACCCAAACAGTAGCAGCTCCTGGAGGTGGTGCTGCCGGGCGGTGATGCAGGGCAGGGGAGGGGGGTAGTAAATCCGGATTATAGCCTAACGGAGGTAAGTATACATATAAATAAATAAAATGAATTTCATTGTGCGCGCTGCATCACATTTGGCGATGCGACGCATGCAAAAAAATTCATTTATTTATTTATTTGTATACTTACCTCCGTAAGGCCATAGTCCGGACTCTACTACCACCCACATTGCCTCTCCCCCACCCTCCGTCCCTGCCCGGCAGCACTCCCTCCAGGAGCCGCTACTGCAACCAATAGAATTGCCAAATTCGGCTGTGGCAGCAGGACAGAGTGTACCTGGTGTAGCCTTTTGCATGCTTCTTTCTTACGTATAACTTGGACCTGTTCAAATATGGGTTTGATTTGTTTGAATTCTTGAGAGACATGCTGGAGGTACAGATGTCCCCTTCTCCACAACTGGCCCAGCTGGGGAAGACTACGGACCTTCCTAAATCAATTTGTCTGGTTGCATCAATTACCTTGTGCTTGCTAAAAGGAGGATGGCAATGGTTTGGATGCAGAAGAAAGCGTTAGTAGCGATCAGTCTGAAGTATACAGTGCAGATATTCACCCTCAAGCCTGCAACATGCAGTTTTGGAGTCCATTTAGATCATACCTACGCTCACGTAAGATGATACTGACCCCTGAATTGCAATTTTATAGTGCCATTCTGTCAATGTTATACATTTGTCCTTGCCAGCTCATGACAGTTTCACGTTTGATATGTACATCCGTACACGTCTGATTTGCTGTCTCTTCTCATTGATTGTTGCATACAATGAAGAAGTGCCAACAATGGATTGAATCTTTCTGTGATTTTTATTACAGAGTTTAAACTTTAAAAAAAGAAAGAAAGGGGGGCGTGGCTTGAGCGCCGAGCGAAATGGCTGCTCATTGTTGAGCTCTGTGATTCCCAAGTCTTCGCCTATGCACAATCTGTTAAATAGATTCGAAAATCGCCACAAATAAGGAACCAGTACTTGCGCACACTGCAGTAAAAAGTCCAGAGAGTGGCAATGGCCCAAGCGGAGTCCAAATTAGAAGATCAAACCGCAGCACAGCTAGTCCTTCCAGCCACATACTCGAGGGACTGCATATGTTGAGCTGGGACCCCTGCCCGGGTGCAGCTTAGAGGTGACAGCAGTGACGGTGCGGTGCAATGCAGGGCCAGGTGAGCCTCGGGGAGCCACAGGTATTGTGAATTCAGTGCAGTGGAGATAGACAAAGACCCTGAAGCAGGAGAGGGCCGTAGCAGCAGGGACGGCAGTCTGGGCACGAGTCAGAGCAAGGACAGATGCGAAAATGGTGGCGGGCCGAACTGCCTGCATGCAAACGGGTTGTTGGGCACAGGATTACACCGCTGAGGAGTGGACCATGGGGGCCTCAGATCAGACCCCAGTGTAACTACCCAGTGACCAAAACTGCGTTGCGCATTGCTAAATAAGGGATGGAGGCAGAAGAGAGCAAAAGCTGTATGCCCCCCTGGGTGGAATGAAGAACTATATAAAACAGGCTTGTAGTAGGTGGTGACCAAAAATGTTCAGTTGGATACACTGGGGCCCTATGCAATGTTATGCAACACAAACTGAGCTACTCCTGGGAACATTCAGTACCATGAGCTCTTACTGAAGCACCGAATCTTCCAGCGAATCATAGCCGCAGGCAAATGCCTTGTGAAGATAGTGCAGTGATTCAGTCTAATGCTTGACTTGATCCCAGCATTGATTGAGTGATCGGGTCTACCCAGGAAAGACAGTAAAAAAGAGTGAGGCCCACAGACATAAATAGCAATAAGTGACAACGCAGGGTGCGACAATGCACATTGCAGGTAGATCATAAGACCTTTCAGAGGGGAATCCCGACAGGCCGTGAGAGGTGGTTCACCTCGGAAGCAGGCGGCGGACGGTACCCGGGAGAGGTCCAACTTCAAGATGTCTGGTAACAAAGGGTCGAAAAGTACGCTCCAGACACAATTGGACAAGGTTGCAGCCCGACACCAACTGACTCTGAGACATCAACTAAAGGAAAAGTGTCTTGCAGAGGGGGGGTCGGACAGCGGTGATCCTACCCTGAAAGACATAATGGATGCCATCACAGGTGTGCGTATGTCGCTGGAACAGAGAATGGACTCCATCACCATTGAAGTAACACTGATGAGAGCAGACCTTCCGAAAATGGGGGAGAAAGTCAAAGTCGACTACTACAGAGCTGAGTGGAGGAACTAAGCAAATGCGACAGAAAATCAAAGAACTCCAAGCAGCCTGCAGGCTGACAGAACACAAACTTGAAGACTACGAAGGTGGATCACGATGTAACAACGTCTAAATATTAGGGGTTCCGAAAAAGGCGGAAGGCCCAGCAGCGGAACTCGTTGTTAAAGACCTCATCACTAACCACTTGAGACCGAAGAACCTGCACAAGTTCTTTACAGTAGGAAGGACGCACAGAGTTGCAGGTGGCACACCAAGACCGGGGGATCCCCCGAGACTGCTGTTGGCACGCATCCTAAACTTCTGGGATTGAGATACTATACTTCAAACTGCCCGTACAGCTCCTCCCATCAAATACGAAATTAGTGAACTTTCTTTATTTACGGATTTCACAATAAATGTGCAGTGCCAAAGGAGATCCTTTTCAAATTGCCAAGAAAAAACTTAGGGAGAAAGGTTTACGTTACTCCATGCTATTTCCTGCACAACTCTGTGTCGGGGCGGAGGCAAAAAAATACTTGGTTCATTGAAACACCAGAGCCGGCACTGGAGTGGCTGGACAGTTGGAGGCCTGCAAGGGACCACAACCCCCGAAAATGTAAAGAGTATCCCTCCTAATGGACGGTTGATGAGGCCGGGCAGGGAAGAAAATGCTGGTGACAGACATGGTGATCGGAGGACGTTGCCAGTGGCACCATTGCTGGACTCTGAATATTGAAAATTTAAGTGACTGCACTAATACTAAGCCATGTCTAGGATCGATTGGTAAAGTTTTTACAATGCGTGGGCGGCGGGCAATGGGGAACATGTTATACCCCCCCAATTTCTACTTAGTTTAATGTTAGGGCAACAGGGACTCTGCACAGTTGGGGACATGGGCAGTTCTGCGCCCAGAGTGCGGGGAAGCAGGGAGGCGGGTTGTTGGGGTTTGATCACTGTATTTGGTAAGTTAGTAGACAGCATTGCACAACACATCACAAGGCTGGTGAAGGGAATAACAAATAAGTATCATATGCTGGTACATGGGATCATCAAGGGATAAACAATTTAAACTCCTGTCGTGGAACGTGAGTGGATTGGAGGACAAAATAAAAATGGATATTGGTTTGCAATGTATTAAGAGGCATGCCCCTGAAGTGGTTCTGCTCCAGGAGACACATCTAGTTGGGAATACCTGTAAGACATTTGACCAGGTGGGGCTATAGCCTTGTTGCTCAACCTGGATTTACTTCTGGGTCCAGGGAAGTGGGCATTATGACAAGATGATCCTTCCCTATGGCGGTTGCCCATACTCGGTCAGACAAGCTGGGATGAGCTGTGGAAGGACACTGGGAGTGGTCCCTCCCACTCTAGTATCTGTATATATATTCCCAGGAAAGCATACACCCATGTTCAGAGATCTGGGAAATCTGGTATGATAATTCCCTGAGGGACGACTGTTAATGGGCAGAGATTTTAACTCAGTGGTGTCGGGCTGTCTTGACCGCTATCCTCCTCGAGACTTACAGTCTTTACAGATGGTCCTCCTCACTTTCCTTGAGGCAATTGGGCCAGTTGATGCCTGGAGGATCTATCACCCTTTGGAGACTCAGTTCTCATTTCATCCTGGGGCCCATAATAGCCTCTCCCGCATCGATTACATCCTCACCCCAGCAGGCCAAGTGGGACACATTACAGAAATTAGACACTTAGCTCGAGGTATATCGGATCACTCCCCGATTTGGGCACAGTTGAGTGTTGAGGTGGGCCAGGTGGGGAGGATAGCTCCAATAAATCCAAAAGCATTAGAGTATTACTTTCAGGACAAAGAGGCTTCGGTGGGATCTGCTAGAACACTTTGGGAGGCATTCAATAGCTGGTGCTAGGAATGAAAATAATGCAGATCTGGGGAGGTTAGAAGAGGAAATTCTCCAAATGGAGGGGGGGGCAGTGGGGGACTGGTATACAGAACGTGGATCACTTGCTCAAATTAAAAAGAGATGAATACAAAAAGGTTGAAACGGATATGGCAAAAGCACTAAGTAGGGACCAACTTGGTAGAATATATGAAATGGGCAACAGAGCAGGGAAACTATTGGCATGGCTGGACAAAAGAGACTACGCAAATCGACAGGTTACAGATCTAATAACAGAGACAGGGGACAAACTCACTGACACCCAGGAAATAGCAAATGAGTTTGATAACTATTACCGGCGAGTACATGTCTCACACTCAGCTCTTCCTAAGGAAGACTAGGTGGCATGGTTATCCGACATTACGCTGCCATCCCTATCGGAAGAGGACAGAGCAATGCTAGAAAGTGACCTCACTAAAGAAGAGGTGACACAAGCTATAAGGAGTTTGCAAACTGGGATGGTGATGCGCCCCATTGGTCTCCCAATAGAGCTTCATAGACTAAAACCTGACACCATTGCCCCCTATCTCATGGCCATGTACATCGAAAGTCGAAAGACGGGCCTACTTCCCCATGACCAACGAACGGCTACGCTAGTAGTAATACACACAAAAGGTAAGCCCAAAAACAAGTACTTCTCAATAGACCCATCTCTTTACTGAATGCAGAAGCTAAAATATTGGCAAAGCTATTGGCCTCCAAATTGTTGGGGGTAATATCAAAACTGGTCTATCAGGCTTCATGCCTTCTAGAAGTACATCACTTAACCTCAGACAACTTCATGGAGTACTACCTTTTTGCAGTGTTAGAGAAATTGAGGTTTGGCCCTACCTTCATTGGCTGAATGAAACGCCTATATTCCGACCCACAGGCGCAAGTAGTTGTAAAAACAAAAAAAGAAAGAAGCAGAACCCTGTCAAATTCCAAAGATAGCCAGGAATATATGAGGAAAGAACTCTCTCAGACTCCCCCTCTACTGTTAAGTCAGCTAGCAACTCTTGTCCTCACCTGTAAACGAGCTACTGCCGATCCAACGTTATGTGAACTGTGAGGGTGTCCAGGCGGTTTGCATGTGAAAATGACAGCAGCCTCATTGGAGTGATTACTCAAAAATATAGTTTGAGAATGATGGTCACTGAGAGGGAGCCATTCATTGCTCAACAGATTTAGCAGATCATTCCAGATCGCCCCCACCGCCATTATCACCATCTCTCCGCAGGGTGAGGGGCAATCGGAGGCAGTAATGTTGGTGACTGATCAGACTGTGGCCACATCGGAGCGAGTAGATGCTGTTACTGTTTCAATTGGCCCGACTAGCCCTCTGCAAGGTGGCATGAGTAAAAAACTAAAAGGAATAAAGAAATTTCCATTGTTTATAAAGAAAACTGTCTCCAAACTTCCACACCCTCAATCCTCCCCATCAGTTTCTGGCTCTGCTGAAAAACCTCTTAACACTCCCAACACCAATCCACTAGAGTCAGGACTGGCTCCACCAGGATCCCAAGTCCCTAAAGCTATTGAAGATCAGACAGCGATTCATCAAAATCTTAAATAGTTTGTCAAGAAGTTCAGCAGGAGCCGAATTCAACTCAAGTACATGCTTTGGTAGCACCCCTCACAGTTTCAACCTCCCTATGTGCAGAGGTGAAGACGATGCTCGGGTTCAATCCCTCTCAAGATTTGGCCCAAGATTCGGCCCAAGCCGAGGCTTGGACACAGCTTCGGGCCCCTCCACAAGTATTGGTTCCCTTGACAGGCCCAAGGTCTCTCAAAGGGATTATGTCAGGGGATCTCTCTCCCGCTGCGAACATTCCCCTCGTTTTCTCCAGTCCAAATAGGAAGCAAGCTGATGAATTCCAGATGAATATTAAAGATATGTTGAATCTAATCTTGGAGGAAGTCCGCGAGTTGAAGAGAACTCGGAAGGCTGAGCTTGCCGCTCTAAATCAACGTCTAGAGAAATTCGAAGAGACAAGTCAAGCTTTCCAATCAGACTCCAGGAGGCCGAAGCTAGGATCTCGGTCCTGGAGGACCAGATGACTACCGTAATGGAAGATGCTAGAACGATGGCCAAAAAGCAAGAACCTCCTCAAGAGCAAACTGGAGGAACTAGAAAATCATTACCGGAGATCTAACCTCCGGATCGTTAGAATTCCGGAAGGTATTGAGGGCTCCCAAACATTGCAATGGGTAAACTCATTCATTAAACAGAGGGTTATCCCTGAGTTCGAGGGTGATCTTACTATCACAAGGGCTCATCGGGTTCCTGCTCGCCCGTTCCCCAATTTTTCGTTGCCACAAACAATTTTTTAAAATTTTGCCGACTATTGGGTAAAAGAGAGAATACTGACCAAAGCTATTCAACAGAGACAGTTTGTTGTGAATGAATGTAAAATGTCGTATCTTCTCTGATATGACTGCTGTGGAATTT